>NC_064832.1:10917369-11534751 GCF_024166365.1 Elephas maximus indicus | reverse complement strand
TGTCTAGGCTCAGGCTGACCTTGGCTGTCTTCTGCCCAGGCAAGGAGCCTAATCCTTCCAAGGAAATCAGGACACGTGCTCTCTGGCCGACTTCCTTTCTTTCATCCACACAGCGGTCTAGATGAGGTTAAAGAGGCCAGGTAGGCCAGGGGAAGGCTGAGTGCGGGGGCTAAGGCTTCTTTCCCAATCACCATGGAGACACCACCGGAAGGCTGGGCGGAACTTCTGACGGGGACGAGTCACAAACACTGAGCCAATAGGAGAGGTCCAGCCTATCCGGCCAGTTCAGCAGAGCCCTCCATTTTCCTCCTCATGGACAGACAATGGCCCCTTGCGTCTTTGGCCACAAAATCGAGGGCACCCAGGGAATAACTTCACAGTAGGCAACCCCTGATGTGAACACCTTCGACACACTGGGACAGCAGGCAGGTACCTCTTTTCCACCTACGCTAGGATATCAGTAGGCAAGGCGCCCTTCCTCTGCATCTATGGCCTCTCTGTATATGTTCATTCAGAGGAATCTCTTCATTCTACCCCTGAGACACATCACAAGTATGAGGGGCCTGAGAGAGAGCCTGGAGATGAAACGGGGGAGGCTTCTGGCTGGACCGCTCCCCAGTGGGTAGAGAACAGCAGGTAGTCTCTCTGGAAGGTCTTAGCTTCTGTTGATTGACATGTGCAATACAGTAGGGGCGGACCCTGGCCAGGTGGAGCTTGTGGGCAGATGCAACCTCTCTGGCCCCGAATAATTCCGCTGCTGCTTTGTATGGCGAAAACCTCTCCCCGCCAAGGGGGATGGGTAGAGAACATTGACCCACACCCACCAGGGACCTTTCCTGGGACTAAAGATTACCAACATGGTCTCAACGTCGTCACCCTCTCAGCACACACCCTTCCTGCACACGTAATCCTGCCTTTCTCCGTCAGGGCCCTATCCCACCAGGAAAAAAAGCAAGCTGCTCAAAAAGGCCAATGTCAGGGAAATCGAGGAAACACTGCCATTTTCCACATTTTTGCTGTCTACATGTCCCCGCCTCCGGTGCAAGGCTGCGTATGTGGCCGGGCTGCGAAGGCAAGGCCGAAATCCTGGCAGCCTGGGCCCCAGCAGACCAATGGTTTATGGACATGGGGACACGGATGACCTGTTTGCCACATACAGGAGGGATCCTTTGGGCCCCTCACTGGCTCGCCATTCAGCTCCACGACGTCCACTGCTGGCCCTGGCCTTTGCTTTGGCTGGTGCCCCATTGAACGTGTGCTCCGGAGCCATGTTTCTCCACCCATCACTATCATTCTGCCACCAGGGGATATGTGAGTGTGGGAGTCACCATTTGTCACTGGCAGCAGTGTCCCAAGTCACTAGACTTCCAGGTACCCGCTGACCTAGGCTGCCTCCTGCCCCTGGCAAGGTCCCCAATCCTTTATCCCAGATGCTGACACCTAGGCACTGGCGGACATTCATTTTTATCAACACAGAGGTCTGAGTGAGGGTCAGCGGGCCAGGTAGGTGAAGTCAAGGCCAGGTGGGCGGGGCTGAGGATTCTTTACCATCACCATAGAGACAGTCCCCCCACCGCAAGAGTGGGCGGAGCTTGTGATGGGCCTGGTGACAAGACTCAGCCAATGGCAGAGATCCGGCCCGCCAGGCAGATGACACAGGGCCCTCCATTGTGACTTATGACAGCTAGTGGCCACAGCGTTGGAGCACACCCTGGGAAAGGCTACGTAGGCACAAGGGAGCCCCTGGTGCGGACTGCTTCAGGGCAGTGGCAGAGCAGGCCAGATACCTCTTTCCCACTTTCCTGAGGATATCAGTACGCAAGGCATCCCCACTCAGCATCACTTCCCTCTCTCTCTCTCGGTCTCTCTCGGGATGTTTTCATTCTCTGAAATCTCTTTCCTTCTCCCCCTGAGTCACTTCATAGCTTGGAGTGCCTGACAGAGTGCCTAGAGACAAAAGAGAAAAGGGGAAGGCCTCTGGCTCTACTGGTTGCCCATGGGCAGAGAAGATCTGCTCGTCTATCTGGAAGGTCTAGAGACTAGTGATTGATTGGGGAGCTACATCCTGGGCGGACCTGGCCAGGTGAAGCTTGCTGACACGTGGCAGCCTCTCTGGAGACTACTAATCCCGCTGATAACATTCTATGCAAACAGCCGGCTGAGTGCCATGGGCAGAAAACATTGACACATACCTGCCAGAGGCCTATTCTGGGTCTCAAGAGTCCACCCTGGTCTCCAGCAACTCATCATCTCAGCACACACTTTGCCTGCACGCATGGAAACCGCCTCTCTCCACGAATGCCTTCACCTGCTAGGAAACACACGATGTCACTCAGCCAAAGGAGAGCACAGGCAAAGTCAACTGAAGGCCCCATTTTCAAGATTCTGCCCTCTGCTGCTCCACAGCCTCCGGTGGCACACTGCATGTGCGTCACTTCTCGGTAGACAAGGCCCAAATCCGGGCATCCAGGGCCCCAGCCCTCCACAGTCTACGGATGGCGGCATATGGATCACCTCTTTGCCTCGTACGGCAGGGAGGCCTGGGTCCTAGACTGGCTCTGCTAGAGCTCCACGACCTCAGCTATTTTCCCTGACCTTTGGCCCGTGCCCTCGTGAGCGTGTCATCTCTAGTTACACTTCTCTTCCGACCACACTGAATCCGCCACCTGCGGATACCTGAGCGTGGAAGTCAACATCTATCACTGGCTGCAGCGTCACAGGTCACTAGGTGTCTAGGCTCAGGCTGACCTTGGCTGTCTTCTGCCCAGGCAAGGAGCCTAATCCTTCCAAGGAAATCAGGACACGTGCTCTCTGGCCGACTTCCTTTCTTTCATCCACACAGCGGTCTAGATGAGGTTAAAGAGGCCAGGTAGGCCAGGGGAAGGCTGAGTGCGGGGGCTAAGGCTTCTTTCCCAATCACCATGGAGACACCACCGGAAGGCTGGGCGGAACTTCTGACGGGGACGAGTCACAAACACTGAGCCAATAGGAGAGGTCCAGCCTATCCGGCCAGTTCAGCAGAGCCCTCCATTTTCCTCCTCATGGACAGACAATGGCCCCTTGCGTCTTTGGCCACAAAATCGAGGGCACCCAGGGAATAACTTCACAGTAGGCAACCCCTGATGTGAACACCTTCGACACACTGGGACAGCAGGCAGGTACCTCTTTTCCACCTACGCTAGGATATCAGTAGGCAAGGCGCCCTTCCTCTGCATCTATGGCCTCTCTGTATATGTTCATTCAGAGGAATCTCTTCATTCTACCCCTGAGACACATCACAAGTATGAGGGGCCTGAGAGAGAGCCTGGAGATGAAACGGGGGAGGCTTCTGGCTGGACCGCTCCCCAGTGGGTAGAGAACAGCAGGTAGTCTCTCTGGAAGGTCTTAGCTTCTGTTGATTGACATGTGCAATACAGTAGGGGCGGACCCTGGCCAGGTGGAGCTTGTGGGCAGATGCAACCTCTCTGGCCCCGAATAATTCCGCTGCTGCTTTGTATGGCGAAAACCTCTCCCCGCCAAGGGGGATGGGTAGAGAACATTGACCCACACCCACCAGGGACCTTTCCTGGGACTAAAGATTACCAACATGGTCTCAACGTCGTCACCCTCTCAGCACACACCCTTCCTGCACACGTAATCCTGCCTTTCTCCGTCAGGGCCCTATCCCACCAGGAAAAAAAGCAAGCTGCTCAAAAAGGCCAATGTCAGGGAAATCGAGGAAACACTGCCATTTTCCACATTTTTGCTGTCTACATGTCCCCGCCTCCGGTGCAAGGCTGCGTATGTGGCCGGGCTGCGAAGGCAAGGCCGAAATCCTGGCAGCCTGGGCCCCAGCAGACCAATGGTTTATGGACATGGGGACACGGATGACCTGTTTGCCACATACAGGAGGGATCCTTTGGGCCCCTCACTGGCTCGCCATTCAGCTCCACGACGTCCACTGCTGGCCCTGGCCTTTGCTTTGGCTGGTGCCCCATTGAACGTGTGCTCCGGAGCCATGTTTCTCCACCCATCACTATCATTCTGCCACCAGGGGATATGTGAGTGTGGGAGTCACCATTTGTCACTGGCAGCAGTGTCCCAAGTCACTAGACTTCCAGGTACCCGCTGACCTAGGCTGCCTCCTGCCCCTGGCAAGGTCCCCAATCCTTTATCCCAGATGCTGACACCTAGGCACTGGCGGACATTCATTTTTATCAACACAGAGGTCTGAGTGAGGGTCAGCGGGCCAGGTAGGTGAAGTCAAGGCCAGGTGGGCGGGGCTGAGGATTCTTTACCATCACCATAGAGACAGTCCCCCCACCGCAAGAGTGGGCGGAGCTTGTGATGGGCCTGGTGACAAGACTCAGCCAATGGCAGAGATCCGGCCCGCCAGGCAGATGACACAGGGCCCTCCATTGTGACTTATGACAGCTAGTGGCCACAGCGTTGGAGCACACCCTGGGAAAGGCTACGTAGGCACAAGGGAGCCCCTGGTGCGGACTGCTTCAGGGCAGTGGCAGAGCAGGCCAGATACCTCTTTCCCACTTTCCTGAGGATATCAGTACGCAAGGCATCCCCACTCAGCATCACTTCCCTCTCTCTCTCTCGGTCTCTCTCGGGATGTTTTCATTCTCTGAAATCTCTTTCCTTCTCCCCCTGAGTCACTTCATAGCTTGGAGTGCCTGACAGAGTGCCTAGAGACAAAAGAGCAAAGGGGAAGGCCTCTGGCTCTACTGGTTGCCCATGGGCAGAGAAGATCTGCTCGTCTATCTGGAAGGTCTAGAGACTAGTGATTGATTGGGGAGCTACATCCTGGGCGGACCTGGCCAGGTGAAGCTTGCTGACACGTGGCAGCCTCTCTGGAGACTACTAATCCCGCTGATAACATTCTATGCAAACAGCCGGCTGAGTGCCATGGGCAGAAAACATTGACACATACCTGCCAGAGGCCTATTCTGGGTCTCAAGAGTCCACCCTGGTCTCCAGCAACTCATCATCTCAGCACACACTTTGCCTGCACGCATGGAAACCGCCTCTCTCCACGAATGCCTTCACCTGCTAGGAAACACACGATGTCACTCAGCCAAAGGAGAGCACAGGCAAAGTCAACTGAAGGCCCCATTTTCAAGATTCTGCCCTCTGCTGCTCCACAGCCTCCGGTGGCACACTGCATGTGCGTCACTTCTCGGTAGACAAGGCCCAAATCCGGGCATCCAGGGCCCCAGCCCTCCACAGTCTACGGATGGCGGCATATGGATCACCTCTTTGCCTCGTACGGCAGGGAGGCCTGGGTCCTAGACTGGCTCTGCTAGAGCTCCACGACCTCAGCTATTTTCCCTGACCTTTGGCCCGTGCCCTCGTGAGCGTGTCATCTCTAGTTACACTTCTCTTCCGACCACACTGAATCCGCCACCTGCGGATACCTGAGCGTGGAAGTCAACATCTATCACTGGCTGCAGCGTCACAGGTCACTAGGTGTCTAGGCTCAGGCTGACCTTGGCTGTCTTCTGCCCAGGCAAGGAGCCTAATCCTTCCAAGGAAATCAGGACACGTGCTCTCTGGCCGACTTCCTTTCTTTCATCCACACAGCGGTCTAGATGAGGTTAAAGAGGCCAGGTAGGCCAGGGGAAGGCTGAGTGCGGGGGCTAAGGCTTCTTTCCCAATCACCATGGAGACACCACCCCAAGGCTGGGCGGAACTTCTGACGGGGACGAGTCACAAACACTGAGCCAATAGGAGAGGTCCAGCCTATCCGGCCAGTTCAGCAGAGCCCTCCATTTTCCTCCTCATGGACAGACAATGGCCCCTTGCGTCTTTGGCCACAAAATCGAGGGCACCCAGGGAATAACTTCACAGTAGGCAACCCCTGATGTGAACACCTTCGACACACTGGGACAGCAGGCAGGTACCTCTTTTCCACCTACGCTAGGATATCAGTAGGCAAGGCGCCCTTCCTCTGCATCTATGGCCTCTCTGTATATGTTCATTCAGAGGAATCTCTTCATTCTACCCCTGAGACACATCACAAGTATGAGGGGCCTGAGAGAGAGCCTGGAGATGAAACGGGGGAGGCTTCTGGCTGGACCGCTCCCCAGTGGGTAGAGAACAGCAGGTAGTCTCTCTGGAAGGTCTTAGCTTCTGTTGATTGACATGTGCAATACAGTAGGGGCGGACCCTGGCCAGGTGGAGCTTGTGGGCAGATGCAACCTCTCTGGCCTCGAATAATTCCGCTGCTGCTTTGTATGGCGAAAACCTCTCCCCGCCAAGGGGGATGGGTAGAGAACATTGACCCACACCCACCAGGGACCTTTCCTGGGACTAAAGATTACCAACATGGTCTCAACGTCGTCACCCTCTCAGCACACACCCTTCCTGCACACGTAATCCTGCCTTTCTCCGTCAGGGCCCTATCCCACCAGGAAAAAAAGCAAGCTGCTCAAAAAGGCCAATGTCAGGGAAATCGAGGAAACACTGCCATTTTCCACATTTTTGCTGTCTACATGTCCCCGCCTCCGGTGCAAGGCTGCGTATGTGGCCGGGCTGCGAAGGCAAGGCCGAAATCCTGGCAGCCTGGGCCCCAGCAGACCAATGGTTTATGGACATGGGGACACGGATGACCTGTTTGCCACATACAGGAGGGATCCTTGGGCCCCTCACTGGCTTGCCATTCAGCTCCACGATGTCCACTGCTGGCCCTGGACTTTGCTTTGGCTGGTGCCCCATTGAACGTGTGCTCCGGAGCCATGTTTCTCCACCCATCACTATCATTCTGCCACCAGGGGATATGTGAGTGTGGGAGTCACCATTTGTCACTGGCAGCAGTGTCCCAAGTCACTAGACTTCCAGGTACCCGCTGACCTAGGCTGCCTCCTGCCCCTGGCAAGGTCCCCAATCCTTTATCCCAGATGCTGACACCTAGGCACTGGCGGACATTCATTTTTATCAACACAGAGGTCTGAGTGAGGGTCAGCGGGCCAGGTAGGTGAAGTCAAGGCCAGGTGGGCGGGGCTGAGGATTCTTTACCATCACCATAGAGACAGTCCCCCCACCGCAAGAGTGGGCGGAGCTTGTGATGGGCCTGGTGACAAGACTCAGCCAATGGCAGAGATCCGGCCCGCCAGGCAGATGACACAGGGCCCTCCATTGTGACTTATGACAGCTAGTGGCCACAGCGTTGGAGCACACCCTGGGAAAGGCTACGTAGGCACAAGGGAGCCCCTGGTGCGGACTGCTTCAGGGCAGTGGCAGAGCAGGCCAGATACCTCTTTCCCACTTTCCTGAGGATATCAGTACGCAAGGCATCCCCACTCAGCATCACTTCCCTCTCTCTCTCTCGGTCTCTCTCGGGATGTTTTCATTCTCTGAAATCTCTTTCCTTCTCCCCCTGAGTCACTTCATAGCTTGGAGTGCCTGACAGAGTGCCTAGAGACAAAAGAGAAAAGGGGAAGGCCTCTGGCTCTACTGGTTGCCCATGGGCAGAGAAGATCTGCTCGTCTATCTGGAAGGTCTAGAGACTAGTGATTGATTGGGGAGCTACATCCTGGGCGGACCTGGCCAGGTGAAGCTTGCTGACACGTGGCAGCCTCTCTGGAGACTACTAATCCCGCTGATAACATTCTATGCAAACAGCCGGCTGAGTGCCATGGGCAGAAAACATTGACACATACCTGCCAGAGGCCTATTCTGGGTCTCAAGAGTCCACCCTGGTCTCCAGCAACTCATCATCTCAGCACACACTTTGCCTGCACGCATGGAAACCGCCTCTCTCCACGAATGCCTTCACCTGCTAGGAAACACACGATGTCACTCAGCCAAAGGAGAGCACAGGCAAAGTCAACTGAAGGCCCCATTTTCAAGATTCTGCCCTCTGCTGCTCCACAGCCTCCGGTGGCACACTGCATGTGCGTCACTTCTCGGTAGACAAGGCCCAAATCCGGGCATCCAGGGCCCCAGCCCTCCACAGTCTACGGATGGCGGCATATGGATCACCTCTTTGCCTCGTACGGCAGGGAGGCCTGGGTCCTAGACTGGCTCTGCTAGAGCTCCACGACCTCAGCTATTTTCCCTGACCTTTGGCCCGTGCCCTCGTGAGCGTGTCATCTCTAGTTACACTTCTCTTCCGACCACACTGAATCCGCCACCTGCGGATACCTGAGCGTGGAAGTCAACATCTATCACTGGCTGCAGCGTCACAGGTCACTAGGTGTCTAGGCTCAGGCTGACCTTGGCTGTCTTCTGCCCAGGCAAGGAGCCTAATCCTTCCAAGGAAATCAGGACACGTGCTCTCTGGCCGACTTCCTTTCTTTCATCCACACAGCGGTCTAGATGAGGTTAAAGAGGCCAGGTAGGCCAGGGGAAGGCTGAGTGCGGGGGCTAAGGCTTCTTTCCCAATCACCATGGAGACACCACCGGAAGGCTGGGCGGAACTTCTGACGGGGACGAGTCACAAACACTGAGCCAATAGGAGAGGTCCAGCCTATCCGGCCAGTTCAGCAGAGCCCTCCATTTTCCTCCTCATGGACAGACAATGGCCCCTTGCGTCTTTGGCCACAAAATCGAGGGCACCCAGGGAATAACTTCACAGTAGGCAACCCCTGATGTGAACACCTTCGACACACTGGGACAGCAGGCAGGTACCTCTTTTCCACCTACGCTAGGATATCAGTAGGCAAGGCGCCCTTCCTCTGCATCTATGGCCTCTCTGTATATGTTCATTCAGAGGAATCTCTTCATTCTACCCCTGAGACACATCACAAGTATGAGGGGCCTGAGAGAGAGCCTGGAGATGAAACGGGGGAGGCTTCTGGCTGGACCGCTCCCCAGTGGGTAGAGAACAGCAGGTAGTCTCTCTGGAAGGTCTTAGCTTCTGTTGATTGACATGTGCAATACAGTAGGGGCGGACCCTGGCCAGGTGGAGCTTGTGGGCAGATGCAACCTCTCTGGCCCCGAATAATTCCGCTGCTGCTTTGTATGGCGAAAACCTCTCCCCGCCAAGGGGGATGGGTAGAGAACATTGACCCACACCCACCAGGGACCTTTCCTGGGACTAAAGATTACCAACATGGTCTCAACGTCGTCACCCTCTCAGCACACACCCTTCCTGCACACGTAATCCTGCCTTTCTCCGTCAGGGCCCTATCCCACCAGGAAAAAAAGCAAGCTGCTCAAAAAGGCCAATGTCAGGGAAATCGAGGAAACACTGCCATTTTCCACATTTTTGCTGTCTACATGTCCCCGCCTCCGGTGCAAGGCTGCGTATGTGGCCGGGCTGCGAAGGCAAGGCCGAAATCCTGGCAGCCTGGGCCCCAGCAGACCAATGGTTTATGGACATGGGGACACGGATGACCTGTTTGCCACATACAGGAGGGATCCTTTGGGCCCCTCACTGGCTCGCCATTCAGCTCCACGACGTCCACTGCTGGCCCTGGCCTTTGCTTTGGCTGGTGCCCCATTGAACGTGTGCTCCGGAGCCATGTTTCTCCACCCATCACTATCATTCTGCCACCAGGGGATATGTGAGTGTGGGAGTCACCATTTGTCACTGGCAGCAGTGTCCCAAGTCACTAGACTTCCAGGTACCCGCTGACCTAGGCTGCCTCCTGCCCCTGGCAAGGTCCCCAATCCTTTATCCCAGATGCTGACACCTAGGCACTGGCGGACATTCATTTTTATCAACACAGAGGTCTGAGTGAGGGTCAGCGGGCCAGGTAGGTGAAGTCAAGGCCAGGTGGGCGGGGCTGAGGATTCTTTACCATCACCATAGAGACAGTCCCCCCACCGCAAGAGTGGGCGGAGCTTGTGATGGGCCTGGTGACAAGACTCAGCCAATGGCAGAGATCCGGCCCGCCAGGCAGATGACACAGGGCCCTCCATTGTGACTTATGACAGCTAGTGGCCACAGCGTTGGAGCACACCCTGGGAAAGGCTACGTAGGCACAAGGGAGCCCCTGGTGCGGACTGCTTCAGGGCAGTGGCAGAGCAGGCCAGATACCTCTTTCCCACTTTCCTGAGGATATCAGTACGCAAGGCATCCCCACTCAGCATCACTTCCCTCTCTCTCTCTCGGTCTCTCTCGGGATGTTTTCATTCTCTGAAATCTCTTTCCTTCTCCCCCTGAGTCACTTCATAGCTTGGAGTGCCTGACAGAGTGCCTAGAGACAAAAGAGCAAAGGGGAAGGCCTCTGGCTCTACTGGTTGCCCATGGGCAGAGAAGATCTGCTCGTCTATCTGGAAGGTCTAGAGACTAGTGATTGATTGGGGAGCTACATCCTGGGCGGACCTGGCCAGGTGAAGCTTGCTGACACGTGGCAGCCTCTCTGGAGACTACTAATCCCGCTGATAACATTCTATGCAAACAGCCGGCTGAGTGCCATGGGCAGAAAACATTGACACATACCTGCCAGAGGCCTATTCTGGGTCTCAAGAGTCCACCCTGGTCTCCAGCAACTCATCATCTCAGCACACACTTTGCCTGCACGCATGGAAACCGCCTCTCTCCACGAATGCCTTCACCTGCTAGGAAACACACGATGTCACTCAGCCAAAGGAGAGCACAGGCAAAGTCAACTGAAGGCCCCATTTTCAAGATTCTGCCCTCTGCTGCTCCACAGCCTCCGGTGGCACACTGCATGTGCGTCACTTCTCGGTAGACAAGGCCCAAATCCGGGCATCCAGGGCCCCAGCCCTCCACAGTCTACGGATGGCGGCATATGGATCACCTCTTTGCCTCGTACGGCAGGGAGGCCTGGGTCCTAGACTGGCTCTGCTAGAGCTCCACGACCTCAGCTATTTTCCCTGACCTTTGGCCCGTGCCCTCGTGAGCGTGTCATCTCTAGTTACACTTCTCTTCCGACCACACTGAATCCGCCACCTGCGGATACCTGAGCGTGGAAGTCAACATCTATCACTGGCTGCAGCGTCACAGGTCACTAGGTGTCTAGGCTCAGGCTGACCTTGGCTGTCTTCTGCCCAGGCAAGGAGCCTAATCCTTCCAAGGAAATCAGGACACGTGCTCTCTGGCCGACTTCCTTTCTTTCATCCACACAGCGGTCTAGATGAGGTTAAAGAGGCCAGGTAGGCCAGGGGAAGGCTGAGTGCGGGGGCTAAGGCTTCTTTCCCAATCACCATGGAGACACCACCCCAAGGCTGGGCGGAACTTCTGACGGGGACGAGTCACAAACACTGAGCCAATAGGAGAGGTCCAGCCTATCCGGCCAGTTCAGCAGAGCCCTCCATTTTCCTCCTCATGGACAGACAATGGCCCCTTGCGTCTTTGGCCACAAAATCGAGGGCACCCAGGGAATAACTTCACAGTAGGCAACCCCTGATGTGAACACCTTCGACACACTGGGACAGCAGGCAGGTACCTCTTTTCCACCTACGCTAGGATATCAGTAGGCAAGGCGCCCTTCCTCTGCATCTATGGCCTCTCTGTATATGTTCATTCAGAGGAATCTCTTCATTCTACCCCTGAGACACATCACAAGTATGAGGGGCCTGAGAGAGAGCCTGGAGATGAAACGGGGGAGGCTTCTGGCTGGACCGCTCCCCAGTGGGTAGAGAACAGCAGGTAGTCTCTCTGGAAGGTCTTAGCTTCTGTTGATTGACATGTGCAATACAGTAGGGGCGGACCCTGGCCAGGTGGAGCTTGTGGGCAGATGCAACCTCTCTGGCCTCGAATAATTCCGCTGCTGCTTTGTATGGCGAAAACCTCTCCCCGCCAAGGGGGATGGGTAGAGAACATTGACCCACACCCACCAGGGACCTTTCCTGGGACTAAAGATTACCAACATGGTCTCAACGTCGTCACCCTCTCAGCACACACCCTTCCTGCACACGTAATCCTGCCTTTCTCCGTCAGGGCCCTATCCCACCAGGAAAAAAAGCAAGCTGCTCAAAAAGGCCAATGTCAGGGAAATCGAGGAAACACTGCCATTTTCCACATTTTTGCTGTCTACATGTCCCCGCCTCCGGTGCAAGGCTGCGTATGTGGCCGGGCTGCGAAGGCAAGGCCGAAATCCTGGCAGCCTGGGCCCCAGCAGACCAATGGTTTATGGACATGGGGACACGGATGACCTGTTTGCCACATACAGGAGGGATCCTTGGGCCCCTCACTGGCTTGCCATTCAGCTCCACGATGTCCACTGCTGGCCCTGGACTTTGCTTTGGCTGGTGCCCCATTGAACGTGTGCTCCGGAGCCATGTTTCTCCACCCATCACTATCATTCTGCCACCAGGGGATATGTGAGTGTGGGAGTCACCATTTGTCACTGGCAGCAGTGTCCCAAGTCACTAGACTTCCAGGTACCCGCTGACCTAGGCTGCCTCCTGCCCCTGGCAAGGTCCCCAATCCTTTATCCCAGATGCTGACACCTAGGCACTGGCGGACATTCATTTTTATCAACACAGAGGTCTGAGTGAGGGTCAGCGGGCCAGGTAGGTGAAGTCAAGGCCAGGTGGGCGGGGCTGAGGATTCTTTACCATCACCATAGAGACAGTCCCCCCACCGCAAGAGTGGGCGGAGCTTGTGATGGGCCTGGTGACAAGACTCAGCCAATGGCAGAGATCCGGCCCGCCAGGCAGATGACACAGGGCCCTCCATTGTGACTTATGACACCTAGTGGCCACAGCGTTGGAGCACACCCTGGGAAAGGCTACGTAGGCACAAGGGAGCCCCTGGTGCGGACTGCTTCAGGGCAGTGGCAGAGCAGGCCAGATACCTCTTTCCCACTTTCCTGAGGATATCAGTACGCAAGGCATCCCCACTCAGCATCACTTCCCTCTCTCTCTCTCGGTCTCTCTCGGGATGTTTTCATTCTCTGAAATCTCTTTCCTTCTCCCCCTGAGTCACTTCATAGCTTGGAGTGCCTGACAGAGTGCCTAGAGACAAAAGAGCAAAGGGGAAGGCCTCTGGCTCTACTGGTTGCCCATGGGCAGAGAAGATCTACTCGTCTATCTGGAAGGTCTAGAGACTAGTGATTGATTGGGGAGCTACATCCTGGGCGGACCTGGCCAGGTGAAGCTTGCTGACACGTGGCAGCCTCTCTGGAGACTACTAATCCCGCTGATAACATTCTATGCAAACAGCCGGCTGAGTGCCATGGGCAGAAAACTTTGACACATACCTGCCAGAGGCCTATTCTGGGTCTCAAGAGTCCACCCTGGTCTCCAGCAACTCATCATCTCAGCACACACTTTGCCTGCACGCATGGAAACCGCCTCTCTCCACGAATGCCTTCACCTGCTAGGAAACACACGATGTCACTCAGCCAAAGGACAGCACAGGCAAAGTCAACTGAAGGCCCCATTTTCAAGATTCTGCCCTCTGCTGCTCCACAGCCTCCGGTGGCACACTGCATGTGCGTCACTTCTCGGTAGACAAGGCCCAAATCCGGGCATCCAGGGCCCCAGCCCTCCACAGTCTACGGATGGCGGCATATGGATCACCTCTTTGCCTCGTACGGCAGGGAGGCCTGGGTCCTAGACTGGCTCTGCTAGAGCTCCACGACCTCAGCTATTTTCCCTGACCTTTGGCCCGTGCCCTCGTGAGCGTGTCATCTCTAGTTACACTTCTCTTCCGACCACACTGAATCCGCCACCTGCGGATACCTGAGCGTGGAAGTCAACATCTATCACTGGCTGCAGCGTCACAGGTCACTAGGTGTCTAGGCTCAGGCTGACCTTGGCTGTCTTCTGCCCAGGCAAGGAGCCTAATCCTTCCAAGGAAATCAGGACACGTGCTCTCTGGCCGACTTCCTTTCTTTCATCCACACAGCGGTCTAGAAGAGGTTAAAGAGGCCAGGTAGGCCAGGGGAAGGCTGAGTGCGGGGGCTAAGGCTTCTTTCCCAATCACCATGGAGACACCACCGGAAGGCTGGGCGGAACTTCTGACGGGGACGAGTCACAAACACTGAGCCAATAGGAGAGGTCCAGCCTATCCGGCCAGTTCAGCAGAGCCCTCCATTTCCCTCCTCATGGACAGACAATGGCCCCTTGCGTCTTTGGCCACAAAATCGAGGGCACCCAGGGAATAACTTCACAGTAGGCAACCCCTGATGTGAACACCTTCGACACACTGGGACAGCAGGCAGGTACCTCTTTTCCACCTACGCTAGGATATCAGTAGGCAAGGCGCCCTTCCTCTGCATCTATGGCCTCTCTGTATATGTTCATTCAGAGGAATCTCTTCATTCTACCCCTGAGACACATCACAAGTATGAGGGGCCTGAGAGAGAGCCTGGAGATGAAACGGGGGAGGCTTCTGGCTGGACCGCTCCCCAGTGGGTAGAGAACAGCAGGTAGTCTCTCTGGAAGGTCTTAGCTTCTGTTGATTGACATGTGCAATACACTAGGGGCGGACCCTGGCCAGGTGGAGCTTGTGGGCAGATGCAACCTCTCTGGCCACGAATAATTCCGCTGCTGCTTTGTATGGCGAAAACCTCTCCCCGCCAAGGGGGATGGGTAGAGAACATTGACCCACACCCACCAAGGACCTTTCCTGGGACTAAAGATTACCAACATGGTCTCAACGTCGTCACCCTCTCAGCACACACCCTTCCTGCACACGTAATCCTGCCTTTCTCCGTCAGGGCCCTATCCCACCAGGAAAAAAAGCAAGCTGCTCAAAAAGGCCAATGTCAGGGAAATCGAGGAAACACTGCCATTTTCCACATTTTTGCTGTCTACATGTCCCCGCCTCCGGTGCAAGGCTGCGTATGTGGCCGGGCTGCGAAGGCAAGGCTGAAATCCTGGCAGCCTGGGCCCCAGCAGACCAATGGTTTATGGACATGGGGACACGGATGACCTGTTTGCCACATACAGGAGGGATCCTTGGGCCCCTCACTGGCTCGCCATTCAGCTCCACGACGTCCACTGCTGGCCCTGGCCTTTGCTTTGGCTGGTGCCCCATTGAACGTGTACAGCTCCGGAGCCATGTTTCTCCACCCATCACTATCATTCTGCCACCAGGGGATATGTGAGTGTGGGAGTCACCATTTGTCACTGGCAGCAGTGTCCCAAGTCACTAGACTTCCAGGTACCCGCTGACCTAGGCTGCCTCCTGCCCCTGGCAAGGTCCCCAATCCTTTATCCCAGATGCTGACACCTAGGCACTGGCGGACATTCATTTTTATCAACACAGAGGTCTGAGTGAGGGTCAGCGGGCCAGGTAGGTGAAGTCAAGGCCAGGTGGGCGGGGCTGAGGATTCTTTACCATCACCATAGAGACAGTCCCCCCACCGCAAGAGTGGGCGGAGCTTGTGATGGGCCTGGTGACAAGACTCAGCCAATGGCAGAGATCCGGCCCGCCAGGCAGATGACACAGGGCCCTCCATTGTGACTTATGACAGCTAGTGGCCACAGCGTTGGAGCACACCCTGGGAAAGGCTACGTAGGCACAAGGGAGCCCCTGGTGCGGACTGCTTCAGGGCAGTGGCAGAGCAGGCCAGATACCTCTTTCCCACTTTCCTGAGGATATCAGTACGCAAGGCATCCCCACTCAGCATCACTTCCCTCTCTCTCTCTCGGTCTCTCTCGGGATGTTTTCATTCTCTGAAATCTCTTTCCTTCTCCCCCTGAGTCACTTCATAGCTTGGAGTGCCTGACAGAGTGCCTAGAGACAAAAGAGCAAAGGGGAAGGCCTCTGGCTCTACTGGTTGCCCATGGGCAGAGAAGATCTGCTCGTCTATCTGGAAGGTCTAGAGACTAGTGATTGATTGGGGAGCTACATCCTGGGCGGACCTGGCCAGGTGAAGCTTGCTGACACGTGGCAGCCTCTCTGGAGACTACTAATCCCGCTGATAACATTCTATGCAAACAGCCGGCTGAGTGCCATGGGCAGAAAACATTGACACATACCTGCCAGAGGCCTATTCTGGGTCTCAAGAGTCCACCCTGGTCTCCAGCAACTCATCATCTCAGCACACACTTTGCCTGCACGCATGGAAACCGCCTCTCTCCACCAATGCCTTCACCTGCTAGGAAACACACGATGTCACTCAGCCAAAGGAGAGCACAGGCAAAGTCAACTGAAGGCCCCATTTTCAAGATTCTGCCCTCTGCTGCTCCACAGCCTCCGGTGGCACACTGCATGTGCGTCACTTCTCGGTAGACAAGGCCCAAATCCGGGCATCCAGGGCCCCAGCCCTCCACAGTCTACGGATGGCGGCATATGGATCACCTCTTTGCCTCGTACGGCAGGGAGGCCTGGGTCCTAGACTGGCTCTGCTAGAGCTCCACGACCTCAGCTATTTTCCCTGACCTTTGGCCCGTGCCCTCGTGAGCGTGTCATCTCTAGTTACACTTCTCTTCCGACCACACTGAATCCGCCACCTGCGGATACCTGAGCGTGGAAGTCAACATCTATCACTGGCTGCAGCGTCACAGGTCACTAGGTGTCTAGGCTCAGGCTGACCTTGGCTGTCTTCTGCCCAGGCAAGGAGCCTAATCCTTCCAAGGAAATCAGGACACGTGCTCTCTGGCCGACTTCCTTTCTTTCATCCACACAGCGGTCTAGATGAGGTTAAAGAGGCCAGGTAGGCCAGGGGAAGGCTGAGTGCGGGGGCTAAGGCTTCTTTCCCAATCACCATGGAGACACCACCGGAAGGCTGGGCGGAACTTCTGACGGGGACGAGTCACAAACACTGAGCCAATAGGAGAGGTCCAGCCTATCCGGCCAGTTCAGCAGAGCCCTCCATTTTCCTCCTCATGGACAGACAATGGCCCCTTGCGTCTTTGGCCACAAAATCGAGGGCACCCAGGGAATAACTTCACAGTAGGCAACCCCTGATGTGAACACCTTCGACACACTGGGACAGCAGGCAGGTACCTCTTTTCCACCTACACTAGGATATCAGTAGGCAAGGCGCCCTTCCTCTGCATCTATGGCCTCTCTGTATATGTTCATTCAGAGGAATCTCTTCATTCTACCCCTGAGACACATCACAAGTATGAGGGGCCTGAGAGAGAGCCTGGAGATGAAACGGGGGAGGCTTCTGGCTGGACCGCTCCCCAGTGGGTAGAGAACAGCAGGTAGTCTCTCTGGAAGGTCTTAGCTTCTGTTGATTGACATGTGCAATACAGTAGGGGCGGACCCTGGCCAGGTGGAGCTTGTGGGCAGATGCAACCTCTCTGGCCCCGAATAATTCCGCTGCTGCTTTGTATGGCGAAAACCTCTCCCCGCCAAGGGGGATGGGTAGAGAACATTGACCCACACCCACCAGGGACCTTTCCTGGGACTAAAGATTACCAACATGGTCTCAACGTCGTCACCCTCTCAGCACACACCCTTCCTGCACACGTAATCCTGCCTTTCTCCGTCAGGGCCCTATCCCACCAGGAAAAAAAGCAAGCTGCTCAAAAAGGCCAATGTCAGGGAAATCGAGGAAACACTGCCATTTTCCACATTTTTGCTGTCTACATGTCCCCGCCTCCGGTGCAAGGCTGCGTATGTGGCCGGGCTGCGAAGGCAAGGCCGAAATCCTGGCAGCCTGGGCCCCAGCAGACCAATGGTTTATGGACATGGGGACACGGATGACCTGTTTGCCACATACAGGAGGGATCCTTGGGCCCCTCACTGGCTCGCCATTCAGCTCCACGACGTCCACTGCTGGCCCTGGCCTTTGCTTTGGCTGGTGCCCCATTGAACGTGTGCTCCGGAGCCATGTTTCTCCACCCATCACTATCATTCTGCCACCAGGGGATATGTGAGTGTGGGAGTCACCATTTGTCACTGGCAGCAGTGTCCCAAGTCACTAGACTTCCAGGTACCCGCTGACCTAGGCTGCCTCCTGCCCCTGGCAAGGTCCCCAATCCTTTATCCCAGATGCTGACACCTAGGCACTGGCGGACATTCATTTTTATCAACACAGAGGTCTGAGTGAGGGTCAGCGGGCCAGGTAGGTGAAGTCAAGGCCAGGTGGGCGGGGCTGAGGATTCTTTACCATCACCATAGAGACAGTCCCCCCACCGCAAGAGTGGGCGGAGCTTGTGATGGGCCTGGTGACAAGACTCAGCCAATGGCAGAGATCCGGCCCGCCAGGCAGATGACACAGGGCCCTCCATTGTGACTTATGACAGCTAGTGGCCACAGCGTTGGAGCACACCCTGGGAAAGGCTACGTAGGCACAAGGGAGCCCCTGGTGCGGACTGCTTCAGGGCAGTGGCAGAGCAGGCCAGATACCTCTTTCCCACTTTCCTGAGGATATCAGTACGCAAGGCATCCCCACTCAGCATCACTTCCCTCTCTCTCTCTCGGTCTCTCTCGGGATGTTTTCATTCTCTGAAATCTCTTTCCTTCTCCCCCTGAGTCACTTCATAGCTTGGAGTGCCTGACAGAGTGCCTAGAGACAAAAGAGAAAAGGGGAAGGCCTCTGGCTCTACTGGTTGCCCATGGGCAGAGAAGATCTGCTCGTCTATCTGGAAGGTCTAGAGACTAGTGATTGATTGGGGAGCTACATCCTGGGCGGACCTGGCCAGGTGAAGCTTGCTGACACGTGGCAGCCTCTCTGGAGACTACTAATCCCGCTGATAACATTCTATGCAAACAGCCGGCTGAGTGCCATGGGCAGAAAACATTGACACATACCTGCCAGAGGCCTATTCTGGGTCTCAAGAGTCCACCCTGGTCTCCAGCAACTCATCATCTCAGCACACACTTTGCCTGCACGCATGGAAACCGCCTCTCTCCACGAATGCCTTCACCTGCTAGGAAACACACGATGTCACTCAGCCAAAGGAGAGCACAGGCAAAGTCAACTGAAGGCCCCATTTTCAAGATTCTGCCCTCTGCTGCTCCACAGCCTCCGGTGGCACACTGCATGTGCGTCACTTCTCGGTAGACAAGGCCCAAATCCGGGCATCCAGGGCCCCAGCCCTCCACAGTCTACGGATGGCGGCATATGGATCACCTCTTTGCCTCGTACGGCAGGGAGGCCTGGGTCCTAGACTGGCTCTGCTAGAGCTCCACGACCTCAGCTATTTTCCCTGACCTTTGGCCCGTGCCCTCGTGAGCGTGTCATCTCTAGTTACACTTCTCTTCCGACCACACTGAATCCGCCACCTGCGGATACCTGAGCGTGGAAGTCAACATCTATCACTGGCTGCAGCGTCACAGGTCACTAGGTGTCTAGGCTCAGGCTGACCTTGGCTGTCTTCTGCCCAGGCAAGGAGCCTAATCCTTCCAAGGAAATCAGGACACGTGCTCTCTGGCCGACTTCCTTTCTTTCATCCACACAGCGGTCTAGATGAGGTTAAAGAGGCCAGGTAGGCCAGGGGAAGGCTGAGTGCGGGGGCTAAGGCTTCTTTCCCAATCACCATGGAGACACCACCGGAAGGCTGGGCGGAACTTCTGACGGGGACGAGTCACAAACACTGAGCCAATAGGAGAGGTCCAGCCTATCCGGCCAGTTCAGCAGAGCCCTCCATTTTCCTCCTCATGGACAGACAATGGCCCCTTGCGTCTTTGGCCACAAAATCGAGGGCACCCAGGGAATAACTTCACAGTAGGCAACCCCTGATGTGAACACCTTCGACACACTGGGACAGCAGGCAGGTACCTCTTTTCCACCTACGCTAGGATATCAGTAGGCAAGGCGCCCTTCCTCTGCATCTATGGCCTCTCTGTATATGTTCATTCAGAGGAATCTCTTCATTCTACCCCTGAGACACATCACAAGTATGAGGGGCCTGAGAGAGAGCCTGGAGATGAAACGGGGGAGGCTTCTGGCTGGACCGCTCCCCAGTGGGTAGAGAACAGCAGGTAGTCTCTCTGGAAGGTCTTAGCTTCTGTTGATTGACATGTGCAATACAGTAGGGGCGGACCCTGGCCAGGTGGAGCTTGTGGGCAGATGCAACCTCTCTGGCCCCGAATAATTCCGCTGCTGCTTTGTATGGCGAAAACCTCTCCCCGCCAAGGGGGATGGGTAGAGAACATTGACCCACACCCACCAGGGACCTTTCCTGGGACTAAAGATTACCAACATGGTCTCAACGTCGTCACCCTCTCAGCACACACCCTTCCTGCACACGTAATCCTGCCTTTCTCCGTCAGGGCCCTATCCCACCAGGAAAAAAAGCAAGCTGCTCAAAAAGGCCAATGTCAGGGAAATCGAGGAAACACTGCCATTTTCCACATTTTTGCTGTCTACATGTCCCCGCCTCCGGTGCAAGGCTGCGTATGTGGCCGGGCTGCGAAGGCAAGGCCGAAATCCTGGCAGCCTGGGCCCCAGCAGACCAATGGTTTATGGACATGGGGACACGGATGACCTGTTTGCCACATACAGGAGGGATCCTTTGGGCCCCTCACTGGCTCGCCATTCAGCTCCACGACGTCCACTGCTGGCCCTGGCCTTTGCTTTGGCTGGTGCCCCATTGAACGTGTGCTCCGGAGCCATGTTTCTCCACCCATCACTATCATTCTGCCACCAGGGGATATGTGAGTGTGGGAGTCACCATTTGTCACTGGCAGCAGTGTCCCAAGTCACTAGACTTCCAGGTACCCGCTGACCTAGGCTGCCTCCTGCCCCTGGCAAGGTCCCCAATCCTTTATCCCAGATGCTGACACCTAGGCACTGGCGGACATTCATTTTTATCAACACAGAGGTCTGAGTGAGGGTCAGCGGGCCAGGTAGGTGAAGTCAAGGCCAGGTGGGCGGGGCTGAGGATTCTTTACCATCACCATAGAGACAGTCCCCCCACCGCAAGAGTGGGCGGAGCTTGTGATGGGCCTGGTGACAAGACTCAGCCAATGGCAGAGATCCGGCCCGCCAGGCAGATGACACAGGGCCCTCCATTGTGACTTATGACAGCTAGTGGCCACAGCGTTGGAGCACACCCTGGGAAAGGCTACGTAGGCACAAGGGAGCCCCTGGTGCGGACTGCTTCAGGGCAGTGGCAGAGCAGGCCAGATACCTCTTTCCCACTTTCCTGAGGATATCAGTACGCAAGGCATCCCCACTCAGCATCACTTCCCTCTCTCTCTCTCGGTCTCTCTCGGGATGTTTTCATTCTCTGAAATCTCTTTCCTTCTCCCCCTGAGTCACTTCATAGCTTGGAGTGCCTGACAGAGTGCCTAGAGACAAAAGAGCAAAGGGGAAGGCCTCTGGCTCTACTGGTTGCCCATGGGCAGAGAAGATCTGCTCGTCTATCTGGAAGGTCTAGAGACTAGTGATTGATTGGGGAGCTACATCCTGGGCGGACCTGGCCAGGTGAAGCTTGCTGACACGTGGCAGCCTCTCTGGAGACTACTAATCCCGCTGATAACATTCTATGCAAACAGCCGGCTGAGTGCCATGGGCAGAAAACATTGACACATACCTGCCAGAGGCCTATTCTGGGTCTCAAGAGTCCACCCTGGTCTCCAGCAACTCATCATCTCAGCACACACTTTGCCTGCACGCATGGAAACCGCCTCTCTCCACGAATGCCTTCACCTGCTAGGAAACACACGATGTCACTCAGCCAAAGGAGAGCACAGGCAAAGTCAACTGAAGGCCCCATTTTCAAGATTCTGCCCTCTGCTGCTCCACAGCCTCCGGTGGCACACTGCATGTGCGTCACTTCTCGGTAGACAAGGCCCAAATCCGGGCATCCAGGGCCCCAGCCCTCCACAGTCTACGGATGGCGGCATATGGATCACCTCTTTGCCTCGTACGGCAGGGAGGCCTGGGTCCTAGACTGGCTCTGCTAGAGCTCCACGACCTCAGCTATTTTCCCTGACCTTTGGCCCGTGCCCTCGTGAGCGTGTCATCTCTAGTTACACTTCTCTTCCGACCACACTGAATCCGCCACCTGCGGATACCTGAGCGTGGAAGTCAACATCTATCACTGGCTGCAGCGTCACAGGTCACTAGGTGTCTAGGCTCAGGCTGACCTTGGCTGTCTTCTGCCCAGGCAAGGAGCCTAATCCTTCCAAGGAAATCAGGACACGTGCTCTCTGGCCGACTTCCTTTCTTTCATCCACACAGCGGTCTAGATGAGGTTAAAGAGGCCAGGTAGGCCAGGGGAAGGCTGAGTGCGGGGGCTAAGGCTTCTTTCCCAATCACCATGGAGACACCACCCCAAGGCTGGGCGGAACTTCTGACGGGGACGAGTCACAAACACTGAGCCAATAGGAGAGGTCCAGCCTATCCGGCCAGTTCAGCAGAGCCCTCCATTTTCCTCCTCATGGACAGACAATGGCCCCTTGCGTCTTTGGCCACAAAATCGAGGGCACCCAGGGAATAACTTCACAGTAGGCAACCCCTGATGTGAACACCTTCGACACACTGGGACAGCAGGCAGGTACCTCTTTTCCACCTACGCTAGGATATCAGTAGGCAAGGCGCCCTTCCTCTGCATCTATGGCCTCTCTGTATATGTTCATTCAGAGGAATCTCTTCATTCTACCCCTGAGACACATCACAAGTATGAGGGGCCTGAGAGAGAGCCTGGAGATGAAACGGGGGAGGCTTCTGGCTGGACCGCTCCCCAGTGGGTAGAGAACAGCAGGTAGTCTCTCTGGAAGGTCTTAGCTTCTGTTGATTGACATGTGCAATACAGTAGGGGCGGACCCTGGCCAGGTGGAGCTTGTGGGCAGATGCAACCTCTCTGGCCCCGAATAATTCCGCTGCTGCTTTGTATGGCGAAAACCTCTCCCCGCCAAGGGGGATGGGTAGAGAACATTGACCCACACCCACCAGGGACCTTTCCTGGGACTAAAGATTACCAACATGGTCTCAACGTCGTCACCCTCTCAGCACACACCCTTCCTGCACACGTAATCCTGCCTTTCTCCGTCAGGGCCCTATCCCACCAGGAAAAAAAGCAAGCTGCTCAAAAAGGCCAATGTCAGGGAAATCGAGGAAACACTGCCATTTTCCACATTTTTGCTGTCTACATGTCCCCGCCTCCGGTGCAAGGCTGCGTATGTGGCCGGGCTGCGAAGGCAAGGCCGAAATCCTGGCAGCCTGGGCCCCAGCAGACCAATGGTTTATGGACATGGGGACACGGATGACCTGTTTGCCACATACAGGAGGGATCCTTTGGGCCCCTCACTGGCTCGCCATTCAGCTCCACGACGTCCACTGCTGGCCCTGGCCTTTGCTTTGGCTGGTGCCCCATTGAACGTGTGCTCCGGAGCCATGTTTCTCCACCCATCACTATCATTCTGCCACCAGGGGATATGTGAGTGTGGGAGTCACCATTTGTCACTGGCAGCAGTGTCCCAAGTCACTAGACTTCCAGGTACCCGCTGACCTAGGCTGCCTCCTGCCCCTGGCAAGGTCCCCAATCCTTTATCCCAGATGCTGACACCTAGGCACTGGCGGACATTCATTTTTATCAACACAGAGGTCTGAGTGAGGGTCAGCGGGCCAGGTAGGTGAAGTCAAGGCCAGGTGGGCGGGGCTGAGGATTCTTTACCATCACCATAGAGACAGTCCCCCCACCGCAAGAGTGGGCGGAGCTTGTGATGGGCCTGGTGACAAGACTCAGCCAATGGCAGAGATCCGGCCCGCCAGGCAGATGACACAGGGCCCTCCATTGTGACTTATGACAGCTAGTGGCCACAGCGTTGGAGCACACCCTGGGAAAGGCTACGTAGGCACAAGGGAGCCCCTGGTGCGGACTGCTTCAGGGCAGTGGCAGAGCAGGCCAGATACCTCTTTCCCACTTTCCTGAGGATATCAGTACGCAAGGCATCCCCACTCAGCATCACTTCCCTCTCTCTCTCTCGGTCTCTCTCGGGATGTTTTCATTCTCTGAAATCTCTTTCCTTCTCCCCCTGAGTCACTTCATAGCTTGGAGTGCCTGACAGAGTGCCTAGAGACAAAAGAGCAAAGGGGAAGGCCTCTGGCTCTACTGGTTGCCCATGGGCAGAGAAGATCTGCTCGTCTATCTGGAAGGTCTAGAGACTAGTGATTGATTGGGGAGCTACATCCTGGGCGGACCTGGCCAGGTGAAGCTTGCTGACACGTGGCAGCCTCTCTGGAGACTACTAATCCCGCTGATAACATTCTATGCAAACAGCCGGCTGAGTGCCATGGGCAGAAAACATTGACACATACCTGCCAGAGGCCTATTCTGGGTCTCAAGAGTCCACCCTGGTCTCCAGCAACTCATCATCTCAGCACACACTTTGCCTGCACGCATGGAAACCGCCTCTCTCCACGAATGCCTTCACCTGCTAGGAAACACACGATGTCACTCAGCCAAAGGAGAGCACAGGCAAAGTCAACTGAAGGCCCCATTTTCAAGATTCTGCCCTCTGCTGCTCCACAGCCTCCGGTGGCACACTGCATGTGCGTCACTTCTCGGTAGACAAGGCCCAAATCCGGGCATCCAGGGCCCCAGCCCTCCACAGTCTACGGATGGCGGCATATGGATCACCTCTTTGCCTCGTACGGCAGGGAGGCCTGGGTCCTAGACTGGCTCTGCTAGAGCTCCACGACCTCAGCTATTTTCCCTGACCTTTGGCCCGTGCCCTCGTGAGCGTGTCATCTCTAGTTACACTTCTCTTCCGACCACACTGAATCCGCCACCTGCGGATACCTGAGCGTGGAAGTCAACATCTATCACTGGCTGCAGCGTCACAGGTCACTAGGTGTCTAGGCTCAGGCTGACCTTGGCTGTCTTCTGCCCAGGCAAGGAGCCTAATCCTTCCAAGGAAATCAGGACACGTGCTCTCTGGCCGACTTCCTTTCTTTCATCCACACAGCGGTCTAGATGAGGTTAAAGAGGCCAGGTAGGCCAGGGGAAGGCTGAGTGCGGGGGCTAAGGCTTCTTTCCCAATCACCATGGAGACACCACCGGAAGGCTGGGCGGAACTTCTGACGGGGACGAGTCACAAACACTGAGCCAATAGGAGAGGTCCAGCCTATCCGGCCAGTTCAGCAGAGCCCTCCATTTTCCTCCTCATGGACAGACAATGGCCCCTTGCGTCTTTGGCCACAAAATCGAGGGCACCCAGGGAATAACTTCACAGTAGGCAACCCCTGATGTGAACACCTTCGACACACTGGGACAGCAGGCAGGTACCTCTTTTCCACCTACGCTAGGATATCAGTAGGCAAGGCGCCCTTCCTCTGCATCTATGGCCTCTCTGTATATGTTCATTCAGAGGAATCTCTTCATTCTACCCCTGAGACACATCACAAGTATGAGGGGCCTGAGAGAGAGCCTGGAGATGAAACGGGGGAGGCTTCTGGCTGGACCGCTCCCCAGTGGGTAGAGAACAGCAGGTAGTCTCTCTGGAAGGTCTTAGCTTCTGTTGATTGACATGTGCAATACAGTAGGGGCGGACCCTGGCCAGGTGGAGCTTGTGGGCAGATGCAACCTCTCTGGCCCCGAATAATTCCGCTGCTGCTTTGTATGGCGAAAACCTCTCCCCGCCAAGGGGGATGGGTAGAGAACATTGACCCACACCCACCAGGGACCTTTCCTGGGACTAAAGATTACCAACATGGTCTCAACGTCGTCACCCTCTCAGCACACACCCTTCCTGCACACGTAATCCTGCCTTTCTCCGTCAGGGCCCTATCCCACCAGGAAAAAAAGCAAGCTGCTCAAAAAGGCCAATGTCAGGGAAATCGAGGAAACACTGCCATTTTCCACATTTTTGCTGTCTACATGTCCCCGCCTCCGGTGCAAGGCTGCGTATGTGGCCGGGCTGCGAAGGCAAGGCCGAAATCCTGGCAGCCTGGGCCCCAGCAGACCAATGGTTTATGGACATGGGGACACGGATGACCTGTTTGCCACATACAGGAGGGATCCTTGGGCCCCTCACTGGCTCGCCATTCAGCTCCACGACGTCCACTGCTGGCCCTGGCCTTTGCTTTGGCTGGTGCCCCATTGAACGTGTGCTCCGGAGCCATGTTTCTCCACCCATCACTATCATTCTGCCACCAGGGGATATGTGAGTGTGGGAGTCACCATTTGTCACTGGCAGCAGTGTCCCAAGTCACTAGACTTCCAGGTACCCGCTGACCTAGGCTGCCTCCTGCCCCTGGCAAGGTCCCCAATCCTTTATCCCAGATGCTGACACCTAGGCACTGGCGGACATTCATTTTTATCAACACAGAGGTCTGAGTGAGGGTCAGCGGGCCAGGTAGGTGAAGTCAAGGCCAGGTGGGCGGGGCTGAGGATTCTTTACCATCACCATAGAGACAGTCCCCCCACCGCAAGAGTGGGCGGAGCTTGTGATGGGCCTGGTGACAAGACTCAGCCAATGGCAGAGATCCGGCCCGCCAGGCAGATGACACAGGGCCCTCCATTGTGACTTATGACAGCTAGTGGCCACAGCGTTGGAGCACACCCTGGGAAAGGCTACGTAGGCACAAGGGAGCCCCTGGTGCGGACTGCTTCAGGGCAGTGGCAGAGCAGGCCAGATACCTCTTTCCCACTTTCCTGAGGATATCAGTACGCAAGGCATCCCCACTCAGCATCACTTCCCTCTCTCTCTCTCGGTCTCTCTCGGGATGTTTTCATTCTCTGAAATCTCTTTCCTTCTCCCCCTGAGTCACTTCATAGCTTGGAGTGCCTGACAGAGTGCCTAGAGACAAAAGAGAAAAGGGGAAGGCCTCTGGCTCTACTGGTTGCCCATGGGCAGAGAAGATCTGCTCGTCTATCTGGAAGGTCTAGAGACTAGTGATTGATTGGGGAGCTACATCCTGGGCGGACCTGGCCAGGTGAAGCTTGCTGACACGTGGCAGCCTCTCTGGAGACTACTAATCCCGCTGATAACATTCTATGCAAACAGCCGGCTGAGTGCCATGGGCAGAAAACATTGACACATACCTGCCAGAGGCCTATTCTGGGTCTCAAGAGTCCACCCTGGTCTCCAGCAACTCATCATCTCAGCACACACTTTGCCTGCACGCATGGAAACCGCCTCTCTCCACGAATGCCTTCACCTGCTAGGAAACACACGATGTCACTCAGCCAAAGGAGAGCACAGGCAAAGTCAACTGAAGGCCCCATTTTCAAGATTCTGCCCTCTGCTGCTCCACAGCCTCCGGTGGCACACTGCATGTGCGTCACTTCTCGGTAGACAAGGCCCAAATCCGGGCATCCAGGGCCCCAGCCCTCCACAGTCTACGGATGGCGGCATATGGATCACCTCTTTGCCTCGTACGGCAGGGAGGCCTGGGTCCTAGACTGGCTCTGCTAGAGCTCCACGACCTCAGCTATTTTCCCTGACCTTTGGCCCGTGCCCTCGTGAGCGTGTCATCTCTAGTTACACTTCTCTTCCGACCACACTGAATCCGCCACCTGCGGATACCTGAGCGTGGAAGTCAACATCTATCACTGGCTGCAGCGTCACAGGTCACTAGGTGTCTAGGCTCAGGCTGACCTTGGCTGTCTTCTGCCCAGGCAAGGAGCCTAATCCTTCCAAGGAAATCAGGACACGTGCTCTCTGGCCGACTTCCTTTCTTTCATCCACACAGCGGTCTAGATGAGGTTAAAGAGGCCAGGTAGGCCAGGGGAAGGCTGAGTGCGGGGGCTAAGGCTTCTTTCCCAATCACCATGGAGACACCACCCCAAGGCTGGGCGGAACTTCTGACGGGGACGAGTCACAAACACTGAGCCAATAGGAGAGGTCCAGCCTATCCGGCCAGTTCAGCAGAGCCCTCCATTTTCCTCCTCATGGACAGACAATGGCCCCTTGCGTCTTTGGCCACAAAATCGAGGGCACCCAGGGAATAACTTCACAGTAGGCAACCCCTGATGTGAACACCTTCGACACACTGGGACAGCAGGCAGGTACCTCTTTTCCACCTACGCTAGGATATCAGTAGGCAAGGCGCCCTTCCTCTGCATCTATGGCCTCTCTGTATATGTTCATTCAGAGGAATCTCTTCATTCTACCCCTGAGACACATCACAAGTATGAGGGGCCTGAGAGAGAGCCTGGAGATGAAACGGGGGAGGCTTCTGGCTGGACCGCTCCCCAGTGGGTAGAGAACAGCAGGTAGTCTCTCTGGAAGGTCTTAGCTTCTGTTGATTGACATGTGCAATACAGTAGGGGCGGACCCTGGCCAGGTGGAGCTTGTGGGCAGATGCAACCTCTCTGGCCCCGAATAATTCCGCTGCTGCTTTGTATGGCGAAAACCTCTCCCCGCCAAGGGGGATGGGTAGAGAACATTGACCCACACCCACCAGGGACCTTTCCTGGGACTAAAGATTACCAACATGGTCTCAACGTCGTCACCCTCTCAGCACACACCCTTCCTGCACACGTAATCCTGCCTTTCTCCGTCAGGGCCCTATCCCACCAGGAAAAAAAGCAAGCTGCTCAAAAAGGCCAATGTCAGGGAAATCGAGGAAACACTGCCATTTTCCACATTTTTGCTGTCTACATGTCCCCGCCTCCGGTGCAAGGCTGCGTATGTGGCCGGGCTGCGAAGGCAAGGCCGAAATCCTGGCAGCCTGGGCCCCAGCAGACCAATGGTTTATGGACATGGGGACACGGATGACCTGTTTGCCACATACAGGAGGGATCCTTGGGCCCCTCACTGGCTCGCCATTCAGCTCCACGACGTCCACTGCTGGCCCTGGCCTTTGCTTTGGCTGGTGCCCCATTGAACGTGTGCTCCGGAGCCATGTTTCTCCACCCATCACTATCATTCTGCCACCAGGGGATATGTGAGTGTGGGAGTCACCATTTGTCACTGGCAGCAGTGTCCCAAGTCACTAGACTTCCAGGTACCCGCTGACCTAGGCTGCCTCCTGCCCCTGGCAAGGTCCCCAATCCTTTATCCCAGATGCTGACACCTAGGCACTGGCGGACATTCATTTTTATCAACACAGAGGTCTGAGTGAGGGTCAGCGGGCCAGGTAGGTGAAGTCAAGGCCAGGTGGGCGGGGCTGAGGATTCTTTACCATCACCATAGAGACAGTCCCCCCACCGCAAGAGTGGGCGGAGCTTGTGATGGGCCTGGTGACAAGACTCAGCCAATGGCAGAGATCCGGCCCGCCAGGCAGATGACACAGGGCCCTCCATTGTGACTTATGACAGCTAGTGGCCACAGCGTTGGAGCACACCCTGGGAAAGGCTACGTAGGCACAAGGGAGCCCCTGGTGCGGACTGCTTCAGGGCAGTGGCAGAGCAGGCCAGATACCTCTTTCCCACTTTCCTGAGGATATCAGTACGCAAGGCATCCCCACTCAGCATCACTTCCCTCTCTCTCTCTCGGTCTCTCTCGGGATGTTTTCATTCTCTGAAATCTCTTTCCTTCTCCCCCTGAGTCACTTCATAGCTTGGAGTGCCTGACAGAGTGCCTAGAGACAAAAGAGAAAAGGGGAAGGCCTCTGGCTCTACTGGTTGCCCATGGGCAGAGAAGATCTGCTCGTCTATCTGGAAGGTCTAGAGACTAGTGATTGATTGGGGAGCTACATCCTGGGCGGACCTGGCCAGGTGAAGCTTGCTGACACGTGGCAGCCTCTCTGGAGACTACTAATCCCGCTGATAACATTCTATGCAAACAGCCGGCTGAGTGCCATGGGCAGAAAACATTGACACATACCTGCCAGAGGCCTATTCTGGGTCTCAAGAGTCCACCCTGGTCTCCAGCAACTCATCATCTCAGCACACACTTTGCCTGCACGCATGGAAACCGCCTCTCTCCACGAATGCCTTCACCTGCTAGGAAACACACGATGTCACTCAGCCAAAGGACAGCACAGGCAAAGTCAACTGAAGGCCCCATTTTCAAGATTCTGCCCTCTGCTGCTCCACAGCCTCCGGTGGCACACTGCATGTGCGTCACTTCTCGGTAGACAAGGCCCAAATCCGGGCATCCAGGGCCCCAGCCCTCCACAGTCTACGGATGGCGGCATATGGATCACCTCTTTGCCTCGTACGGCAGGGAGGCCTGGGTCCTAGACTGGCTCTGCTAGAGCTCCACGACCTCAGCTATTTTCCCTGACCTTTGGCCCGTGCCCTCGTGAGCGTGTCATCTCTAGTTACACTTCTCTTCCGACCACACTGAATCCGCCACCTGCGGATACCTGAGCGTGGAAGTCAACATCTATCACTGGCTGCAGCGTCACAGGTCACTAGGTGTCTAGGCTCAGGCTGACCTTGGCTGTCTTCTGCCCAGGCAAGGAGCCTAATCCTTCCAAGGAAATCAGGACACGTGCTCTCTGGCCGACTTCCTTTCTTTCATCCACACAGCGGTCTAGATGAGGTTAAAGAGGCCAGGTAGGCCAGGGGAAGGCTGAGTGCGGGGGCTAAGGCTTCTTTCCCAATCACCATGGAGACACCACCCCAAGGCTGGGCGGAACTTCTGACGGGGACGAGTCACAAACACTGAGCCAATAGGAGAGGTCCAGCCTATCCGGCCAGTTCAGCAGAGCCCTCCATTTTCCTCCTCATGGACAGACAATGGCCCCTTGCGTCTTTGGCCACAAAATCGAGGGCACCCAGGGAATAACTTCACAGTAGGCAACCCCTGATGTGAACACCTTCGACACACTGGGACAGCAGGCAGGTACCTCTTTTCCACCTACGCTAGGATATCAGTAGGCAAGGCGCCCTTCCTCTGCATCTATGGCCTCTCTGTATATGTTCATTCAGAGGAATCTCTTCATTCTACCCCTGAGACACATCACAAGTATGAGGGGCCTGAGAGAGAGCCTGGAGATGAAACGGGGGAGGCTTCTGGCTGGACCGCTCCCCAGTGGGTAGAGAACAGCAGGTAGTCTCTCTGGAAGGTCTTAGCTTCTGTTGATTGACATGTGCAATACAGTAGGGGCGGACCCTGGCCAGGTGGAGCTTGTGGGCAGATGCAACCTCTCTGGCCCCGAATAATTCCGCTGCTGCTTTGTATGGCGAAAACCTCTCCCCGCCAAGGGGGATGGGTAGAGAACATTGACCCACACCCACCAGGGACCTTTCCTGGGACTAAAGATTACCAACATGGTCTCAACGTCGTCACCCTCTCAGCACACACCCTTCCTGCACACGTAATCCTGCCTTTCTCCGTCAGGGCCCTATCCCACCAGGAAAAAAAGCAAGCTGCTCAAAAAGGCCAATGTCAGGGAAATCGAGGAAACACTGCCATTTTCCACATTTTTGCTGTCTACATGTCCCCGCCTCCGGTGCAAGGCTGCGTATGTGGCCGGGCTGCGAAGGCAAGGCCGAAATCCTGGCAGCCTGGGCCCCAGCAGACCAATGGTTTATGGACATGGGGACACGGATGACCTGTTTGCCACATACAGGAGGGATCCTTTGGGCCCCTCACTGGCTCGCCATTCAGCTCCACGACGTCCACTGCTGGCCCTGGCCTTTGCTTTGGCTGGTGCCCCATTGAACGTGTGCTCCGGAGCCATGTTTCTCCACCCATCACTATCATTCTGCCACCAGGGGATATGTGAGTGTGGGAGTCACCATTTGTCACTGGCAGCAGTGTCCCAAGTCACTAGACTTCCAGGTACCCGCTGACCTAGGCTGCCTCCTGCCCCTGGCAAGGTCCCCAATCCTTTATCCCAGATGCTGACACCTAGGCACTGGCGGACATTCATTTTTATCAACACAGAGGTCTGAGTGAGGGTCAGCGGGCCAGGTAGGTGAAGTCAAGGCCAGGTGGGCGGGGCTGAGGATTCTTTACCATCACCATAGAGACAGTCCCCCCACCGCAAGAGTGGGCGGAGCTTGTGATGGGCCTGGTGACAAGACTCAGCCAATGGCAGAGATCCGGCCCGCCAGGCAGATGACACAGGGCCCTCCATTGTGACTTATGACAGCTAGTGGCCACAGCGTTGGAGCACACCCTGGGAAAGGCTACGTAGGCACAAGGGAGCCCCTGGTGCGGACTGCTTCAGGGCAGTGGCAGAGCAGGCCAGATACCTCTTTCCCACTTTCCTGAGGATATCAGTACGCAAGGCATCCCCACTCAGCATCACTTCCCTCTCTCTCTCTCGGTCTCTCTCGGGATGTTTTCATTCTCTGAAATCTCTTTCCTTCTCCCCCTGAGTCACTTCATAGCTTGGAGTGCCTGACAGAGTGCCTAGAGACAAAAGAGCAAAGGGGAAGGCCTCTGGCTCTACTGGTTGCCCATGGGCAGAGAAGATCTGCTCGTCTATCTGGAAGGTCTAGAGACTAGTGATTGATTGGGGAGCTACATCCTGGGCGGACCTGGCCAGGTGAAGCTTGCTGACACGTGGCAGCCTCTCTGGAGACTACTAATCCCGCTGATAACATTCTATGCAAAGAGCCGGCTGAGTGCCATGGGCAGAAAACATTGACACATACCTGCCAGAGGCCTATTCTGGGTCTCAAGAGTCCACCCTGGTCTCCAGCAACTCATCATCTCAGCACACACTTTGCCTGCACGCATGGAAACCGCCTCTCTCCACGAATGCCTTCACCTGCTAGGAAACACACGATGTCACTCAGCCAAAGGAGAGCACAGGCAAAGTCAACTGAAGGCCCCATTTTCAAGATTCTGCCCTCTGCTGCTCCACAGCCTCCGGTGGCACACTGCATGTGCGTCACTTCTCGGTAGACAAGGCCCAAATCCGGGCATCCAGGGCCCCAGCCCTCCACAGTCTACGGATGGCGGCATATGGATCACCTCTTTGCCTCGTACGGCAGGGAGGCCTGGGTCCTAGACTGGCTCTGCTAGAGCTCCACGACCTCAGCTATTTTCCCTGACCTTTGGCCCGTGCCCTCGTGAGCGTGTCATCTCTAGTTACACTTCTCTTCCGACCACACTGAATCCGCCACCTGCGGATACCTGAGCGTGGAAGTCAACATCTATCACTGGCTGCAGCGTCACAGGTCACTAGGTGTCTAGGCTCAGGCTGACCTTGGCTGTCTTCTGCCCAGGCAAGGAGCCTAATCCTTCCAAGGAAATCAGGACACGTGCTCTCTGGCCGACTTCCTTTCTTTCATCCACACAGCGGTCTAGATGAGGTTAAAGAGGCCAGGTAGGCCAGGGGAAGGCTGAGTGCGGGGGCTAAGGCTTCTTTCCCAATCACCATGGAGACACCACCGGAAGGCTGGGCGGAACTTCTGACGGGGACGAGTCACAAACACTGAGCCAATAGGAGAGGTCCAGCCTATCCGGCCAGTTCAGCAGAGCCCTCCATTTTCCTCCTCATGGACAGACAATGGCCCCTTGCGTCTTTGGCCACAAAATCGAGGGCACCCAGGGAATAACTTCACAGTAGGCAACCCCTGATGTGAACACCTTCGACACACTGGGACAGCAGGCAGGTACCTCTTTTCCACCTACGCTAGGATATCAGTAGGCAAGGCGCCCTTCCTCTGCATCTATGGCCTCTCTGTATATGTTCATTCAGAGGAATCTCTTCATTCTACCCCTGAGACACATCACAAGTATGAGGGGCCTGAGAGAGAGCCTGGAGATGAAACGGGGGAGGCTTCTGGCTGGACCGCTCCCCAGTGGGTAGAGAACAGCAGGTAGTCTCTCTGGAAGGTCTTAGCTTCTGTTGATTGACATGTGCAATACAGTAGGGGCGGACCCTGGCCAGGTGGAGCTTGTGGGCAGATGCAACCTCTCTGGCCCCGAATAATTCCGCTGCTGCTTTGTATGGCGAAAACCTCTCCCCGCCAAGGGGGATGGGTAGAGAACATTGACCCACACCCACCAGGGACCTTTCCTGGGACTAAAGATTACCAACATGGTCTCAACGTCGTCACCCTCTCAGCACACACCCTTCCTGCACACGTAATCCTGCCTTTCTCCGTCAGGGCCCTATCCCACCAGGAAAAAAAGCAAGCTGCTCAAAAAGGCCAATGTCAGGGAAATCGAGGAAACACTGCCATTTTCCACATTTTTGCTGTCTACATGTCCCCGCCTCCGGTGCAAGGCTGCGTATGTGGCCGGGCTGCGAAGGCAAGGCCGAAATCCTGGCAGCCTGGGCCCCAGCAGACCAATGGTTTATGGACATGGGGACACGGATGACCTGTTTGCCACATACAGGAGGGATCCTTGGGCCCCTCACTGGCTCGCCATTCAGCTCCACGACGTCCACTGCTGGCCCTGGCCTTTGCTTTGGCTGGTGCCCCATTGAACGTGTGCTCCGGAGCCATGTTTCTCCACCCATCACTATCATTCTGCCACCAGGGGATATGTGAGTGTGGGAGTCACCATTTGTCACTGGCAGCAGTGTCCCAAGTCACTAGACTTCCAGGTACCCGCTGACCTAGGCTGCCTCCTGCCCCTGGCAAGGTCCCCAATCCTTTATCCCAGATGCTGACACCTAGGCACTGGCGGACATTCATTTTTATCAACACAGAGGTCTGAGTGAGGGTCAGCGGGCCAGGTAGGTGAAGTCAAGGCCAGGTGGGCGGGGCTGAGGATTCTTTACCATCACCATAGAGACAGTCCCCCCACCGCAAGAGTGGGCGGAGCTTGTGATGGGCCTGGTGACAAGACTCAGCCAATGGCAGAGATCCGGCCCGCCAGGCAGATGACACAGGGCCCTCCATTGTGACTTATGACAGCTAGTGGCCACAGCGTTGGAGCACACCCTGGGAAAGGCTACGTAGGCACAAGGGAGCCCCTGGTGCGGACTGCTTCAGGGCAGTGGCAGAGCAGGCCAGATACCTCTTTCCCACTTTCCTGAGGATATCAGTACGCAAGGCATCCCCACTCAGCATCACTTCCCTCTCTCTCTCTCGGTCTCTCTCGGGATGTTTTCATTCTCTGAAATCTCTTTCCTTCTCCCCCTGAGTCACTTCATAGCTTGGAGTGCCTGACAGAGTGCCTAGAGACAAAAGAGCAAAGGGGAAGGCCTCTGGCTCTACTGGTTGCCCATGGGCAGAGAAGATCTGCTCGTCTATCTGGAAGGTCTAGAGACTAGTGATTGATTGGGGAGCTACATCCTGGGCGGACCTGGCCAGGTGAAGCTTGCTGACACGTGGCAGCCTCTCTGGAGACTACTAATCCCGCTGATAACATTCTATGCAAAGAGCCGGCTGAGTGCCATGGGCAGAAAACATTGACACATACCTGCCAGAGGCCTATTCTGGGTCTCAAGAGTCCACCCTGGTCTCCAGCAACTCATCATCTCAGCACACACTTTGCCTGCACGCATGGAAACCGCCTCTCTCCACGAATGCCTTCACCTGCTAGGAAACACACGATGTCACTCAGCCAAAGGAGAGCACAGGCAAAGTCAACTGAAGGCCCCATTTTCAAGATTCTGCCCTCTGCTGCTCCACAGCCTCCGGTGGCACACTGCATGTGCGTCACTTCTCGGTAGACAAGGCCCAAATCCGGGCATCCAGGGCCCCAGCCCTCCACAGTCTACGGATGGCGGCATATGGATCACCTCTTTGCCTCGTACGGCAGGGAGGCCTGGGTCCTAGACTGGCTCTGCTAGAGCTCCACGACCTCAGCTATTTTCCCTGACCTTTGGCCCGTGCCCTCGTGAGCGTGTCATCTCTAGTTACACTTCTCTTCCGACCACACTGAATCCGCCACCTGCAGATACCTGAGCGTGGAAGTCAACATCTATCACTGGCTGCAGCGTCACAGGTCACTAGGTGTCTAGGCTCAGGCTGACCTTGGCTGTCTTCTGCCCAGGCAAGGAGCCTAATCCTTCCAAGGAAATCAGGACACGTGCTCTCTGGCCGACTTCCTTTCTTTCATCCACACAGCGGTCTAGATGAGGTTAAAGAGGCCAGGTAGGCCAGGGGAAGGCTGAGTGCGGGGGCTAAGGCTTCTTTCCCAATCACCATGGAGACACCACCGGAAGGCTGGGCGGAACTTCTGACGGGGACGAGTCACAAACACTGAGCCAATAGGAGAGGTCCAGCCTATCCGGCCAGTTCAGCAGAGCCCTCCATTTTCCTCCTCATGGACAGACAATGGCCCCTTGCGTCTTTGGCCACAAAATCGAGGGCACCCAGGGAATAACTTCACAGTAGGCAACCCCTGATGTGAACACCTTCGACACACTGGGACAGCAGGCAGGTACCTCTTTTCCACCTACGCTAGGATATCAGTAGGCAAGGCGCCCTTCCTCTGCATCTATGGCCTCTCTGTATATGTTCATTCAGAGGAATCTCTTCATTCTACCCCTGAGACACATCACAAGTATGAGGGGCCTGAGAGAGAGCCTGGAGATGAAACGGGGGAGGCTTCTGGCTGGACCGCTCCCCAGTGGGTAGAGAACAGCAGGTAGTCTCTCTGGAAGGTCTTAGCTTCTGTTGATTGACATGTGCAATACAGTAGGGGCAGACCCTGGCCAGGTGGAGCTTGTGGGCAGATGCAACCTCTCTGGCCCCGAATAATTCCGCTGCTGCTTTGTATGGCGAAAACCTCTCCCCGCCAAGGGGGATGGGTAGAGAACATTGACCCACACCCACCAGGGACCTTTCCTGGGACTAAAGATTACCAACATGGTCTCAACGTCGTCACCCTCTCAGCACACACCCTTCCTGCACACGTAATCCTGCCTTTCTCCGTCAGGGCCCTATCCCACCAGGAAAAAAAGCAAGCTGCTCAAAAAGGCCAATGTCAGGGAAATCGAGGAAACACTGCCATTTTCCACATTTTTGCTGTCTACATGTCCCCGCCTCCGGTGCAAGGCTGCGTATGTGGCCGGGCTGCGAAGGCAAGGCCGAAATCCTGGCAGCCTGGGCCCCAGCAGACCAATGGTTTATGGACATGGGGACACGGATGACCTGTTTGCCACATACAGGAGGGATCCTTGGGCCCCTCACTGGCTCGCCATTCAGCTCCACGACGTCCACTGCTGGCCCTGGCCTTTGCTTTGGCTGGTGCCCCATTGAACGTGTGCTCCGGAGCCATGTTTCTCCACCCATCACTATCATTCTGCCACCAGGGGATATGTGAGTGTGGGAGTCACCATTTGTCACTGGCAGCAGTGTCCCAAGTCACTAGACTTCCAGGTACCCGCTGACCTAGGCTGCCTTCTGCCCCTGGCAAGGTCCCCAATCCTTTATCCCAGATGCTGACACCTAGGCACTGGCGGACATTCATTTTTATCAACACAGAGGTCTGAGTGAGGGTCAGCGGGCCAGGTAGGTGAAGTCAAGGCCAGGTGGGCGGGGCTGAGGATTCTTTACCATCACCATAGAGACAGTCCCCCCACCGCAAGAGTGGGCGGAGCTTGTGATGGGCCTGGTGACAAGACTCAGCCAATGGCAGAGATCCGGCCTGCCAGGCAGATGACACAGGGCCCTCCATTGTGACTTATGACAGCTAGTGGCCACAGCGTTGGAGCACACCCTGGGAAAGGCTACGTAGGCACAAGGGAGCCCCTGGTGCGGACTGCTTCAGGGCAGTGGCAGAGCAGGCCAGATACCTCTTTCCCACTTTCCTGAGGATATCAGTACGCAAGGCATCCCCACTCAGCATCACTTCCCTCTCTCTCTCTCGGTCTCTCTCGGGATGTTTTCATTCTCTGAAATCTCTTTCCTTCTCCCCCTGAGTCACTTCATAGCTTGGAGTGCCTGACAGAGTGCCTAGAGACAAAAGAGCAAAGGGGAAGGCCTCTGGCTCTACTGGTTGCCCATGGGCAGAGAAGATCTGCTCGTCTATCTGGAAGGTCTAGAGACTAGTGATTGATTGGGGAGCTACATCCTGGGCGGACCTGGCCAGGTGAAGCTTGCTGACACGTGGCAGCCTCTCTGGAGACTACTAATCCCGCTGATAACATTCTATGCAAACAGCCGGCTGAGTGCCATGGGCAGAAAACATTGACACATACCTGCCAGAGGCCTATTCTGGGTCTCAAGAGTCCACCCTGGTCTCCAGCAACTCATCATCTCAGCACACACTTTGCCTGCACGCATGGAAACCGCCTCTCTCCACGAATGCCTTCACCTGCTAGGAAACACACGATGTCACTCAGCCAAAGGACAGCACAGGCAAAGTCAACTGAAGGCCCCATTTTCAAGATTCTGCCCTCTGCTGCTCCACAGCCTCCGGTGGCACACTGCATGTGCGTCACTTCTCGGTAGACAAGGCCCAAATCCGGGCATCCAGGGCCCCAGCCCTCCACAGTCTACGGATGGCGGCATATGGATCACCTCTTTGCCTCGTACGGCAGGGAGGCCTGGGTCCTAGACTGGCTCTGCTAGAGCTCCACGACCTCAGCTATTTTCCCTGACCTTTGGCCCGTGCCCTCGTGAGCGTGTCATCTCTAGTTACACTTCTCTTCCGACCACACTGAATCCGCCACCTGCGGATACCTGAGCGTGGAAGTCAACATCTATCACTGGCTGCAGCGTCACAGGTCACTAGGTGTCTAGGCTCAGGCTGACCTTGGCTGTCTTCTGCCCAGGCAAGGAGCCTAATCCTTCCAAGGAAATCAGGACACGTGCTCTCTGGCCGACTTCCTTTCTTTCATCCACACAGCGGTCTAGATGAGGTTAAAGAGGCCAGGTAGGCCAGGGGAAGGCTGAGTGCGGGGGCTAAGGCTTCTTTCCCAATCACCATGGAGACACCACCCCAAGGCTGGGCGGAACTTCTGACGGGGACGAGTCACAAACACTGAGCCAATAGGAGAGGTCCAGCCTATCCGGCCAGTTCAGCAGAGCCCTCCATTTTCCTCCTCATGGACAGACAATGGCCCCTTGCGTCTTTGGCCACAAAATCGAGGGCACCCAGGGAATAACTTCACAGTAGGCAACCCCTGATGTGAACACCTTCGACACACTGGGACAGCAGGCAGGTACCTCTTTTCCACCTACGCTAGGATATCAGTAGGCAAGGCGCCCTTCCTCTGCATCTATGGCCTCTCTGTATATGTTCATTCAGAGGAATCTCTTCATTCTACCCCTGAGACACATCACAAGTATGAGGGGCCTGAGAGAGAGCCTGGAGATGAAACGGGGGAGGCTTCTGGCTGGACCGCTCCCCAGTGGGTAGAGAACAGCAGGTAGTCTCTCTGGAAGGTCTTAGCTTCTGTTGATTGACATGTGCAATACAGTAGGGGCGGACCCTGGCCAGGTGGAGCTTGTGGGCAGATGCAACCTCTCTGGCCCCGAATAATTCCGCTGCTGCTTTGTATGGCGAAAACCTCTCCCCGCCAAGGGGGATGGGTAGAGAACATTGACCCACACCCACCAGGGACCTTTCCTGGGACTAAAGATTACCAACATGGTCTCAACGTCGTCACCCTCTCAGCACACACCCTTCCTGCACACGTAATCCTGCCTTTCTCCGTCAGGGCCCTATCCCACCAGGAAAAAAAGCAAGCTGCTCAAAAAGGCCAATGTCAGGGAAATCGAGGAAACACTGCCATTTTCCACATTTTTGCTGTCTACATGTCCCCGCCTCCGGTGCAAGGCTGCGTATGTGGCCGGGCTGCGAAGGCAAGGCCGAAATCCTGGCAGCCTGGGCCCCAGCAGACCAATGGTTTATGGACATGGGGACACGGATGACCTGTTTGCCACATACAGGAGGGATCCTTGGGCCCCTCACTGGCTCGCCATTCAGCTCCACGACGTCCACTGCTGGCCCTGGCCTTTGCTTTGGCTGGTGCCCCATTGAACGTGTGCTCCGGAGCCATGTTTCTCCACCCATCACTATCATTCTGCCACCAGGGGATATGTGAGTGTGGGAGTCCCCATTTGTCACTGGCAGCAGTGTCCCAAGTCACTAGACTTCCAGGTACCCGCTGACCTAGGCTGCCTCCTGCCCCTGGCAAGGTCCCCAATCCTTTATCCCAGATGCTGACACCTAGGCACTGGCGGACATTCATTTTTATCAACACAGAGGTCTGAGTGAGGGTCAGCGGGCCAGGTAGGTGAAGTCAAGGCCAGGTGGGCGGGGCTGAGGATTCTTTACCATCACCATAGAGACAGTCCCCCACCGCAAGAGTGGGCGGAGCTTGTGATGGGCCTGGTGACAAGACTCAGCCAATGGCAGAGATCCGGCCCGCCAGGCAGATGACACAGGGCCCTCCATTGTGACTTATGACAGCTAGTGGCCACAGCGTTGGAGCACACCCTGGGAAAGGCTACGTAGGCACAAGGGAGCCCCTGGTGCGGACTGCTTCAGGGCAGTGGCAGAGCAGGCCAGATACCTCTTTCCCACTTTCCTGAGGATATCAGTACGCAAGGCATCCCCACTCAGCATCACTTCCCTCTCTCTCTCTCGGTCTCTCTCGGGATGTTTTCATTCTCTGAAATCTCTTTCCTTCTCCCCCTGAGTCACTTCATAGCTTGGAGTGCCTGACAGAGTGCCTAGAGACAAAAGAGAAAAGGGGAAGGCCTCTGGCTCTACTGGTTGCCCATGGGCAGAGAAGATCTGCTCGTCTATCTGGAAGGTCTAGAGACTAGTGATTGATTGGGGAGCTACATCCTGGGCGGACCTGGCCAGGTGAAGCTTGCTGACACGTGGCAGCCTCTCTGGAGACTACTAATCCCGCTGATAACATTCTATGCAAACAGCCGGCTGAGTGCCATGGGCAGAAAACATTGACACATACCTGCCAGAGGCCTATTCTGGGTCTCAAGAGTCCACCCTGGTCTCCAGCAACTCATCATCTCAGCACACACTTTGCCTGCACGCATGGAAACCGCCTCTCTCCACGAATGCCTTCACCTGCTAGGAAACACACGATGTCACTCAGCCAAAGGACAGCACAGGCAAAGTCAACTGAAGGCCCCATTTTCAAGATTCTGCCCTCTGCTGCTCCACAGCCTCCGGTGGCACACTGCATGTGCGTCACTTCTCGGTAGACAAGGCCCAAATCCGGGCATCCAGGGCCCCAGCCCTCCACAGTCTACGGATGGCGGCATATGGATCACCTCTTTGCCTCGTACGGCAGGGAGGCCTGGGTCCTAGACTGGCTCTGCTAGAGCTCCACGACCTCAGCTATTTTCCCTGACCTTTGGCCCGTGCCCTCGTGAGCGTGTCATCTCTAGTTACACTTCTCTTCCGACCACACTGAATCCGCCACCTGCGGATACCTGAGCGTGGAAGTCAACATCTATCACTGGCTGCAGCGTCACAGGTCACTAGGTGTCTAGGCTCAGGCTGACCTTGGCTGTCTTCTGCCCAGGCAAGGAGCCTAATCCTTCCAAGGAAATCAGGACACGTGCTCTCTGGCCGACTTCCTTTCTTTCATCCACACAGCGGTCTAGATGAGGTTAAAGAGGCCAGGTAGGCCAGGGGAAGGCTGAGTGCGGGGGCTAAGGCTTCTTTCCCAATCACCATGGAGACACCACCCCAAGGCTGGGCGGAACTTCTGACGGGGACGAGTCACAAACACTGAGCCAATAGGAGAGGTCCAGCCTATCCGGCCAGTTCAGCAGAGCCCTCCATTTTCCTCCTCATGGACAGACAATGGCCCCTTGCGTCTTTGGCCACAAAATCGAGGGCACCCAGGGAATAACTTCACAGTAGGCAACCCCTGATGTGAACACCTTCGACACACTGGGACAGCAGGCAGGTACCTCTTTTCCACCTACGCTAGGATATCAGTAGGCAAGGCGCCCTTCCTCTGCATCTATGGCCTCTCTGTATATGTTCATTCAGAGGAATCTCTTCATTCTACCCCTGAGACACATCACAAGTATGAGGGGCCTGAGAGAGAGCCTGGAGATGAAACGGGGGAGGCTTCTGGCTGGACCGCTCCCCAGTGGGTAGAGAACAGCAGGTAGTCTCTCTGGAAGGTCTTAGCTTCTGTTGATTGACATGTGCAATACAGTAGGGGCGGACCCTGGCCAGGTGGAGCTTGTGGGCAGATGCAACCTCTCTGGCCCCGAATAATTCCGCTGCTGCTTTGTATGGCGAAAACCTCTCCCCGCCAAGGGGGATGGGTAGAGAACATTGACCCACACCCACCAGGGACCTTTCCTGGGACTAAAGATTACCAACATGGTCTCAACGTCGTCACCCTCTCAGCACACACCCTTCCTGCACACGTAATCCTGCCTTTCTCCGTCAGGGCCCTATCCCACCAGGAAAAAAAGCAAGCTGCTCAAAAAGGCCAATGTCAGGGAAATCGAGGAAACACTGCCATTTTCCACATTTTTGCTGTCTACATGTCCCCGCCTCCGGTGCAAGGCTGCGTATGTGGCCGGGCTGCGAAGGCAAGGCCGAAATCCTGGCAGCCTGGGCCCCAGCAGACCAATGGTTTATGGACATGGGGACACGGATGACCTGTTTGCCACATACAGGAGGGATCCTTTGGGCCCCTCACTGGCTCGCCATTCAGCTCCACGACGTCCACTGCTGGCCCTGGCCTTTGCTTTGGCTGGTGCCCCATTGAACGTGTGCTCCGGAGCCATGTTTCTCCACCCATCACTATCATTCTGCCACCAGGGGATATGTGAGTGTGGGAGTCACCATTTGTCACTGGCAGCAGTGTCCCAAGTCACTAGACTTCCAGGTACCCGCTGACCTAGGCTGCCTCCTGCCCCTGGCAAGGTCCCCAATCCTTTATCCCAGATGCTGACACCTAGGCACTGGCGGACATTCATTTTTATCAACACAGAGGTCTGAGTGAGGGTCAGCGGGCCAGGTAGGTGAAGTCAAGGCCAGGTGGGCGGGGCTGAGGATTCTTTACCATCACCATAGAGACAGTCCCCCCACCGCAAGAGTGGGCGGAGCTTGTGATGGGCCTGGTGACAAGACTCAGCCAATGGCAGAGATCCGGCCCGCCAGGCAGATGACACAGGGCCCTCCATTGTGACTTATGACAGCTAGTGGCCACAGCGTTGGAGCACACCCTGGGAAAGGCTACGTAGGCACAAGGGAGCCCCTGGTGCGGACTGCTTCAGGGCAGTGGCAGAGCAGGCCAGATACCTCTTTCCCACTTTCCTGAGGATATCAGTACGCAAGGCATCCCCACTCAGCATCACTTCCCTCTCTCTCTCTCGGTCTCTCTCGGGATGTTTTCATTCTCTGAAATCTCTTTCCTTCTCCCCCTGAGTCACTTCATAGCTTGGAGTGCCTGACAGAGTGCCTAGAGACAAAAGAGCAAAGGGGAAGGCCTCTGGCTCTACTGGTTGCCCATGGGCAGAGAAGATCTGCTCGTCTATCTGGAAGGTCTAGAGACTAGTGATTGATTGGGGAGCTACATCCTGGGCGGACCTGGCCAGGTGAAGCTTGCTGACACGTGGCAGCCTCTCTGGAGACTACTAATCCCGCTGATAACATTCTATGCAAACAGCCGGCTGAGTGCCATGGGCAGAAAACATTGACACATACCTGCCAGAGGCCTATTCTGGGTCTCAAGAGTCCACCCTGGTCTCCAGCAACTCATCATCTCAGCACACACTTTGCCTGCACGCATGGAAACCGCCTCTCTCCACGAATGCCTTCACCTGCTAGGAAACACACGATGTCACTCAGCCAAAGGAGAGCACAGGCAAAGTCAACTGAAGGCCCCATTTTCAAGATTCTGCCCTCTGCTGCTCCACAGCCTCCGGTGGCACACTGCATGTGCGTCACTTCTCGGTAGACAAGGCCCAAATCCGGGCATCCAGGGCCCCAGCCCTCCACAGTCTACGGATGGCGGCATATGGATCACCTCTTTGCCTCGTACGGCAGGGAGGCCTGGGTCCTAGACTGGCTCTGCTAGAGCTCCACGACCTCAGCTATTTTCCCTGACCTTTGGCCCGTGCCCTCGTGAGCGTGTCATCTCTAGTTACACTTCTCTTCCGACCACACTGAATCCGCCACCTGCGGATACCTGAGCGTGGAAGTCAACATCTATCACTGGCTGCAGCGTCACAGGTCACTAGGTGTCTAGGCTCAGGCTGACCTTGGCTGTCTTCTGCCCAGGCAAGGAGCCTAATCCTTCCAAGGAAATCAGGACACGTGCTCTCTGGCCGACTTCCTTTCTTTCATCCACACAGCGGTCTAGATGAGGTTAAAGAGGCCAGGTAGGCCAGGGGAAGGCTGAGTGCGGGGGCTAAGGCTTCTTTCCCAATCACCATGGAGACACCACCCCAAGGCTGGGCGGAACTTCTGACGGGGACGAGTCACAAACACTGAGCCAATAGGAGAGGTCCAGCCTATCCGGCCAGTTCAGCAGAGCCCTCCATTTTCCTCCTCATGGACAGACAATGGCCCCTTGCGTCTTTGGCCACAAAATCGAGGGCACCCAGGGAATAACTTCACAGTAGGCAACCCCTGATGTGAACACCTTCGACACACTGGGACAGCAGGCAGGTACCTCTTTTCCACCTACGCTAGGATATCAGTAGGCAAGGCGCCCTTCCTCTGCATCTATGGCCTCTCTGTATATGTTCATTCAGAGGAATCTCTTCATTCTACCCCTGAGACACATCACAAGTATGAGGGGCCTGAGAGAGAGCCTGGAGATGAAACGGGGGAGGCTTCTGGCTGGACCGCTCCCCAGTGGGTAGAGAACAGCAGGTAGTCTCTCTGGAAGGTCTTAGCTTCTGTTGATTGACATGTGCAATACAGTAGGGGCGGACCCTGGCCAGGTGGAGCTTGTGGGCAGATGCAACCTCTCTGGCCCCGAATAATTCCGCTGCTGCTTTGTATGGCGAAAACCTCTCCCCGCCAAGGGGGATGGGTAGAGAACATTGACCCACACCCACCAGGGACCTTTCCTGGGACTAAAGATTACCAACATGGTCTCAACGTCGTCACCCTCTCAGCACACACCCTTCCTGCACACGTAATCCTGCCTTTCTCCGTCAGGGCCCTATCCCACCAGGAAAAAAAGCAAGCTGCTCAAAAAGGCCAATGTCAGGGAAATCGAGGAAACACTGCCATTTTCCACATTTTTGCTGTCTACATGTCCCCGCCTCCGGTGCAAGGCTGCGTATGTGGCCGGGCTGCGAAGGCAAGGCCAAAATCCTGGCAGCCTGGGCCCCAGCAGACCAATGGTTTATGGACATGGGGACACGGATGACCTGTTTGCCACATACAGGAGGGATCCTTTGGGCCCCTCACTGGCTCGCCATTCAGCTCCACGACGTCCACTGCTGGCCCTGGCCTTTGCTTTGGCTGGTGCCCCATTGAACGTGTGCTCCGGAGCCATGTTTCTCCACCCATCACTATCATTCTGCCACCAGGGGATATGTGAGTGTGGGAGTCACCATTTGTCACTGGCAGCAGTGTCCCAAGTCACTAGACTTCCAGGTACCCGCTGACCTAGGCTGCCTCCTGCCCCTGGCAAGGTCCCCAATCCTTTATCCCAGATGCTGACACCTAGGCACTGGCGGACATTCATTTTTATCAACACAGAGGTCTGAGTGAGGGTCAGCGGGCCAGGTAGGTGAAGTCAAGGCCAGGTGGGCGGGGCTGAGGATTCTTTACCATCACCATAGAGACAGTCCCCCCACCGCAAGAGTGGGCGGAGCTTGTGATGGGCCTGGTGACAAGACTCAGCCAATGGCAGAGATCCGGCCCGCCAGGCAGATGACACAGGGCCCTCCATTGTGACTTATGACAGCTAGTGGCCACAGCGTTGGAGCACACCCTGGGAAAGGCTACGTAGGCACAAGGGAGCCCCTGGTGCGGACTGCTTCAGGGCAGTGGCAGAGCAGGCCAGATACCTCTTTCCCACTTTCCTGAGGATATCAGTACGCAAGGCATCCCCACTCAGCATCACTTCCCTCTCTCTCTCTCGGTCTCTCTCGGGATGTTTTCATTCTCTGAAATCTCTTTCCTTCTCCCCCTGAGTCACTTCATAGCTTGGAGTGCCTGACAGAGTGCCTAGAGACAAAAGAGCAAAGGGGAAGGCCTCTGGCTCTACTGGTTGCCCATGGGCAGAGAAGATCTGCTCGTCTATCTGGAAGGTCTAGAGACTAGTGATTGATTGGGGAGCTACATCCTGGGCGGACCTGGCCAGGTGAAGCTTGCTGACACGTGGCAGCCTCTCTGGAGACTACTAATCCCGCTGATAACATTCTATGCAAACAGCCGGCTGAGTGCCATGGGCAGAAAACATTGACACATACCTGCCAGAGGCCTATTCTGGGTCTCAAGAGTCCACCCTGGTCTCCAGCAACTCATCATCTCAGCACACACTTTGCCTGCACGCATGGAAACCGCCTCTCTCCACGAATGCCTTCACCTGCTAGGAAACACACGATGTCACTCAGCCAAAGGACAGCACAGGCAAAGTCAACTGAAGGCCCCATTTTCAAGATTCTGCCCTCTGCTGCTCCACAGCCTCCGGTGGCACACTGCATGTGCGTCACTTCTCGGTAGACAAGGCCCAAATCCGGGCATCCAGGGCCCCAGCCCTCCACAGTCTACGGATGGCGGCATATGGATCACCTCTTTGCCTCGTACGGCAGGGAGGCCTGGGTCCTAGACTGGCTCTGCTAGAGCTCCACGACCTCAGCTATTTTCCCTGACCTTTGGCCCGTGCCCTCGTGAGCGTGTCATCTCTAGTTACACTTCTCTTCCGACCACACTGAATCCGCCACCTGCGGATACCTGAGCGTGGAAGTCAACATCTATCACTGGCTGCAGCGTCACAGGTCACTAGGTGTCTAGGCTCAGGCTGACCTTGGCTGTCTTCTGCCCAGGCAAGGAGCCTAATCCTTCCAAGGAAATCAGGACACGTGCTCTCTGGCCGACTTCCTTTCTTTCATCCACACAGCGGTCTAGATGAGGTTAAAGAGGCCAGGTAGGCCAGGGGAAGGCTGAGTGCGGGGGCTAAGGCTTCTTTCCCAATCACCATGGAGACACCACCGGAAGGCTGGGCGGAACTTCTGACGGGGACGAGTCACAAACACTGAGCCAATAGGAGAGGTCCAGCCTATCCGGCCAGTTCAGCAGAGCCCTCCATTTTCCTCCTCATGGACAGACAATGGCCCCTTGCGTCTTTGGCCACAAAATCGAGGGCACCCAGGGAATAACTTCACAGTAGGCAACCCCTGATGTGAACACCTTCGACACACTGGGACAGCAGGCAGGTACCTCTTTTCCACCTACGCTAGGATATCAGTAGGCAAGGCGCCCTTCCTCTGCATCTATGGCCTCTCTGTATATGTTCATTCAGAGGAATCTCTTCATTCTACCCCTGAGACACATCACAAGTATGAGGGGCCTGAGAGAGAGCCTGGAGATGAAACGGGGGAGGCTTCTGGCTGGACCGCTCCCCAGTGGGTAGAGAACAGCAGGTAGTCTCTCTGGAAGGTCTTAGCTTCTGTTGATTGACATGTGCAATACAGTAGGGGCGGACCCTGGCCAGGTGGAGCTTGTGGGCAGATGCAACCTCTCTGGCCCCGAATAATTCCGCTGCTGCTTTGTATGGCGAAAACCTCTCCCCGCCAAGGGGGATGGGTAGAGAACATTGACCCACACCCACCAGGGACCTTTCCTGGGACTAAAGATTACCAACATGGTCTCAACGTCGTCACCCTCTCAGCACACACCCTTCCTGCACACGTAATCCTGCCTTTCTCCGTCAGGGCCCTATCCCACCAGGAAAAAAAGCAAGCTGCTCAAAAAGGCCAATGTCAGGGAAATCGAGGAAACACTGCCATTTTCCACATTTTTGCTGTCTACATGTCCCCGCCTCCGGTGCAAGGCTGCGTATGTGGCCGGGCTGCGAAGGCAAGGCCGAAATCCTGGCAGCCTGGGCCCCAGCAGACCAATGGTTTATGGACATGGGGACACGGATGACCTGTTTGCCACATACAGGAGGGATCCTTGGGCCCCTCACTGGCTCGCCATTCAGCTCCACGACGTCCACTGCTGGCCCTGGCCTTTGCTTTGGCTGGTGCCCCATTGAACGTGTGCTCCGGAGCCATGTTTCTCCACCCATCACTATCATTCTGCCACCAGGGGATATGTGAGTGTGGGAGTCACCATTTGTCACTGGCAGCAGTGTCCCAAGTCACTAGACTTCCAGGTACCCGCTGACCTAGGCTGCCTCCTGCCCCTGGCAAGGTCCCCAATCCTTTATCCCAGATGCTGACACCTAGGCACTGGCGGACATTCATTTTTATCAACACAGAGGTCTGAGTGAGGGTCAGCGGGCCAGGTAGGTGAAGTCAAGGCCAGGTGGGCGGGGCTGAGGATTCTTTACCATCACCATAGAGACAGTCCCCCCACCGCAAGAGTGGGCGGAGCTTGTGATGGGCCTGGTGACAAGACTCAGCCAATGGCAGAGATCCGGCCCGCCAGGCAGATGACACAGGGCCCTCCATTGTGACTTATGACAGCTAGTGGCCACAGCGTTGGAGCACACCCTGGGAAAGGCTACGTAGGCACAAGGGAGCCCCTGGTGCGGACTGCTTCAGGGCAGTGGCAGAGCAGGCCAGATACCTCTTTCCCACTTTCCTGAGGATATCAGTACGCAAGGCATCCCCACTCAGCATCACTTCCCTCTCTCTCTCTCGGTCTCTCTCGGGATGTTTTCATTCTCTGAAATCTCTTTCCTTCTCCCCCTGAGTCACTTCATAGCTTGGAGTGCCTGACAGAGTGCCTAGAGACAAAAGAGCAAAGGGGAAGGCCTCTGGCTCTACTGGTTGCCCATGGGCAGAGAAGATCTGCTCGTCTATCTGGAAGGTCTAGAGACTAGTGATTGATTGGGGAGCTACATCCTGGGCGGACCTGGCCAGGTGAAGCTTGCTGACACGTGGCAGCCTCTCTGGAGACTACTAATCCCGCTGATAACATTCTATGCAAAGAGCCGGCTGAGTGCCATGGGCAGAAAACATTGACACATACCTGCCAGAGGCCTATTCTGGGTCTCAAGAGTCCACCCTGGTCTCCAGCAACTCATCATCTCAGCACACACTTTGCCTGCACGCATGGAAACCGCCTCTCTCCACGAATGCCTTCACCTGCTAGGAAACACACGATGTCACTCAGCCAAAGGAGAGCACAGGCAAAGTCAACTGAAGGCCCCATTTTCAAGATTCTGCCCTCTGCTGCTCCACAGCCTCCGGTGGCACACTGCATGTGCGTCACTTCTCGGTAGACAAGGCCCAAATCCGGGCATCCAGGGCCCCAGCCCTCCACAGTCTACGGATGGCGGCATATGGATCACCTCTTTGCCTCGTACGGCAGGGAGGCCTGGGTCCTAGACTGGCTCTGCTAGAGCTCCACGACCTCAGCTATTTTCCCTGACCTTTGGCCCGTGCCCTCGTGAGCGTGTCATCTCTAGTTACACTTCTCTTCCGACCACACTGAATCCGCCACCTGCGGATACCTGAGCGTGGAAGTCAACATCTATCACTGGCTGCAGCGTCACAGGTCACTAGGTGTCTAGGCTCAGGCTGACCTTGGCTGTCTTCTGCCCAGGCAAGGAGCCTAATCCTTCCAAGGAAATCAGGACACGTGCTCTCTGGCCGACTTCCTTTCTTTCATCCACACAGCGGTCTACATGAGGTTAAAGAGGCCAGGTAGGCCAGGGGAAGGCTGAGTGCGGGGGCTAAGGCTTCTTTCCCAATCACCATGGAGACACCACCGGAAGGCTGGGCGGAACTTCTGACGGGGACGAGTCACAAACACTGAGCCAATAGGAGAGGTCCAGCCTATCCGGCCAGTTCAGCAGAGCCCTCCATTTTCCTCCTCATGGACAGACAATGGCCCCTTGCGTCTTTGGCCACAAAATCGAGGGCACCCAGGGAATAACTTCACAGTAGGCAACCCCTGATGTGAACACCTTCGACACACTGGGACAGCAGGCAGGTACCTCTTTTCCACCTACGCTAGGATATCAGTAGGCAAGGCGCCCTTCCTCTGCATCTATGGCCTCTCTGTATATGTTCATTCAGAGGAATCTCTTCATTCTACCCCTGAGACACATCACAAGTATGAGGGGCCTGAGAGAGAGCCTGGAGATGAAACGGGGGAGGCTTCTGGCTGGACCGCTCCCCAGTGGGTAGAGAACAGCAGGTAGTCTCTCTGGAAGGTCTTAGCTTCTGTTGATTGACATGTGCAATACAGTAGGGGCGGACCCTGGCCAGGTGGAGCTTGTGGGCAGATGCAACCTCTCTGGCCCCGAATAATTCCGCTGCTGCTTTGTATGGCGAAAACCTCTCCCCGCCAAGGGGGATGGGTAGAGAACATTGACCCACACCCACCAGGGACCTTTCCTGGGACTAAAGATTACCAACATGGTCTCAAAGTCGTCACCCTCTCAGCACACACCCTTCCTGCACACGTAATCCTGCCTTTCTCCGTCAGGGCCCTATCCCACCAGGAAAAAAAGCAAGCTGCTCAAAAAGGCCAATGTCAGGGAAATCGAGGAAACACTGCCATTTTCCACATTTTTGCTGTCTACATGTCCCCGCCTCCGGTGCAAGGCTGCGTATGTGGCCGGGCTGCGAAGGCAAGGCCGAAATCCTGGCTGCCTGGGCCCCAGCAGACCAATGGTTTATGGACATGGGGACACGGATGACCTGTTTGCCACATACAGGAGGGATCCTTGGGCCCCTCACTGGCTCGCCATTCAGCTCCACGACGTCCACTGCTGGCCCTGGCCTTTGCTTTGGCTGGTGCCCCATTGAACGTGTGCTCCGGAGCCATGTTTCTCCACCCATCACTATCATTCTGCCACCAGGGGATATGTGAGTGTGGGAGTCACCATTTGTCACTGGCAGCAGTGTCCCAAGTCACTAGACTTCCAGGTACCCGCTGACCTAGGCTGCCTCCTGCCCCTGGCAAGGTCCCCAATCCTTTATCCCAGATGCTGACACCTAGGCACTGGCGGACATTCATTTTTATCAACACAGAGGTCTGAGTGAGGGTCAGCGGGCCAGGTAGGTGAAGTCAAGGCCAGGTGGGCGGGGCTGAGGATTCTTTACCATCACCATAGAGACAGTCCCCCCACCGCAAGAGTGGGCGGAGCTTGTGATGGGCCTGGTGACAAGACTCAGCCAATGGCAGAGATCCGGCCCGCCAGGCAGATGACACAGGGCCCTCCATTGTGACTTATGACAGCTAGTGGCCACAGCGTTGGAGCACACCCTGGGAAAGGCTACGTAGACACAAGGGAGCCCCTGGTGCGGACTGCTTCAGGGCAGTGGCAGAGCAGGCCAGATACCTCTTTCCCACTTTCCTGAGGATATCAGTACGCAAGGCATCCCCACTCAGCATCACTTCCCTCTCTCTCTCTCGGTCTCTCTCGGGATGTTTTCATTCTCTGAAATCTCTTTCCTTCTCCCCCTGAGTGACTTCATAGCTTGGAGTGCCTGACAGAGTGCCTAGAGACAAAAGAGCAAAGGGGGAAGGCCTCTGGCTCTACTGGTTGCCCATGGGCAGAGAAGATCTGCTCGTCTATCTGGAAGGTCTAGAGACTAGTGATTGATTGGGGAGCTACATCCTGGGCGGACCTGGCCAGGTGAAGCTTGCTGACACGTGGCAGCCTCTCTGGAGACTACTAATCCCGCTGATAACATTCTATGCAAACAGCCGGCTGAGTGCCATGGGCAGAAAACATTGACACATACCTGCCAGAGGCCTATTCTGGGTCTCAAGAGTCCACCCTGGTCTCCAGCAACTCATCATCTCAGCACACACTTTGCCTGCACGCATGGAAACCGCCTCTCTCCACGAATGCCTTCACCTGCTAGGAAACACACGATGTCACTCAGCCAAAGGACAGCACAGGCAAAGTCAACTGAAGGCCCCATTTTCAAGATTCTGCCCTCTGCTGCTCCACAGCCTCCGGTGGCACACTGCATGTGCGTCACTTCTCGGTAGACAAGGCCCAAATCCGGGCATCCAGGGCCCCAGCCCTCCACAGTCTACGGATGGCGGCATATGGATCACCTCTTTGCCTCGTACGGCAGGGAGGCCTGGGTCCTAGACTGGCTCTGCTAGAGCTCCACGACCTCAGCTATTTTCCCTGACCTTTGGCCCGTGCCCTCGTGAGCGTGTCATCTCTAGTTACACTTCTCTTCCGACCACACTGAATCCGCCACCTGCGGATACCTGAGCGTGGAAGTCAACATCTATCACTGGCTGCAGCGTCACAGGTCACTAGGTGTCTAGGCTCAGGCTGACCTTGGCTGTCTTCTGCCCAGGCAAGGAGCCTAATCCTTCCAAGGAAATCAGGACACGTGCTCTCTGGCCGACTTCCTTTCTTTCATCCACACAGCGGTCTAGAAGAGGTTAAAGAGGCCAGGTAGGCCAGGGGAAGGCTGAGTGCGGGGGCTAAGGCTTCTTTCCCAATCACCATGGAGACACCACCGGAAGGCTGGGCGGAACTTCTGACGGGGACGAGTCACAAACACTGAGCCAATAGGAGAGGTCCAGCCTATCCGGCCAGTTCAGCAGAGCCCTCCATTTTCCTCCTCATGGACAGACAATGGCCCCTTGCGTCTTTGGCCACAAAATCGAGGGCACCCAGGGAATAACTTCACAGTAGGCAACCCCTGATGTGAACACCTTCGACACACTGGGACAGCAGGCAGGTACCTCTTTTCCACCTACGCTAGGATATCAGTAGGCAAGGCACCCTTCATCTGCATCTATGGCCTCTCTGTATATGTTCATTCAGAGGAATCTCTTCATTCTACCCCTGAGACACATCACAAGTATGAGGGGCCTGAGAGAGAGCCTGGAGATGAAACGGGGGAGGCTTCTGGCTGGACCGCTCCCCAGTGGGTAGAGAACAGCAGGTAGTCTCTCTGGAAGGTCTTAGCTTCTGTTGATTGACATGTGCAATACAGTAGGGGCGGACCCTGGCCAGGTGGAGCTTGTGGGCAGATGCAACCTCTCTGGCCACGAATAATTCCGCTGCTGCTTTGTATGGCGAAAACCTCTCCCCGCCAAGGGGGATGGGTAGAGAACATTGACCCACACCCACCAGGGACCTTTCCTGGGACTATAGATCCCCACATGGTCTCAACGTCATCACCCTCTCAGCACACACCCTTCCTGCACACGTAATCCTGCCTTTCTCCGTCAGGGCCCTATCCCACCAGGAAAAAAAGCAAGCTGCTCAAAAAGGCCAATGCCAGGGAGATCGAGGAAACACTGCCATTTTCCACATTTTTGCTGTCTACATGTCCCCGCCTCCGGTGCAAGGCTGCGTATGTGGCCGGGCTGCAAAGGCAAGGCCGAAATCCTGGCAGCCTGGGCCCCAGCAGACCAATGGTTTATGGACATGGGGACACGGATGACCTGTTTGCCACATACAGGAGGGATCCTTGGGCCCCTCACTGGCTCGCCATTCAGCTCCACGACGTCCACTGCTGGCCCTGGCCTTTGCTTTGGCTGGTGCCCCATTGAACGTGTGCTCCGGAGCCATGTTTCTCCACCCATCACTATCATTCTGCCACCAGGGGATATGTGAGTGTGGAAGTCACCATTTGTCACTGGCAGCAGTGTCCCAAGTCACTAGACTTCCAGGTACCCGCTGACCTAGGCTGCCTCCTGCCCCAGGCAAGGTCCCCAATCCTTTATCCCACATGCTGACACCTAGGCACTGGCGGACATTCATTTTTATCAACACAGAGGTCTGAGTGAGGGTCAGCGGGCCAGGTAGGTGAAGTCAAGGCCAGGTGGGCGGGGCTGAGGATTCTTTGCCATCACCATAGAGACAGTCCCCCCACCGCAAGAGTAGGCGGAGCTTGTGATGGGCCTGGTGACAAGACTCAGCCAATGGCAGAGATCCGGCCCGCCAGGCAGATGACACAGGGCCCTCCATTGTGACCTATGACACCTAGTGGCCACAGCGTTGGAGCACACCCTGGGAAAGGCTACGTAGGCACAAGGGAGCCCCTGGTGCGGACTGCTTCAGGGCAGTGGCAGAGCAGGCCAGATACCTCTTTCCCACTTTCCTGAGGATATCAGTACGCAAGGCATCCCCACTCAGCATCTCTTCCCTCTCTCTCTCTCGGTCTCTCTCGGGATGTTTTCATTCTCTGAAATCTCTTTCCTTCTCCCCCTGAGTCACTTCATAGCTTGGAGTGCCTGACAGAGTGCCTAGAGACAAAAGAGCAAAGGGGGAAGGCCTCTGGCTCTACTGGTTGCCCATGGGCAGAGAAGATCTGCTCGTCTATCTGGAAGGTCTAGAGACTAGTGATTGATTGGGGAGCTACATCCTGGGCGGACCTGGCCAGGTGAAGCTTGCTGACACGTGGCAGCCTCTCTGGAGACTACTAATCCCGCTGATAACATTCTATGCAAACAGCCGGCTGAGTGCCATGGGCAGAAAACATTGACACATACCTGCCAGAGGCCTATTCTGGGTCTCAAGAGTCCACCCTGGTCTCCAGCAACTCATCATCTCAGCACACACTTTGCCTGCACGCATGGAAACCGCCTCTCTCCACGAATGCCTTCACCTGCTAGGAAACACACGATGTCACTCAGCCAAAGGACAGCACAGGCAAAGTCAACTGAAGGCCCCATTTTCAAGATTCTGCCCTCTGCTGCTCCACAGCCTCCGGTGGCACACTGCATGTGCGTCACTTCTCGGTAGACAAGGCCCAAATCCGGGCATCCAGGGCCCCAGCCCTCCACAGTCTACGGATGGCGGCATATGGATCACCTCTTTGCCTCGTACGGCAGGGAGGCCTGGGTCCTAGACTGGCTCTGCTAGAGCTCCACGACCTCAGCTATTTTCCCTGACCTTTGGCCCGTGCCCTCGTGAGCGTGTCATCTCTAGTTACACTTCTCTTCCGACCACACTGAATCCGCCACCTGCGGATACCTGAGCGTGGAAGTCAACATCTATCACTGGCTGCAGCGTCACAGGTCACTAGGTGTCTAGGCTCAGGCTGACCTTGGCTGTCTTCTGCCCAGGCAAGGAGCCTAATCCTTCCAAGGAAATCAGGACACGTGCTCTCTGGCCGACTTCCTTTCTTTCATCCACACAGCGGTCTAGATGAGGTTAAAGAGGCCAGGTAGGCCAGGGGAAGGCTGAGTGCGGGGGCTAAGGCTTCTTTCCCAATCACCATGGAGACACCACCGGAAGGCTGGGCGGAACTTCTGACGGGGACGAGTCACAAACACTGAGCCAATAGGAGAGGTCCAGCCTATCCGGCCAGTTCAGCAGAGCCCTCCATTTTCCTCCTCATGGACAGACAATGGCCCCTTGCGTCTTTGGCCACAAAATCGAGGGCACCCAGGGAATAACTTCACAGTAGGCAACCCCTGATGTGAACACCTTCGACACACTGGGACAGCAGGCAGGTACCTCTTTTCCACCTACGCTAGGATATCAGTAGGCAAGGCGCCCTTCCTCTGCATCTATGGCCTCTCTGTATATGTTCATTCAGAGGAATCTCTTCATTCTACCCCTGAGACACATCACAAGTATGAGGGGCCTGAGAGAGAGCCTGGAGATGAAACGGGGGAGGCTTCTGGCTGGACCGCTCCCCAGTGGGTAGAGAACAGCAGGTAGTCTCTCTGGAAGGTCTTAGCTTCTGTTGATTGACATGTGCAATACAGTAGGGGCGGACCCTGGCCAGGTGGAGCTTGTGGGCAGATGCAACCTCTCTGGCCCCGAATAATTCCGCTGCTGCTTTGTATGGCGAAAACCTCTCCCCGCCAAGGGGGATGGGTAGAGAACATTGACCCACACCCACCAGGGACCTTTCCTGGGACTAAAGATTACCAACATGGTCTCAAAGTCGTCACCCTCTCAGCACACACCCTTCCTGCACACGTAATCCTGCCTTTCTCCGTCAGGGCCCTATCCCACCAGGAAAAAAAGCAAGCTGCTCAAAAAGGCCAATGTCAGGGAAATCGAGGAAACACTGCCATTTTCCACATTTTTGCTGTCTACATGTCCCCGCCTCCGGTGCAAGGCTGCGTATGTGGCCGGGCTGCGAAGGCAAGGCCGAAATCCTGGCTGCCTAGGCCCCAGCAGACCAATGGTTTATGGACATGGGGACACGGATGACCTGTTTGCCACATACAGGAGGGATCCTTGGGCCCCTCACTGGCTCGCCATTCAGCTCCACGACGTCCACTGCTGGCCCTGGCCTTTGCTTTGGCTGGTGCCCCATTGAACGTGTGCTCCGGAGCCATGTTTCTCCACCCATCACTATCATTCTGCCACCAGGGGATATGTGAGTGTGGGAGTCACCATTTGTCACTGGCAGCAGTGTCCCAAGTCACTAGACTTCCAGGTACCCGCTGACCTAGGCTGCCTCCTGCCCCTGGCAAGGTCCCCAATCCTTTATCCCAGATGCTGACACCTAGGCACTGGCGGACATTCATTTTTATCAACACAGAGGTCTGAGTGAGGGTCAGCGGGCCAGGTAGGTGAAGTCAAGGCCAGGTGGGCGGGGCTGAGGATTCTTTGCCATCACCATAGAGACAGTCCCCCCACCGCAAGAGTAGGCGGAGCTTGTGATGGGCCTGGTGACAAGACTCAGCCAATGGCAGAGATCCGGCCCGCCAGGCAGATGACACAGGGCCCTCCATTGTGACCTATGACACCTAGTGGCCACAGCGTTGGAGCACACCCTGGGAAAGGCTACGTAGGCACAAGGGAGCCCCTGGTGCGGACTGCTTCAGGGCAGTGGCAGAGCAGGCCAGATACCTCTTTCCCACTTTCCTGAGGATATCAGTACGCAAGGCATCCCCACTCAGCATCTCTTCCCTCTCTCTCTCTCGGTCTCTCTCGGGATGTTTTCATTCTCTGAAATCTCTTTCCTTCTCCCCCTGAGTCACTTCATAGCTTGGAGTGCCTGACAGAGTGCCTAGAGACAAAAGAGCAAAGGGGGAAGGCCTCTGGCTCTACTGGTTGCCCATGGGCAGAGAAGATCTGCTCGTCTATCTGGAAGGTCTAGAGACTAGTGATTGATTGGGGAGCTACATCCTGGGCGGACCTGGCCAGGTGAAGCTTGCTGACACGTGGCAGCCTCTCTGGAGACTACTAATCCCGCTGATAACATTCTATGCAAACAGCCGGCTGAGTGCCATGGGCAGAAAACATTGACACATACCTGCCAGAGGCCTATTCTGGGTCTCAAGAGTCCACCCTGGTCTCCAGCAACTCATCATCTCAGCACACACTTTGCCTGCACGCATGGAAACCGCCTCTCTCCACGAATGCCTTCACCTGCTAGGAAACACACGATGTCACTCAGCCAAAGGAGAGCACAGGCAAAGTCAACTGAAGGCCCCATTTTCAAGATTCTGCCCTCTGCTGCTCCACAGCCTCCGGTGGCACACTGCATGTGCGTCACTTCTCGGTAGACAAGGCCCAAATCCGGGCATCCAGGGCCCCAGCCCTCCACAGTCTACGGATGGCGGCATATGGATCACCTCTTTGCCTCGTACGGCAGGGAGGCCTGGGTCCTAGACTGGCTCTGCTAGAGCTCCACGACCTCAGCTATTTTCCCTGACCTTTGGCCCGTGCCCTCGTGAGCGTGTCATCTCTAGTTACACTTCTCTTCCGACCACACTGAATCCGCCACCTGCGGATACCTGAGCGTGGAAGTCAACATCTATCACTGGCTGCAGTGTCACAGGTCACTAGGTGTCTAGGCTCAGGCTGACCTTGGCTGTCTTCTGCCCAGGCAAGGAGCCTAATCCTTCCAAGGAAATCAGGACACGTGCTCTCTGGCCGACTTCCTTTCTTTCATCCACACAGCGGTCTACATGAGGTTAAAGAGGCCAGGTAGGCCAGGGGAAGGCTGAGTGCGGGGGCTAAGGCTTCTTTCCCAATCACCATGGAGACACCACCGGAAGGCTGGGCGGAACTTCTGACGGGGACGAGTCACAAACACTGAGCCAATAGGAGAGGTCCAGCCTATCCGGCCAGTTCAGCAGAGCCCTCCATTTTCCTCCTCATGGACAGACAATGGCCCCTTGCGTCTTTGGCCACAAAATCGAGGGCACCCAGGGAATAACTTCACAGTAGGCAACCCCTGATGTGAACACCTTCGACACACTGGGACAGCAGGCAGGTACCTCTTTTCCACCTACGCTAGGATATCAGTAGGCAAGGCGCCCTTCATCTGCATCTATGGCCTCTCTGTATATGTTCATTCAGAGGAATCTCTTCATTCTACCCCTGAGACACATCACAAGTACGAGGGGCCTGAGAGAGAGCCTGGAGATGAAACGGGGGAGGCTTCTGGCTGGACCGCTCCCCAGTGGGTAGAGAACAGCAGGTAGTCTCTCTGGAAGGTCTTAGCTTCTGTTGATTGACATGTGCAATACAGTAGGGGCGGACCCTGGCCAGGTGGAGCTTGTGGGCAGATGCAACCTCTCTGGCCACGAATAATTCCGCTGCTGCTTTGTATGGCGAAAACCTCTCCCCGCCAAGGGGGATGGGTAGAGAACATTGACCCACACCCACCAGGGACCTTTCCTGGGACTAAAGATTACCAACATGGTCTCAACGTCGTCACCCTCTCAGCACACACCCTTCCTGCACACGTAATCCTGCCTTTCTCCGTCAGGGCCCTATTCCACCAGGAAAAAAAGCAAGCTGCTCAAAAAGGCCAATGCCAGGGAGATCGAGGAAACACTGCCATTTTCCACATTTTTGCTGTCTACATGTCCCCGCCTCCGGTGCAAGGCTGCGTATGTGGCCGGGCTGCGAAGGCAAGGCCGAAATCCTGGCAGCCTGGGCCCCAGCAGACCAATGGTTTATGGACATGGGGACACGGATGACCTGTTTGCCACATACAGGAGGGATCCTTGGGCCCCTCACTGGCTCGCCATTCAGCTCCACGACGTCCACTGCTGGCCCTGGCCTTTGCTTTGGCTGGTGCCCCATTGAACGTGTGCTCCGGAGCCATGTTTCTCCACCCATCACTATCATTCTGCCACCAGGGGATATGTGAGTGTGGAAGTCACCATTTGTCACTGGCAGCAGTGTCCCAAGTCACTAGACTTCCAGGTACCCGCTGACCTAGGCTGCCTCCTGCCCCAGGCAAGGTCCCCAATCCTTTATCCCACATGCTGACACCTAGGCACTGGCGGACATTCATTTTTATCAACACAGAGGTCTGAGTGAGGGTCAGCGGGCCAGGTAGGTGAAGTCAAGGCCAGGTGGGCGGGGCTGAGGATTCTTTGCCATCACCATAGAGACAGTCCCCCCACCGCAAGAGTGGGCGGAGCTTGTGATGGGCCTGGTGACAAGACTCAGCCAATGGCAGAGATCCGGCCCGCCAGGCAGATGACACAGGGCCCTCCATTGTGACCTATGACACCTAGTGGCCACAGCGTTGGAGCACACCCTGGGAAAGGCTACGTAGGCACAAGGGAGCCCCTGGTGCGGACTGCTTCAGGGCAGTGGCAGAGCAGGCCAGATACCTCTTTCCCACTTTCCTGAGGATATCAGTACGCAAGGCATCCCCACTCAGCATCTCTTCCCTCTCTCTCTCTCGGTCTCTCTCGGGATGTTTTCATTCTCTGAAATCTCTTTCCTTCTCCCCCTGAGTCACTTCATAGCTTGGAGTGCCTGACAGAGTGCCTAGAGACAAAAGAGCAAAGGGGGAAGGCCTCTGGCTCTACTGGTTGCCCATGGGCAGAGAAGATCTGCTCGTCTATCTGGAAGGTCTAGAGACTAGTGATTGATTGGGGAGCTACATCCTGGGCGGACCTGGCCAGGTGAAGCTTGCTGACACGTGGCAGCCTCTCTGGAGACTACTAATCCCGCTGATAACATTCTATGCAAACAGCCGGCTGAGTGCCATGGGCAGAAAACATTGACACATACCTGCCAGAGGCCTATTCTGGGTCTCAAGAGTCCACCCTGGTCTCCAGCAACTCATCATCTCAGCACACACTTTGCCTGCACGCATGGAAACCGCCTCTCTCCACGAATGCCTTCACCTGCTAGGAAACACACGATGTCACTCAGCCAAAGGAGAGCACAGGCAAAGTCAACTGAAGGCCCCATTTTCAAGATTCTGCCCTCTGCTGCTCCACAGCCTCCGGTGGCACACTGCATGTGCGTCACTTCTCGGTAGACAAGGCCCAAATCCGGGCATCCAGGGCCCCAGCCCTCCACAGTCTACGGATGGCGGCATATGGATCACCTCTTTGCCTCGTACGGCAGGGAGGCCTGGGTCCTAGACTGGCTCTGCTAGAGCTCCACGACCTCAGCTATTTTCCCTGACCTTTGGCCCGTGCCCTCGTGAGCGTGTCATCTCTAGTTACACTTCTCTTCCGACCACACTGAATCCGCCACCTGCGGATACCTGAGCGTGGAAGTCAACATCTATCACTGGCTGCAGCGTCACAGGTCACTAGGTGTCTAGGCTCAGGCTGACCTTGGCTGTCTTCTGCCCAGGCAAGGAGCCTAATCCTTCCAAGGAAATCAGGACACGTGCTCTCTGGCCGACTTCCTTTCTTTCATCCACACAGCGGTCTAGATGAGGTTAAAGAGGCCAGGTAGGCCAGGGGAAGGCTGAGTGCGGGGGCTAAGGCTTCTTTCCCAATCACCATGGAGACACCACCGGAAGGCTGGGCGGAACTTCTGACGGGGACGAGTCACAAACACTGAGCCAATAGGAGAGGTCCAGCCTATCCGGCCAGTTCAGCAGAGCCCTCCATTTTCCTCCTCATGGACAGACAATGGCCCCTTGCGTCTTTGGCCACAAAATCGAGGGCACCCAGGGAATAACTTCACAGTAGGCAACCCCTGATGTGAACACCTTCGACACACTGGGACAGCAGGCAGGTACCTCTTTTCCACCTACGCTAGGATATCAGTAGGCAAGGCGCCCTTCCTCTGCATCTATGGCCTCTCTGTATATGTTCATTCAGAGGAATCTCTTCATTCTACCCCTGAGACACATCACAAGTATGAGGGGCCTGAGAGAGAGCCTGGAGATGAAACGGGGGAGGCTTCTGGCTGGACCGCTCCCCAGTGGGTAGAGAACAGCAGGTAGTCTCTCTGGAAGGTCTTAGCTTCTGTTGATTGACATGTGCAATACAGTAGGGGCGGACCCTGGCCAGGTGGAGCTTGTGGGCAGATGCAACCTCTCTGGCCACGAATAATTCCGCTGCTGCTTTGTATGGCGAAAACCTCTCCCCGCCAAGGGGGATGGGTAGAGAACATTGACCCACACCCACCAGGGACCTTTCCTGGGACTAAAGATTACCAACATGGTCTCAAAGTCGTCACCCTCTCAGCACACACCCTTCCTGCACACGTAATCCTGCCTTTCTCCGTCAGGGCCCTATCCCACCAGGAAAAAAAGCAAGCTGCTCAAAAAGGCCAATGTCAGGGAAATCGAGGAAACACTGCCATTTTCCACATTTTTGCTGTCTACATGTCCCCGCCTCCGGTGCAAGGCTGCGTATGTGGCCGGGCTGCGAAGGCAAGGCCGAAATCCTGGCTGCCTAGGCCCCAGCAGACCAATGGTTTATGGACATGGGGACACGGATGACCTGTTTGCCACATACAGGAGGGATCCTTGGGCCCCTCACTGGCTCGCCATTCAGCTCCACGACGTCCACTGCTGGCCCTGGCCTTTGCTTTGGCTGGTGCCCCATTGAACGTGTGCTCCGGAGCCATGTTTCTCCACCCATCACTATCATTCTGCCACCAGGGGATATGTGAGTGTGGGAGTCACCATTTGTCACTGGCAGCAGTGTCCCAAGTCACTAGACTTCCAGGTACCCGCTGACCTAGGCTGCCTCCTGCCCCTGGCAAGGTCCCCAATCCTTTATCCCAGATGCTGACACCTAGGCACTGGCGGACATTCATTTTTATCAACACAGAGGTCTGAGTGAGGGTCAGCGGGCCAGGTAGGTGAAGTCAAGGCCAGGTGGGCGGGGCTGAGGATTCTTTACCATCACCATAGAGACAGTCCCCCCACCGCAAGAGTGGGCGGAGCTTGTGATGGGCCTGGTGACAAGACTCAGCCAATGGCAGAGATCCGGCCCGCCAGGCAGATGACACAGGGCCCTCCATTGTGACTTATGACAGCTAGTGGCCACAGCGTTGGAGCACACCCTGGGAAAGGCTACGTAGACACAAGGGAGCCCCTGGTGCGGACTGCTTCAGGGCAGTGGCAGAGCAGGCCAGATACCTCTTTCCCACTTTCCTGAGGATATCAGTACGCAAGGCATCCCCACTCAGCATCACTTCCCTCTCTCTCTCTCGGTCTCTCTCGGGATGTTTTCATTCTCTGAAATCTCTTTCCTTCTCCCCCTGAGTCACTTCATAGCTTGGAGTGCCTGACAGAGTGCCTAGAGACAAAAGAGCAAAGGGGGAAGGCCTCTGGCTCTACTGGTTGCCCATGGGCAGAGAAGATCTGCTCGTCTATCTGGAAGGTCTAGAGAGTAGTGATTGATTGGGGAGCTACATCCTGGGCGGACCTGGCCAGGTGAAGCTTGCTGACACGTGGCAGCCTCTCTGGAGACTACTAATCCCGCTGATAACATTCTATGCAAACAGCCGGCTGAGTGCCATGGGCAGAAAACATTGACACATACCTGCCAGAGGCCTATTCTGGGTCTCAAGAGTCCACCCTGGTCTCCAGCAACTCATCATCTCAGCACACACTTTGCCTGCACGCATGGAAACCGCCTCTCTCCACGAATGCCTTCACCTGCTAGGAAACACACGATGTCACTCAGCCAAAGGACAGCACAGGCAAAGTCAACTGAAGGCCCCATTTTCAAGATTCTGCCCTCTGCTGCTCCACAGCCTCCGGTGGCACACTGCATGTGCGTCACTTCTCGGTAGACAAGGCCCAAATCCGGGCATCCAGGGCCCCAGCCCTCCACAGTCTACGGATGGCGGCATATGGATCACCTCTTTGCCTCGTACGGCAGGGAGGCCTGGGTCCTAGACTGGCTCTGCTAGAGCTCCACGACCTCAGCTATTTTCCCTGACCTTTGGCCCGTGCCCTCGTGAGCGTGTCATCTCTAGTTACACTTCTCTTCCGACCACACTGAATCCGCCACCTGCGGATACCTGAGCGTGGAAGTCAACATCTATCACTGGCTGCAGCGTCACAGGTCACTAGGTGTCTAGGCTCAGGCTGACCTTGGCTGTCTTCTGCCCAGGCAAGGAGCCTAATCCTTCCAAGGAAATCAGGACACGTGCTCTCTGGCCGACTTCCTTTCTTTCATCCACACAGCGGTCTACATGAGGTTAAAGAGGCCAGGTAGGCCAGGGGAAGGCTGAGTGCGGGGGCTAAGGCTTCTTTCCCAATCACCATGGAGACACCACCGGAAGGCTGGGCGGAACTTCTGACGGGGACGAGTCACAAACACTGAGCCAATAGGAGAGGTCCAGCCTATCCGGCCAGTTCAGCAGAGCCCTCCATTTTCCTCCTCATGGACAGACAATGGCCCCTTGCGTCTTTGGCCACAAAATCGAGGGCACCCAGGGAATAACTTCACAGTAGGCAACCCCTGATGTGAACACCTTCGACACACTGGGACAGCAGGCAGGTACCTCTTTTCCACCTACGCTAGGATATCAGTAGGCAAGGCACCCTTCATCTGCATCTATGGCCTCTCTGTATATGTTCATTCAGAGGAATCTCTTCATTCTACCCCTGAGACACATCACAAGTATGAGGGGCCTGAGAGAGAGCCTGGAGATGAAACGGGGGAGGCTTCTGGCTGGACCGCTCCCCAGTGGGTAGAGAACAGCAGGTAGTCTCTCTGGAAGGTCTTAGCTTCTGTTGATTGACATGTGCAATACAGTAGGGGCGGACCCTGGCCAGGTGGAGCTTGTGGGCAGATGCAACCTCTCTGGCCACGAATAATTCCGCTGCTGCTTTGTATGGCGAAAACCTCTCCCCGCCAAGGGGGATGGGTAGAGAACATTGACCCACACCCACCAGGGACCTTTCCTGGGACTATAGATCCCCACATGGTCTCAACGTCATCACCCTCTCAGCACACACCCTTCCTGCACACGTAATCCTGCCTTTCTCCGTCAGGGCCCTATCCCACCAGGAAAAAAAGCAAGCTGCTCAAAAAGGCCAATGCCAGGGAGATCGAGGAAACACTGCCATTTTCCACATTTTTGCTGTCTACATGTCCCCGCCTCCGGTGCAAGGCTGCGTATGTGGCCGGGCTGCGAAGGCAAGGCCGAAATCCTGGCAGCCTGGGCCCCAGCAGACCAATGGTTTATGGACATGGGGACACGGATGACCTGTTTGCCACATACAGGAGGGATCCTTGGGCCCCTCACTGGCTCGCCATTCAGCTCCACGACGTCCACTGCTGGCCCTGGCCTTTGCTTTGGCTGGTGCCCCATTGAACGTGTGCTCCGGAGCCATGTTTCTCCACCCATCACTATCATTCTGCCACCAGGGGATATGTGAGTGTGGAAGTCACCATTTGTCACTGGCAGCAGTGTCCCAAGTCACTAGACTTCCAGGTACCCGCTGACCTAGGATGCCTCCTGCCCCAGGCAAGGTCCCCAATCCTTTATCCCAGATGCTGACACCTAGGCACTGGCGGACATTCATTTTTATCAACACAGAGGTCTGAGTGAGGGTCAGCGGGCCAGGTAGGTGAAGTCAAGGCCAGGTGGGCGGGGCTGAGGATTCTTTGCCATCACCATAGAGACAGTCCCCCCACCGCAAGAGTGGGCGGAGCTTGTGATGGGCCTGGTGACAAGACTCAGCCAATGGCAGAGATCCGGCCCGCCAGGCAGATGACACAGGGCCCTCCATTGTGACCTATGACACCTAGTGGCCACAGCGTTGGAGCACACCCTGGGAAAGGCTACGTAGGCACAAGGGAGCCCCTGGTGCGGACTGCTTCAGGGCAGTGGCAGAGCAGGCCAGATACCTCTTTCCCACTTTCCTGAGGATATCAGTACGCAAGGCATCCCCACTCAGCATCTCTTCCCTCTCTCTCTCTCGGTCTCTCTCGGGATGTTTTCATTTTCTGAAATCTCTTTCCTTCTCCCCCTGAGTCACTTCATAGCTTGGAGTGCCTGACAGAGTGCCTAGAGACAAAAGAGCAAAGGGGGAAGGCCTCTGGCTCTACTGGTTGCCCATGGGCAGAGAAGATCTGCTCGTCTATCTGGAAGGTCTAGAGACTAGTGATTGATTGGGGAGCTACATCCTGGGCGGACCTGGCCAGGTGAAGCTTGCTGACACGTGGCAGCCTCTCTGGAGACTACTAATCCCGCTGATAACATTCTATGCAAACAGCCGGCTGAGTGCCATGGGCAGAAAACATTGACACATACCTGCCAGAGGCCTATTCTGGGTCTCAAGAGTCCACCCTGGTCTCCAGCAACTCATCATCTCAGCACACACTTTGCCTGCACGCATGGAAACCGCCTCTCTCCACGAATGCCTTCACCTGCTAGGAAACACACGATGTCACTCAGCCAAAGGACAGCACAGGCAAAGTCAACTGAAGGCCCCATTTTCAAGATTCTGCCCTCTGCTGCTCCACAGCCTCCGGTGGCACACTGCATGTGCGTCACTTCTCGGTAGACAAGGCCCAAATCCGGGCATCCAGGGCCCCAGCCCTCCACAGTCTACGGATGGCGGCATATGGATCACCTCTTTGCCTCGTACGGCAGGGAGGCCTGGGTCCTAGACTGGCTCTGCTAGAGCTCCACGACCTCAGCTATTTTCCCTGACCTTTGGCCCGTGCCCTCGTGAGCGTGTCATCTCTAGTTACACTTCTCTTCCGACCACACTGAATCCGCCACCTGCGGATACCTGAGCGTGGAAGTCAACATCTATCACTGGCTGCAGCGTCACAGGTCACTAGGTGTCTAGGCTCAGGCTGACCTTGGCTGTCTTCTGCCCAGGCAAGGAGCCTAATCCTTCCAAGGAAATCAGGACACGTGCTCTCTGGCCGACTTCCTTTCTTTCATCCACACAGCGGTCTACATGAGGTTAAAGAGGCCAGGTAGGCCAGGGGAAGGCTGAGTGCGGGGGCTAAGGCTTCTTTCCCAATCACCATGGAGACACCACCGGAAGGCTGGGCGGAACTTCTGACGGGGACGAGTCACAAACACTGAGCCAATAGGAGAGGTCCAGCCTATCCGGCCAGTTCAGCAGAGCCCTCCATTTCCCTCCTCATGGACAGACAATGGCCCCTTGCGTCTTTGGCCACAAAATCGAGGGCACCCAGGGAATAACTTCACAGTAGGCAACCCCTGATGTGAACACCTTCGACACACTGGGACAGCAGGCAGGTACCTCTTTTCCACCTACGCTAGGATATCAGTAGGCAAGGCGCCCTTCCTCTGCATCTATGGCCTCTCTGTATATGTTCATTCAGAGGAATCTCTTCATTCTACCCCTGAGACACATCACAAGTATGAGGGGCCTGAGAGAGAGCCTGGAGATGAAACGGGGGAGGCTTCTGGCTGGACCGCTCCCCAGTGGGTAGAGAACAGCAGGTAGTCTCTCTGGAAGGTCTTAGCTTCTGTTGATTGACATGTGCAATACAGTAGGGGCGGACCCTGGCCAGGTGGAGCTTGTGGGCAGATGCAACCTCTCTGGCCCCGAATAATTCCGCTGCTGCTTTGTATGGCGAAAACCTCTCCCCGCCAAGGGGGATGGGTAGAGAACATTGACCCACACCCACCAGGGACCTTTCCTGGGACTAAAGATTACCAACATGGTCTCAACGTCGTCACCCTCTCAGCACACACCCTTCCTGCACACGTAATCCTGCCTTTCTCCGTCAGGGCCCTATCCCACCAGGAAAAAAAGCAAGCTGCTCAAAAAGGCCAATGTCAGGGAAATCGAGGAAACACTGCCATTTTCCACATTTTTGCTGTCTACATGTCCCCGCCTCCGGTGCAAGGCTGCGTATGTGGCCGGGCTGCGAAGGCAAGGCCGAAATCCTGGCAGCCTAGGCCCCAGCAGACCAATGGTTTATGGACATGGAGACACGGATGACCTGTTTGCCACATACAGGAGGGATCCTTGGGCCCCTCACTGGCTCGCCATTCAGCTCCACGACGTCCACTGCTGGCCCTGGCCTTTGCTTTGGCTGGTGCCCCATTGAACGTGTGCTCCGGAGCCATGTTTCTCCACCCATCACTATCATTCTGCCACCAGGGGATATGTGAGTGTGGGAGTCACCATTTGTCACTGGCAGCAGTGTCCCAAGTCACTAGACTTCCAGGTACCCGCTGACCTAGGCTGCCTCCTGCCCCTGGCAAGGTCCCCAATCCTTTATCCCAGATGCTGACACCTAGGCACTGGCGGACATTCATTTTTATCAACACAGAGGTCTGAGTGAGGGTCAGCGGGCCAGGTAGGTGAAGTCAAGGCCAGGTGGGCGGGGCTGAGGATTCTTTACCATCACCATAGAGACAGTCCCCCCACCGCAAGAGTGGGCGGAGCTTGTGATGGGCCTGGTGACAAGACTCAGCCAATGGCAGAGATCCGGCCCGCCAGGCAGATGACACAGGGCCCTCCATTGTGACTTATGACAGCTAGTGGCCACAGCGTTGGAGCACACCCTGGGAAAGGCTACGTAGGCACAAGGGAGCCCCTGGTGCGGACTGCTTCAGGGCAGTGGCAGAGCAGGCCAGATACCTCTTTCCCACTTTCCTGAGGATATCAGTACGCAAGGCATCCCCACTCAGCATCACTTCCCTCTCTCTCTCTCGGTCTCTCTCGGGATGTTTTCATTCTCTGAAATCTCTTTCCTTCTCCCCCTGAGTCACTTCATAGCTTGGAGTGCCTGACAGAGTGCCTAGAGACAAAAGAGCAAAGGGGGAAGGCCTCTGGCTCTACTGGTTGCCCATGGGCAGAGAAGATCTGCTCGTCTATCTGGAAGGTCTAGAGAGTAGTGATTGATTGGGGAGCTACATCCTGGGCGGACCTGGCCAGGTGAAGCTTGCTGACACGTGGCAGCCTCTCTAGAGACTACTAATCCCGCTGATAACATTCTATGCAAACAGCCGGCTGAGTGCCATGGGCAGAAAACATTGACACATACCTGCCAGAGGCCTATTCTGGGTCTCAAGAGTCCACCCTGGTCTCCAGCAACTCATCATCTCAGCACACACTTTGCCTGCACGCATGGAAACCGCCTCTCTCCACGAATGCCTTCACCTGCTAGGAAACACACGATGTCACTCAGCCAAAGGACAGCACAGGCAAAGTCAACTGAAGGCCCCATTTTCAAGATTCTGCCCTCTGCTGCTCCACAGCCTCCGGTGGCACACTGCATGTGCGTCACTTCTCGGTAGACAAGGCCCAAATCCGGGCATCCAGGGCCCCAGCCCTCCACAGTCTACGGATGGCGGCATATGGATCACCTCTTTGCCTCGTACGGCAGGGAGGCCTGGGTCCTAGACTGGCTCTGCTAGAGCTCCACGACCTCAGCTATTTTCCCTGACCTTTGGCCCGCGCCCTCGTGAGCGTGTCATCTCTAGTTACACTTCTCTTCCGACCACACTGAATCCGCCACCTGCGGATACCTGAGCGTGGAAGTCAACATCTATCACTGGCTGCAGCGTCACAGGTCACTAGGTGTCTAGGCTCAGGCTGACCTTGGCTGTCTTCTGCCCAGGCAAGGAGCCTAATCCTTCCAAGGAAATCAGGACACGTGCTCTCTGGCCGACTTCCTTTCTTTCATCCACACAGCGGTCTACATGAGGTTAAAGAGGCCAGGTAGGCCAGGGGAAGGCTGAGTGCGGGGGCTAAGGCTTCTTTCCCAATCACCATGGAGACACCACCCCAAGGCTGGGCGGAACTTCTGACGGGGACGAGTCACAAACACTGAGCCAATAGGAGAGGTCCAGCCTATCCGGCCAGTTCAGCAGAGCCCTCCATTTTCCTCCTCATGGACAGACAATGGCCCCTTGCGTCTTTGGCCACAAAATCGAGGGCACCCAGGGAATAACTTCACAGTAGGCAACCCCTGATGTGAACACCTTCGACACACTGGGACAGCAGGCAGGTACCTCTTTTCCACCTACGCTAGGATATCAGTAGGCAAGGCACCCTTCATCTGCATCTATGGCCTCTCTGTATATGTTCATTCAGAGGAATCTCTTCATTCTACCCCTGAGACACATCACAAGTATGAGGGGCCTGAGAGAGAGCCTGGAGATGAAACGGGGGAGGCTTCTGGCTGCACCGCTCCCCAGTGGGTAGAGAACAGCAGGTAGTCTCTCTGGAAGGTCTTAGCTTCTGTTGATTGACATGTGCAATACAGTAGGGGCGGACCCTGGCCAGGTGGAGCTTGTGGGCAGATGCAACCTCTCTGGCCACGAATAATTCCGCTGCTGCTTTGTATGGCGAAAACCTCTCCCCGCCAAGGGGGATGGGTAGAGAACATTGACCCACACCCACCAGGGACCTTTCCTGGGACTATAGATCCCCACATGGTCTCAACGTCATCACCCTCTCAGCACACACCCTTCCTGCACACGTAATCCTGCCTTTCTCCGTCAGGGCCCTATCCCACCAGGAAAAAAAGCAAGCTGCTCAAAAAGGCCAATGCCAGGGAGATCGAGGAAACACTGCCATTTTCCACATTTTTGCTGTCTACATGTCCCCGCCTCCGGTGCAAGGCTGCGTATGTGGCCGGGCTGCAAAGGCAAGGCCGAAATCCTGGCAGCCTGGGCCCCAGCAGACCAATGGTTTATGGACATGGGGACACGGATGACCTGTTTGCCACATACAGGAGGGATCCTTGGGCCCCTCACTGGCTCGCCATTCAGCTCCACGACGTCCACTGCTGGCCCTGGCCTTTGCTTTGGCTGGTGCCCCATTGAACGTGTGCTCCGGAGCCATGTTTCTCCACCCATCACTATCATTCTGCCACCAGGGGATATGTGAGTGTGGAAGTCACCATTTGTCACTGGCAGCAGTGTCCCAAGTCACTAGACTTCCAGGTACCCGCTGACCTAGGATGCCTCCTGCCCCAGGCAAGGTCCCCAATCCTTTATCCCACATGCTGACACCTAGGCACTGGCGGACATTCATTTTTATCAACACAGAGGTCTGAGTGAGGGTCAGCGGGCCAGGTAGGTGAAGTCAAGGCCAGGTGGGCGGGGCTGAGGATTCTTTGCCATCACCATAGAGACAGTCCCCCCACCGCAAGAGTGGGCGGAGCTTGTGATGGGCCTGGTGACAAGACTCAGCCAATGGCAGAGATCCGGCCCGCCAGGCAGATGACACAGGGCCCTCCATTGTGACCTATGACACCTAGTGGCCACAGCGTTGGAGCACACCCTGGGAAAGGCTACGTAGGCACAAGGGAGCCCCTGGTGCGGACTGCTTCAGGGCAGTGGCAGAGCAGGCCAGATACCTCTTTCCCACTTTCCTGAGGATATCAGTACGCAAGGCATCCCCACTCAGCATCTCTTCCCTCTCTCTCTCTCGGTCTCTCTCGGGATGTTTTCATTCTCTGAAATCTCTTTCCTTCTCCCCCTGAGTCACTTCATAGCTTGGAGTGCCTGACAGAGTGCCTAGAGACAAAAGAGCAAAGGGGGAAGGCCTCTGGCTCTACTGGTTGCCCATGGGCAGAGAAGATCTGCTCGTCTATCTGGAAGGTCTAGAGACTAGTGATTGATTGGGGAGCTACATCCTGGGCGGACCTGGCCAGGTGAAGCTTGCTGACACGTGGCAGCCTCTCTGGAGACTACTAATCCCGCTGATAACATTCTATGCAAACAGCCGGCTGAGTGCCATGGGCAGAAAACATTGACACATACCTGCCAGAGGCCTATTCTGGGTCTCAAGAGTCCACCCTGGTCTCCAGCAACTCATCATCTCAGCACACACTTTGCCTGCACGCATGGAAACCGCCTCTCTCCACCAATGCCTTCACCTGCTAGGAAATACACGATGTCACTCAGCCAAAGGAGAGCACAGGCAAAGTCAACTGAAGGCCCCATTTTCAAGATTCTGCCCTCTGCTGCTCCACAGCCTCCGGTGGCACACTGCATGTGCGTCACTTCTCGGTAGACAAGGCCCAAATCCGGGCATCCAGGGCCCCAGCCCTCCACAGTCTACGGATGGCGGCATATGGATCACCTCTTTGCCTCATACGGCAGGGAGGCCTGGGTCCTAGACTGGCTCTGCTAGAGCTCCACGACCTCAGCTATTTTCCCTGACCTTTGACCCGTGCCCTCGTGAGCGTGTCATCTCTAGTTACACTTCTCTTCCGACCACACTGAATCCGCCACCTGCGGATACCTGAGCGTGGAAGTCAACATCTATCACTGGCTGCAGCGTCACAGGTCACTAGGTGTCTAGGCTCAGGCTGACCTTGGCTGTCTTCTGCCCAGGCAAGGAGCCTAATCCTTCCAAGGAAATCAGGACACGTGCTCTCTGGCCGACTTCCTTTCTTTCATCCACACAGCGGTCTAGATGAGGTTAAAGAGGCCAGGTAGGCCAGGGGAAGGCTGAGTGCGGGGGCTAAGGCTTCTTTCCCAATCACCATGGAGACACCACCGGAAGGCTGGGCGGAACTTCTGACGGGGACGAGTCACAAACACTGAGCCAATAGGAGAGGTCCAGCCTATCCGGCCAGTTCAGAAGAGCCCTCCATTTTCCTCACGGACAGACAATGGCCCCTTGCGTCTTTGGCCACAAAATCGAGGGCACCCAGGGAATAACTTCACACTAGGCAACCCCTGATGTGAACACCTTGACACACTGGGACAGCAGGCAGGTACCTCTTTTCCACCTACGCTAGGATATCAGTAGGCAAGGCGCCCTTCCTCTGCATCTATGGCCTCTCTGTATATGTTCATTCAGAGGAATCTCTTCATTCTACCCCTGAGACACATCACAAGTATGAGGGGCCTGAGAGAGAGCCTGGAGATGAAACGGGGGAGGCTTCTGGCTGGACCGCTCCCCAGTGGGTAGAGAACAGCAGGTAGTCTCTCTGGAAGGTCTTAGCTTCTGTTGATTGACATGTGCAATACACTAGGGGCGGACCCTGGCCAGGTGGAGCTTGTGGGCAGATGCAACCTCTCTGGCCCCGAATAATTCCGCTGCTGCTTTGTATGGCGAAAACCTCTCCCCGCCAAGGGGGATGGGTAGAGAACATTGACCCACACCCACCAGGGACCTTTCCTGGGACTAAAGATTACCAACATGGTCTCAACGTCGTCACCCTCTCAGCACACACCCTTCCTGCACACGTAATCCTGCCTTTCTCCGTCAGGGCCCTATCCCACCAGGAATAAAAGCAAGCTGCTCAAAAAGGCCAATGCCAGGGAGATCGAGGAAACACTGCCATTTTCCACATTTTTGCTGTCTACATGTCCCCGCCTCCGGTGCAAGACTGCGTATGTGGCCGGGCTACGAAGGCAAGGCCGAAATCCTGGCAGCCTGGGTCCCAGCAGACCAATGGTTTATGGACATGGGGACACAGATGACCTGTTTGCCACATACAGGAGGGATCCTTGGGCCTCTCACTGGCTCGCCATTCAGCTCCACGACGTCCACTGCTGGCCCTGGCCTTTGCTTTGGCTGGTGCCCCATTGAACGTGTGCTCCGGAGCCATGTTTCTCCACCCATCACTATCATTCTGCCACCAGGGGATATGTGAGTGTGGAAGTCACCATTTGTCACTGGCAGCAGTGTCCCAAGTCACTAGACTTCCAGGTACCCGCTGACCTAGGCTGCCTCCTGCCCCAGGCAAGGTCCCCAATCCTTTATCCCACATGCTGACACCTAGACACTGGCGGACATTCATTTTTATCAACACAGAGGTCTGAGTGAGGGTCAGCGGGCCAGGTAGGTGAAGTCAAGGCCAGGTGGGCGGGGCTGAGGATTCTTTGCCATCACCATAGAGACAGTCCCCCCACCGCAAGAGTGGGCGGAGCTTGTGATGGGCCTGGTGACAAACTCAGCCAATGGCAGAGATCCGGCCCGCCAGGCAGATGACACAGGGCCCTCCATTGTGACCTATGACACCTAGTGGCCACAGCGTTGGAGCACACCCTGGGAAAGGCTACGTAGGCACAAGGGAGCCCCTGGTGCGGACTGCTTCAGGGCAGTGGCAGAGCAGGCCAGATACCTCTTTCCCACTTTCCTGAGGATATCAGTACGCAAGGCATCCCCACTCAGCATCTCTTCCCTCTCTCTCTCGGTCTCTCTCGGGATGTTTTCATTCTCTGAAATCTCTTTCCTTCTCCCCCTGAGTCACTTCATAGCTTGGAGTGCCTGACAGAGTGCCTAGAGACAAAAGAGCAAAGGGGGAAGGCCTCTGGCTCTACTGGTTGCCCATGGGCAGAGATCTGCTCGTCTATCTGGAAGGTCTAGAGAGTAGTGATTGATTGGGGAGCTACATCCTGGGCCGACCTGGCCAGGTGAAGCTTGCTGACACGTGGCAGCCTCTCTGGAGACTATTAATCCCGCTGATAACATTCTATGCAAACAGCCGGCTGAGTGCCATGGGCAGAAAACATTGACACATACCTGCCAGAGGCCTATTCTGGGTCTCAAGAGTCCACCCTGGTCTCCAGCAACTCATCATCTCAGCACACACTTTGCCTGCACGCATGGAAACCGCCTCTCTCCACGAATGCCTTCACCTGCTAGGAAACACACGATGTCACTCAGCCAAAGGAGAGCACAGGCAAAGTCAACTGAAGGCCCCATTTTCAAGATTCTGCCCTCTGCTGCTCCACAGCCTCCGGTGACACACTGCATGTGCGTCACTTCTCGGTAGACAAGGCCCAAATCCGGGCATCCAGGGCCCCAGCCCTCCACAGTCTACGGATGGCGGCATATGGATCACCTCTTTGCCTCGTACGGCAGGGAGGCCTGGGTCCTAGACTGGCTCTGCTAGAGCTCCACGACCTCAGCTATTTTCCCTGACCTTTGGCCCGTGCCCTCGTGAGCGTGTCATCTCTAGTTACACTTCTCTTCCGACCACACTGAATCCGCCACCTGCGGATACCTGAGCGTGGAAGTCAACATCTATCACTGGCTGCAGCGTCACAGGTCACTATGTGTCTAGGCTCAGGCTGACCTTGGCTGTCTTCTGCCCAGGCAAGGAGCCTAATCCTTCCAAGGAAATCAGGACACGTGCTCACTGGCCGACATCCTCTCTTTCATCCACACAGCGGTCTAGATGAGGTTAAAGAGGCCAGGTAGGCCAGGGGAAGGCTGAGTGCGGGGGCTAAGGCTTCTTTCCCAATCACCATGGAGACACCACCCCAAGGCTGGGCGGAACTTCTGACGGGGACGAGTCACAAACACTGAGCCAATAGGAGAGGTCCAGCCTATCCGGCCAGTTCCGCAGAGCCCTCCATTTTCCTCATGGACAGACAATGGCCCCTTGCGTCTTTGGCCACAAAATCAAGGGCACCCAGGGAATAACTTCACAGTAGGCAACCCCTGATGTGAACACCTTCGACTCACTGGGACAGCAGGCAGGTACCTCTTTTCCACCTACGCTAGGATATCAGTAGGCAAGGCGCCGTTCCTCTGCATCTGTGGCCTCTCTGTATATGTTCATTCAGAGGAATCTCTTCATTCTATCCCTGAGACACATCACAAGTATGAGGGGCCTGAGAGAGAGCCTGGAGATGAAACGGGGGAGGCTTCTGGCTGGACCGCTCCCCAGTGGGTAGAGAACAGCAGGTAGTCTCTCTGGAAGGTCTTAGCTTCTGTTGATTGACATGTGCAATACAGTAGGGGCGGACCCTGGCCAGGTGGAGCTTGTGGGCAGATGCAACCTCTCTGGCCACGAATAATTCCGCTGCTGCTTTGTATGGCGAAAACCTCTCCCCGCCAAGGGGGATGGGTAGAGAACATTGACCCACACCCACCAGGGACCTTTCCTGGGACTATAGATCCCAACATGGTCTCAACGTCGTCACCCTCTCAGCACACACCCTTCCTGCACACGTAATCCTGCCTTTCTCCGTCAGGGCCCTATTCCACCAGGAAAAAAAGCAAGCTGCTCAAAAAGGCCAATGCCAGGGAAATTGAGGAAACACTGCCATTTTCCACATTTTTGCTGTCTACATGTCCCCGCCTCCGGTGCAAGGCTGCGTATGTGGCCGGGCTGCGAAGGCAAGGCCGAAATCCTGGCAGCCTGGGCCCCAGCAGACCAATGGTTTATGGACGTGGGGACACGGATGACCTGTTTGCCACATACAGGAGGGATCCTTGGGCCCCTCACTGGCTCGCCATTCAGCTCCACGACGTCCACTGCTGGCCCTGGCCTTTGCTTTGGCTGGTGCCCCATTGAACGTGTGCTCCGGAGCCATGTTTCTCCACCCATCACTATCATTCTGCCACCAGGGGATATGTGAGTGTGGGAGTCACCATTTGTCACTGGCAGCAGTGTCCCAAGTCACTAGACTTCCAGGTACCCGCTGACCTAGGCTGCCTCCTGCCCCAGGCAAGGTCCCCAATCCTTTATCCCACATGCTGACACCTAGACACTGGCGGACATTCATTTTTATCAACACAGAGGTCTGAGTGAGGGTCAGCGGGCCAGGTAGGTGAAGTCAAGGCCAGGTGGGCGGGGCTGAGGATTCTTTGCCATCACCATAGAGACAGTCCCCCCACCGCAAGAGTGGGCGGAGCTTGTGATGGGCCTGGTGACAAACTCAGCCAATGGCAGAGATCCGGCCCGCCAGGCAGATGACACAGGGCCCTCCATTGTGACCTATGACACCTAGTGGCCACAGCGTTGGAGCACACCCTGGGAAAGGCTACGTAGGCACAAGGGAGCCCCTGGTGCGGACTGCTTCAGGGCAGTGGCAGAGCAGGCCAGATACCTCTTTCCCACTTTCCTGAGGATATCAGTACGCAAGGCATCCCCACTCAGCATCTCTTCCCTCTCTCTCTCGGTCTCTCTCGGGATGTTTTCATTCTCTGAAATCTCTTTCCTTCTCCCCCTGAGTCACTTCATAGCTTGGAGTGCCTGACAGAGTGCCTAGAGACAAAAGAGCAAAGGGGGAAGGCCTCTGGCTCTACTGGTTGCCCATGGGCAGAGATCTGCTCGTCTATCTGGAAGGTCTAGAGAGTAGTGATTGATTGGGGAGCTACATCCTGGGCCGACCTGGCCAGGTGAAGCTTGCTGACACGTGGCAGCCTCTCTGGAGACTATTAATCCCGCTGATAACATTCTATGCAAACAGCCGGCTGAGTGCCATGGGCAGAAAACATTGACACATACCTGCCAGAGGCCTATTCTGGGTCTCAAGAGTCCACCCTGGTCTCCAGCAACTCATCATCTCAGCACACACTTTGCCTGCACGCATGGAAACCGCCTCTCTCCACGAATGCCTTCACCTGCTAGGAAACACACGATGTCACTCAGCCAAAGGAGAGCACAGGCAAAGTCAACTGAAGGCCCCATTTTCAAGATTCTGCCCTCTGCTGCTCCACAGCCTCCGGTGACACACTGCATGTGCGTCACTTCTCGGTAGACAAGGCCCAAATCCGGGCATCCAGGGCCCCAGCCCTCCACAGTCTACGGATGGCGGCATATGGATCACCTCTTTGCCTCGTACGGCAGGGAGGCCTGGGTCCTAGACTGGCTCTGCTAGAGCTCCACGACCTCAGCTATTTTCCCTGACCTTTGGCCCGTGCCCTCGTGAGCGTGTCATCTCTAGTTACACTTCTCTTCCGACCACACTGAATCCGCCACCTGCGGATACCTGAGCGTGGAAGTCAACATCTATCACTGGCTGCAGCGTCACAGGTCACTAGGTGTCTAGGCTCAGGCTGACCTTGGCTGTCTTCTGCCCAGGCAAGGAGCCTAATCCTTCCAAGGAAATCAGGACACGTGCTCACTGGCCGACATCCTCTCTTTCATCCACACAGCGGTCTAGATGAGGTTAAAGAGGCCAGGTAGGCCAGGGGAAGGCTGAGTGCGGGGGCTAAGGCTTCTTTCCCAATCACCATGGAGACACCACCCCAAGGCTGGGCGGAACTTCTGACGGGGACGAGTCACAAACACTGAGCCAATAGGAGAGGTCCAGCCTATCCGGCCAGTTCCGCAGAGCCCTCCATTTTCCTCATGGACAGACAATGGCCCCTTGCGTCTTTGGCCACAAAATCAAGGGCACCCAGGGAATAACTTCACAGTAGGCAACCCCTGATGTGAACACCTTCGACACACTGGGACAGCAGGCAGGTACCTCTTTTCCACCTACGCTAGGATATCAGTAGGCAAGGCGCCGTTCCTCTGCATCTGTGGCCTCTCTGTATATGTTCATTCAGAGGAATCTCTTCATTCTATCCCTGAGACACATCACAAGTATGAGGGGCCTGAGAGAGAGCCTGGAGATGAAACGGGGGAGGCTTCTGGCTGGACCGCTCCCCAGTGGGTAGAGAACAGCAGGTAGTCTCTCTGGAAGGTCTTAGCTTCTGTTGATTGACATGTGCAATACAGTAGGGGCGGACCCTGGCCAGGTGGAGCTTGTGGGCAGATGCAACCTCTCTGGCCACGAATAATTCCGCTGCTGCTTTGTATGGCGAAAACCTCTCCCCGCCAAGGGGGATGGGTAGAGAACATTGACCCACACCCACCAGGGACCTTTCCTGGGACTATAGATCCCAACATGGTCTCAACGTCGTCACCCTCTCAGCACACACCCTTCCTGCACACGTAATCCTGCCTTTCTCCGTCAGGGCCCTATTCCACCAGGAAAAAAAGCAAGCTGCTCAAAAAGGCCAATGCCAGGGAAATTGAGGAAACACTGCCATTTTCCACATTTTTGCTGTCTACATGTCCCCGCCTCCGGTGCAAGGCTGCGTATGTGGCCGGGCTGCGAAGGCAAGGCCGAAATCCTGGCAGCCTGGGCCCCAGCAGACCAATGGTTTATGGACGTGGGGACACGGATGACCTGTTTGCCACATACAGGAGGGATCCTTGGGCCCCTCACTGGCTCGCCATTCAGCTCCACGACGTCCACTGCTGGCCCTGGCCTTTGCTTTGGCTGGTGCCCCATTGAACGTGTGCTCCGGAGCCATGTTTCTCCACCCATCACTATCATTCTGCCACCAGGGGATATGTGAGTGTGGGAGTCACCATTTGTCACTGGCAGCAGTGTCCCAAGTCACTAGACTTCCAGGTACCCGCTGACCTAGGCTGCCTCCTGCCCCAGGCAAGGTCCCCAATCCTTTATCCCACATGCTGACACCTAGACACTGGCGGACATTCATTTTTATCAACACAGAGGTCTGAGTGAGTGTCAGCGGGCCAGGTAGGTGAAGTCAAGGCCAGGTGGGCGGGACTGAGGATTCTTTGCCATCACCATAGAGACAGTCCCCCCACCGCAAGAGTGGGCGGAGCTTGTGATGGGCCTGGTGACAAGACTCAGCCAATGGCAGAGATCCGGCCCGCCAGGCAGATGACACAGGGCCCTCCATTGTGACCTATGACACCTAGTGGCCACAGCGTTGGAGCACACCCTGGGAAAGGCTACGTAGGCACAAGGGAGCCCCTGGTGCGGACTGCTTCAGGGCAGTGGCAGAGCAGGCCAGATACCTCTTTCCCACTTTCCTGAGGATATCAGTACGCAAGGCATCCCCACTCAGCATCTCTTCCCTCTCTCTCTCGGTCTCTCTCGGGATGTTTTCATTCTCTGAAATCTCTTTCCTTCTCCCCCTGAGTCACTTCATAGCTTGGAGTGCCTGACAGAGTGCCTAGAGACAAAAGAGCAAAGGGGGAAGGCCTCTGGCTCTACTGGTTGCCCATGGGCAGAGAAGATCTGCTCGTCTATCTGGAAGGTCTAGAGACTAGTGATTGATTGGGGAGCTACATCCTGGGCGGACCTGGCCAGGTGAAGCTTGCTGACACGTGGCAGTCTCTGTGGAGACCACTAATTCCGCTCACAACATTCTATGCAAATACCTGGGTGAGTGCCACGGGCAGAAAACATTGACACATACCTGCCAGAGGCCTATTCTGGGTCTCAAGAGTCCACCCTGGTCTCCAGCAACTCATCATCTCAGCACACACTTTGCCTGCACGCATGGAAACCGCCTCTCTCCACGAATGCCTTCACCTGCTAGGAAACACACGATGTCACTCAGCCAAAGGAGAGCATAGGCAAAGTCAACTGAAGGCCCTATTTTCAAGATTTTGCCCTCTGCTGCTCCACAGCCTCCGGTGGCACACTGCATGTGCGTCACTTCTCGGTAGACAAGGCCCAAATCCGGGCATCCAGGGCCCCAGCCCTCCACAGTCTACGGATGGCGGCATATGGATCACCTCTTTGCCTCGTACGGCAGGGAGGCCTGGGTCCTAGACTGGCTCTGCTAGAGCTCCACGACCTCAGCTATTTTCCCTGACCTTTGGCCCGTGCCCTCGTGAGCGTGTCATCTCTAGTTACACTTCTCTTCCGACCACACTGAATCCGCCACCTGCGGATACCTGAGCGTGGAAGTCAACATCTATCACTGGCTGCAGCGTCACAGGTCACTAGGTGTCTAGGCTCAGGCTGACCTTGGCTGTCTTCTGCCCAGGCAAGGAGCCTAATCCTTCCAAGGAAATCAGGACACGTGCTCACTGGCTGACATCCTTTCTTTCATCCACACAGCGGTCTAGATGAGGTTAAAGAGGCCAGGTAGGCCAGGGGAAGGCTGAGTGCGGGGGCTAAGGCTTCTTTCCCAATCACCATGGAGACACCACCGGAAGGCTGGGCGGAACTTCTGACGGGGACGAGTCACAAACACTGAGCCAATAGGAGAGGTCCAGCCTATCCGGCCAGTTCCGCAGAGCCCTCCATTTTCCTCATGGACAGACAATGGCCCCTTGCGTCTTTGGCCACAAAATCGAGGGCACCCTGGGAATAACTTCACAGTAGGCAACCCCTGATGTGAACACCTTGACACACTGGGACAGCAGGCAGGTACCTCTTTTCCACCTACGCTAGGATATCAGTAGGCAAGGCGCCCTTCCTCTGCATCTATGGCCTCTCTGTATATGTTCATTCAGAGGAATCTCTTCATTCTACCCCTGAGACACATCACAAGTATGAGGGGCCTGAGAGAGAGCCTGGAGATGAAACGGGGGAGGCTTCTGGCTGGACCGCTCCCCAGTGGGTAGAGAACAGCAGGTAGTCTCTCTGGAAGGTCTTAGCTTCTGTTGATTGACATGTGCAATACAGTAGGGGCGGACCCTGGCCAGGTGGAGCTTGTGGGCAGATGCAACCTCTCTGGCCACGAATAATTCCGCTGCTGCTTTGTATGGCGAAAACCTCTCCCCGCCAAGGGGGATGGGTAGAGAACATTGACCCACACCCACCAGGGACCTTTCCTGGGACTAAAGATTACCAACATGGTCTCAACGTCGTCACCCTCTCAGCACACACCCTTCCTGCACACGTAATCCTGCCTTTCTCCGTCAGGGCCCTATCCCACCAGGAAAAAAAGCAAGCTGCTCAAAAAGGCCAATGTCAGGGAAATCGAGGAAACACTGCCATTTTCCACATTTTTGCTGTCTACATGTCCCCGCCTCCGGTGCAAGGCTGCGTATGTGGCCGGGCTGCGAAGGCAAGGCCGAAATCCTGGCAGCCTGGGCCCCAGCAGACCAATGGTTTATGGACATGGGGACACGGATGACCTGTTTGCCACATACAGGAGGGATCCTTGGGCCCCTCACTGGCTCGCCATTCAGCTCCACGACGTCCACTGCTGGCCCTGGCCTTTGCTTTGGCTGGTGCCCCATTGAACGTGTGCTCCGGAGCCATGTTTCTCCACCCATCACTATCATTCTGCCACCAGGGGATATGTGAGTGTGGGAGTCACCATTTGTCACTGGCAGCAGTGTCCCAAGTCACTAGACTTCCAGGTACCCGCTGACCTAGGCTGCCTCCTGCCCCAGGCAAGGTCCCCAATCCTTTATCCCACATGCTGACACCTAGACACTGGCGGACATTCATTTTTATCAACACAGAGGTCTGAGTGAGTGTCAGCGGGCCAGGTAGGTGAAGTCAAGGCCAGGTGGGCGGGACTGAGGATTCTTTGCCATCACCATAGAGACAGTCCCCCCACCGCAAGAGTGGGCGGAGCTTGTGATGGGCCTGGTGACAAGACTCAGCCAATGGCAGAGATCCGGCCCGCCAGGCAGATGACACAGGGCCCTCCATTGTGACCTATGACACCTAGTGGCCACAGCGTTGGAGCACACCCTGGGAAAGGCTACGTAGGCACAAGGGAGCCCCTGGTGCGGACTGCTTCAGGGCAGTGGCAGAGCAGGCCAGATACCTCTTTCCCACTTTCCTGAGGATATCAGTACGCAAGGCATCCCCACTCAGCATCTCTTCCCTCTCTCTCTCGGTCTCTCTCGGGATGTTTTCATTCTCTGAAATCTCTTTCCTTCTCCCCCTGAGTCACTTCATAGCTTGGAGTGCCTGACAGAGTGCCTAGAGACAAAAGAGCAAAGGGGGAAGGCCTCTGGCTCTACTGGTTGCCCATGGGCAGAGAAGATCTGCTCGTCTATCTGGAAGGTCTAGAGACTAGTGATTGATTGGGGAGCTACATCCTGGGCGGACCTGGCCAGGTGAAGCTTGCTGACACGTGGCAGTCTCTGTGGAGACCACTAATTCCGCTCACAACATTCTATGCAAATACCTGGGTGAGTGCCACGGGCAGAAAACATTGACACATACCTGCCAGAGGCCTATTCTGGGTCTCAAGAGTCCACCCTGGTCTCCAGCAACTCATCATCTCAGCACACACTTTGCCTGCACGCATGGAAACCGCCTCTCTCCACGAATGCCTTCACCTGCTAGGAAACACACGATGTCACTCAGCCAAAGGAGAGCATAGGCAAAGTCAACTGAAGGCCCTATTTTCAAGATTTTGCCCTCTGCTGCTCCACAGCCTCCGGTGGCACACTGCATGTGCGTCACTTCTCGGTAGACAAGGCCCAAATCCGGGCATCCAGGGCCCCAGCCCTCCACAGTCTACGGATGGCGGCATATGGATCACCTCTTTGCCTCGTACGGCAGGGAGGCCTGGGTCCTAGACTGGCTCTGCTAGAGCTCCACGACCTCAGCTATTTTCCCTGACCTTTGGCCCGTGCCCTCGTGAGCGTGTCATCTCTAGTTACACTTCTCTTCCGACCACACTGAATCCGCCACCTGCGGATACCTGAGCGTGGAAGTCAACATCTATCACTGGCTGCAGCGTCACAGGTCACTAGGTGTCTAGGCTCAGGCTGACCTTGGCTGTCTTCTGCCCAGGCAAGGAGCCTAATCCTTCCAAGGAAATCAGGACACGTGCTCACTGGCTGACATCCTTTCTTTCATCCACACAGCGGTCTAGATGAGGTTAAAGAGGCCAGGTAGGCCAGGGGAAGGCTGAGTGCGGGGGCTAAGGCTTCTTTCCCAATCACCATGGAGACACCACCGGAAGGCTGGGCGGAACTTCTGACGGGGACGAGTCACAAACACTGAGCCAATAGGAGAGGTCCAGCCTATCCGGCCAGTTCCGCAGAGCCCTCCATTTTCCTCATGGACAGACAATGGCCCCTTGCGTCTTTGGCCACAAAATCGAGGGCACCCTGGGAATAACTTCACAGTAGGCAACCCCTGATGTGAACACCTTGACACACTGGGACAGCAGGCAGGTACCTCTTTTCCACCTACGCTAGGATATCAGTAGGCAAGGCGCCCTTCCTCTGCATCTATGGCCTCTCTGTATATGTTCATTCAGAGGAATCTCTTCATTCTACCCCTGAGACACATCACAAGTATGAGGGGCCTGAGAGAGAGCCTGGAGATGAAACGGGGGAGGCTTCTGGCTGGACCGCTCCCCAGTGGGTAGAGAACAGCAGGTAGTCTCTCTGGAAGGTCTTAGCTTCTGTTGATTGACATGTGCAATACAGTAGGGGCGGACCCTGGCCAGGTGGAGCTTGTGGGCAGATGCAACCTCTCTGGCCACGAATAATTCCGCTGCTGCTTTGTATGGCGAAAACCTCTCCCCGCCAAGGGGGATGGGTAGAGAACATTGACCCACACCCACCAGGGACCTTTCCTGGGACTAAAGATTACCAACATGGTCTCAACGTCGTCACCCTCTCAGCACACACCCTTCCTGCACACGTAATCCTGCCTTTCTCCGTCAGGGCCCTATCCCACCAGGAAAAAAAGCAAGCTGCTCAAAAAGGCCAATGTCAGGGAAATCGAGGAAACACTGCCATTTTCCACATTTTTGCTGTCTACATGTCCCCGCCTCCGGTGCAAGGCTGCGTATGTGGCCGGGCTGCGAAGGCAAGGCCGAAATCCTGGCAGCCTGGGCCCCAGCAGACCAATGGTTTATGGACATGGGGACACGGATGACCTGTTTGCCACATACAGGAGGGATCCTTGGGCCCCTCACTGGCTCGCCATTCAGCTCCACGACGTCCACTGCTGGCCCTGGCCTTTGCTTTGGCTGGTGCCCCATTGAACGTGTGCTCCGGAGCCATGTTTCTCCACCCATCACTATCATTCTGCCACCAGGGGATATGTGAGTGTGGAAGTCACCATTTGTCACTGGCAGCAGTGTCCCAAGTCACTAGACTTCCAGGTACCCGCTGACCTAGGCTGCCTCCTGCCCCAGGCAAGGTCCCCAATCCTTTATCCCACATGCTGACACCTAGGCACTGGCGGACATTCATTTTTATCAACACAGAGGTCTGAGTGAGGGTCAGCGGGCCAGGTAGGTGAAGTCAAGGCCAGGTGGGCGGGGCTGAGGATTCTTTGCCATCACCATAGAGACAGTCCCCCCACCGCAAGAGTGGGCGGAGCTTGTGATGGGCCTGGTGACAAGACTCAGCCAATGGCAGAGATCCGGCCCGCCAGGCAGATGACACAGGGCCCTCCACTGTGACCTATGACACCTAGTGGCCACAGCGTTGGAGCACACCCTGGGAAAGGCTACGTAGGCACAAGGGAGCCCCTGGTGCGGACTGCTTCAGGGCAGTGGCAGAGCAGGCCAGATACCTCTTTCCCACTTTCCTGAGGATATCAGTACGCAAGGCATCCCCACTCAGCATCTCTTCCCTCTCTCTCTCTCGGTCTCTCTCGGGATGTTTTCATTCTCTGAAATCTCTTTCCTTCTCCCCCTGAGTCACTTCATAGCTTGGAGTGCCTGACAGAGTGCCTAGAGACAAAAGAGCAAAGGGGGAAGGCCTCTGGCTCTACTGGTTGCCCATGGGCAGAGAAGATCTGCTCGTCTATCTGGAAGGTCTAGAGACTAGTGATTGATTGGGGAGCTACATCCTGGGCGGACCTGGCCAGGTGAAGCTTGCTGACACGTGGCAGCCTCTCTGGAGACTACTAATCCCGCTGATAACATTCTATGCAAAGAGCCGGCTGAGTGCCATGGGCAGAAAACATTGACACATACCTGCCAGAGGCCTATTCTGGGTCTCAAGAGTCCACCCTGGTCTCCAGCAACTCATCATCTCAGCACACACTTTGCCTGCACGCATGGAAACCGCCTCTCTCCACGAATGCCTTCACCTGCTAGGAAACACACGATGTCACTCAGCCAAAGGACAGCACAGGCAAAGTCAACTGAAGGCCCCATTTTCAAGATTGTGCCCTCTGCTGCTCCACAGCCTCCGGTGGCACACTGCATGTGCGTCACTTCTCGTTAGACAAGGCCCAAATCCGGGCATCCAGGGCCCCAGCCCTCCACAGTCTACGGATGGCGGCATATGGATCACCTCTTTGCCTCGTACGGCAGGGAGGCCTGGGTCCTAGACTGGCTCTGCTAGAGCTCCACGACCTCAGCTATTTTCCCTGACCTTTGGCCCGTGCCCTCGTGAGCGTGTCATCTCTAGTTACACTTCTCTTCCGACCACACTGAATCCGCCACCTGCGGATACCTGAGCGTGGAAGTCAACATCTATCACTGGCTGCAGCGTCACAGGTCACTAGGTGTCTAGGCTCAGGCTGACCTTGGCTGTCTTCTGCCCAGGCAAGGAGCCTAATCCTTCCAAGGAAATCAGGACACGAGCTCACTGGCTGACATCCTTTCTTTCATCCACACAGCGGTCTAGATGAGGTTAAAGAGGCCAGGTAGGCCAGGGGAAGGCTCAGTGCGGGGGCGAAGGCTTCTTTCCCAATCACCATGGAGACACCACCGGAAGGCTGGGCGGAACTTCTGACGGGGACGAGTCACAAACACTGAGCCAATAGGAGAGGTCCAGCCTATCCGGCCAGTTCCGCAGAGCCCTCCATTTTCCTCATGGACAGACAATGGCCCCTTGCGTCTTTGGCCACAAAATCGAGGGCACCCAGGGAATAACTTCACAGTAGGCAACCCCTGATGTGAACACCTTCGACACACTGGGACAGCAGGCAGGTACCTCTTTTCCACCTACGCTAGGATATCAGTAGGCAAGGCGCCCTTCCTCTGCATCTATGGCCTCTCTGTATATGTTCATTCAGAGGAATCTCTTCATTCTACCCCTGAGACACATCACAAGTATGAGGGGCCTGAGAGAGAGCCTGGAGATGAAACGGGGGAGGCTTCTGGCTGGACTGCTCCCCAGTGGGTAGAGAACAGCAGGTAGTCTCTCTGGAAGGTCTTAGCTTCTGTTGATTGACATGTGCAATACAGTAGGGGCGGACCCTGGCCAGGTGGAGCTTGTGGGCAGATGCAACCTCTCTGGCCACGAATAATTCCGCTGCTGCTTTGTATGGCGAAAACCTCTCCCCGCCAAGGGGGATGGGTAGAGAACATTGACCCACACCCACCAGGGACCTTTCCTGGGACTAAAGATTACCAACATGGTCTCAACGTCGTCACCCTCTCAGCACACACCCTTCCTGCACACGTAATCCTGCCTTTCTCCGTCAGGGCCCTATCCCACCAGGAAAAAAAGCAAGCTGCTCAAAAAGGCCAATGTCAGGGAAATCGAGGAAACACTGCCATTTTCCACATTTTTGCTGTCTACATGTCCCCGCCTCCGGTGCAAGGCTGCATATGTGGCCGGGCTGCGAAGGCAAGGCCGAAATCCTGGCAGCCTGGGCCCCAGCAGACCAATGGTTTATGGACATGGGGACACGGATGACCTGTTTGCCACATACAGGAGGGATCCTTGGGCCCCTCACTGGCTCGCCATTCAGCTCCACGACGTCCACTGCTGGCCCTGGCCTTTGCTTTGGCTGGTGCCCCATTGAACGTGTGCTCCGGAGCCATGTTTCTCCACCCATCACTATCATTCTGCCACCAGGGGATATGTGAGTGTGGAAGTCACCATTTGTCACTGGCAGCAGTGTCCCAAGTCACTAGACTTCCAGGTACCCGCTGACCTAGGCTGCCTCCTGCCCCAGGCAAGGTCCCCAATCCTTTATCCCACATGCTGACACCTAGGCACTGGCGGACATTCATTTTTATCAACACAGAGGTCTGAGTGAGGGTCAGCGGGCCAGGTAGGTGAAGTCAAGGCCAGGTGGGCGGGGCTGAGGATTCTTTGCCATCACCATAGAGACAGTCCCCCCACCGCAAGAGTGGGCGGAGCTTGTGATGGGCCTGGTGACAAGACTCAGCCAATGGCAGAGATCCGGCCCGCCAGGCAGATGACACAGGGCCCTCCATTGTGACCTATGACACCTAGTGGCCACAGCGTTGGAGCACACCCTGGGAAAGGCTACGTAGGCACAAGGGAGCCCCTGGTGCGGACTGCTTCAGGGCAGTGGCAGAGCAGGCCAGATACCTCTTTCCCACTTTCCTGAGGATATCAGTACGCAAGGCATCCCCACTGAGCATCTCTTCCCTCGCTCTCTCTCGGTCTCTCTCGGGATGTTTTCATTCTCTGAAATCTCTTTCCTTCTCCCCCTGAGTCACTTCATAGCTTGCAGTGCCTGACAGAGTGCCTAGAGACAAAAGAGCAAAGGGGGAAGGCCTCTGGCTCTACTGGTTGCCCATGGGCAGAGAAGATCTGCTCGTCTATCTGGAAGGTCTAGAGACTAGTGATTGATTGGGGAGCTACATCCTGGGCGGACCTGGCCAGGTGAAGCTTGCTGACACGTGGCAGCCTCTCTGGAGACTACTAATCCCGCTGATAACATTCTATGCAAATAGCCGGCTGAGTGCCATGGGCAGAAAACATTGACACATACCTGCCAGAGGCCTATTCTGGGTCTCAAGAGTCCACCCTGGTCTCCAGCAACTCATCATCTCAGCACACACTTTGCCTGCACGCATGGAAACCGCCTCTCTCCACGAATGCCTTCACCTGCTAGGAAACACACGATGTCACTCAGCCAAAGGACAGCACAGGCAAAGTCAACTGAAGGCCCCATTTTCAAGATTTTGCCCTCTGCTGCTCCACAGCCTCCGGTGGCACACTGCATGTGCGTCACTTCTCGGTAGACAAGGCCCAAATCCGGGCATCCAGGGCCCCAGCCCTCCACAGTCTACGGATGGCGGCATATGGATCACCTCTTTGCCTCGTACGGCAGGGAGGCCTGGGTCCTAGACTGGCTCTGCTAGAGCTCCACGACCTCAGCTATTTTCCCTGACCTTTGGCCCGTGCCCTCGTGAGCGTGTCATCTCTAGTTACACTTCTCTTCCGACCACACTGAATCCGCCACCTGCGGATACCTGAGCGTGGAAGTCAACATCTATCACTGGCTGCAGCGTCACAGGTCACTAGGTGTCTAGGCTCAGGCTGACCTTGGCTGTCTTCTGCCCAGGCAAGGAGCCTAATCCTTCCAAGGAAATCAGGACACGTGCTCTCTGGCCGACTTCCTTTCTTTCATCCACACAGCGGTCTAGAAGAGGTTAAAGAGGCCAGGTAGGCCAGGGGAAGGCTGAGTGCGGGGGCTAAGGCTTCTTTCCCAATCACCATGGAGACACCACCGCAAGGCTGGGCGGAACTTCTGACGGGGACGAGTCACAAACACTGAGCCAATAGGAGAGGTCCAGCCTATCCGGCCAGTTCAGCAGAGCCCTCCATTTTCCTCATGGACAGACAATGGCCCCTTGCGTCTTTGGCCACAAAATCGAGGGCACCCAGGGAATAACTTCACAGTAGGCAACCCCTGATGTGAACACCTTCGACACACTGGGACAGCAGGCAGGTACCTCTTTTCCACCTACGCTAGGATATCAGTGGGCAAGGCGCCCTTCCTCTGCATCTATGGCCTCTCTGTATATGTTCATTCAGAGGAATCTCTTCATTCTACCCCTGAGACACATCACAAGTATGAGGGGCCTGAGAGAGAGCCTGGAGATGAAACGGGGGAGGCTTCTGGCTGGACCGCTCCCCAGTGGGTAGAGAACAGCAGGTAGTCTCTCTGGAAGGTCTTAGCTTCTGTTGATTGACATGTGCAATACAGTAGGGGCGGACCCTGGCCAGGTGGAGCTTGTGGGCAGATGCAACCTCTCTGGCCACGAATAATTCCGCTGCTGCTTTGTATGGCGAAAACCTCTCCCCGCCAAGGGGGATGGGTAGAGAACATTGACCCACACCCACCAGGGACCTTTCCTGGGACTAAAGATTACCAACATGGTCTCAACGTCGTCACCCTCTCAGCACACACCCTTCCTGCACACGTAATCCTGCCTTTCTCCGTCAGGGCCCTATCCCACCAGGAAAAAAAGCAAGCTGCTCAAAAAGGCCAATGTCAGGGAAATCGAGGAAACACTGCCATTTTCCACATTTTTGCTGTCTACATGTCCCCGCCTCCGGTGCAAGGCTGCGTATGTGGCCGGGCTGCGAAGGCAAGGCCGAAATCCTGGCAGCCTGGGCCCCAGCAGACCAATGGTTTATGGACATGGGGACACGGATGACCTGTTTGCCACATACAGGAGGGATCCTTGGGCCCCTCACTGGCTCGCCATTCAGCTCCACGACGTCCACTGCTGGCCCTGGCCTTTGCTTTGGCTGGTGCCCCATTGAACGTGTGCTCCGGAGCCATGTTTCTCCACCCATCACTATCATTCTGCCACCAGGGGATATGTGAGTGTGGGAGTCACCATTTGTCACTGGCAGCAGTGTCCCAAGTCACTAGACTTCCAGGTACCCGCTGACCTAGGCTGCCTCCTGCCCCAGGCAAGGTCCCCAATCCTTTATCCCACATGCTGACACCTAGACACTGGCGGACATTCATTTTTATCAACACAGAGGTCTGAGTGAGGGTCAGCGGGCCAGGTAGGTGAAGTCAAGGCCAGGTGGGCGGGGCTGAGGATTCTTTGCCATCACCATAGAGACAGTCCCCCCACCGCAAGAGTGGGCGGAGCTTGTGATGGGCCTGGTGACAAGACTCAGCCAATGGCAGAGATCCGGCCCGCCAGGCAGATGACACAGGGCCCTCCATTGTGACCTATGACACCTAGTGGCCACAGCGTTGGAGCACACCCTGGGAAAGGCTACGTAGGCACAAGGGAGCCCCTGGTGCGGACTGCTTCAGGGCAGTGGCAGAGCAGGCCAGATACCTCTTTCCCACTTTCCTGAGGATATCAGTACGCAAGGCATCCCCACTCAGCATCTCTTCCCTCTCTCTCTCGGTCTCTCTCGGGATGTTTTCATTCTCTGAAATCTCTTTCCTTCTCCCCCTGAGTCACTTCATAGCTTGGAGTGCCTGACAGAGTGCCTAGAGACAAAAGAGCAAAGGGGGAAGGCCTCTGGCTCTACTGGTTGCCCATGGGCAGAGATCTGCTCGTCTATCTGGAAGGTCTAGAGAGTAGTGATTGATTGGGGAGCTACATCCTGGGCCGACCTGGCCAGGTGAAGCTTGCTGACACGTGGCAGCCTCTCTGGAGACTATTAATCCCGCTGATAACATTCTATGCAAAGAGCCGGCTGAGTGCCATGGGCAGAAAACATTGACACATACCTGCCAGAGGCCTATTCTGGGTCTCAAGAGTCCACCCTGGTCTCCAGCAACTCATCATCTCAGCACACACTTTGCCTGCACGCATGGAAACCGCCTCTCTCCACGAATGCCTTCACCTGCTAGGAAACACACGATGTCACTCAGCCAAAGGAGAGCACAGGCAAAGTCAACTGAAGGCCCCATTTTCAAGATTCTGCCCTCTGCTGCTCCACAGCCTCCGGTGGCACACTGCATGTGCGTCACTTCTCGGTAGACAAGGCCCAAATCCGGGCATCCAGGGCCCCAGCCCTCCACAGTCTACGGATGGCGGCATATGGATCACCTCTTTGCCTCGTACGGCAGGGAGGCCTGGGTCCTAGACTGGCTCTGCTAGAGCTCCACGACCTCAGCTATTTTCCCTGACCTTTGGCCCGTGCCCTCGTGAGCGTGTCATCTCTAGTTACACTTCTCTTCCGACCACACTGAATCCGCCACCTGCGGATACCTGAGCGTGGAAGTCAACATCTATCACTGGCTGCAGCGTCACAGGTCACTAGGTGTCTAGGCTCAGGCTGACCTTGGCTGTCTTCTGCCCAGGCAAGGAGCCTAATCCTTCCAAGGAAATCAGGACACGTGCTCTCTGGCCGACTTCCTTTCTTTCATCCACACAGCGGTCTAGATGAGGTTAAAGAGGCCAGGTAGGCCAGGGGAAGGCTGAGTGCGGGGGCTAAGGCTTCTTTCCCAATCACCATGGAGACACCACCCCAAGGCTGGGCGGAACTTCTGACGGGGACGAGTCACAAACACTGAGCCAATAGGAGAGGTCCAGCCTATCCGGCCAGTTCCGCAGAGCCCTCAGTTTTACTCATGGACAGACAATGGCCCCTTGCGTCTTTGGCCACAAAATCGAGGGCACCCAGGGAATAACTTCACAGTAGGCAACCCCTGATGTGAACACCTTCGACACACTGGGACAGCAGGCAGGTACCTCTTTTCCACCTACGCTAGGATATCAGTAGGCAAGGCGCCCTTCCTCTGCATCTATGGCCTCTCGGTATATGTTCATTCAGAGGAATCTCTTCATTCTACCCCTGAGACACATCACAAGTACGAGGGGCCTGAGAGAGAGCCTGGAGATGAAACGGGGGAGGCTTCTGGCTGGACCGCTCCCCAGTGGGTAGAGAACAGCAGGTAGTCTCTCTGGAAGGTCTTAGCTTCTGTTGATTGACATGTGCAATACAGTAGGGGCGGACCCTGGCCAGGTGGAGCTTGTGGGCAGATGCAACCTCTCTGGCCACGAATAATTCCGCTGCTGCTTTGTATGGCGAAAACCTCTCCCCGCCAAGGGGGATGGGTAGAGAACATTGACCCACACCCACCAGGGACCTTTCCTGGGACTATAGATCACAACATGGTCTCAACGTCATCACCCTCTCAGCACACACCCTTCCTGCACACGTAATCCTGCCTTTCTCCGTCAGGGCCCTATCCCACCAGGAAAAAAAGCAAGCTGCTCAAAAAGGCCAATGTCAGGGAGATCGAGGAAACACTGCCATTTTCCACATTTTTGCTGTCTACATGTCCCCGCCTCCGGTGCAAGGCTGCGTATGTGGCCGGGCTGCGAAGGCAAGGCCGAAATCCTGGCAGCCTGGGCCCCAGCAGACCAATGGTTTATGGACATGGGGACACGGATGACCTGTTTGCCACATACAGGAGGGATCCTTGGGCCCCTCACTGGCTCGCCATTCAGCTCCACGACGTCCACTGCTGGCCCTGGCCTTTGCTTTGGCTGGTGCCCCATTGAACGTGTGCTCCGGAGGCATGTTTCTCCACCCATCACTATCATTCTGCCACCAGGGGATATGTGAGTGTGGGAGTCACCATTTGTCACTGGCAGCAGTGTCCCAAGTCACTAGACTTCCAGGTACCCGCTGACCTAGGCTGCCTCCTGCCCCTGGCAAGGTCCCCAATCCTTTATCCCACATGCTGACACCTAGGCACTGGCGGACATTCATTTTTATCAACACAGAGGTCTGAGTGAGGGTCAGCGGGCCAGGTAGGTGAAGTCAAGGCCAGGTAGGCGGGGCTGAGGATTCTTTGCCATCACCATAGAGACAGTCCCCCCACCGCAAGAGTGGGCGGAGCTTGTGATGGGCCTGGTGACAAGACTCAGCCAATGGCAGAGATCCGGCCCGCCAGGCAGATGACACAGGGCCCTCCATTGTGACCTATGACACCTAGTGGCCACAGCGTTGGAGCACACCCTGGGAAAGGCTACGTAGGCACAAGGGAGCCCCTGGTGCGGACTGCTTCAGGGCAGTGGCAGAGCAGGCCAGATACCTCTTTCCCACCCTCCTGAGGATATCAGTACGCAAGGCATCCCCACTCAGCATCTCTTCCCTCTCTCTCTCTCGGTCTCTCTCGGGATGTTTTCATTCTCTGAAATCTCTTTCCTTCTCCCCCTGAGTCACTTCATAGCTTGGAGTGCCTGACAGAGTGCCTAGAGACAAAAGAGCAAAGGGGGAAGGCCTCTGGCTCTACTGGTTGCCCATGGGCAGAGAAGATCTGCTCGTCTATCTGGAAGGTCTAGACACTAGTGATTGATTGGGGAGCTACATCCTGGGCGGACCTGGCCAGGTGAAGCTTGCTGACACGTGGCAGCCTCTCTGGAGACTACTAATCCCGCTGATAACATTCTATGCAAAGAGCCGGCTGAGTGCCATGGGCAGAAAACATTGACACATACCTGCCAGAGGCCTATTCTGGGTCTCAAGAGTCCACCCTGGTCTCCAGCAACTCATCATCTCAGCACACACTTTGCCTGCACGAATGGAAACCGCCTCTCTCCACGAATGCCTTCACCTGCTAGGAAACACACGATGTCACTCAGCCAAAGGAGAGCACAGGCAAAGTCAACTGAAGGCCCCATTTTCAAGATTGTGCCCTCTGCTGCTCCACAGCCTCCGGTGGCACACTGCATGTGCGTCACTTCTCGGTAGACAAGGCCCAAATCCGGGCATCCAGGGCCCCAGCCCTCCACAGTCTACGGATGGCGGCATATGGATCACCTCTTTGCCTCGTACGGCAGGGAGGCCTGGGTCCTAGACTGGCTCTGCTAGAGCTCCACGACCTCAGCTATTTTCCCTGACCTTTGGCCCGTGCCCTCGTGAGCGTGTCATCTCTAGTTACACTTCTCTTCCGACCACACTGAATCCGCCACCTGCGGATACCTGAGCGTGGAAGTCAACATCTATCACTGGCTGCAGCGTCACAGGTCACTAGGTGTCTAGGCTCAGGCTGACCTTGGCTGTCTTCTGCCCAGGCAAGGAGCCTAATCCTTCCAAGGAAATCAGGACACGTGCTCTCTGGCCGACTTCCTTTCTTTCATCCACACAGCGGTCTAGATGAGGTTAAAGAGGCCAGGTAGGCCAGGGGAAGGCTGAGTGCGGGCCTAAGGCTTCTTTCCCAATCACCATGGAGACACCACCGCAAGGCTGGGCGGAACTTCTGATGGGGACGAGTCACAAACACTGAGCCAATAGGAGAGGTCCAGCCTATCCGGCCAGTTCAGAAGAGCCCTCCATTTTCCTCATGGACAGACAATGGCCCCTTGCGTCTTTGGCCACAAAATCGAGGGCACCCAGGGAATAACTTCACACTAGGCAACCCCTGATGTGAACACCTTCGACACACTGGGACAGCAGGCAGGTACCTCTTTTCCACCTACGCTAGGATATCAGTAGGCAAGGCGCCCTTCATCTGCATCTATGGCCTCTCTGTATATGTTCATTCAGAGGAATCTCTTCATTCTACCCCTGAGACACATCACAAGTATGAGGGGCCTGAGAGAGAGCCTGGAGATGAAACGGGGGAGGCTTCTGGCTGGACCGCTCCCCAGTGGGTAGAGAACAGCAGGTAGTCTCTCTGGAAGGTCTTAGCTTCTGTTGATTGACATGTGCAATACAGTAGGGGCGGACCCTGGCCAGGTGGAGCTTGTGGGCAGATGCAACCTCTCTGGCCACGAATAATTCCGCTGCTGCTTTGTATGGCGAAAACCTCTCCCCGCCAAGGGGGATGGGTAGAGAACATTGACCCACACCCACCAGGGACCTTTCCTGGGACTAAAGATTACCAACATGGTCTCAACGTCGTCACCCTCTCAGCACACACCCTTCCTGCACACGTAATCCTGCCTTTCTCCGTCAGGGCCCTATCCCACCAGGAAAAAAAGCAAGCTGCTCAAAAAGGCCAATGCCAGGGAGATCGAGGAAACACTGCCATTTTCCACATTTTTGCTGTCTACATGTCCCCGCCTCCGGTGCAAGGCTGCGTATGTGGCCGGGCTGCGAAGGCAAGGCCGAAATCCTGGCAGCCTGGGCCCCAGCAGACCAATGGTTTATGGACATGGGGACACGGATGACCTGTTTGCCACATACAGGAGGGATCCTTGGGCCCCTCACTGGCTCGCCATTCAGCTCCACGACGTCCACTGCTGGCCCTGGCCTTTGCTTTGGCTGGTGCCCCATTGAACGTGTGCTCCGGAGCCATGTTTCTCCACCCATCACTATCATTCTGCCACCAGGGGATATGTGAGTGTGGAAGTCACCATTTGTCACTGGCAGCAGTGTCCCAAGTCACTAGACTTCCAGGTACCCGCTGACCTAGGCTGCCTCCTGCCCCAGGCAAGGTCCCCAATCCTTTATCCCACATGCTGACACCTAGGCACTGGCGGACATTCATTTTTATCAACACAGAGGTCTGAGTGAGGGTCAGCGGGCCAGGTAGGTGAAGTCAAGGCCAGGTAGGCGGGGCTGAGGATTCTTTGCCATCACCATAGAGACAGTCCCCCCACCGCAAGAGTGGGCGGAGCTTGTGATGGGCCTGGTGACAAGACTCAGCCAATGGCAGAGATCCGGCCCGCCAGGTAGATGACACAGGGCCCTCCATTGTGACCTATGACACCTAGTGGCCACAGCGTTGGAGCACACCCTGGGAAAGGCTACGCAGGCACAAGGGAGCCCCTGGTGCGGACTGCTTCAGGGCAGTGGCAGAGCAGGCCAGATACCTCTTTCCCACTTTCCTGAGGATATCAGTACGCAAGGCATCCCCACTCAGCATCTCTTCCCTCTCTCTCTCGGTCTCTCTCGGGATGTTTTCATTCTCTGAAATCTCTTTCCTTCTCCCCCTGAGTCACTTCATAGCTTGGAGTGCCTGACAGAGTGCCTAGAGACAAAAGAGCAAAGGGGAAGGCCTCTGGCTCTACTGGTTGCCCATGGGGAGAGAAGATCTGCTCGTCTATCTGGAAGGTCTAGAGACTAGTGATTGATTGGGGAGCTACATCCTGGGCGGACCTGGCCAGGTGAAGCTTGCTGACACGTGGCAGCCTCTCTGGAGACTACTAATCCCGCTGATAACATTCTATGCAAACAGCCGGCTGAGTGCCATGGGCAGAAAACATTGACACATACCTGCCAGAGGCCTATTCTGGGTCTCAAGAGTCCACCCTGGTCTCCAGCAACTCATCATCTCAGCACACACTTTGCCTGCACGCATGGAAACCGCCTCTCTCCACGAATGCCTTCACCTGCTAGGAAACACACGATGTCACTCAGCCAAAGGAGAGCACAGGCAAAGTCAACTGAAGGCCCCATTTTCAAGATTCTGCCCTCTGCTGCTCCACAGCCTCCGGTGGCACACTGCATGTGCGTCACTTCTCGGTAGACAAGGCCCAAATCCGGGCATCCAGGGCCCCAGCCCTCCACAGTCTACGGATGGCGGCATATGGATCACCTCTTTGCCTCGTACGGCAGGGAGGCCTGGGTCCTAGACTGGCTCTGCTAGAGCTCCACGACCTCAGCTATTTTCCCTGACCTTTGGCCCGTGCCCTCGTGAGCGTGTCATCTCTAGTTACACTTCTCTTCCGACCACACTGAATCCGCCACCTGCGGATACCTGAGCGTGGAAGTCAACATCTATCACTGGCTGCAGCGTCACAGGTCACTAGGTGTCTAGGCTCAGGCTGACCTTGGCTGTCTTCTGCCCAGGCAAGGAGCCTAATCCTTCCAAGGAAATCAGGACACGTGCTCTCTGGCCGACTTCCTTTCTTTCATCCACACAGCGGTCTAGATGAGGTTAAAGAGGCCAGGTAGGCCAGGGGAAGGCTGAGTGCGGGGGCTAAGGCTTCTTTCCCAATCACCATGGAGACACCACCGGAAGGCTGGGCGGAACTTCTGACGGGGACGAGTCACAAACACTGAGCCAATAGGAGAGGTCCAGCCTATCCGGCCAGTTCAGCAGAGCCCTCCATTTTCCTCCTCATGGACAGACAATGGCCCCTTGCGTCTTTGGCCACAAAATCGAGGGCACCCAGGGAATAACTTCACAGTAGGCAACCCCTGATGTGAACACCTTCGACACACTGGGACAGCAGGCAGGTACCTCTTTTCCACCTACGCTAGGATATCAGTAGGCAAGGCGCCCTTCCTCTGCATCTATGGCCTCTCTGTATATGTTCATTCAGAGGAATCTCTTCATTCTACCCCTGAGACACATCACAAGTATGAGGGGCCTGAGAGAGAGCCTGGAGATGAAACGGGGGAGGCTTCTGGCTGGACCGCTCCCCAGTGGGTAGAGAACAGCAGGTAGTCTCTCTGGAAGGTCTTAGCTTCTGTTGATTGACATGTGCAATACAGTAGGGGCGGACCCTGGCCAGGTGGAGCTTGTGGGCAGATGCAACCTCTCTGGCCCCGAATAATTCCGCTGCTGCTTTGTATGGCGAAAACCTCTCCCCGCCAAGGGGGATGGGTAGAGAACATTGACCCACACCCACCAGGGACCTTTCCTGGGACTAAAGATTACCAACATGGTCTCAACGTCGTCACCCTCTCAGCACACACCCTTCCTGCACACGTAATCCTGCCTTTCTCCGTCAGGGCCCTATCCCACCAGGAAAAAAAGCAAGCTGCTCAAAAAGGCCAATGTCAGGGAAATCGAGGAAACACTGCCATTTTCCACATTTTTGCTGTCTACATGTCCCCGCCTCCGGTGCAAGGCTGCGTATGTGGCCGGGCTGCGAAGGCAAGGCCGAAATCCTGGCAGCCTGGGCCCCAGCAGACCAATGGTTTATGGACATGGGGACACGGATGACCTGTTTGCCACATACAGGAGGGATCCTTGGGCCCCTCACTGGCTCGCCATTCAGCTCCACGACGTCCACTGCTGGCCCTGGCCTTTGCTTTGGCTGGTGCCCCATTGAACGTGTGCTCCGGAGCCATGTTTCTCCACCCATCACTATCATTCTGCCACCAGGGGATATGTGAGTGTGGGAGTCACCATTTGTCACTGGCAGCAGTGTCCCAAGTCACTAGACTTCCAGGTACCCGCTGACCTAGGCTGCCTCCTGCCCCTGGCAAGGTCCCCAATCCTTTATCCCAGATGCTGACACCTAGGCACTGGCGGACATTCATTTTTATCAACACAGAGGTCTGAGTGAGGGTCAGCGGGCCAGGTAGGTGAAGTCAAGGCCAGGTGGGCGGGGCTGAGGATTCTTTACCATCACCATAGAGACAGTCCCCCCACCGCAAGAGTGGGCGGAGCTTGTGATGGGCCTGGTGACAAGACTCAGCCAATGGCAGAGATCCGGCCCGCCAGGCAGATGACACAGGGCCCTCCATTGTGACTTATGACAGCTAGTGGCCACAGCGTTGGAGCACACCCTGGGAAAGGCTACGTAGGCACAAGGGAGCCCCTGGTGCGGACTGCTTCAGGGCAGTGGCAGAGCAGGCCAGATACCTCTTTCCCACTTTCCTGAGGATATCAGTACGCAAGGCATCCCCACTCAGCATCACTTCCCTCTCTCTCTCTCGGTCTCTCTCGGGATGTTTTCATTCTCTGAAATCTCTTTCCTTCTCCCCCTGAGTCACTTCATAGCTTGGAGTGCCTGACAGAGTGCCTAGAGACAAAAGAGAAAAGGGGAAGGCCTCTGGCTCTACTGGTTGCCCATGGGCAGAGAAGATCTGCTCGTCTATCTGGAAGGTCTAGAGACTAGTGATTGATTGGGGAGCTACATCCTGGGCGGACCTGGCCAGGTGAAGCTTGCTGACACGTGGCAGCCTCTCTGGAGACTACTAATCCCGCTGATAACATTCTATGCAAACAGCCGGCTGAGTGCCATGGGCAGAAAACATTGACACATACCTGCCAGAGGCCTATTCTGGGTCTCAAGAGTCCACCCTGGTCTCCAGCAACTCATCATCTCAGCACACACTTTGCCTGCACGCATGGAAACCGCCTCTCTCCACGAATGCCTTCACCTGCTAGGAAACACACGATGTCACTCAGCCAAAGGACAGCACAGGCAAAGTCAACTGAAGGCCCCATTTTCAAGATTCTGCCCTCTGCTGCTCCACAGCCTCCGGTGGCACACTGCATGTGCGTCACTTCTCGGTAGACAAGGCCCAAATCCGGGCATCCAGGGCCCCAGCCCTCCACAGTCTACGGATGGCGGCATATGGATCACCTCTTTGCCTCGTACGGCAGGGAGGCCTGGGTCCTAGACTGGCTCTGCTAGAGCTCCACGACCTCAGCTATTTTCCCTGACCTTTGGCCCGTGCCCTCGTGAGCGTGTCATCTCTAGTTACACTTCTCTTCCGACCACACTGAATCCGCCACCTGCGGATACCTGAGCGTGGAAGTCAACATCTATCACTGGCTGCAGCGTCACAGGTCACTAGGTGTCTAGGCTCAGGCTGACCTTGGCTGTCTTCTGCCCAGGCAAGGAGCCTAATCCTTCCAAGGAAATCAGGACACGTGCTCTCTGGCCGACTTCCTTTCTTTCATCCACACAGCGGTCTAGATGAGGTTAAAGAGGCCAGGTAGGCCAGGGGAAGGCTGAGTGCGGGGGCTAAGGCTTCTTTCCCAATCACCATGGAGACACCACCCCAAGGCTGGGCGGAACTTCTGACGGGGACGAGTCACAAACACTGAGCCAATAGGAGAGGTCCAGCCTATCCGGCCAGTTCAGCAGAGCCCTCCATTTTCCTCCTCATGGACAGACAATGGCCCCTTGCGTCTTTGGCCACAAAATCGAGGGCACCCAGGGAATAACTTCACAGTAGGCAACCCCTGATGTGAACACCTTCGACACACTGGGACAGCAGGCAGGTACCTCTTTTCCACCTACGCTAGGATATCAGTAGGCAAGGCGCCCTTCCTCTGCATCTATGGCCTCTCTGTATATGTTCATTCAGAGGAATCTCTTCATTCTACCCCTGAGACACATCACAAGTATGAGGGGCCTGAGAGAGAGCCTGGAGATGAAACGGGGGAGGCTTCTGGCTGGACCGCTCCCCAGTGGGTAGAGAACAGCAGGTAGTCTCTCTGGAAGGTCTTAGCTTCTGTTGATTGACATGTGCAATACAGTAGGGGCGGACCCTGGCCAGGTGGAGCTTGTGGGCAGATGCAACCTCTCTGGCCCCGAATAATTCCGCTGCTGCTTTGTATGGCGAAAACCTCTCCCCGCCAAGGGGGATGGGTAGAGAACATTGACCCACACCCACCAGGGACCTTTCCTGGGACTAAAGATTACCAACATGGTCTCAACGTCGTCACCCTCTCAGCACACACCCTTCCTGCACACGTAATCCTGCCTTTCTCCGTCAGGGCCCTATCCCACCAGGAAAAAAAGCAAGCTGCTCAAAAAGGCCAATGTCAGGGAAATCGAGGAAACACTGCCATTTTCCACATTTTTGCTGTCTACATGTCCCCGCCTCCGGTGCAAGGCTGCGTATGTGGCCGGGCTGCGAAGGCAAGGCCGAAATCCTGGCAGCCTGGGCCCCAGCAGACCAATGGTTTATGGACATGGGGACACGGATGACCTGTTTGCCACATACAGGAGGGATCCTTGGGCCCCTCACTGGCTCGCCATTCAGCTCCACGACGTCCACTGCTGGCCCTGGCCTTTGCTTTGGCTGGTGCCCCATTGAACGTGTGCTCCGGAGCCATGTTTCTCCACCCATCACTATCATTCTGCCACCAGGGGATATGTGAGTGTGGGAGTCACCATTTGTCACTGGCAGCAGTGTCCCAAGTCACTAGACTTCCAGGTACCCGCTGACCTAGGCTGCCTCCTGCCCCTGGCAAGGTCCCCAATCCTTTATCCCAGATGCTGACACCTAGGCACTGGCGGACATTCATTTTTATCAACACAGAGGTCTGAGTGAGGGTCAGCGGGCCAGGTAGTTGAAGTCAAGGCCAGGTGGGCGGGGCTGAGGATTCTTTACCATCACCATAGAGACAGTCCCCCCACCGCAAGAGTGGGCGGAGCTTGTGATGGGCCTGGTGACAAGACTCAGCCAATGGCAGAGATCCGGCCCGCCAGGCAGATGACACAGGGCCCTCCATTGTGACTTATGACAGCTAGTGGCCACAGCGTTGGAGCACACCCTGGGAAAGGCTACGTAGGCACAAGGGAGCCCCTGGTGCGGACTGCTTCAGGGCAGTGGCAGAGCAGGCCAGATACCTCTTTCCCACTTTCCTGAGGATATCAGTACGCAAGGCATCCCCACTCAGCATCACTTCCCTCTCTCTCTCTCGGTCTCTCTCGGGATGTTTTCATTCTCTGAAATCTCTTTCCTTCTCCCCCTGAGTCACTTCATAGCTTGGAGTGCCTGACAGAGTGCCTAGAGACAAAAGAGCAAAGGGGAAGGCCTCTGGCTCTACTGGTTGCCCATGGGCAGAGAAGATCTGCTCGTCTATCTGGAAGGTCTAGAGACTAGTGATTGATTGGGGAGCTACATCCTGGGCGGACCTGGCCAGGTGAAGCTTGCTGACACGTGGCAGCCTCTCTGGAGACTACTAATCCCGCTGATAACATTCTATGCAAACAGCCGGCTGAGTGCCATGGGCAGAAAACATTGACACATACCTGCCAGAGGCCTATTCTGGGTCTCAAGAGTCCACCCTGGTCTCCAGCAACTCATCATCTCAGCACACACTTTGCCTGCACGCATGGAAACCGCCTCTCTCCACGAATGCCTTCACCTGCTAGGAAACACACGATGTCACTCAGCCAAAGGAGAGCACAGGCAAAGTCAACTGAAGGCCCCATTTTCAAGATTCTGCCCTCTGCTGCTCCACAGCCTCCGGTGGCACACTGCATGTGCGTCACTTCTCGGTAGACAAGGCCCAAATCCGGGCATCCAGGGCCCCAGCCCTCCACAGTCTACGGATGGCGGCATATGGATCACCTCTTTGCCTCGTACGGCAGGGAGGCCTGGGTCCTAGACTGGCTCTGCTAGAGCTCCACGACCTCAGCTATTTTCCCTGACCTTTGGCCCGTGCCCTCGTGAGCGTGTCATCTCTAGTTACACTTCTCTTCCGACCACACTGAATCCGCCACCTGCGGATACCTGAGCGTGGAAGTCAACATCTATCACTGGCTGCAGCGTCACAGGTCACTAGGTGTCTAGGCTCAGGCTGACCTTGGCTGTCTTCTGCCCAGGCAAGGAGCCTAATCCTTCCAAGGAAATCAGGACACGTGCTCTCTGGCCGACTTCCTTTCTTTCATCCACACAGCGGTCTAGATGAGGTTAAAGAGGCCAGGTAGGCCAGGGGAAGGCTGAGTGCGGGGGCTAAGGCTTCTTTCCCAATCACCATGGAGACACCACCGGAAGGCTGGGCGGAACTTCTGACGGGGACGAGTCACAAACACTGAGCCAATAGGAGAGGTCCAGCCTATCCGGCCAGTTCAGCAGAGCCCTCCATTTTCCTCCTCATGGACAGACAATGGCCCCTTGCGTCTTTGGCCACAAAATCGAGGGCACCCAGGGAATAACTTCACACTAGGCAACCCCTGATGTGAACACCTTCGACACACTGGGACAGCAGGCAGGTACCTCTTTTCCACCTACGCTAGGATATCAGTAGGCAAGGCGCCCTTCCTCTGCATCTATGGCCTCTCTGTATATGTTCATTCAGAGGAATCTCTTCATTCTACCCCTGAGACACATCACAAGTATGAGGGGCCTGAGAGAGAGCCTGGAGATGAAACGGGGGAGGCTTCTGGCTGGACCGCTCCCCAGTGGGTAGAGAACAGCAGGTAGTCTCTCTGGAAGGTCTTAGCTTCTGTTGATTGACATGTGCAATACAGTAGGGGCGGACCCTGGCCAGGTGGAGCTTGTGGGCAGATGCAACCTCTCTGGCCCCGAATAATTCCGCTGCTGCTTTGTATGGCGAAAACCTCTCCCCGCCAAGGGGGATGGGTAGAGAACATTGACCCACACCCACCAGGGACCTTTCCTGGGACTAAAGATTACCAACATGGTCTCAACGTCGTCACCCTCTCAGCACACACCCTTCCTGCACACGTAATCCTGCCTTTCTCCGTCAGGGCCCTATCCCACCAGGAAAAAAAGCAAGCTGCTCAAAAAGGCCAATGTCAGGGAAATCGAGGAAACACTGCCATTTTCCACATTTTTGCTGTCTACATGTCCCCGCCTCCGGTGCAAGGCTGCGTATGTGGCCGGGCTGCGAAGGCAAGGCCGAAATCCTGGCAGCCTGGGCCCCAGCAGACCAATGGTTTATGGACATGGGGACACGGATGACCTGTTTGCCACATACAGGAGGGATCCTTGGGCCCCTCACTGGCTCGCCATTCAGCTCCACGACGTCCACTGCTGGCCCTGGCCTTTGCTTTGGCTGGTGCCCCATTGAACGTGTGCTCCGGAGCCATGTTTCTCCACCCATCACTATCATTCTGCCACCAGGGGATATGTGAGTGTGGGAGTCACCATTTGTCACTGGCAGCAGTGTCCCAAGTCACTAGACTTCCAGGTACCCGCTGACCTAGGCTGCCTCCTGCCCCTGGCAAGGTCCCCAATCCTTTATCCCAGATGCTGACACCTAGGCACTGGCGGACATTCATTTTTATCAACACAGAGGTCTGAGTGAGGGTCAGCGGGCCAGGTAGGTGAAGTCAAGGCCAGGTGGGCGGGGCTGAGGATTCTTTACCATCACCATAGAGACAGTCCCCCCACCGCAAGAGTGGGCGGAGCTTGTGATGGGCCTGGTGACAAGACTCAGCCAATGGCAGAGATCCGGCCCGCCAGGCAGATGACACAGGGCCCTCCATTGTGACTTATGACAGCTAGTGGCCACAGCGTTGGAGCACACCCTGGGAAAGGCTACGTAGGCACAAGGGAGCCCCTGGTGCGGACTGCTTCAGGGCAGTGGCAGAGCAGGCCAGATACCTCTTTCCCACTTTCCTGAGGATATCAGTACGCAAGGCATCCCCACTCAGCATCACTTCCCTCTCTCTCTCTCGGTCTCTCTCGGGATGTTTTCATTCTCTGAAATCTCTTTCCTTCTCCCCCTGAGTCACTTCATAGCTTGGAGTGCCTGACAGAGTGCCTAGAGACAAAAGAGAAAAGGGGAAGGCCTCTGGCTCTACTGGTTGCCCATGGGCAGAGAAGATCTGCTCGTCTATCTGGAAGGTCTAGAGACTAGTGATTGATTGGGGAGCTACATCCTGGGCGGACCTGGCCAGGTGAAGCTTGCTGACACGTGGCAGCCTCTCTGGAGACTACTAATCCCGCTGATAACATTCTATGCAAACAGCCGGCTGAGTGCCATGGGCAGAAAACATTGACACATACCTGCCAGAGGCCTATTCTGGGTCTCAAGAGTCCACCCTGGTCTCCAGCAACTCATCATCTCAGCACACACTTTGCCTGCACGCATGGAAACCGCCTCTCTCCACGAATGCCTTCACCTGCTAGGAAACACACGATGTCACTCAGCCAAAGGACAGCACAGGCAAAGTCAACTGAAGGCCCCATTTTCAAGATTCTGCCCTCTGCTGCTCCACAGCCTCCGGTGGCACACTGCATGTGCGTCACTTCTCGGTAGACAAGGCCCAAATCCGGGCATCCAGGGCCCCAGCCCTCCACAGTCTACGGATGGCGGCATATGGATCACCTCTTTGCCTCGTACGGCAGGGAGGCCTGGGTCCTAGACTGGCTCTGCTAGAGCTCCACGACCTCAGCTATTTTCCCTGACCTTTGGCCCGTGCCCTCGTGAGCGTGTCATCTCTAGTTACACTTCTCTTCCGACCACACTGAATCCGCCACCTGCGGATACCTGAGCGTGGAAGTCAACATCTATCACTGGCTGCAGCGTCACAGGTCACTAGGTGTCTAGGCTCAGGCTGACCTTGGCTGTCTTCTGCCCAGGCAAGGAGCCTAATCCTTCCAAGGAAATCAGGACACGTGCTCTCTGGCCGACTTCCTTTCTTTCATCCACACAGCGGTCTAGATGAGGTTAAAGAGGCCAGGTAGGCCAGGGGAAGGCTGAGTGCGGGGGCTAAGGCTTCTTTCCCAATCACCATGGAGACACCACCCCAAGGCTGGGCGGAACTTCTGACGGGGACGAGTCACAAACACTGAGCCAATAGGAGAGGTCCAGCCTATCCGGCCAGTTCAGCAGAGCCCTCCATTTTCCTCCTCATGGACAGACAATGGCCCCTTGCGTCTTTGGCCACAAAATCGAGGGCACCCAGGGAATAACTTCACAGTAGGCAACCCCTGATGTGAACACCTTCGACACACTGGGACAGCAGGCAGGTACCTCTTTTCCACCTACGCTAGGATATCAGTAGGCAAGGCGCCCTTCCTCTGCATCTATGGCCTCTCTGTATATGTTCATTCAGAGGAATCTCTTCATTCTACCCCTGAGACACATCACAAGTATGAGGGGCCTGAGAGAGAGCCTGGAGATGAAACGGGGGAGGCTTCTGGCTGGACCGCTCCCCAGTGGGTAGAGAACAGCAGGTAGTCTCTCTGGAAGGTCTTAGCTTCTGTTGATTGACATGTGCAATACAGTAGGGGCGGACCCTGGCCAGGTGGAGCTTGTGGGCAGATGCAACCTCTCTGGCCCCGAATAATTCCGCTGCTGCTTTGTATGGCGAAAACCTCTCCCCGCCAAGGGGGATGGGTAGAGAACATTGACCCACACCCACCAGGGACCTTTCCTGGGACTAAAGATTACCAACATGGTCTCAACGTCGTCACCCTCTCAGCACACACCCTTCCTGCACACGTAATCCTGCCTTTCTCCGTCAGGGCCCTATCCCACCAGGAAAAAAAGCAAGCTGCTCAAAAAGGCCAATGTCAGGGAAATCGAGGAAACACTGCCATTTTCCACATTTTTGCTGTCTACATGTCCCCGCCTCCGGTGCAAGGCTGCGTATGTGGCCGGGCTGCGAAGGCAAGGCCGAAATCCTGGCAGCCTGGGCCCCAGCAGACCAATGGTTTATGGACATGGGGACACGGATGACCTGTTTGCCACATACAGGAGGGATCCTTGGGCCCCTCACTGGCTCGCCATTCAGCTCCACGACGTCCACTGCTGGCCCTGGCCTTTGCTTTGGCTGGTGCCCCATTGAACGTGTGCTCCGGAGCCATGTTTCTCCACCCATCACTATCATTCTGCCACCAGGGGATATGTGAGTGTGGGAGTCACCATTTGTCACTGGCAGCAGTGTCCCAAGTCACTAGACTTCCAGGTACCCGCTGACCTAGGCTGCCTCCTGCCCCTGGCAAGGTCCCCAATCCTTTATCCCAGATGCTGACACCTAGGCACTGGCGGACATTCATTTTTATCAACACAGAGGTCTGAGTGAGGGTCAGCGGGCCAGGTAGGTGAAGTCAAGGCCAGGTGGGCGGGGCTGAGGATTCTTTACCATCACCATAGAGACAGTCCCCCCACCGCAAGAGTGGGCGGAGCTTGTGATGGGCCTGGTGACAAGACTCAGCCAATGGCAGAGATCCGGCCCGCCAGGCAGATGACACAGGGCCCTCCATTGTGACTTATGACAGCTAGTGGCCACAGCGTTGGAGCACACCCTGGGAAAGGCTACGTAGGCACAAGGGAGCCCCTGGTGCGGACTGCTTCAGGGCAGTGGCAGAGCAGGCCAGATACCTCTTTCCCACTTTCCTGAGGATATCAGTACGCAAGGCATCCCCACTCAGCATCACTTCCCTCTCTCTCTCTCGGTCTCTCTCGGGATGTTTTCATTCTCTGAAATCTCTTTCCTTCTCCCCCTGAGTCACTTCATAGCTTGGAGTGCCTGACAGAGTGCCTAGAGACAAAAGAGCAAAGGGGAAGGCCTCTGGCTCTACTGGTTGCCCATGGGCAGAGAAGATCTGCTCGTCTATCTGGAAGGTCTAGAGACTAGTGATTGATTGGGGAGCTACATCCTGGGCGGACCTGGCCAGGTGAAGCTTGCTGACACGTGGCAGCCTCTCTGGAGACTACTAATCCCGCTGATAACATTCTATGCAAACAGCCGGCTGAGTGCCATGGGCAGAAAACATTGACACATACCTGCCAGAGGCCTATTCTGGGTCTCAAGAGTCCACCCTGGTCTCCAGCAACTCATCATCTCAGCACACACTTTGCCTGCACGCATGGAAACCGCCTCTCTCCACGAATGCCTTCACCTGCTAGGAAACACACGATGTCACTCAGCCAAAGGAGAGCACAGGCAAAGTCAACTGAAGGCCCCATTTTCAAGATTCTGCCCTCTGCTGCTCCACAGCCTCCGGTGGCACACTGCATGTGCGTCACTTCTCGGTAGACAAGGCCCAAATCCGGGCATCCAGGGCCCCAGCCCTCCACAGTCTACGGATGGCGGCATATGGATCACCTCTTTGCCTCGTACGGCAGGGAGGCCTGGGTCCTAGACTGGCTCTGCTAGAGCTCCACGACCTCAGCTATTTTCCCTGACCTTTGGCCCGTGCCCTCGTGAGCGTGTCATCTCTAGTTACACTTCTCTTCCGACCACACTGAATCCGCCACCTGCGGATACCTGAGCGTGGAAGTCAACATCTATCACTGGCTGCAGCGTCACAGGTCACTAGGTGTCTAGGCTCAGGCTGACCTTGGCTGTCTTCTGCCCAGGCAAGGAGCCTAATCCTTCCAAGGAAATCAGGACACGTGCTCTCTGGCCGACTTCCTTTCTTTCATCCACACAGCGGTCTAGATGAGGTTAAAGAGGCCAGGTAGGCCAGGGGAAGGCTGAGTGCGGGGGCTAAGGCTTCTTTCCCAATCACCATGGAGACACCACCGGAAGGCTGGGCGGAACTTCTGACGGGGACGAGTCACAAACACTGAGCCAATAGGAGAGGTCCAGCCTATCCGGCCAGTTCAGCAGAGCCCTCCATTTTCCTCCTCATGGACAGACAATGGCCCCTTGCGTCTTTGGCCACAAAATCGAGGGCACCCAGGGAATAACTTCACAGTAGGCAACCCCTGATGTGAACACCTTCGACACACTGGGACAGCAGGCAGGTACCTCTTTTCCACCTACGCTAGGATATCAGTAGGCAAGGCGCCCTTCCTCTGCATCTATGGCCTCTCTGTATATGTTCATTCAGAGGAATCTCTTCATTCTACCCCTGAGACACATCACAAGTATGAGGGGCCTGAGAGAGAGCCTGGAGATGAAACGGGGGAGGCTTCTGGCTGGACCGCTCCCCAGTGGGTAGAGAACAGCAGGTAGTCTCTCTGGAAGGTCTTAGCTTCTGTTGATTGACATGTGCAATACAGTAGGGGCGGACCCTGGCCAGGTGGAGCTTGTGGGCAGATGCAACCTCTCTGGCCCCGAATAATTCCGCTGCTGCTTTGTATGGCGAAAACCTCTCCCCGCCAAGGGGGATGGGTAGAGAACATTGACCCACACCCACCAGGGACCTTTCCTGGGACTAAAGATTACCAACATGGTCTCAACGTCGTCACCCTCTCAGCACACACCCTTCCTGCACACGTAATCCTGCCTTTCTCCGTCAGGGCCCTATCCCACCAGGAAAAAAAGCAAGCTGCTCAAAAAGGCCAATGTCAGGGAAATCGAGGAAACACTGCCATTTTCCACATTTTTGCTGTCTACATGTCCCCGCCTCCGGTGCAAGGCTGCGTATGTGGCCGGGCTGCGAAGGCAAGGCCGAAATCCTGGCAGCCTGGGCCCCAGCAGACCAATGGTTTATGGACATGGGGACACGGATGACCTGTTTGCCACATACAGGAGGGATCCTTGGGCCCCTCACTGGCTCGCCATTCAGCTCCACGACGTCCACTGCTGGCCCTGGCCTTTGCTTTGGCTGGTGCCCCATTGAACGTGTGCTCCGGAGCCATGTTTCTCCACCCATCACTATCATTCTGCCACCAGGGGATATGTGAGTGTGGGAGTCACCATTTGTCACTGGCAGCAGTGTCCCAAGTCACTAGACTTCCAGGTACCCGCTGACCTAGGCTGCCTCCTGCCCCTGGCAAGGTCCCCAATCCTTTATCCCAGATGCTGACACCTAGGCACTGGCGGACATTCATTTTTATCAACACAGAGGTCTGAGTGAGGGTCAGCGGGCCAGGTAGGTGAAGTCAAGGCCAGGTGGGCGGGGCTGAGGATTCTTTACCATCACCATAGAGACAGTCCCCCCACCGCAAGAGTGGGCGGAGCTTGTGATGGGCCTGGTGACAAGACTCAGCCAATGGCAGAGATCCGGCCCGCCAGGCAGATGACACAGGGCCCTCCATTGTGACTTATGACAGCTAGTGGCCACAGCGTTGGAGCACACCCTGGGAAAGGCTACGTAGGCACAAGGGAGCCCCTGGTGCGGACTGCTTCAGGGCAGTGGCAGAGCAGGCCAGATACCTCTTTCCCACTTTCCTGAGGATATCAGTACGCAAGGCATCCCCACTCAGCATCACTTCCCTCTCTCTCTCTCGGTCTCTCTCGGGATGTTTTCATTCTCTGAAATCTCTTTCCTTCTCCCCCTGAGTCACTTCATAGCTTGGAGTGCCTGACAGAGTGCCTAGAGACAAAAGAGAAAAGGGGAAGGCCTCTGGCTCTACTGGTTGCCCATGGGCAGAGAAGATCTGCTCGTCTATCTGGAAGGTCTAGAGACTAGTGATTGATTGGGGAGCTACATCCTGGGCGGACCTGGCCAGGTGAAGCTTGCTGACACGTGGCAGCCTCTCTGGAGACTACTAATCCCGCTGATAACATTCTATGCAAACAGCCGGCTGAGTGCCATGGGCAGAAAACATTGACACATACCTGCCAGAGGCCTATTCTGGGTCTCAAGAGTCCACCCTGGTCTCCAGCAACTCATCATCTCAGCACACACTTTGCCTGCACGCATGGAAACCGCCTCTCTCCACGAATGCCTTCACCTGCTAGGAAACACACGATGTCACTCAGCCAAAGGACAGCACAGGCAAAGTCAACTGAAGGCCCCATTTTCAAGATTCTGCCCTCTGCTGCTCCACAGCCTCCGGTGGCACACTGCATGTGCGTCACTTCTCGGTAGACAAGGCCCAAATCCGGGCATCCAGGGCCCCAGCCCTCCACAGTCTACGGATGGCGGCATATGGATCACCTCTTTGCCTCGTACGGCAGGGAGGCCTGGGTCCTAGACTGGCTCTGCTAGAGCTCCACGACCTCAGCTATTTTCCCTGACCTTTGGCCCGTGCCCTCGTGAGCGTGTCATCTCTAGTTACACTTCTCTTCCGACCACACTGAATCCGCCACCTGCGGATACCTGAGCGTGGAAGTCAACATCTATCACTGGCTGCAGCGTCACAGGTCACTAGGTGTCTAGGCTCAGGCTGACCTTGGCTGTCTTCTGCCCAGGCAAGGAGCCTAATCCTTCCAAGGAAATCAGGACACGTGCTCTCTGGCCGACTTCCTTTCTTTCATCCACACAGCGGTCTAGATGAGGTTAAAGAGGCCAGGTAGGCCAGGGGAAGGCTGAGTGCGGGGGCTAAGGCTTCTTTCCCAATCACCATGGAGACACCACCGGAAGGCTGGGCGGAACTTCTGACGGGGACGAGTCACAAACACTGAGCCAATAGGAGAGGTCCAGCCTATCCGGCCAGTTCAGCAGAGCCCTCCATTTTCCTCCTCATGGACAGACAATGGCCCCTTGCGTCTTTGGCCACAAAATCGAGGGCACCCAGGGAATAACTTCACAGTAGGCAACCCCTGATGTGAACACCTTCGACACACTGGGACAGCAGGCAGGTACCTCTTTTCCACCTACGCTAGGATATCAGTAGGCAAGGCGCCCTTCCTCTGCATCTATGGCCTCTCTGTATATGTTCATTCAGAGGAATCTCTTCATTCTACCCCTGAGACACATCACAAGTATGAGGGGCCTGAGAGAGAGCCTGGAGATGAAACGGGGGAGGCTTCTGGCTGGACCGCTCCCCAGTGGGTAGAGAACAGCAGGTAGTCTCTCTGGAAGGTCTTAGCTTCTGTTGATTGACATGTGCAATACAGTAGGGGCGGACCCTGGCCAGGTGGAGCTTGTGGGCAGATGCAACCTCTCTGGCCCCGAATAATTCCGCTGCTGCTTTGTATGGCGAAAACCTCTCCCCGCCAAGGGGGATGGGTAGAGAACATTGACCCACACCCACCAGGGATCTTTCCTGGGACTAAAGATTACCAACATGGTCTCAACGTCGTCACCCTCTCAGCACACACCCTTCCTGCACACGTAATCCTGCCTTTCTCCGTCAGGGCCCTATCCCACCAGGAAAAAAAGCAAGCTGCTCAAAAAGGCCAATGTCAGGGAAATCGAGGAAACACTGCCATTTTCCACATTTTTGCTGTCTACATGTCCCCGCCTCCGGTGCAAGGCTGCGTATGTGGCCGGGCTGCGAAGGCAAGGCCGAAATCCTGGCAGCCTGGGCCCCAGCAGACCAATGGTTTATGGACATGGGGACACGGATGACCTGTTTGCCACATACAGGAGGGATCCTTGGGCCCCTCACTGGCTCGCCATTCAGCTCCACGACGTCCACTGCTGGCCCTGGCCTTTGCTTTGGCTGGTGCCCCATTGAACGTGTGCTCCGGAGCCATGTTTCTCCACCCATCACTATCATTCTGCCACCAGGGGATATGTGAGTGTGGGAGTCACCATTTGTCACTGGCAGCAGTGTCCCAAGTCACTAGACTTCCAGGTACCCGCTGACCTAGGCTGCCTCCTGCCCCTGGCAAGGTCCCCAATCCTTTATCCCAGATGCTGACACCTAGGCACTGGCGGACATTCATTTTTATCAACACAGAGGTCTGAGTGAGGGTCAGCGGGCCAGGTAGGTGAAGTCAAGGCCAGGTGGGCGGGGCTGAGGATTCTTTACCATCACCATAGAGACAGTCCCCCCACCGCAAGAGTGGGCGGAGCTTGTGATGGGCCTGGTGACAAGACTCAGCCAATGGCAGAGATCCGGCCCGCCAGGCAGATGACACAGGGCCCTCCATTGTGACTTATGACAGCTAGTGGCCACAGCGTTGGAGCACACCCTGGGAAAGGCTACGTAGGCACAAGGGAGCCCCTGGTGCGGACTGCTTCAGGGCAGTGGCAGAGCAGGCCAGATACCTCTTTCCCACTTTCCTGAGGATATCAGTACGCAAGGCATCCCCACTCAGCATCACTTCCCTCTCTCTCTCTCGGTCTCTCTCGGGATGTTTTCATTCTCTGAAATCTCTTTCCTTCTCCCCCTGAGTCACTTCATAGCTTGGAGTGCCTGACAGAGTGCCTAGAGACAAAAGAGAAAAGGGGAAGGCCTCTGGCTCTACTGGTTGCCCATGGGCAGAGAAGATCTGCTCGTCTATCTGGAAGGTCTAGAGACTAGTGATTGATTGGGGAGCTACATCCTGGGCGGACCTGGCCAGGTGAAGCTTGCTGACACGTGGCAGCCTCTCTGGAGACTACTAATCCCGCTGATAACATTCTATGCAAACAGCCGGCTGAGTGCCATGGGCAGAAAACATTGACACATACCTGCCAGAGGCCTATTCTGGGTCTCAAGAGTCCACCCTGGTCTCCAGCAACTCATCATCTCAGCACACACTTTGCCTGCACGCATGGAAACCGCCTCTCTCCACGAATGCCTTCACCTGCTAGGAAACACACGATGTCACTCAGCCAAAGGACAGCACAGGCAAAGTCAACTGAAGGCCCCATTTTCAAGATTCTGCCCTCTGCTGCTCCACAGCCTCCGGTGGCACACTGCATGTGCGTCACTTCTCGGTAGACAAGGCCCAAATCCGGGCATCCAGGGCCCCAGCCCTCCACAGTCTACGGATGGCGGCATATGGATCACCTCTTTGCCTCGTACGGCAGGGAGGCCTGGGTCCTAGACTGGCTCTGCTAGAGCTCCACGACCTCAGCTATTTTCCCTGACCTTTGGCCCGTGCCCTCGTGAGCGTGTCATCTCTAGTTACACTTCTCTTCCGACCACACTGAATCCGCCACCTGCGGATACCTGAGCGTGGAAGTCAACATCTATCACTGGCTGCAGCGTCACAGGTCACTAGGTGTCTAGGCTCAGGCTGACCTTGGCTGTCTTCTGCCCAGGCAAGGAGCCTAATCCTTCCAAGGAAATCAGGACACGTGCTCTCTGGCCGACTTCCTTTCTTTCATCCACACAGCGGTCTAGATGAGGTTAAAGAGGCCAGGTAGGCCAGGGGAAGGCTGAGTGCGGGGGCTAAGGCTTCTTTCCCAATCACCATGGAGACACCACCGGAAGGCTGGGCGGAACTTCTGACGGGGACGAGTCACAAACACTGAGCCAATAGGAGAGGTCCAGCCTATCCGGCCAGTTCAGCAGAGCCCTCCATTTTCCTCCTCATGGACAGACAATGGCCCCTTGCGTCTTTGGCCACAAAATCGAGGGCACCCAGGGAATAACTTCACAGTAGGCAACCCCTGATGTGAACACCTTCGACACACTGGGACAGCAGGCAGGTACCTCTTTTCCACCTACGCTAGGATATCAGTAGGCAAGGCGCCCTTCCTCTGCATCTATGGCCTCTCTGTATATGTTCATTCAGAGGAATCTCTTCATTCTACCCCTGAGACACATCACAAGTATGAGGGGCCTGAGAGAGAGCCTGGAGATGAAACGGGGGAGGCTTCTGGCTGGACCGCTCCCCAGTGGGTAGAGAACAGCAGGTAGTCTCTCTGGAAGGTCTTAGCTTCTGTTGATTGACATGTGCAATACAGTAGGGGCGGACCCTGGCCAGGTGGAGCTTGTGGGCAGATGCAACCTCTCTGGCCCCGAATAATTCCGCTGCTGCTTTGTATGGCGAAAACCTCTCCCCGCCAAGGGGGATGGGTAGAGAACATTGACCCACACCCACCAGGGACCTTTCCTGGGACTAAAGATTACCAACATGGTCTCAACGTCGTCACCCTCTCAGCACACACCCTTCCTGCACACGTAATCCTGCCTTTCTCCGTCAGGGCCCTATCCCACCAGGAAAAAAAGCAAGCTGCTCAAAAAGGCCAATGTCAGGGAAATCGAGGAAACACTGCCATTTTCCACATTTTTGCTGTCTACATGTCCCCGCCTCCGGTGCAAGGCTGCGTATGTGGCCGGGCTGCGAAGGCAAGGCCGAAATCCTGGCAGCCTGGGCCCCAGCAGACCAATGGTTTATGGACATGGGGACACGGATGACCTGTTTGCCACATACAGGAGGGATCCTTGGGCCCCTCACTGGCTCGCCATTCAGCTCCACGACGTCCACTGCTGGCCCTGGCCTTTGCTTTGGCTGGTGCCCCATTGAACGTGTGCTCCGGAGCCATGTTTCTCCACCCATCACTATCATTCTGCCACCAGGGGATATGTGAGTGTGGGAGTCACCATTTGTCACTGGCAGCAGTGTCCCAAGTCACTAGACTTCCAGGTACCCGCTGACCTAGGCTGCCTCCTGCCCCTGGCAAGGTCCCCAATCCTTTATCCCAGATGCTGACACCTAGGCACTGGCGGACATTCATTTTTATCAACACAGAGGTCTGAGTGAGGGTCAGCGGGCCAGGTAGGTGAAGTCAAGGCCAGGTGGGCGGGGCTGAGGATTCTTTACCATCACCATAGAGACAGTCCCCCCACCGCAAGAGTGGGCGGAGCTTGTGATGGGCCTGGTGACAAGACTCAGCCAATGGCAGAGATCCGGCCCGCCAGGCAGATGACACAGGGCCCTCCATTGTGACTTATGACAGCTAGTGGCCACAGCGTTGGAGCACACCCTGGGAAAGGCTACGTAGGCACAAGGGAGCCCCTGGTGCGGACTGCTTCAGGGCAGTGGCAGAGCAGGCCAGATACCTCTTTCCCACTTTCCTGAGGATATCAGTACGCAAGGCATCCCCACTCAGCATCACTTCCCTCTCTCTCTCTCGGTCTCTCTCGGGATGTTTTCATTCTCTGAAATCTCTTTCCTTCTCCCCCTGAGTCACTTCATAGCTTGGAGTGCCTGACAGAGTGCCTAGAGACAAAAGAGAAAAGGGGAAGGCCTCTGGCTCTACTGGTTGCCCATGGGCAGAGAAGATCTGCTCGTCTATCTGGAAGGTCTAGAGACTAGTGATTGATTGGGGAGCTACATCCTGGGCGGACCTGGCCAGGTGAAGCTTGCTGACACGTGGCAGCCTCTCTGGAGACTACTAATCCCGCTGATAACATTCTATGCAAACAGCCGGCTGAGTGCCATGGGCAGAAAACATTGACACATACCTGCCAGAGGCCTATTCTGGGTCTCAAGAGTCCACCCTGGTCTCCAGCAACTCATCATCTCAGCACACACTTTGCCTGCACGCATGGAAACCGCCTCTCTCCACGAATGCCTTCACCTGCTAGGAAACACACGATGTCACTCAGCCAAAGGACAGCACAGGCAAAGTCAACTGAAGGCCCCATTTTCAAGATTCTGCCCTCTGCTGCTCCACAGCCTCCGGTGGCACACTGCATGTGCGTCACTTCTCGGTAGACAAGGCCCAAATCCGGGCATCCAGGGCCCCAGCCCTCCACAGTCTACGGATGGCGGCATATGGATCACCTCTTTGCCTCGTACGGCAGGGAGGCCTGGGTCCTAGACTGGCTCTGCTAGAGCTCCACGACCTCAGCTATTTTCCCTGACCTTTGGCCCGTGCCCTCGTGAGCGTGTCATCTCTAGTTACACTTCTCTTCCGACCACACTGAATCCGCCACCTGCGGATACCTGAGCGTGGAAGTCAACATCTATCACTGGCTGCAGCGTCACAGGTCACTAGGTGTCTAGGCTCAGGCTGACCTTGGCTGTCTTCTGCCCAGGCAAGGAGCCTAATCCTTCCAAGGAAATCAGGACACGTGCTCTCTGGCCGACTTCCTTTCTTTCATCCACACAGCGGTCTAGATGAGGTTAAAGAGGCCAGGTAGGCCAGGGGAAGGCTGAGTGCGGGGGCTAAGGCTTCTTTCCCAATCACCATGGAGACACCACCGGAAGGCTGGGCGGAACTTCTGACGGGGACGAGTCACAAACACTGAGCCAATAGGAGAGGTCCAGCCTATCCGGCCAGTTCAGCAGAGCCCTCCATTTTCCTCCTCATGGACAGACAATGGCCCCTTGCGTCTTTGGCCACAAAATCGAGGGCACCCAGGGAATAACTTCACAGTAGGCAACCCCTGATGTGAACACCTTCGACACACTGGGACAGCAGGCAGGTACCTCTTTTCCACCTACGCTAGGATATCAGTAGGCAAGGCGCCCTTCCTCTGCATCTATGGCCTCTCTGTATATGTTCATTCAGAGGAATCTCTTCATTCTACCCCTGAGACACATCACAAGTATGAGGGGCCTGAGAGAGAGCCTGGAGATGAAACGGGGGAGGCTTCTGGCTGGACCGCTCCCCAGTGGGTAGAGAACAGCAGGTAGTCTCTCTGGAAGGTCTTAGCTTCTGTTGATTGACATGTGCAATACAGTAGGGGCGGACCCTGGCCAGGTGGAGCTTGTGGGCAGATGCAACCTCTCTGGCCCCGAATAATTCCGCTGCTGCTTTGTATGGCGAAAACCTCTCCCCGCCAAGGGGGATGGGTAGAGAACATTGACCCACACCCACCAGGGACCTTTCCTGGGACTAAAGATTACCAACATGGTCTCAACGTCGTCACCCTCTCAGCACACACCCTTCCTGCACACGTAATCCTGCCTTTCTCCGTCAGGGCCCTATCCCACCAGGAAAAAAAGCAAGCTGCTCAAAAAGGCCAATGTCAGGGAAATCGAGGAAACACTGCCATTTTCCACATTTTTGCTGTCTACATGTCCCCGCCTCCGGTGCAAGGCTGCGTATGTGGCCGGGCTGCGAAGGCAAGGCCGAAATCCTGGCAGCCTGGGCCCCAGCAGACCAATGGTTTATGGACATGGGGACACGGATGACCTGTTTGCCACATACAGGAGGGATCCTTTGGGCCCCTCACTGGCTCGCCATTCAGCTCCACGACGTCCACTGCTGGCCCTGGCCTTTGCTTTGGCTGGTGCCCCATTGAACGTGTGCTCCGGAGCCATGTTTCTCCACCCATCACTATCATTCTGCCACCAGGGGATATGTGAGTGTGGGAGTCACCATTTGTCACTGGCAGCAGTGTCCCAAGTCACTAGACTTCCAGGTACCCGCTGACCTAGGCTGCCTCCTGCCCCTGGCAAGGTCCCCAATCCTTTATCCCAGATGCTGACACCTAGGCACTGGCGGACATTCATTTTTATCAACACAGAGGTCTGAGTGAGGGTCAGCGGGCCAGGTAGGTGAAGTCAAGGCCAGGTGGGCGGGGCTGAGGATTCTTTACCATCACCATAGAGACAGTCCCCCCACCGCAAGAGTGGGCGGAGCTTGTGATGGGCCTGGTGACAAGACTCAGCCAATGGCAGAGATCCGGCCCGCCAGGCAGATGACACAGGGCCCTCCATTGTGACTTATGACAGCTAGTGGCCACAGCGTTGGAGCACACCCTGGGAAAGGCTACGTAGGCACAAGGGAGCCCCTGGTGCGGACTGCTTCAGGGCAGTGGCAGAGCAGGCCAGATACCTCTTTCCCACTTTCCTGAGGATATCAGTACGCAAGGCATCCCCACTCAGCATCACTTCCCTCTCTCTCTCTCGGTCTCTCTCGGGATGTTTTCATTCTCTGAAATCTCTTTCCTTCTCCCCCTGAGTCACTTCATAGCTTGGAGTGCCTGACAGAGTGCCTAGAGACAAAAGAGCAAAGGGGAAGGCCTCTGGCTCTACTGGTTGCCCATGGGCAGAGAAGATCTGCTCGTCTATCTGGAAGGTCTAGAGACTAGTGATTGATTGGGGAGCTACATCCTGGGCGGACCTGGCCAGGTGAAGCTTGCTGACACGTGGCAGCCTCTCTGGAGACTACTAATCCCGCTGATAACATTCTATGCAAACAGCCGGCTGAGTGCCATGGGCAGAAAACATTGACACATACCTGCCAGAGGCCTATTCTGGGTCTCAAGAGTCCACCCTGGTCTCCAGCAACTCATCATCTCAGCACACACTTTGCCTGCACGCATGGAAACCGCCTCTCTCCACGAATGCCTTCACCTGCTAGGAAACACACGATGTCACTCAGCCAAAGGAGAGCACAGGCAAAGTCAACTGAAGGCCCCATTTTCAAGATTCTGCCCTCTGCTGCTCCACAGCCTCCGGTGGCACACTGCATGTGCGTCACTTCTCGGTAGACAAGGCCCAAATCCGGGCATCCAGGGCCCCAGCCCTCCACAGTCTACGGATGGCGGCATATGGATCACCTCTTTGCCTCGTACGGCAGGGAGGCCTGGGTCCTAGACTGGCTCTGCTAGAGCTCCACGACCTCAGCTATTTTCCCTGACCTTTGGCCCGTGCCCTCGTGAGCGTGTCATCTCTAGTTACACTTCTCTTCCGACCACACTGAATCCGCCACCTGCGGATACCTGAGCGTGGAAGTCAACATCTATCACTGGCTGCAGCGTCACAGGTCACTAGGTGTCTAGGCTCAGGCTGACCTTGGCTGTCTTCTGCCCAGGCAAGGAGCCTAATCCTTCCAAGGAAATCAGGACACGTGCTCTCTGGCCGACTTCCTTTCTTTCATCCACACAGCGGTCTAGATGAGGTTAAAGAGGCCAGGTAGGCCAGGGGAAGGCTGAGTGCGGGGGCTAAGGCTTCTTTCCCAATCACCATGGAGACACCACCGGAAGGCTGGGCGGAACTTCTGACGGGGACGAGTCACAAACACTGAGCCAATAGGAGAGGTCCAGCCTATCCGGCCAGTTCAGCAGAGCCCTCCATTTTCCTCCTCATGGACAGACAATGGCCCCTTGCGTCTTTGGCCACAAAATCGAGGGCACCCAGGGAATAACTTCACAGTAGGCAACCCCTGATGTGAACACCTTCGACACACTGGGACAGCAGGCAGGTACCTCTTTTCCACCTACGCTAGGATATCAGTAGGCAAGGCGCCCTTCCTCTGCATCTATGGCCTCTCTGTATATGTTCATTCAGAGGAATCTCTTCATTCTACCCCTGAGACACATCACAAGTATGAGGGGCCTGAGAGAGAGCCTGGAGATGAAACGGGGGAGGCTTCTGGCTGGACCGCTCCCCAGTGGGTAGAGAACAGCAGGTAGTCTCTCTGGAAGGTCTTAGCTTCTGTTGATTGACATGTGCAATACAGTAGGGGCGGACCCTGGCCAGGTGGAGCTTGTGGGCAGATGCAACCTCTCTGGCCCCGAATAATTCCGCTGCTGCTTTGTATGGCGAAAACCTCTCCCCGCCAAGGGGGATGGGTAGAGAACATTGACCCACACCCACCAGGGACCTTTCCTGGGACTAAAGATTACCAACATGGTCTCAACGTCGTCACCCTCTCAGCACACACCCTTCCTGCACACGTAATCCTGCCTTTCTCCGTCAGGGCCCTATCCCACCAGGAAAAAAAGCAAGCTGCTCAAAAAGGCCAATGTCAGGGAAATCGAGGAAACACTGCCATTTTCCACATTTTTGCTGTCTACATGTCCCCGCCTCCGGTGCAAGGCTGCGTATGTGGCCGGGCTGCGAAGGCAAGGCCGAAATCCTGGCAGCCTGGGCCCCAGCAGACCAATGGTTTATGGACATGGGGACACGGATGACCTGTTTGCCACATACAGGAGGGATCCTTGGGCCCCTCACTGGCTCGCCATTCAGCTCCACGACGTCCACTGCTGGCCCTGGCCTTTGCTTTGGCTGGTGCCCCATTGAACGTGTGCTCCGGAGCCATGTTTCTCCACCCATCACTATCATTCTGCCACCAGGGGATATGTGAGTGTGGGAGTCACCATTTGTCACTGGCAGCAGTGTCCCAAGTCACTAGACTTCCAGGTACCCGCTGACCTAGGCTGCCTCCTGCCCCTGGCAAGGTCCCCAATCCTTTATCCCAGATGCTGACACCTAGGCACTGGCGGACATTCATTTTTATCAACACAGAGGTCTGAGTGAGGGTCAGCGGGCCAGGTAGGTGAAGTCAAGGCCAGGTGGGCGGGGCTGAGGATTCTTTACCATCACCATAGAGACAGTCCCCCCACCGCAAGAGTGGGCGGAGCTTGTGATGGGCCTGGTGACAAGACTCAGCCAATGGCAGAGATCCGGCCCGCCAGGCAGATGACACAGGGCCCTCCATTGTGACTTATGACAGCTAGTGGCCACAGCGTTGGAGCACACCCTGGGAAAGGCTACGTAGGCACAAGGGAGCCCCTGGTGCGGACTGCTTCAGGGCAGTGGCAGAGCAGGCCAGATACCTCTTTCCCACTTTCCTGAGGATATCAGTACGCAAGGCATCCCCACTCAGCATCACTTCCCTCTCTCTCTCTCGGTCTCTCTCGGGATGTTTTCATTCTCTGAAATCTCTTTCCTTCTCCCCCTGAGTCACTTCATAGCTTGGAGTGCCTGACAGAGTGCCTAGAGACAAAAGAGAAAAGGGGAAGGCCTCTGGCTCTACTGGTTGCCCATGGGCAGAGAAGATCTGCTCGTCTATCTGGAAGGTCTAGAGACTAGTGATTGATTGGGGAGCTACATCCTGGGCGGACCTGGCCAGGTGAAGCTTGCTGACACGTGGCAGCCTCTCTGGAGACTACTAATCCCGCTGATAACATTCTATGCAAACAGCCGGCTGAGTGCCATGGGCAGAAAACATTGACACATACCTGCCAGAGGCCTATTCTGGGTCTCAAGAGTCCACCCTGGTCTCCAGCAACTCATCATCTCAGCACACACTTTGCCTGCACGCATGGAAACCGCCTCTCTCCACGAATGCCTTCACCTGCTAGGAAACACACAATGTCACTCAGCCAAAGGAGAGCACAGGCAAAGTCAACTGAAGGCCCCATTTTCAAGATTCTGCCCTCTGCTGCTCCACAGCCTCCGGTGGCACACTGCATGTGCGTCACTTCTCGGTAGACAAGGCCCAAATCCGGGCATCCAGGGCCCCAGCCCTCCACAGTCTACGGATGGCGGCATATGGATCACCTCTTTGCCTCGTACGGCAGGGAGGCCTGGGTCCTAGACTGGCTCTGCTAGAGCTCCACGACCTCAGCTATTTTCCCTGACCTTTGGCCCGTGCCCTCGTGAGCGTGTCATCTCTAGTTACACTTCTCTTCCGACCACACTGAATCCGCCACCTGCGGATACCTGAGCGTGGAAGTCAACATCTATCACTGGCTGCAGCGTCACAGGTCACTAGGTGTCTAGGCTCAGGCTGACCTTGGCTGTCTTCTGCCCAGGCAAGGAGCCTAATCCTTCCAAGGAAATCAGGACACGTGCTCTCTGGCCGACTTCCTTTCTTTCATCCACACAGCGGTCTAGATGAGGTTAAAGAGGCCAGGTAGGCCAGGGGAAGGCTGAGTGCGGGGGCTAAGGCTTCTTTCCCAATCACCATGGAGACACCACCGGAAGGCTGGGCGGAACTTCTGACGGGGACGAGTCACAAACACTGAGCCAATAGGAGAGGTCCAGCCTATCCGGCCAGTTCAGCAGAGCCCTCCATTTTCCTCCTCATGGACAGACAATGGCCCCTTGCGTCTTTGGCCACAAAATCGAGGGCACCCAGGGAATAACTTCACAGTAGGCAACCCCTGATGTGAACACCTTCGACACACTGGGACAGCAGGCAGGTACCTCTTTTCCACCTACGCTAGGATATCAGTAGGCAAGGCGCCCTTCCTCTGCATCTATGGCCTCTCTGTATATGTTCATTCAGAGGAATCTCTTCATTCTACCCCTGAGACACATCACAAGTATGAGGGGCCTGAGAGAGAGCCTGGAGATGAAACGGGGGAGGCTTCTGGCTGGACCGCTCCCCAGTGGGTAGAGAACAGCAGGTAGTCTCTCTGGAAGGTCTTAGCTTCTGTTGATTGACATGTGCAATACAGTAGGGGCGGACCCTGGCCAGGTGGAGCTTGTGGGCAGATGCAACCTCTCTGGCCCCGAATAATTCCGCTGCTGCTTTGTATGGCGAAAACCTCTCCCCGCCAAGGGGGATGGGTAGAGAACATTGACCCACACCCACCAGGGACCTTTCCTGGGACTAAAGATTACCAACATGGTCTCAACGTCGTCACCCTCTCAGCACACACCCTTCCTGCACACGTAATCCTGCCTTTCTCCGTCAGGGCCCTATCCCACCAGGAAAAAAAGCAAGCTGCTCAAAAAGGCCAATGTCAGGGAAATCGAGGAAACACTGCCATTTTCCACATTTTTGCTGTCTACATGTCCCCGCCTCCGGTGCAAGGCTGCGTATGTGGCCGGGCTGCGAAGGCAAGGCCGAAATCCTGGCAGCCTGGGCCCCAGCAGACCAATGGTTTATGGACATGGGGACACGGATGACCTGTTTGCCACATACAGGAGGGATCCTTTGGGCCCCTCACTGGCTCGCCATTCAGCTCCACGACGTCCACTGCTGGCCCTGGCCTTTGCTTTGGCTGGTGCCCCATTGAACGTGTGCTCCGGAGCCATGTTTCTCCACCCATCACTATCATTCTGCCACCAGGGGATATGTGAGTGTGGGAGTCACCATTTGTCACTGGCAGCAGTGTCCCAAGTCACTAGACTTCCAGGTACCCGCTGACCTAGGCTGCCTCCTGCCCCTGGCAAGGTCCCCAATCCTTTATCCCAGATGCTGACACCTAGGCACTGGCGGACATTCATTTTTATCAACACAGAGGTCTGAGTGAGGGTCAGCGGGCCAGGTAGGTGAAGTCAAGGCCAGGTGGGCGGGGCTGAGGATTCTTTACCATCACCATAGAGACAGTCCCCCCACCGCAAGAGTGGGCGGAGCTTGTGATGGGCCTGGTGACAAGACTCAGCCAATGGCAGAGATCCGGCCCGCCAGGCAGATGACACAGGGCCCTCCATTGTGACTTATGACAGCTAGTGGCCACAGCGTTGGAGCACACCCTGGGAAAGGCTACGTAGGCACAAGGGAGCCCCTGGTGCGGACTGCTTCAGGGCAGTGGCAGAGCAGGCCAGATACCTCTTTCCCACTTTCCTGAGGATATCAGTACGCAAGGCATCCCCACTCAGCATCACTTCCCTCTCTCTCTCTCGGTCTCTCTCGGGATGTTTTCATTCTCTGAAATCTCTTTCCTTCTCCCCCTGAGTCACTTCATAGCTTGGAGTGCCTGACAGAGTGCCTAGAGACAAAAGAGCAAAGGGGAAGGCCTCTGGCTCTACTGGTTGCCCATGGGCAGAGAAGATCTGCTCGTCTATCTGGAAGGTCTAGAGACTAGTGATTGATTGGGGAGCTACATCCTGGGCGGACCTGGCCAGGTGAAGCTTGCTGACACGTGGCAGCCTCTCTGGAGACTACTAATCCCGCTGATAACATTCTATGCAAAGAGCCGGCTGAGTGCCATGGGCAGAAAACATTGACACATACCTGCCAGAGGCCTATTCTGGGTCTCAAGAGTCCACCCTGGTCTCCAGCAACTCATCATCTCAGCACACACTTTGCCTGCACGCATGGAAACCGCCTCTCTCCACGAATGCCTTCACCTGCTAGGAAACACACGATGTCACTCAGCCAAAGGAGAGCACAGGCAAAGTCAACTGAAGGCCCCATTTTCAAGATTCTGCCCTCTGCTGCTCCACAGCCTCCGGTGGCACACTGCATGTGCGTCACTTCTCGGTAGACAAGGCCCAAATCCGGGCATCCAGGGCCCCAGCCCTCCACAGTCTACGGATGGCGGCATATGGATCACCTCTTTGCCTCGTACGGCAGGGAGGCCTGGGTCCTAGACTGGCTCTGCTAGAGCTCCACGACCTCAGCTATTTTCCCTGACCTTTGGCCCGTGCCCTCGTGAGCGTGTCATCTCTAGTTACACTTCTCTTCCGACCACACTGAATCCGCCACCTGCGGATACCTGAGCGTGGAAGTCAACATCTATCACTGGCTGCAGCGTCACAGGTCACTAGGTGTCTAGGCTCAGGCTGACCTTGGCTGTCTTCTGCCCAGGCAAGGAGCCTAATCCTTCCAAGGAAATCAGGACACGTGCTCTCTGGCCGACTTCCTTTCTTTCATCCACACAGCGGTCTAGATGAGGTTAAAGAGGCCAGGTAGGCCAGGGGAAGGCTGAGTGCGGGGGCTAAGGCTTCTTTCCCAATCACCATGGAGACACCACCGGAAGGCTGGGCGGAACTTCTGACGGGGACGAGTCACAAACACTGAGCCAATAGGAGAGGTCCAGCCTATCCGGCCAGTTCAGCAGAGCCCTCCATTTTCCTCCTCATGGACAGACAATGGCCCCTTGCGTCTTTGGCCACAAAATCGAGGGCACCCAGGGAATAACTTCACAGTAGGCAACCCCTGATGTGAACACCTTCGACACACTGGGACAGCAGGCAGGTACCTCTTTTCCACCTACGCTAGGATATCAGTAGGCAAGGCGCCCTTCCTCTGCATCTATGGCCTCTCTGTATATGTTCATTCAGAGGAATCTCTTCATTCTACCCCTGAGACACATCACAAGTATGAGGGGCCTGAGAGAGAGCCTGGAGATGAAACGGGGGAGGCTTCTGGCTGGACCGCTCCCCAGTGGGTAGAGAACAGCAGGTAGTCTCTCTGGAAGGTCTTAGCTTCTGTTGATTGACATGTGCAATACAGTAGGGGCGGACCCTGGCCAGGTGGAGCTTGTGGGCAGATGCAACCTCTCTGGCCCCGAATAATTCCGCTGCTGCTTTGTATGGCGAAAACCTCTCCCCGCCAAGGGGGATGGGTAGAGAACATTGACCCACACCCACCAGGGACCTTTCCTGGGACTAAAGATTACCAACATGGTCTCAAAGTCGTCACCCTCTCAGCACACACCCTTCCTGCACACGTAATCCTGCCTTTCTCCGTCAGGGCCCTATCCCACCAGGAAAAAAAGCAAGCTGCTCAAAAAGGCCAATGTCAGGGAAATCGAGGAAACACTGCCATTTTCCACATTTTTGCTGTCTACATGTCCCCGCCTCCGGTGCAAGGCTGCGTATGTGGCCGGGCTGCGAAGGCAAGGCCGAAATCCTGGCTGCCTAGGCCCCAGCAGACCAATGGTTTATGGACATGGGGACACGGATGACCTGTTTGCCACATACAGGAGGGATCCTTGGGCCCCTCACTGGCTCGCCATTCAGCTCCACGACGTCCACTGCTGGCCCTGGCCTTTGCTTTGGCTGGTGCCCCATTGAACGTGTGCTCCGGAGCCATGTTTCTCCACCCATCACTATCATTCTGCCACCAGGGGATATGTGAGTGTGGGAGTCACCATTTGTCACTGGCAGCAGTGTCCCAAGTCACTAGACTTCCAGGTACCCGCTGACCTAGGCTGCCTCCTGCCCCTGGCAAGGTCCCCAATCCTTTATCCCAGATGCTGACACCTAGGCACTGGCGGACATTCATTTTTATCAACACAGAGGTCTGAGTGAGGGTCAGCGGGCCAGGTAGGTGAAGTCAAGGCCAGGTGGGCGGGGCTGAGGATTCTTTACCATCACCATAGAGACAGTCCCCCCACCGCAAGAGTGGGCGGAGCTTGTGATGGGCCTGGTGACAAGACTCAGCCAATGGCAGAGATCCGGCCCGCCAGGCAGATGACACAGGGCCCTCCATTGTGACTTATGACAGCTAGTGGCCACAGCGTTGGAGCACACCCTGGGAAAGGCTACGTAGACACAAGGGAGCCCCTGGTGCGGACTGCTTCAGGGCAGTGGCAGAGCAGGCCAGATACCTCTTTCCCACTTTCCTGAGGATATCAGTACGCAAGGCATCCCCACTCAGCATCACTTCCCTCTCTCTCTCTCGGTCTCTCTCGGGATGTTTTCATTCTCTGAAATCTCTTTCCTTCTCCCCCTGAGTCACTTCATAGCTTGGAGTGCCTGACAGAGTGCCTAGAGACAAAAGAGCAAAGGGGGAAGGCCTCTGGCTCTACTGGTTGCCCATGGGCAGAGAAGATCTGCTCGTCTATCTGGAAGGTCTAGAGAGTAGTGATTGATTGGGGAGCTACATCCTGGGCGGACCTGGCCAGGTGAAGCTTGCTGACACGTGGCAGCCTCTCTGGAGACTACTAATCCCGCTGATAACATTCTATGCAAACAGCCGGCTGAGTGCCATGGGCAGAAAACATTGACACATACCTGCCAGAGGCCTATTCTGGGTCTCAAGAGTCCACCCTGGTCTCCAGCAACTCATCATCTCAGCACACACTTTGCCTGCACGCATGGAAACCGCCTCTCTCCACGAATGCCTTCACCTGCTAGGAAACACACGATGTCACTCAGCCAAAGGACAGCACAGGCAAAGTCAACTGAAGGCCCCATTTTCAAGATTCTGCCCTCTGCTGCTCCACAGCCTCCGGTGGCACACTGCATGTGCGTCACTTCTCGGTAGACAAGGCCCAAATCCGGGCATCCAGGGCCCCAGCCCTCCACAGTCTACGGATGGCGGCATATGGATCACCTCTTTGCCTCGTACGGCAGGGAGGCCTGGGTCCTAGACTGGCTCTGCTAGAGCTCCACGACCTCAGCTATTTTCCCTGACCTTTGGCCCGTGCCCTCGTGAGCGTGTCATCTGTAGTTACACTTCTCTTCCGACCACACTGAATCCGCCACCTGCGGATACCTGAGCGTGGAAGTCAACATCTATCACTGGCTGCAGCGTCACAGGTCACTAGGTGTCTAGGCTCAGGCTGACCTTGGCTGTCTTCTGCCCAGGCAAGGAGCCTAATCCTTCCAAGGAAATCAGGACACGTGCTCTCTGGCCGACTTCCTTTCTTTCATCCACACAGCGGTCTACATGAGGTTAAAGAGGCCAGGTAGGCCAGGGGAAGGCTGAGTGCGGGGGCTAAGGCTTCTTTCCCAATCACCATGGAGACACCACCGGAAGGCTGGGCGGAACTTCTGACGGGGACGAGTCACAAACACTGAGCCAATAGGAGAGGTCCAGCCTATCCGGCCAGTTCAGCAGAGCCCTCCATTTTCCTCCTCATGGACAGACAATGGCCCCTTGCGTCTTTGGCCACAAAATCGAGGGCACCCAGGGAATAACTTCACAGTAGGCAACCCCTGATGTGAACACCTTCGACACACTGGGACAGCAGGCAGGTACCTCTTTTCCACCTACGCTAGGATATCAGTAGGCAAGGCACCCTTCATCTGCATCTATGGCCTCTCTGTATATGTTCATTCAGAGGAATCTCTTCATTCTACCCCTGAGACACATCACAAGTATGAGGGGCCTGAGAGAGAGCCTGGAGATGAAACGGGGGAGGCTTCTGGCTGGACCGCTCCCCAGTGGGTAGAGAACAGCAGGTAGTCTCTCTGGAAGGTCTTAGCTTCTGTTGATTGACATGTGCAATACAGTAGGGGCGGACCCTGGCCAGGTGGAGCTTGTGGGCAGATGCAACCTCTCTGGCCACGAATAATTCCGCTGCTGCTTTGTATGGCGAAAACCTCTCCCCGCCAAGGGGGATGGGTAGAGAACATTGACCCACACCCACCAGGGACCTTTCCTGGGACTATAGATCCCCACATGGTCTCAACGTCATCACCCTCTCAGCACACACCCTTCCTGCACACGTAATCCTGCCTTTCTCCGTCAGGGCCCTATCCCACCAGGAAAAAAAGCAAGCTGCTCAAAAAGGCCAATGCCAGGGAGATCGAGGAAACACTGCCATTTTCCACATTTTTGCTGTCTACATGTCCCCGCCTCCGGTGCAAGGCTGCGTATGTGGCCGGGCTGCAAAGGCAAGGCTGAAATCCTGGCAGCCTGGGCCCCAGCAGACCAATGGTTTATGGACATGGGGACACGGATGACCTGTTTGCCACATACAGGAGGGATCCTTGGGCCCCTCACTGGCTCGCCATTCAGCTCCACGACGTCCACTGCTGGCCCTGGCCTTTGCTTTGGCTGGTGCCCCATTGAACGTGTGCTCCGGAGCCATGTTTCTCCACCCATCACTATCATTCTGCCACCAGGGGATATGTGAGTGTGGAAGTCACCATTTGTCACTGGCAGCAGTGTCCCAAGTCACTAGACTTCCAGGTACCCGCTGACCTAGGCTGCCTCCTGCCCCAGGCAAGGTCCCCAATCCTTTATCCCACATGCTGACACCTAGGCACTGGCGGACATTCATTTTTATCAACACAGAGGTCTGAGTGAGGGTCAGCGGGCCAGGTAGGTGAAGTCAAGGCCAGGTGGGCGGGGCTGAGGATTCTTTGCCATCACCATAGAGACAGTCCCCCCACCGCAAGAGTAGGCGGAGCTTGTGATGGGCCTGGTGACAAGACTCAGCCAATGGCAGAGATCCGGCCCGCCAGGCAGATGACACAGGGCCCTCCATTGTGACCTATGACACCTAGTGGCCACAGCGTTGGAGCACACCCTGGGAAAGGCTACGTAGGCACAAGGGAGCCCCTGGTGCGGACTGCTTCAGGGCAGTGGCAGAGCAGGCCAGATACCTCTTTCCCACTTTCCTGAGGATATCAGTACGCAAGGCATCCCCACTCAGCATCTCTTCCCTCTCTCTCTCTCGGTCTCTCTCGGGATGTTTTCATTCTCTGAAATCTCTTTCCTTCTCCCCCTGAGTCACTTCATAGCTTGGAGTGCCTGACAGAGTGCCTAGAGACAAAAGAGCAAAGGGGGAAGGCCTCTGGCTCTACTGGTTGCCCATGGGCAGAGAAGATCTGCTCGTCTATCTGGAAGGTCTAGAGACTAGTGATTGATTGGGGAGCTACATCCTGGGCGGACCTGGCCAGGTGAAGCTTGCTGACACGTGGCAGCCTCTCTGGAGACTACTAATCCCGCTGATAACATTCTATGCAAACAGCCGGCTGAGTGCCATGGGCAGAAAACATTGACACATACCTGCCAGAGGCCTATTCTGGGTCTCAAGAGTCCACCCTGGTCTCCAGCAACTCATCATCTCAGCACACACTTTGCCTGCACGCATGGAAACCGCCTCTCTCCACGAATGCCTTCACCTGCTAGGAAACACACGATGTCACTCAGCCAAAGGAGAGCACAGGCAAAGTCAACTGAAGGCCCCATTTTCAAGATTCTGCCCTCTGCTGCTCCACAGCCTCCGGTGGCACACTGCATGTGCGTCACTTCTCGGTAGACAAGGCCCAAATCCGGGCATCCAGGGCCCCAGCCCTCCACAGTCTACGGATGGCGGCATATGGATCACCTCTTTGCCTCGTACGGCAGGGAGGCCTGGGTCCTAGACTGGCTCTGCTAGAGCTCCACGACCTCAGCTATTTTCCCTGACCTTTGGCCCGTGCCCTCGTGAGCGTGTCATCTCTAGTTACACTTCTCTTCCGACCACACTGAATCCGCCACCTGCGGATACCTGAGCGTGGAAGTCAACATCTATCACTGGCTGCAGCGTCACAGGTCACTAGGTGTCTAGGCTCAGGCTGACCTTGGCTGTCTTCTGCCCAGGCAAGGAGCCTAATCCTTCCAAGGAAATCAGGACACGTGCTCTCTGGCCGACTTCCTTTCTTTCATCCACACAGCGGTCTAGATGAGGTTAAAGAGGCCAGGTAGGCCAGGGGAAGGCTGAGTGCGGGGGCTAAGGCTTCTTTCCCAATCACCATGGAGACACCACCGGAAGGCTGGGCGGAACTTCTGACGGGGACGAGTCACAAACACTGAGCCAATAGGAGAGGTCCAGCCTATCCGGCCAGTTCAGCAGAGCCCTCCATTTTCCTCCTCATGGACAGACAATGGCCCCTTGCGTCTTTGGCCACAAAATCGAGGGCACCCAGGGAATAACTTCACAGTAGGCAACCCCTGATGTGAACACCTTCGACACACTGGGACAGCAGGCAGGTACCTCTTTTCCACCTACGCTAGGATATCAGTAGGCAAGGCGCCCTTCCTCTGCATCTATGGCCTCTCTGTATATGTTCATTCAGAGGAATCTCTTCATTCTACCCCTGAGACACATCACAAGTATGAGGGGCCTGAGAGAGAGCCTGGAGATGAAACGGGGGAGGCTTCTGGCTGGACCGCTCCCCAGTGGGTAGAGAACAGCAGGTAGTCTCTCTGGAAGGTCTTAGCTTCTGTTGATTGACATGTGCAATACAGTAGGGGCGGACCCTGGCCAGGTGGAGCTTGTGGGCAGATGCAACCTCTCTGGCCCCGAATAATTCCGCTGCTGCTTTGTATGGCGAAAACCTCTCCCCGCCAAGGGGGATGGGTAGAGAACATTGACCCACACCCACCAGGGACCTTTCCTGGGACTAAAGATTACCAACATGGTCTCAAAGTCGTCACCCTCTCAGCACACACCCTTCCTGCACACGTAATCCTGCCTTTCTCCGTCAGGGCCCTATCCCACCAGGAAAAAAAGCAAGCTGCTCAAAAAGGCCAATGTCAGGGAAATCGAGGAAACACTGCCATTTTCCACATTTTTGCTGTCTACATGTCCCCGCCTCCGGTGCAAGGCTGCGTATGTGGCCGGGCTGCGAAGGCAAGGCCGAAATCCTGGCTGCCTAGGCCCCAGCAGACCAATGGTTTATGGACATGGGGACACGGATGACCTGTTTGCCACATACAGGAGGGATCCTTGGGCCCCTCACTGGCTCGCCATTCAGCTCCACGACGTCCACTGCTGGCCCTGGCCTTTGCTTTGGCTGGTGCCCCATTGAACGTGTGCTCCGGAGCCATGTTTCTCCACCCATCACTATCATTCTGCCACCAGGGGATATGTGAGTGTGGGAGTCACCATTTGTCACTGGCAGCAGTGTCCCAAGTCACTAGACTTCCAGGTACCCGCTGACCTAGGCTGCCTCCTGCCCCTGGCAAGGTCCCCAATCCTTTATCCCAGATGCTGACACCTAGGCACTGGCGGACATTCATTTTTATCAACACAGAGGTCTGAGTGAGGGTCAGCGGGCCAGGTAGGTGAAGTCAAGGCCAGGTGGGCGGGGCTGAGGATTCTTTACCATCACCATAGAGACAGTCCCCCCACCGCAAGAGTGGGCGGAGCTTGTGATGGGCCTGGTGACAAGACTCAGCCAATGGCAGAGATCCGGCCCGCCAGGCAGATGACACAGGGCCCTCCATTGTGACTTATGACAGCTAGTGGCCACAGCGTTGGAGCACACCCTGGGAAAGGCTACGTAGACACAAGGGAGCCCCTGGTGCGGACTGCTTCAGGGCAGTGGCAGAGCAGGCCAGATACCTCTTTCCCACTTTCCTGAGGATATCAGTACGCAAGGCATCCCCACTCAGCATCACTTCCCTCTCTCTCTCTCGGTCTCTCTCGGGATGTTTTCATTCTCTGAAATCTCTTTCCTTCTCCCCCTGAGTCACTTCATAGCTTGGAGTGCCTGACAGAGTGCCTAGAGACAAAAGAGCAAAGGGGGAAGGCCTCTGGCTCTACTGGTTGCCCATGGGCAGAGAAGATCTGCTCGTCTATCTGGAAGGTCTAGAGAGTAGTGATTGATTGGGGAGCTACATCCTGGGCGGACCTGGCCAGGTGAAGCTTGCTGACACGTGGCAGCCTCTCTGGAGACTACTAATCCCGCTGATAACATTCTATGCAAACAGCCGGCTGAGTGCCATGGGCAGAAAACATTGACACATACCTGCCAGAGGCCTATTCTGGGTCTCAAGAGTCCACCCTGGTCTCCAGCAACTCATCATCTCAGCACACACTTTGCCTGCACGCATGGAAACCGCCTCTCTCCACGAATGCCTTCACCTGCTAGGAAACACACGATGTCACTCAGCCAAAGGACAGCACAGGCAAAGTCAACTGAAGGCCCCATTTTCAAGATTCTGCCCTCTGCTGCTCCACAGCCTCCGGTGGCACACTGCATGTGCGTCACTTCTCGGTAGACAAGGCCCAAATCCGGGCATCCAGGGCCCCAGCCCTCCACAGTCTACGGATGGCGGCATATGGATCACCTCTTTGCCTCGTACGGCAGGGAGGCCTGGGTCCTAGACTGGCTCTGCTAGAGCTCCACGACCTCAGCTATTTTCCCTGACCTTTGGCCCGTGCCCTCGTGAGCGTGTCATCTGTAGTTACACTTCTCTTCCGACCACACTGAATCCGCCACCTGCGGATACCTGAGCGTGGAAGTCAACATCTATCACTGGCTGCAGCGTCACAGGTCACTAGGTGTCTAGGCTCAGGCTGACCTTGGCTGTCTTCTGCCCAGGCAAGGAGCCTAATCCTTCCAAGGAAATCAGGACACGTGCTCTCTGGCCGACTTCCTTTCTTTCATCCACACAGCGGTCTACATGAGGTTAAAGAGGCCAGGTAGGCCAGGGGAAGGCTGAGTGCGGGGGCTAAGGCTTCTTTCCCAATCACCATGGAGACACCACCGGAAGGCTGGGCGGAACTTCTGACGGGGACGAGTCACAAACACTGAGCCAATAGGAGAGGTCCAGCCTATCCGGCCAGTTCAGCAGAGCCCTCCATTTTCCTCCTCATGGACAGACAATGGCCCCTTGCGTCTTTGGCCACAAAATCGAGGGCACCCAGGGAATAACTTCACAGTAGGCAACCCCTGATGTGAACACCTTCGACACACTGGGACAGCAGGCAGGTACCTCTTTTCCACCTACGCTAGGATATCAGTAGGCAAGGCACCCTTCATCTGCATCTATGGCCTCTCTGTATATGTTCATTCAGAGGAATCTCTTCATTCTACCCCTGAGACACATCACAAGTATGAGGGGCCTGAGAGAGAGCCTGGAGATGAAACGGGGGAGGCTTCTGGCTGCACCGCTCCCCAGTGGGTAGAGAACAGCAGGTAGTCTCTCTGGAAGGTCTTAGCTTCTGTTGATTGACATGTGCAATACAGTAGGGGCGGACCCTGGCCAGGTGGAGCTTGTGGGCAGATGCAACCTCTCTGGCCACGAATAATTCCGCTGCTGCTTTGTATGGCGAAAACCTCTCCCCGCCAAGGGGGATGGGTAGAGAACATTGACCCACACCCACCAGGGACCTTTCCTGGGACTATAGATCCCCACATGGTCTCAACGTCATCACCCTCTCAGCACACACCCTTCCTGCACACGTAATCCTGCCTTTCTCCGTCAGGGCCCTATCCCACCAGGAAAAAAAGCAAGCTGCTCAAAAAGGCCAATGCCAGGGAGATCGAGGAAACACTGCCATTTTCCACATTTTTGCTGTCTACATGTCCCCGCCTCCGGTGCAAGGCTGCGTATGTGGCCGGGCTGCAAAGGCAAGGCTGAAATCCTGGCAGCCTGGGCCCCAGCAGACCAATGGTTTATGGACATGGGGACACGGATGACCTGTTTGCCACATACAGGAGGGATCCTTGGGCCCCTCACTGGCTCGCCATTCAGCTCCACGACGTCCACTGCTGGCCCTGGCCTTTGCTTTGGCTGGTGCCCCATTGAACGTGTGCTCCGGAGCCATGTTTCTCCACCCATCACTATCATTCTGCCACCAGGGGATATGTGAGTGTGGAAGTCACCATTTGTCACTGGCAGCAGTGTCCCAAGTCACTAGACTTCCAGGTACCCGCTGACCTAGGCTGCCTCCTGCCCCAGGCAAGGTCCCCAATCCTTTATCCCACATGCTGACACCTAGGCACTGGCGGACATTCATTTTTATCAACACAGAGGTCTGAGTGAGGGTCAGCGGGCCAGGTAGGTGAAGTCAAGGCCAGGTGGGCGGGGCTGAGGATTCTTTGCCATCACCATAGAGACAGTCCCCCCACCGCAAGAGTAGGCGGAGCTTGTGATGGGCCTGGTGACAAGACTCAGCCAATGGCAGAGATCCGGCCCGCCAGGCAGATGACACAGGGCCCTCCATTGTGACCTATGACACCTAGTGGCCACAGCGTTGGAGCACACCCTGGGAAAGGCTACGTAGGCACAAGGGAGCCCCTGGTGCGGACTGCTTCAGGGCAGTGGCAGAGCAGGCCAGATACCTCTTTCCCACTTTCCTGAGGATATCAGTACGCAAGGCATCCCCACTCAGCATCTCTTCCCTCTCTCTCTCTCGGTCTCTCTCGGGATGTTTTCATTCTCTGAAATCTCTTTCCTTCTCCCCCTGAGTCACTTCATAGCTTGGAGTGCCTGACAGAGTGCCTAGAGACAAAAGAGCAAAGGGGGAAGGCCTCTGGCTCTACTGGTTGCCCATGGGCAGAGAAGATCTGCTCGTCTATCTGGAAGGTCTAGAGACTAGTGATTGATTGGGGAGCTACATCCTGGGCGGACCTGGCCAGGTGAAGCTTGCTGACACGTGGCAGCCTCTCTGGAGACTACTAATCCCGCTGATAACATTCTATGCAAACAGCCGGCTGAGTGCCATGGGCAGAAAACATTGACACATACCTGCCAGAGGCCTATTCTGGGTCTCAAGAGTCCACCCTGGTCTCCAGCAACTCATCATCTCAGCACACACTTTGCCTGCACGCATGGAAACCGCCTCTCTCCACGAATGCCTTCACCTGCTAGGAAACACACGATGTCACTCAGCCAAAGGAGAGCACAGGCAAAGTCAACTGAAGGCCCCATTTTCAAGATTCTGCCCTCTGCTGCTCCACAGCCTCCGGTGGCACACTGCATGTGCGTCACTTCTCGGTAGACAAGGCCCAAATCCGGGCATCCAGGGCCCCAGCCCTCCACAGTCTACGGATGGCGGCATATGGATCACCTCTTTGCCTCGTACGGCAGGGAGGCCTGGGTCCTAGACTGGCTCTGCTAGAGCTCCACGACCTCAGCTATTTTCCCTGACCTTTGGCCCGTGCCCTCGTGAGCGTGTCATCTCTAGTTACACTTCTCTTCCGACCACACTGAATCCGCCACCTGCGGATACCTGAGCGTGGAAGTCAACATCTATCACTGGCTGCAGCGTCACAGGTCACTAGGTGTCTAGGCTCAGGCTGACCTTGGCTGTCTTCTGCCCAGGCAAGGAGCCTAATCCTTCCAAGGAAATCAGGACACGTGCTCTCTGGCCGACTTCCTTTCTTTCATCCACACAGCGGTCTAGATGAGGTTAAAGAGGCCAGGTAGGCCAGGGGAAGGCTGAGTGCGGGGGCTAAGGCTTCTTTCCCAATCACCATGGAGACACCACCGGAAGGCTGGGCGGAACTTCTGACGGGGACGAGTCACAAACACTGAGCCAATAGGAGAGGTCCAGCCTATCCGGCCAGTTCAGCAGAGCCCTCCATTTTCCTCCTCATGGACAGACAATGGCCCCTTGCGTCTTTGGCCACAAAATCGAGGGCACCCAGGGAATAACTTCACAGTAGGCAACCCCTGATGTGAACACCTTCGACACACTGGGACAGCAGGCAGGTACCTCTTTTCCACCTACGCTAGGATATCAGTAGGCAAGGCGCCCTTCCTCTGCATCTATGGCCTCTCTGTATATGTTCATTCAGAGGAATCTCTTCATTCTACCCCTGAGACACATCACAAGTATGAGGGGCCTGAGAGAGAGCCTGGAGATGAAACGGGGGAGGCTTCTGGCTGGACCGCTCCCCAGTGGGTAGAGAACAGCAGGTAGTCTCTCTGGAAGGTCTTAGCTTCTGTTGATTGACATGTGCAATACAGTAGGGGCGGACCCTGGCCAGGTGGAGCTTGTGGGCAGATGCAACCTCTCTGGCCCCGAATAATTCCGCTGCTGCTTTGTATGGCGAAAACCTCTCCCCGCCAAGGGGGATGGGTAGAGAACATTGACCCACACCCACCAGGGACCTTTCCTGGGACTAAAGATTACCAACATGGTCTCAAAGTCGTCACCCTCTCAGCACACACCCTTCCTGCACACGTAATCCTGCCTTTCTCCGTCAGGGCCCTATCCCACCAGGAAAAAAAGCAAGCTGCTCAAAAAGGCCAATGTCAGGGAAATCGAGGAAACACTGCCATTTTCCACATTTTTGCTGTCTACATGTCCCCGCCTCCGGTGCAAGGCTGCGTATGTGGCCGGGCTGCGAAGGCAAGGCCGAAATCCTGGCTGCCTAGGCCCCAGCAGACCAATGGTTTATGGACATGGGGACACGGATGACCTGTTTGCCACATACAGGAGGGATCCTTGGGCCCCTCACTGGCTCGCCATTCAGCTCCACGACGTCCACTGCTGGCCCTGGCCTTTGCTTTGGCTGGTGCCCCATTGAACGTGTGCTCCGGAGCCATGTTTCTCCACCCATCACTATCATTCTGCCACCAGGGGATATGTGAGTGTGGGAGTCACCATTTGTCACTGGCAGCAGTGTCCCAAGTCACTAGACTTCCAGGTACCCGCTGACCTAGGCTGCCTCCTGCCCCTGGCAAGGTCCCCAATCCTTTATCCCAGATGCTGACACCTAGGCACTGGCGGACATTCATTTTTATCAACACAGAGGTCTGAGTGAGGGTCAGCGGGCCAGGTAGGTGAAGTCAAGGCCAGGTGGGCGGGGCTGAGGATTCTTTACCATCACCATAGAGACAGTCCCCCCACCGCAAGAGTGGGCGGAGCTTGTGATGGGCCTGGTGACAAGACTCAGCCAATGGCAGAGATCCGGCCCGCCAGGCAGATGACACAGGGCCCTCCATTGTGACTTATGACAGCTAGTGGCCACAGCGTTGGAGCACACCCTGGGAAAGGCTACGTAGACACAAGGGAGCCCCTGGTGCGGACTGCTTCAGGGCAGTGGCAGAGCAGGCCAGATACCTCTTTCCCACTTTCCTGAGGATATCAGTACGCAAGGCATCCCCACTCAGCATCACTTCCCTCTCTCTCTCTCGGTCTCTCTCGGGATGTTTTCATTCTCTGAAATCTCTTTCCTTCTCCCCCTGAGTCACTTCATAGCTTGGAGTGCCTGACAGAGTGCCTAGAGACAAAAGAGCAAAGGGGGAAGGCCTCTGGCTCTACTGGTTGCCCATGGGCAGAGAAGATCTGCTCGTCTATCTGGAAGGTCTAGAGAGTAGTGATTGATTGGGGAGCTACATCCTGGGCGGACCTGGCCAGGTGAAGCTTGCTGACACGTGGCAGCCTCTCTGGAGACTACTAATCCCGCTGATAACATTCTATGCAAACAGCCGGCTGAGTGCCATGGGCAGAAAACATTGACACATACCTGCCAGAGGCCTATTCTGGGTCTCAAGAGTCCACCCTGGTCTCCAGCAACTCATCATCTCAGCACACACTTTGCCTGCACGCATGGAAACCGCCTCTCTCCACGAATGCCTTCACCTGCTAGGAAACACACGATGTCACTCAGCCAAAGGACAGCACAGGCAAAGTCAACTGAAGGCCCCATTTTCAAGATTCTGCCCTCTGCTGCTCCACAGCCTCCGGTGGCACACTGCATGTGCGTCACTTCTCGGTAGACAAGGCCCAAATCCGGGCATCCAGGGCCCCAGCCCTCCACAGTCTACGGATGGCGGCATATGGATCACCTCTTTGCCTCGTACGGCAGGGAGGCCTGGGTCCTAGACTGGCTCTGCTAGAGCTCCACGACCTCAGCTATTTTCCCTGACCTTTGGCCCGTGCCCTCGTGAGCGTGTCATCTCTAGTTACACTTCTCTTCCGACCACACTGAATCCGCCACCTGCGGATACCTGAGCGTGGAAGTCAACATCTATCACTGGCTGCAGCGTCACAGGTCACTAGGTGTCTAGGCTCAGGCTGACCTTGGCTGTCTTCTGCCCAGGCAAGGAGCCTAATCCTTCCAAGGAAATCAGGACACGTGCTCTCTGGCCGACTTCCTTTCTTTCATCCACACAGCGGTCTACATGAGGTTAAAGAGGCCAGGTAGGCCAGGGGAAGGCTGAGTGCGGGGGCTAAGGCTTCTTTCCCAATCACCATGGAGACACCACCCCAAGGCTGGGCGGAACTTCTGACGGGGACGAGTCACAAACACTGAGCCAATAGGAGAGGTCCAGCCTATCCGGCCAGTTCAGCAGAGCCCTCCATTTTCCTCCTCATGGACAGACAATGGCCCCTTGCGTCTTTGGCCACAAAATCGAGGGCACCCAGGGAATAACTTCACAGTAGGCAACCCCTGATGTGAACACCTTCGACACACTGGGACAGCAGGCAGGTACCTCTTTTCCACCTACGCTAGGATATCAGTAGGCAAGGCACCCTTCATCTGCATCTATGGCCTCTCTGTATATGTTCATTCAGAGGAATCTCTTCATTCTACCCCTGAGACACATCACAAGTATGAGGGGCCTGAGAGAGAGCCTGGAGATGAAACGGGGGAGGCTTCTGGCTGGACCGCTCCCCAGTGGGTAGAGAACAGCAGGTAGTCTCTCTGGAAGGTCTTAGCTTCTGTTGATTGACATGTGCAATACAGTAGGGGCGGACCCTGGCCAGGTGGAGCTTGTGGGCAGATGCAACCTCTCTGGCCACGAATAATTCCGCTGCTGCTTTGTATGGCGAAAACCTCTCCCCGCCAAGGGGGATGGGTAGAGAACATTGACCCACACCCACCAGGGACCTTTCCTGGGACTATAGATCCCCACATGGTCTCAACGTCATCACCCTCTCAGCACACACCCTTCCTGCACACGTAATCCTGCCTTTCTCCGTCAGGGCCCTATCCCACCAGGAAAAAAAGCAAGCTGCTCAAAAAGGCCAATGCCAGGGAGATCGAGGAAACACTGCCATTTTCCACATTTTTGCTGTCTACATGTCCCCGCCTCCGGTGCAAGGCTGCGTATGTGGCCGGGCTGCAAAGGCAAGGCCGAAATCCTGGCAGCCTGGGCCCCAGCAGACCAATGGTTTATGGACATGGGGACACGGATGACCTGTTTGCCACATACAGGAGGGATCCTTGGGCCCCTCACTGGCTCGCCATTCAGCTCCACGACGTCCACTGCTGGCCCTGGCCTTTGCTTTGGCTGGTGCCCCATTGAACGTGTGCTCCGGAGCCATGTTTCTCCACCCATCACTATCATTCTGCCACCAGGGGATATGTGAGTGTGGAAGTCACCATTTGTCACTGGCAGCAGTGTCCCAAGTCACTAGACTTCCAGGTACCCGCTGACCTAGGCTGCCTCCTGCCCCAGGCAAGGTCCCCAATCCTTTATCCCACATGCTGACACCTAGGCACTGGCGGACATTCATTTTTATCAACACAGAGGTCTGAGTGAGGGTCAGCGGGCCAGGTAGGTGAAGTCAAGGCCAGGTGGGCGGGGCTGAGGATTCTTTGCCATCACCATAGAGACAGTCCCCCCACCGCAAGAGTAGGCGGAGCTTGTGATGGGCCTGGTGACAAGACTCAGCCAATGGCAGAGATCCGGCCCGCCAGGCAGATGACACAGGGCCCTCCATTGTGACCTATGACACCTAGTGGCCACAGCGTTGGAGCACACCCTGGGAAAGGCTACGTAGGCACAAGGGAGCCCCTGGTGCGGACTGCTTCAGGGCAGTGGCAGAGCAGGCCAGATACCTCTTTCCCACTTTCCTGAGGATATCAGTACGCAAGGCATCCCCACTCAGCATCTCTTCCCTCTCTCTCTCTCGGTCTCTCTCGGGATGTTTTCATTCTCTGAAATCTCTTTCCTTCTCCCCCTGAGTCACTTCATAGCTTGGAGTGCCTGACAGAGTGCCTAGAGACAAAAGAGCAAAGGGGGAAGGCCTCTGGCTCTACTGGTTGCCCATGGGCAGAGAAGATCTGCTCGTCTATCTGGAAGGTCTAGAGACTAGTGATTGATTGGGGAGCTACATCCTGGGCGGACCTGGCCAGGTGAAGCTTGCTGACACGTGGCAGCCTCTCTGGAGACTACTAATCCCGCTGATAACATTCTATGCAAACAGCCGGCTGAGTGCCATGGGCAGAAAACATTGACACATACCTGCCAGAGGCCTATTCTGGGTCTCAAGAGTCCACCCTGGTCTCCAGCAACTCATCATCTCAGCACACACTTTGCCTGCACGCATGGAAACCGCCTCTCTCCACGAATGCCTTCACCTGCTAGGAAACACACGATGTCACTCAGCCAAAGGAGAGCACAGGCAAAGTCAACTGAAGGCCCCATTTTCAAGATTCTGCCCTCTGCTGCTCCACAGCCTCCGGTGGCACACTGCATGTGCGTCACTTCTCGGTAGACAAGGCCCAAATCCGGGCATCCAGGGCCCCAGCCCTCCACAGTCTACGGATGGCGGCATATGGATCACCTCTTTGCCTCGTACGGCAGGGAGGCCTGGGTCCTAGACTGGCTCTGCTAGAGCTCCACGACCTCAGCTATTTTCCCTGACCTTTGGCCCGTGCCCTCGTGAGCGTGTCATCTCTAGTTACACTTCTCTTCCGACCACACTGAATCCGCCACCTGCGGATACCTGAGCGTGGAAGTCAACATCTATCACTGGCTGCAGTGTCACAGGTCACTAGGTGTCTAGTCTCAGGCTGACCTTGGCTGTCTTCTGCCCAGGCAAGGAGCCTAATCCTTCCAAGGAAATCAGGACACGTGCTCTCTGGCCGACTTCCTTTCTTTCATCCACACAGCGGTCTACATGAGGTTAAAGAGGCCAGGTAGGCCAGGGGAAGGCTGAGTGCGGGGGCTAAGGCTTCTTTCCCAATCACCATGGAGACACCACCGGAAGGCTGGGCGGAACTTCTGACGGGGACGAGTCACAAACACTGAGCCAATAGGAGAGGTCCAGCCTATCCGGCCAGTTCAGCAGAGCCCTCCATTTTCCTCCTCATGGACAGACAATGGCCCCTTGCGTCTTTGGCCACAAAATCGAGGGCACCCAGGGAATAACTTCACAGTAGGCAACCCCTGATATGAACACCTTCGACACACTGGGACAGCAGGCAGGTACCTCTTTTCCACCTACGCTAGGATATCAGTAGGCAAGGCGCCCTTCATCTGCATCTATGGCCTCTCTGTATATGTTCATTCAGAGGAATCTCTTCATTCTACCCCTGAGACACATCACAAGTACGAGGGGCCTGAGAGAGAGCCTGGAGATGAAACGGGGGAGGCTTCTGGCTGGACCGCTCCCCAGTGGGTAGAGAACAGCAGGTAGTCTCTCTGGAAGGTCTTAGCTTCTGTTGATTGACATGTGCAATACAGTAGGGGCGGACCCTGGCCAGGTGGAGCTTGTGGGCAGATGCAACCTCTCTGGCCACGAATAATTCCGCTGCTGCTTTGTATGGCGAAAACCTCTCCCCGCCAAGGGGGATGGGTAGAGAACATTGACCCACACCCACCAGGGACCTTTCCTGGGACTAAAGATTACCAACATGGTCTCAACGTCGTCACCCTCTCAGCACACACCCTTCCTGCACACGTAATCCTGCCTTTCTCCGTCAGGGCCCTATCCCACCAGGAAAAAAAGCAAGCTGCTCAAAAAGGCCAATGCCAGGGAGATCGAGGAAACACTGCCATTTTCCACATTTTTGCTGTCTACATGTCCCCGCCTCCGGTGCAAGGCTGCGTATGTGGCCGGGCTGCGAAGGCAAGGCCGAAATCCTGGCAGCCTGGGCCCCAGCAGACCAATGGTTTATGGACATGGGGACACAGATGACCTGTTTGCCACATACAGGAGGGATCCTTGGGCCCCTCACTGGCTCGCCATTCAGCTCCACGACGTCCACTGCTGGCCCTGGCCTTTGCTTTGGCTGGTGCCCCATTGAACGTGTGCTCCGGAGCCATGTTTCTCCACCCATCACTATCATTCTGCCACCAGGGGATATGTGAGTGTGGGAGTCACCATTTGTCACTGGCAGCAGTGTCCCAAGTCACTAGACTTCCAGGTACCCGCTGACCTAGGCTGCCTCCTGCCCCTGGCAAGGTCCCCAATCCTTTATCCCAGATGCTGACACCTAGGCACTGGCGGACATTCATTTTTATCAACACAGAGGTCTGAGTGAGGGTCAGCGGGCCAGGTAGGTGAAGTCAAGGCCAGGTGGGCGGGGCTGAGGATTCTTTACCATCACCATAGAGACAGTCCCCCCACCGCAAGAGTGGGCGGAGCTTGTGATGGGCCTGGTGACAAGACTCAGCCAATGGCAGAGATCCGGCCCGCCAGGCAGATGACACAGGGCCCTCCATTGTGACTTATGACAGCTAGTGGCCACAGCGTTGGAGCACACCCTGGGAAAGGCTACGTAGGCACAAGGGAGCCCCTGGTGCGGACTGCTTCAGGGCAGTGGCAGAGCAGGCCAGATACCTCTTTCCCACTTTCCTGAGGATATCAGTACGCAAGGCATCCCCACTCAGCATCACTTCCCTCTCTCTCTCTCGGTCTCTCTCGGGATGTTTTCATTCTCTGAAATCTCTTTCCTTCTCCCCCTGAGTCACTTCATAGCTTGGAGTGCCTGACAGAGTGCCTAGAGACAAAAGAGCAAAGGGGGAAGGCCTCTGGCTCTACTGGTTGCCCATGGGCAGAGAAGATCTGCTCGTCTATCTGGAAGGTCTAGAGAGTAGTGATTGATTGGGGAGCTACATCCTGGGCGGACCTGGCCAGGTGAAGCTTGCTGACACGTGGCAGCCTCTCTGGAGACTACTAATCCCGCTGATAACATTCTATGCAAACAGCCGGCTGAGTGCCATGGGCAGAAAACATTGACACATACCTGCCAGAGGCCTATTCTGGGTCTCAAGAGTCCACCCTGGTCTCCAGCAACTCATCATCTCAGCACACACTTTGCCTGCACGCATGGAAACCGCCTCTCTCCACGAATGCCTTCACCTGCTAGGAAACACACGATGTCACTCAGCCAAAGGACAGCACAGGCAAAGTCAACTGAAGGCCCCATTTTCAAGATTCTGCCCTCTGCTGCTCCACAGCCTCCGGTGGCACACTGCATGTGCGTCACTTCTCGGTAGACAAGGCCCAAATCCGGGCATCCAGGGCCCCAGCCCTCCACAGTCTACGGATGGCGGCATATGGATCACCTCTTTGCCTCGTACGGCAGGGAGGCCTGGGTCCTAGACTGGCTCTGCTAGAGCTCCACGACCTCAGCTATTTTCCCTGACCTTTGGCCCGTGCCCTCGTGAGCGTGTCATCTCTAGTTACACTTCTCTTCCGACCACACTGAATCCGCCACCTGCGGATACCTGAGCGTGGAAGTCAACATCTATCACTGGCTGCAGCGTCACAGGTCACTAGGTGTCTAGGCTCAGGCTGACCTTGGCTGTCTTCTGCCCAGGCAAGGAGCCTAATCCTTCCAAGGAAATCAGGACACGTGCTCTCTGGCCGACTTCCTTTCTTTCATCCACACAGCGGTCTACATGAGGTTAAAGAGGCCAGGTAGGCCAGGGGAAGGCTGAGTGCGGGGGCTAAGGCTTCTTTCCCAATCACCATGGAGACACCACCCCAAGGCTGGGCGGAACTTCTGACGGGGACGAGTCACAAACACTGAGCCAATAGGAGAGGTCCAGCCTATCCGGCCAGTTCAGCAGAGCCCTCCATTTTCCTCCTCATGGACAGACAATGGCCCCTTGCGTCTTTGGCCACAAAATCGAGGGCACCCAGGGAATAACTTCACAGTAGGCAACCCCTGATGTGAACACCTTCGACACACTGGGACAGCAGGCAGGTACCTCTTTTCCACCTACGCTAGGATATCAGTAGGCAAGGCACCCTTCATCTGCATCTATGGCCTCTCTGTATATGTTCATTCAGAGGAATCTCTTCATTCTACCCCTGAGACACATCACAAGTATGAGGGGCCTGAGAGAGAGCCTGGAGATGAAACGGGGGAGGCTTCTGGCTGGACCGCTCCCCAGTGGGTAGAGAACAGCAGGTAGTCTCTCTGGAAGGTCTTAGCTTCTGTTGATTGACATGTGCAATACAGTAGGGGCGGACCCTGGCCAGGTGGAGCTTGTGGGCAGATGCAACCTCTCTGGCCACGAATAATTCCGCTGCTGCTTTGTATGGCGAAAACCTCTCCCCGCCAAGGGGGATGGGTAGAGAACATTGACCCACACCCACCAGGGACCTTTCCTGGGACTATAGATCCCCACATGGTCTCAACGTCATCACCCTCTCAGCACACACCCTTCCTGCACACGTAATCCTGCCTTTCTCCGTCAGGGCCCTATCCCACCAGGAAAAAAAGCAAGCTGCTCAAAAAGGCCAATGCCAGGGAGATCGAGGAAACACTGCCATTTTCCACATTTTTGCTGTCTACATGTCCCCGCCTCCGGTGCAAGGCTGCGTATGTGGCCGGGCTGCGAAGGCAAGGCCGAAATCCTGGCAGCCTGGGCCCCAGCAGACCAATGGTTTATGGACATGGGGACACGGATGACCTGTTTGCCACATACAGGAGGGATCCTTGGGCCCCTCACTGGCTCGCCATTCAGCTCCACGACGTCCACTGCTGGCCCTGGCCTTTGCTTTGGCTGGTGCCCCATTGAACGTGTGCTCCGGAGCCATGTTTCTCCACCCATCACTATCATTCTGCCACCAGGGGATATGTGAGTGTGGAAGTCACCATTTGTCACTGGCAGCAGTGTCCCAAGTCACTAGACTTCCAGGTACCCGCTGACCTAGGCTGCCTCCTGCCCCAGGCAAGGTCCCCAATCCTTTATCCCAGATGCTGACACCTAGGCACTGGCGGACATTCATTTTTATCAACACAGAGGTCTGAGTGAGGGTCAGCGGGCCAGGTAGGTGAAGTCAAGGCCAGGTGGGCGGGGCTGAGGATTCTTTGCCATCACCATAGAGACAGTCCCCCCACCGCAAGAGTGGGCGGAGCTTGTGATGGGCCTGGTGACAAGACTCAGCCAATGGCAGAGATCCGGCCCGCCAGGCAGATGACACAGGGCCCTCCATTGTGACCTATGACACCTAGTGGCCACAGCGTTGGAGCACACCCTGGGAAAGGCTACGTAGGCACAAGGGAGCCCCTGGTGCGGACTGCTTCAGGGCAGTGGCAGAGCAGGCCAGATACCTCTTTCCCACTTTCCTGAGGATATCAGTACGCAAGGCATCCCCACTCAGCATCTCTTCCCTCTCTCTCTCTCGGTCTCTCTCGGGATGTTTTCATTTTCTGAAATCTCTTTCCTTCTCCCCCTGAGTCACTTCATAGCTTGGAGTGCCTGACAGAGTGCCTAGAGACAAAAGAGCAAAGGGGGAAGGCCTCTGGCTCTACTGGTTGCCCATGGGCAGAGAAGATCTGCTCGTCTATCTGGAAGGTCTAGAGACTAGTGATTGATTGGGGAGCTACATCCTGGGCGGACCTGGCCAGGTGAAGCTTGCTGACACGTGGCAGCCTCTCTGGAGACTACTAATCCCGCTGATAACATTCTATGCAAACAGCCGGCTGAGTGCCATGGGCAGAAAACATTGACACATACCTGCCAGAGGCCTATTCTGGGTCTCAAGAGTCCACCCTGGTCTCCAGCAACTCATCATCTCAGCACACACTTTGCCTGCACGCATGGAAACCGCCTCTCTCCACGAATGCCTTCACCTGCTAGGAAACACACGATGTCACTCAGCCAAAGGACAGCACAGGCAAAGTCAACTGAAGGCCCCATTTTCAAGATTCTGCCCTCTGCTGCTCCACAGCCTCCGGTGGCACACTGCATGTGCGTCACTTCTCGGTAGACAAGGCCCAAATCCGGGCATCCAGGGCCCCAGCCCTCCACAGTCTACGGATGGCGGCATATGGATCACCTCTTTGCCTCGTACGGCAGGGAGGCCTGGGTCCTAGACTGGCTCTGCTAGAGCTCCACGACCTCAGCTATTTTCCCTGACCTTTGGCCCGTGCCCTCGTGAGCGTGTCATCTCTAGTTACACTTCTCTTCCGACCACACTGAATCCGCCACCTGCGGATACCTGAGCGTGGAAGTCAACATCTATCACTGGCTGCAGCGTCACAGGTCACTAGGTGTCTAGGCTCAGGCTGACCTTGGCTGTCTTCTGCCCAGGCAAGGAGCCTAATCCTTCCAAGGAAATCAGGACACGTGCTCTCTGGCCGACTTCCTTTCTTTCATCCACACAGCGGTCTACATGAGGTTAAAGAGGCCAGGTAGGCCAGGGGAAGGCTGAGTGCGGGGGCTAAGGCTTCTTTCCCAATCACCATGGAGACACCACCGGAAGGCTGGGCGGAACTTCTGACGGGGACGAGTCACAAACACTGAGCCAATAGGAGAGGTCCAGCCTATCCGGCCAGTTCAGCAGAGCCCTCCATTTTCCTCCTCATGGACAGACAATGGCCCCTTGCGTCTTTGGCCAAAAAATCGAGGGCACCCAGGGAATAACTTCACAGTAGGCAACCCCTGATGTGAACACCTTCGACACACTGGGACAGCAGGCAGGTACCTCTTTTCCACCTACGCTAGGATATCAGTAGGCAAGGCGCCCTTCCTCTGCATCTATGGCCTCTCTGTATATGTTCATTCAGAGGAATCTCTTCATTCTACCCCTGAGACACATCACAAGTATGAGGGGCCTGAGAGAGAGCCTGGAGATGAAACGGGGGAGGCTTCTGGCTGGACCGCTCCCCAGTGGGTAGAGAACAGCAGGTAGTCTCTCTGGAAGGTCTTAGCTTCTGTTGATTGACATGTGCAATACAGTAGGGGCGGACCCTGGCCAGGTGGAGCTTGTGGGCAGATGCAACCTCTCTGGCCCCGAATAATTCCGCTGCTGCTTTGTATCGCGAAAACCTCTCCCCGCCAAGGGGGATGGGTAGAGAACATTGACCCACACCCACCAGGGACCTTTCCTGGGACTAAAGATTACCAACATGGTCTCAACGTCGTCACCCTCTCAGCACACACCCTTCCTGCACACGTAATCCTGCCTTTCTCCGTCAGGGCCCTATCCCACCAGGAAAAAAAGCAAGCTGCTCAAAAAGGCCAATGTCAGGGAAATCGAGGAAACACTGCCATTTTCCACATTTTTGCTGTCTACATGTCCCCGCCTCCGGTGCAAGGCTGCGTATGTGGCCGGGCTGCGAAGGCAAGGCCGAAATCCTGGCAGCCTAGGCCCCAGCAGACCAATGGTTTATGGACATGGGGACACGGATGACCTGTTTGCCACATACAGGAGGGATCCTTGGGCCCCTCACTGGCTCGCCATTCAGCTCCACGACGTCCACTGCTGGCCCTGGCCTTTGCTTTGGCTGGTGCCCCATTGAACGTGTGCTCCGGAGCCATGTTTCTCCACCCATCACTATCATTCTGCCACCAGGGGATATGTGAGTGTGGGAGTCACCATTTGTCACTGGCAGCAGTGTCCCAAGTCACTAGACTTCCAGGTACCCGCTGACCTAGGCTGCCTCCTGCCCCTGGCAAGGTCCCCAATCCTTTATCCCAGATGCTGACACCTAGGCACTGGCGGACATTCATTTTTATCAACACAGAGGTCTGAGTGAGGGTCAGCGGGCCAGGTAGGTGAAGTCAAGGCCAGGTGGGCGGGGCTGAGGATTCTTTACCATCACCATAGAGACAGTCCCCCCACCGCAAGAGTGGGCGGAGCTTGTGATGGGCCTGGTGACAAGACTCAGCCAATGGCAGAGATCCGGCCCGCCAGGCAGATGACACAGGGCCCTCCATTGTGACTTATGACAGCTAGTGGCCACAGCGTTGGAGCACACCCTGGGAAAGGCTACGTAGGCACAAGGGAGCCCCTGGTGCGGACTGCTTCAGGGCAGTGGCAGAGCAGGCCAGATACCTCTTTCCCACTTTCCTGAGGATATCAGTACGCAAGGCATCCCCACTCAGCATCACTTCCCTCTCTCTCTCTCGGTCTCTCTCGGGATGTTTTCATTCTCTGAAATCTCTTTCCTTCTCCCCCTGAGTCACTTCATAGCTTGGAGTGCCTGACAGAGTGCCTAGAGACAAAAGAGCAAAGGGGGAAGGCCTCTGGCTCTACTGGTTGCCCATGGGCAGAGAAGATCTGCTCGTCTATCTGGAAGGTCTAGAGAGTAGTGATTGATTGGGGAGCTACATCCTGGGCGGACCTGGCCAGGTGAAGCTTGCTGACACGTGGCAGCCTCTCTGGAGACTACTAATCCCGCTGATAACATTCTATGCAAACAGCCGGCTGAGTGCCATGGGCAGAAAACATTGACACATACCTGCCAGAGGCCTATTCTGGGTCTCAAGAGTCCACCCTGGTCTCCAGCAACTCATCATCTCAGCACACACTTTGCCTGCACGCATGGAAACCGCCTCTCTCCACGAATGCCTTCACCTGCTAGGAAACACACGATGTCACTCAGCCAAAGGACAGCACAGGCAAAGTCAACTGAAGGCCCCATTTTCAAGATTCTGCCCTCTGCTGCTCCACAGCCTCCGGTGGCACACTGCATGTGCGTCACTTCTCGGTAGACAAGGCCCAAATCCGGGCATCCAGGGCCCCAGCCCTCCACAGTCTACGGATGGCGGCATATGGATCACCTCTTTGCCTCGTACGGCAGGGAGGCCTGGGTCCTAGACTGGCTCTGCTAGAGCTCCACGACCTCAGCTATTTTCCCTGACCTTTGGCCCGTGCCCTCGTGAGCGTGTCATCTCTAGTTACACTTCTCTTCCGACCACACTGAATCCGCCACCTGCGGATACCTGAGCGTGGAAGTCAACATCTATCACTGGCTGCAGCGTCACAGGTCACTAGGTGTCTAGGCTCAGGCTGACCTTGGCTGTCTTCTGCCCAGGCAAGGAGCCTAATCCTTCCAAGGAAATCAGGACACGTGCTCTCTGGCCGACTTCCTTTCTTTCATCCACACAGCGGTCTACATGAGGTTAAAGAGGCCAGGTAGGCCAGGGGAAGGCTGAGTGCGGGGGCTAAGGCTTCTTTCCCAATCACCATGGAGACACCACCGGAAGGCTGGGCGGAACTTCTGACGGGGACGAGTCACAAACACTGAGCCAATAGGAGAGGTCCAGCCTATCCGGCCAGTTCAGCAGAGCCCTCCATTTTCCTCCTCATGGACAGACAATGGCCCCTTGCGTCTTTGGCCACAAAATCGAGGGCACCCAGGGAATAACTTCACAGTAGGCAACCCCTGATGTGAACACCTTCGACACACTGGGACAGCAGGCAGGTACCTCTTTTCCACCTACGCTAGGATATCAGTAGGCAAGGCACCCTTCATCTGCATCTATGGCCTCTCTGTATATGTTCATTCAGAGGAATCTCTTCATTCTACCCCTGAGACACATCACAAGTATGAGGGGCCTGAGAGAGAGCCTGGAGATGAAACGGGGGAGGCTTCTGGCTGCACCGCTCCCCAGTGGGTAGAGAACAGCAGGTAGTCTCTCTGGAAGGTCTTAGCTTCTGTTGATTGACATGTGCAATACAGTAGGGGCGGACCCTGGCCAGGTGGAGCTTGTGGGCAGATGCAACCTCTCTGGCCCCGAATAATTCCGCTGCTGCTTTGTATGGCGAAAACCTCTCCCCGCCAAGGGGGATGGGTAGAGAACATTGACCCACACCCACCAGGGACCTTTCCTGGGACTATAGATCCCCACATGGTCTCAACGTCATCACCCTCTCAGCACACACCCTTCCTGCACACGTAATCCTGCCTTTCTCCGTCAGGGCCCTATCCCACCAGGAAAAAAAGCAAGCTGCTCAAAAAGGCCAATGTCAGGGAGATCGAGGAAACACTGCCATTTTCCACATTTTTGCTGTCTACATGTCCCCGCCTCCGGTGCAAGGCTGCGTATGTGGCCGGGCTGCAAAGGCAAGGCCGAAATCCTGGCAGCCTGGGCCCCAGCAGACCAATGGTTTATGGACATGGGGACACGGATGACCTGTTTGCCACATACAGGAGGGATCCTTGGGCCCCTCACTGGCTCGCCATTCAGCTCCACGACGTCCACTGCTGGCCCTGGCCTTTGCTTTGGCTGGTGCCCCATTGAACGTGTGCTCCGGAGCCATGTTTCTCCACCCATCACTATCATTCTGCCACCAGGGGATATGTGAGTGTGGAAGTCACCATTTGTCACTGGCAGCAGTGTCCCAAGTCACTAGACTTCCAGGTACCCGCTGACCTAGGATGCCTCCTGCCCCAGGCAAGGTCCCCAATCCTTTATCCCACATGCTGACACCTAGGCACTGGCGGACATTCATTTTTATCAACACAGAGGTCTGAGTGAGGGTCAGCGGGCCAGGTAGGTGAAGTCAAGGCCAGGTGGGCGGGGCTGAGGATTCTTTGCCATCACCATAGAGACAGTCCCCCCACCGCAAGAGTGGGCGGAGCTTGTGATGGGCCTGGTGACAAGACTCAGCCAATGGCAGAGATCCGGCCCGCCAGGCAGATGACACAGGGCCCTCCATTGTGACCTATGACACCTAGTGGCCACAGCGTTGGAGCACACCCTGGGAAAGGCTACGTAGGCACAAGGGAGCCCCTGGTGCGGACTGCTTCAGGGCAGTGGCAGAGCAGGCCAGATACCTCTTTCCCACTTTCCTGAGGATATCAGTACGCAAGGCATCCCCACTCAGCATCTCTTCCCTCTCTCTCTCTCGGTCTCTCTCGGGATGTTTTCATTCTCTGAAATCTCTTTCCTTCTCCCCCTGAGTCACTTCATAGCTTGGAGTGCCTGACAGAGTGCCTAGAGACAAAAGAGCAAAGGGGGAAGGCCTCTGGCTCTACTGGTTGCCCATGGGCAGAGAAGATCTGCTCGTCTATCTGGAAGGTCTAGAGACTAGTGATTGATTGGGGAGCTACATCCTGGGCGGACCTGGCCAGGTGAAGCTTGCTGACACGTGGCAGCCTCTCTGGAGACTACTAATCCCGCTGATAACATTCTATGCAAACAGCCGGCTGAGTGCCATGGGCAGAAAACATTGACACATACCTGCCAGAGGCCTATTCTGGGTCTCAAGAGTCCACCCTGGTCTCCAGCAACTCATCATCTCAGCACACACTTTGCCTGCACGCATGGAAACCGCCTCTCTCCACCAATGCCTTCACCTGCTAGGAAATACACGATGTCACTCAGCCAAAGGAGAGCACAGGCAAAGTCAACTGAAGGCCCCATTTTCAAGATTCTGCCCTCTGCTGCTCCACAGCCTCCGGTGGCACACTGCATGTGCGTCACTTCTCGGTAGACAAGGCCCAAATCCGGGCATCCAGGGCCCCAGCCCTCCACAGTCTACGGATGGCGGCATATGGATCACCTCTTTGCCTCGTACGGCAGGGAGGCCTGGGTCCTAGACTGGCTCTGCTAGAGCTCCACGACCTCAGCTATTTTCCCTGACCTTTGACCCGTGCCCTCGTGAGCGTGTCATCTCTAGTTACACTTCTCTTCCGACCACACTGAATCCGCCACCTGCGGATACCTGAGCGTGGAAGTCAACATCTATCACTGGCTGCAGCGTCACAGGTCACTAGGTGTCTAGGCTCAGGCTGACCTTGGCTGTCTTCTGCCCAGGCAAGGAGCCTAATCCTTCCAAGGAAATCAGGACACGTGCTCTCTGGCCGACTTCCTTTCTTTCATCCACACAGCGGTCTAGATGAGGTTAAAGAGGCCAGGTAGGCCAGGGGAAGGCTGAGTGCGGGGGCTAAGGCTTCTTTCCCAATCACCATGGAGACACCACCGGAAGGCTGGGCGGAACTTCTGACGGGGACGAGTCACAAACACTGAGCCAATAGGAGAGGTCCAGCCTATCCGGCCAGTTCAGAAGAGCCCTCCATTTTCCTCACGGACAGACAATGGCCCCTTGCGTCTTTGGCCACAAAATCGAGGGCACCCAGGGAATAACTTCACACTAGGCAACCCCTGATGTGAACACCTTGACACACTGGGACAGCAGGCAGGTACCTCTTTTCCACCTACGCTAGGATATCAGTAGGCAAGGCGCCCTTCCTCTGCATCTATGGCCTCTCTGTATATGTTCATTCAGAGGAATCTCTTCATTCTACCCCTGAGACACATCACAAGTATGAGGGGCCTGAGAGAGAGCCTGGAGATGAAACGGGGGAGGCTTCTGGCTGGACCGCTCCCCAGTGGGTAGAGAACAGCAGGTAGTCTCTCTGGAAGGTCTTAGCTTCTGTTGATTGACATGTGCAATACACTAGGGGCGGACCCTGGCCAGGTGGAGCTTGTGGGCAGATGCAACCTCTCTGGCCCCGAATAATTCCGCTGCTGCTTTGTATGGCGAAAACCTCTCCCCGCCAAGGGGGATGGGTAGAGAACATTGACCCACACCCACCAGGGACCTTTCCTGGGACTAAAGATTACCAACATGGTCTCAACGTCGTCACCCTCTCAGCACACACCCTTCCTGCACACGTAATCCTGCCTTTCTCCGTCAGGGCCCTATCCCACCAGGAAAAAAAGCAAGCTGCTCAAAAAGGCCAATGTCAGGGAAATCGAGGAAACACTGCCATTTTCCACATTTTTGCTGTCTACATGTCCCCGCCTCCGGTGCAAGGCTGCATATGTGGCCGGGCTGCGAAGGCAAGGCCGAAATCCTGGCAGCCTGGGCCCCAGCAGACCAATGGTTTATGGACATGGGGACACGGATGACCTGTTTGCCACATACAGGAGGGATCCTTGGGCCCCTCACTGGCTCGCCATTCAGCTCCACGACGTCCACTGCTGGCCCTGGCCTTTGCTTTGGCTGGTGCCCCATTGAACGTGTGCTCCGGAGCCATGTTTCTCCACCCATCACTATCATTCTGCCACCAGGGGATATGTGAGTGTGGAAGTCACCATTTGTCACTGGCAGCAGTGTCCCAAGTCACTAGACTTCCAGGTACCCGCTGACCTAGGCTGCCTCCTGCCCCAGGCAAGGTCCCCAATCCTTTATCCCACATGCTGACACCTAGGCACTGGCGGACATTCATTTTTATCAACACAGAGGTCTGAGTGAGGGTCAGCGGGCCAGGTAGGTGAAGTCAAGGCCAGATGGGCGGGGCTGAGGATTCTTTGCCATCACCATAGAGACAGTCCCCCCACCGCAAGAGTGGGCGGAGCTTGTGATGGGCCTGGTGACAAGACTCAGCCAATGGCAGAGATCCGGCCCGCCAGGCAGATGACACAGGGCCCTCCATTGTGACCTATGACACCTAGTGGCCACAGCGTTGGAGCACACCCTGGGAAAGGCTACGTAGGCACAAGGGAGCCCCTGGTGCGGACTGCTTCAGGGCAGTGGCAGAGCAGGCCAGATACCTCTTTCCCACTTTCCTGAGGATATCAGTACGCAAGGCATCCCCACTGAGCATCTCTTCCCTCGCTCTCTCTCGGTCTCTCTCGGGATGTTTTCATTCTCTGAAATCTCTTTCCTTCTCCCCCTGAGTCACTTCATAGCTTGCAGTGCCTGACAGAGTGCCTAGAGACAAAAGAGCAAAGGGGGAAGGCCTCTGGCTCTACTGGTTGCCCATGGGCAGAGAAGATCTGCTCGTCTATCTGGAAGGTCTAGAGAGTAGTGATTGATTGGGGAGCTACATCCTGGGCGGACCTGGCCAGGTGAAGCTTGCTGACACGTGGCAGCCTCTCTGGAGACTACTAATCCCGCTGATAACATTCTATGCAAATAGCCGGCTGAGTGCCATGGGCAGAAAACATTGACACATACCTGCCAGAGGCCTATTCTGGGTCTCAAGAGTCCACCCTGGTCTCCAGCAACTCATCATCTCAGCACACACTTTGCCTGCACGCATGGAAACCGCCTCTCTCCACGAATGCCTTCACCTGCTAGGAAACACACGATGTCACTCAGCCAAAGGAGAGCACAGGCAAAGTCAACTGAAGGCCCCATTTTCAAGATTCTGCCCTCTGCTGCTCCACAGCCTCCGGTGGCACACTGCATGTGCGTCACTTCTCGGTAGACAAGGCCCAAATCCGGGCATCCAGGGCCCCAGCCCTCCACAGTCTACGGATGGCGGCATATGGATCACCTCTTTGCCTCGTACGGCAGGGAGGCCTGGGTCCTAGACTGGCTCTGCTAGAGCTCCACGACCTCAGCTATTTTCCCTGACCTTTGGCCCGTGCCCTCGTGAGCGTGTCATCTCTAGTTACACTTCTCTTCCGACCACACTGAATCCGCCACCTGCGGATACCTGAGCGTGGAAGTCAACATCTATCACTGGCTGCAGCGTCACAGGTCACTAGGTGTCTAGGCTCAGGCTGACCTTGGCTGTCTTCTGCCCAGGCAAGGAGCCTAATCCTTCCAAGGAAATCAGGACACGTGCTCTCTGGCCGACTTCCTTTCTTTCATCCACACAGCGGTCTAGAAGAGGTTAAAGAGGCCAGGTAGGCCAGGGGAAGGCTGAGTGCGGGGGCTAAGGCTTCTTTCCCAATCACCATGGAGACACCACCGCAAGGCTGGGCGGAACTTCTGACGGGGACGAGTCACAAACACTGAGCCAATAGGAGAGGTCCAGCCTATCCGGCCAGTTCAGCAGAGCCCTCCATTTTCCTCATGGACAGACAATGGCCCCTTGCGTCTTTGGCCACAAAATCGAGGGCACCCAGGGAATAACTTCACAGTAGGCAACCCCTGATGTGAACACCTTCGACACACTGGGACAGCAGGCAGGTACCTCTTTTCCACCTACGCTAGGATATCAGTAGGCAAGGCGCCCTTCCTCTGCATCTATGGCCTCTCTGTATATGTTCATTCAGAGGAATCTCTTCATTCTACCCCTGAGACACATCACAAGTATGAGGGGCCTGAGAGAGAGCCTGGAGATGAAACGGGGGAGGCTTCTGGCTGGACCGCTCCCCAGTGGGTAGAGAACAGCAGGTAGTCTCTCTGGAAGGTCTTAGCTTCTGTTGATTGACATGTGCAATACAGTAGGGGCGGACCCTGGCCAGGTGGAGCTTGTGGGCAGATGCAACCTCTCTGGCCACGAATAATTCCGCTGCTGCTTTGTATGGCGAAAACCTCTCCCCGCCAAGGGGGATGGGTAGAGAACATTGACCCACACCCACCAGGGACCTTTCCTGGGACTAAAGATTACCAACATGGTCTCAACGTCGTCACCCTCTCAGCACACACCCTTCCTGCACACGTAATCCTGCCTTTCTCCGTCAGGGCCCTATCCCACCAGGAAAAAAAGCAAGCTGCTCAAAAAGGCCAATGTCAGGGAAATCGAGGAAACACTGCCATTTTCCACATTTTTGCTGTCTACATGTCCCCGCCTCCGGTGCAAGGCTGCGTATGTGGCCGGGCTGCGAAGGCAAGGCCGAAATCCTGGCAGCCTGGGCCCCAGCAGACCAATGGTTTATGGACATGGGGACACGGATGACCTGTTTGCCACATACAGGAGGGATCCTTGGGCCCCTCACTGGCTCGCCATTCAGCTCCACGACGTCCACTGCTGGCCCTGGCCTTTGCTTTGGCTGGTGCCCCATTGAACGTGTGCTCCGGAGCCATGTTTCTCCACCCATCACTATCATTCTGCCACCAGGGGATATGTGAGTGTGGGAGTCACCATTTGTCACTGGCAGCAGTGTCCCAAGTCACTAGACTTCCAGGTACCCGCTGACCTAGGCTGCCTCCTGCCCCAGGCAAGGTCCCCAATCCTTTATCCCACATGCTGACACCTAGACACTGGCGGACATTCATTTTTATCAACACAGAGGTCTGAGTGAGGGTCAGCGGGCCAGGTAGGTGAAGTCAAGGCCAGGTGGGCGGGGCTGAGGATTCTTTGCCATCACCATAGAGACAGTCCCCCCACCGCAAGAGTGGGCGGAGCTTGTGATGGGCCTGGTGACAAGACTCAGCCAATGGCAGAGATCCGGCCCGCCAGGCAGATGACACAGGGCCCTCCATTGTGACCTATGACACCTAGTGGCCACAGCGTTGGAGCACACCCTGGGAAAGGCTACGTAGGCACAAGGGAGCCCCTGGTGCGGACTGCTTCAGGGCAGTGGCAGAGCAGGCCAGATACCTCTTTCCCACTTTCCTGAGGATATCAGTACGCAAGGCATCCCCACTCAGCATCTCTTCCCTCTCTCTCTCGGTCTCTCTCGGGATGTTTTCATTCTCTGAAATCTCTTTCCTTCTCCCCCTGAGTCACTTCATAGCTTGGAGTGCCTGACAGAGTGCCTAGAGACAAAAGAGCAAAGGGGGAAGGCCTCTGGCTCTACTGGTTGCCCATGGGCAGAGATCTGCTCGTCTATCTGGAAGGTCTAGAGAGTAGTGATTGATTGGGGAGCTACATCCTGGGCCGACCTGGCCAGGTGAAGCTTGCTGACACGTGGCAGCCTCTCTGGAGACTATTAATCCCGCTGATAACATTCTATGCAAACAGCCGGCTGAGTGCCATGGGCAGAAAACATTGACACATACCTGCCAGAGGCCTATTCTGGGTCTCAAGAGTCCACCCTGGTCTCCAGCAACTCATCATCTCAGCACACACTTTGCCTGCACGCATGGAAACCGCCTCTCTCCACGAATGCCTTCACCTGCTAGGAAACACACGATGTCACTCAGCCAAAGGAGAGCACAGGCAAAGTCAACTGAAGGCCCCATTTTCAAGATTCTGCCCTCTGCTGCTCCACAGCCTCCGGTGGCACACTGCATGTGCGTCACTTCTCGGTAGACAAGGCCCAAATCCGGGCATCCAGGGCCCCAGCCCTCCACAGTCTACGGATGGCGGCATATGGATCACCTCTTTGCCTCGTACGGCAGGGAGGCCTGGGTCCTAGACTGGCTCTGCTAGAGCTCCACGACCTCAGCTATTTTCCCTGACCTTTGGCCCGTGTCCTCGTGAGCGTGTCATCTCTAGTTACACTTCTCTTCCGACCACACTGAATCCGCCACCTGCGGATACCTGAGCGTGGAAGTCAACATCTATCACTGGCTGCAGCGTCACAGGTCACTAGGTGTCTAGGCTCAGGCTGACCTTGGCTGTCTTCTGCCCAGGCAAGGAGCCTAATCCTTCCAAGGAAATCAGGACACGTGCTCTCTGGCCGACTTCCTTTCTTTCATCCACACAGCGGTCTAGATGAGGTTAAAGAGGCCAGGTAGGCCAGGGGAAGGCTGAGTGCGGGGGCTAAGGCTTCTTTCCCAATCACCATGGAGACACCACCCCAAGGCTGGGCGGAACTTCTGACGGGGACGAGTCACAAACACTGAGCCAATAGGAGAGGTCCAGCCTATCCGGCCAGTTCCGCAGAGCCCTCAGTTTTACTCATGGACAGACAATGGCCCCTTGCGTCTTTGGCCACAAAATCGAGGGCACCCAGGGAATAACTTCACAGTAGGCAACCCCTGATGTGAACACCTTCGACACACTGGGACAGCAGGCAGGTACCTCTTTTCCACCTACGCTAGGATATCAGTAGGCAAGGCGCCCTTCCTCTGCATCTATGGCCTCTCGGTATATGTTCATTCAGAGGAATCTCTTCATTCTACCCCTGAGACACATCACAAGTACGAGGGGCCTGAGAGAGAGCCTGGAGATGAAACGGGGGAGGCTTCTGGCTGGACCGCTCCCCAGTGGGTAGAGAACAGCAGGTAGTCTCTCTGGAAGGTCTTAGCTTCTGTTGATTGACATGTGCAATACAGTAGGGGCGGACCCTGGCCAGGTGGAGCTTGTGGGCAGATGCAACCTCTCTGGCCACGAATAATTCCGCTGCTGCTTTGTATGGCGAAAACCTCTCCCCGCCAAGGGGGATGGGTAGAGAACATTGACCCACACCCACCAGGGACCTTTCCTGGGACTATAGATCACAACATGGTCTCAACGTCATCACCCTCTCAGCACACACCCTTCCTGCACACGTAATCCTGCCTTTCTCCGTCAGGGCCCTATCCCACCAGGAAAAAAAGCAAGCTGCTCAAAAAGGCCAATGTCAGGGAGATCGAGGAAACACTGCCATTTTCCACATTTTTGCTGTCTACATGTCCCCGCCTCCGGTGCAAGGCTGCGTATGTGGCCGGGCTGCGAAGGCAAGGCCGAAATCCTGGCAGCCTGGGCCCCAGCAGACCAATGGTTTATGGACATGGGGACACGGATGACCTGTTTGCCACATACAGGAGGGATCCTTGGGCCCCTCACTGGCTCGCCATTCAGCTCCACGACGTCCACTGCTGGCCCTGGCCTTTGCTTTGGCTGGTGCCCCATTGAACGTGTGCTCCGGAGCCATGTTTCTCCACCCATCACTATCATTCTGCCACCAGGGGATATGTGAGTGTGGGAGTCACCATTTGTCACTGGCAGCAGTGTCCCAAGTCACTAGACTTCCAGGTACCCGCTGACCTAGGCTGCCTCCTGCCCCTGGCAAGGTCCCCAATCCTTTATCCCACATGCTGACACCTAGGCACTGGCGGACATTCATTTTTATCAACACAGAGGTCTGAGTGAGGGTCAGCGGGCCAGGTAGGTGAAGTCAAGGCCAGGTAGGCGGGGCTGAGGATTCTTTGCCATCACCATAGAGACAGTCCCCCCACCGCAAGAGTGGGCGGAGCTTGTGATGGGCCTGGTGACAAGACTCAGCCAATGGCAGAGATCCGGCCCGCCAGGCAGATGACACAGGGCCCTCCATTGTGACCTATGACACCTAGTGGCCACAGCGTTGGAGCACACCCTGGGAAAGGCTACGTAGGCACAAGGGAGCCCCTGGTGCGGACTGCTTCAGGGCAGTGGCAGAGCAGGCCAGATACCTCTTTCCCACCCTCCTGAGGATATCAGTACGCAAGGCATCCCCACTCAGCATCTCTTCCCTCTCTCTCTCTCGGTCTCTCTCGGGATGTTTTCATTCTCTGAAATCTCTTTCCTTCTCCCCCTGAGTCACTTCATAGCTTGGAGTGCCTGACAGAGTGCCTAGAGACAAAAGAGCAAAGGGGGAAGGCCTCTGGCTCTACTGGTTGCCCATGGGCAGAGAAGATCTGCTCGTCTATCTGGAAGGTCTAGACACTAGTGATTGATTGGGGAGCTACATCCTGGGGGGACCTGGCCAGGTGAAGCTTGCTGACACGTGGCAGCCTCTCTGGAGACTACTAATCCCGCTGATAACATTCTATGCAAAGAGCCGGCTGAGTGCCATGGGCAGAAAACATTGACACATACCTGCCAGAGGCCTATTCTGGGTCTCAAGAGTCCACCCTGGTCTCCAGCAACTCATCATCTCAGCACACACTTTGCCTGCACGCATGGAAACCGCCTCTCTCCACGAATGCCTTCACCTGCTAGGAAACACACGATGTCACTCAGCCAAAGGAGAGCACAGGCAAAGTCAACTGAAGGCCCCATTTTCAAGATTGTGCCCTCTGCTGCTCCACAGCCTCCGGTGGCACACTGCATGTGCGTCACTTCTCGGTAGACAAGGCCCAAATCCGGGCATCCAGGGCCCCAGCCCTCCACAGTCTACGGATGGCGGCATATGGATCACCTCTTTGCCTCGTACGGCAGGGAGGCCTGGGTCCTAGACTGGCTCTGCTAGAGCTCCACGACCTCAGCTATTTTCCCTGACCTTTGGCCCGTGCCCTCGTGAGCGTGTCATCTCTAGTTACACTTCTCTTCCGACCACACTGAATCCGCCACCTGCGGATACCTGAGCGTGGAAGTCAACATCTATCACTGGCTGCAGCGTCACAGGTCACTAGGTGTCTAGGCTCAGGCTGACCTTGGCTGTCTTCTGCCCAGGCAAGGAGCCTAATCCTTCCAAGGAAATCAGGACACGTGCTCTTTGGCCGACTTCCTTTCTTTCATCCACACAGCGGTCTAGATGAGGTTAAAGAGGCCAGGTAGGCCAGGGGTAGGCTGAGTGCGGGGGCTAAGGCTTCTTTCCCAATCACCATGGAGACACCACCGGAAGGCTGGGCGGAACTTCTGACAGGGACGAGTCACAAACACTGAGCCAATAGGAGAGGTCCAGCCTATCCGGCCAGTTCAGAAGAGCCCTCCATTTTCCTCATGGACAGACAATGGCCCCTTGCGTCTTTGGCCACAAAATCGAGGGCACCCAGGGAGTAACTTCACAGTAGGCAACCCCTGATGTGAACACCTTCGACACACTGGGACAGCAGGCAGGTACCTCTTTTCCACCTACGCTAGGATATCAGTAGGCAAGGCGCCCTTCCTCTGCATCTATGGCCTCTCTGTATATGTTCATTTAGAGGAATCTCTTCATTCTACTCCTGAGACAAATCACAAGTATGAGGGGCCTGAGAGAGATCCTGGAGATGAAACGGGGGAGGCTTCTGGCTGGACCGCTCCCCAGTGGGTAGAGAACAGCAGGTAGTCTCTCTGGAAGGTCTTAGCTTCTGTTGATTGACATGTGCAATACAGTAGGGGCGGACCCTGGCCAGGTGGAGCTTGTGGGCAGATGCAACCTCTCTGGCCACGAATAATTCCGCTACTGCTTTGTATGGCGAAAACCTCTCCCCGCCAAGGGGGATGGGTAGAGAACATTGACCCACACCCACCAGGGACCTTTCCTGGGACTAAAGATTACCAACATGGTCTCAACTTCGTCACCCTCTCAGCACACACCCTTCCTGCACACGTAATCCTGCCTTTCTCCGTCAGGGCCCTATCCCACCAGGAAAAAAAGCAAGCTGCTCAAAAAGGCCAATGCCAGGGAAATTGAGGAAACACTGCCATTTTCCACATTTTTGCTGTCTACATGTCCCCGCCTCCGGTGCAATGCTGCGTATGTGGCCGGGCTGCGAAGGCAAGGCCGAAATCCTGGCAGCCTGGGCCCCAGCAGACCAATGGTTTATGGACATGGGGACACGGATGACCTGTTTGCCACATACAGGAGGGATCCTTGGGCCCCTCACTGGCTCGCCATTCAGCTCCACGACGTCCACTGCTGGCCCTGGCCTTTGCTTTGGCTGCTGCCCCATTGAACGTGTGCTCCGGAGCCATGTTTCTCCACCCATCACTATCATTCTGCCACCAGGGGATATGTGAGTGTGGAAGTCACCATTTGTCACTGGCAGCAGTGTCCCAAGTCACTAGACTTCCAGGTACCCGCTGACCTAGGCTGCCTCCTGCCCCAGGCAAGGTCCCCAATCCTTTATCCCACATGCTGACACCTAGGCACTGGCGGACATTCATTTTTATCAACACAGAGGTCTGAGTGAGGGTCAGCGGGCCAGGTAGGTGAAGTCAAGGCCAGGTGGGCGGGGCTGAGGATTCTTTGCCATCACCATAGAGACAGTCCCCCCACCGCAAGAGTAGGCGGAGCTTGTGATGGGCCTGGTGACAAGACTCAGCCAATGGCAGAGATCCGGCCCGCCAGGCAGATGACACAGGGCCCTCCATTGTGACCTATGACACCTAGTGGCCACAGCGTTGGAGCACACCCTGGGAAAGGCTACGTAGGCACAAGGGAGCCCCTGGTGCGGACTGCTTCAGGGCAGTGGCAGAGCAGGCCAGATACCTCTTTCCCACTTTCCTGAGGATATCAGTACGCAAGGCATCCCCACTCAGCATCTCTTCCCTCTCTCTCTCTCGGTCTCTCTCGGGATGTTTTCATTCTCTGAAATCTCTTTCCTTCTCCCCCTGAGTCACTTCATAGCTTGGAGTGCCTGACAGAGTGCCTAGAGACAAAAGAGCAAAGGGGGAAGGCCTCTGGCTCTACTGGTTGCCCATGGGCAGAGAAGATCTGCTCGTCTATCTGGAAGGTCTAGAGACTAGTGATTGATTGGGGAGCTACATCCTGGGCGGACCTGGCCAGGTGAAGCTTGCTGACACGTGGCAGCCTCTCTGGAGACTACTAATCCCGCTGATAACATTCTATGCAAACAGCCGGCTGAGTGCCATGGGCAGAAAACATTGACACATACCTGCCAGAGGCCTATTCTGGGTCTCAAGAGTCCACCCTGGTCTCCAGCAACTCATCATCTCAGCACACACTTTGCCTGCACGCATGGAAACCGCCTCTCTCCACGAATGCCTTCACCTGCTAGGAAACACACGATGTCACTCAGCCAAAGGAGAGCACAGGCAAAGTCAACTGAAGGCCCCATTTTCAAGATTCTGCCCTCTGCTGCTCCACAGCCTCCGGTGGCACACTGCATGTGCGTCACTTCTCGGTAGACAAGGCCCAAATCCGGGCATCCAGGGCCCCAGCCCTCCACAGTCTACGGATGGCGGCATATGGATCACCTCTTTGCCTCGTACGGCAGGGAGGCCTGGGTCCTAGACTGGCTCTGCTAGAGCTCCACGACCTCAGCTATTTTCCCTGACCTTTGGCCCGTGCCCTCGTGAGCGTGTCATCTCTAGTTACACTTCTCTTCCGACCACACTGAATCCGCCACCTGCGGATACCTGAGCGTGGAAGTCAACATCTATCACTGGCTGCAGTGTCACAGGTCACTAGGTGTCTAGTCTCAGGCTGACCTTGGCTGTCTTCTGCCCAGGCAAGGAGCCTAATCCTTCCAAGGAAATCAGGACACGTGCTCTCTGGCCGACTTCCTTTCTTTCATCCACACAGCGGTCTACATGAGGTTAAAGAGGCCAGGTAGGCCAGGGGAAGGCTGAGTGCGGGGGCTAAGGCTTCTTTCCCAATCACCATGGAGACACCACCGGAAGGCTGGGCGGAACTTCTGACGGGGACGAGTCACAAACACTGAGCCAATAGGAGAGGTCCAGCCTATCCGGCCAGTTCAGCAGAGCCCTCCATTTTCCTCCTCATGGACAGACAATGGCCCCTTGCGTCTTTGGCCACAAAATCGAGGGCACCCAGGGAATAACTTCACAGTAGGCAACCCCTGATATGAACACCTTCGACACACTGGGACAGCAGGCAGGTACCTCTTTTCCACCTACGCTAGGATATCAGTAGGCAAGGCGCCCTTCATCTGCATCTATGGCCTCTCTGTATATGTTCATTCAGAGGAATCTCTTCATTCTACCCCTGAGACACATCACAAGTACGAGGGGCCTGAGAGAGAGCCTGGAGATGAAACGGGGGAGGCTTCTGGCTGGACCGCTCCCCAGTGGGTAGAGAACAGCAGGTAGTCTCTCTGGAAGGTCTTAGCTTCTGTTGATTGACATGTGCAATACAGTAGGGGCGGACCCTGGCCAGGTGGAGCTTGTGGGCAGATGCAACCTCTCTGGCCACGAATAATTCCGCTGCTGCTTTGTATGGCGAAAACCTCTCCCCGCCAAGGGGGATGGGTAGAGAACATTGACCCACACCCACCAGGGACCTTTCCTGGGACTAAAGATTACCAACATGGTCTCAACGTCGTCACCCTCTCAGCACACACCCTTCCTGCACACGTAATCCTGCCTTTCTCCGTCAGGGCCCTATCCCACCAGGAAAAAAAGCAAGCTGCTCAAAAAGGCCAATGCCAGGGAGATCGAGGAAACACTGCCATTTTCCACATTTTTGCTGTCTACATGTCCCCGCCTCCGGTGCAAGGCTGCGTATGTGGCCGGGCTGCGAAGGCAAGGCCGAAATCCTGGCAGCCTGGGCCCCAGCAGACCAATGGTTTATGGACATGGGGACACAGATGACCTGTTTGCCACATACAGGAGGGATCCTTGGGCCCCTCACTGGCTCGCCATTCAGCTCCACGACGTCCACTGCTGGCCCTGGCCTTTGCTTTGGCTGGTGCCCCATTGAACGTGTGCTCCGGAGCCATGTTTCTCCACCCATCACTATCATTCTGCCACCAGGGGATATGTGAGTGTGGGAGTCACCATTTGTCACTGGCAGCAGTGTCCCAAGTCACTAGACTTCCAGGTACCCGCTGACCTAGGCTGCCTCCTGCCCCTGGCAAGGTCCCCAATCCTTTATCCCAGATGCTGACACCTAGGCACTGGCGGACATTCATTTTTATCAACACAGAGGTCTGAGTGAGGGTCAGCGGGCCAGGTAGGTGAAGTCAAGGCCAGGTGGGCGGGGCTGAGGATTCTTTACCATCACCATAGAGACAGTCCCCCCACCGCAAGAGTGGGCGGAGCTTGTGATGGGCCTGGTGACAAGACTCAGCCAATGGCAGAGATCCGGCCCGCCAGGCAGATGACACAGGGCCCTCCATTGTGACTTATGACAGCTAGTGGCCACAGCGTTGGAGCACACCCTGGGAAAGGCTACGTAGGCACAAGGGAGCCCCTGGTGCGGACTGCTTCAGGGCAGTGGCAGAGCAGGCCAGATACCTCTTTCCCACTTTCCTGAGGATATCAGTACGCAAGGCATCCCCACTCAGCATCACTTCCCTCTCTCTCTCTCGGTCTCTCTCGGGATGTTTTCATTCTCTGAAATCTCTTTCCTTCTCCCCCTGAGTCACTTCATAGCTTGGAGTGCCTGACAGAGTGCCTAGAGACAAAAGAGCAAAGGGGGAAGGCCTCTGGCTCTACTGGTTGCCCATGGGCAGAGAAGATCTGCTCGTCTATCTGGAAGGTCTAGAGAGTAGTGATTGATTGGGGAGCTACATCCTGGGCGGACCTGGCCAGGTGAAGCTTGCTGACACGTGGCAGCCTCTCTGGAGACTACTAATCCCGCTGATAACATTCTATGCAAACAGCCGGCTGAGTGCCATGGGCAGAAAACATTGACACATACCTGCCAGAGGCCTATTCTGGGTCTCAAGAGTCCACCCTGGTCTCCAGCAACTCATCATCTCAGCACACACTTTGCCTGCACGCATGGAAACCGCCTCTCTCCACGAATGCCTTCACCTGCTAGGAAACACACGATGTCACTCAGCCAAAGGACAGCACAGGCAAAGTCAACTGAAGGCCCCATTTTCAAGATTCTGCCCTCTGCTGCTCCACAGCCTCCGGTGGCACACTGCATGTGCGTCACTTCTCGGTAGACAAGGCCCAAATCCGGGCATCCAGGGCCCCAGCCCTCCACAGTCTACGGATGGCGGCATATGGATCACCTCTTTGCCTCGTACGGCAGGGAGGCCTGGGTCCTAGACTGGCTCTGCTAGAGCTCCACGACCTCAGCTATTTTCCCTGACCTTTGGCCCGTGCCCTCGTGAGCGTGTCATCTCTAGTTACACTTCTCTTCCGACCACACTGAATCCGCCACCTGCGGATACCTGAGCGTGGAAGTCAACATCTATCACTGGCTGCAGCGTCACAGGTCACTAGGTGTCTAGGCTCAGGCTGACCTTGGCTGTCTTCTGCCCAGGCAAGGAGCCTAATCCTTCCAAGGAAATCAGGACACGTGCTCTCTGGCCGACTTCCTTTCTTTCATCCACACAGCGGTCTACATGAGGTTAAAGAGGCCAGGTAGGCCAGGGGAAGGCTGAGTGCGGGGGCTAAGGCTTCTTTCCCAATCACCATGGAGACACCACCCCAAGGCTGGGCGGAACTTCTGACGGGGACGAGTCACAAACACTGAGCCAATAGGAGAGGTCCAGCCTATCCGGCCAGTTCAGCAGAGCCCTCCATTTTCCTCCTCATGGACAGACAATGGCCCCTTGCGTCTTTGGCCACAAAATCGAGGGCACCCAGGGAATAACTTCACAGTAGGCAACCCCTGATGTGAACACCTTCGACACACTGGGACAGCAGGCAGGTACCTCTTTTCCACCTACGCTAGGATATCAGTAGGCAAGGCACCCTTCATCTGCATCTATGGCCTCTCTGTATATGTTCATTCAGAGGAATCTCTTCATTCTACCCCTGAGACACATCACAAGTATGAGGGGCCTGAGAGAGAGCCTGGAGATGAAACGGGGGAGGCTTCTGGCTGGACCGCTCCCCAGTGGGTAGAGAACAGCAGGTAGTCTCTCTGGAAGGTCTTAGCTTCTGTTGATTGACATGTGCAATACAGTAGGGGCGGACCCTGGCCAGGTGGAGCTTGTGGGCAGATGCAACCTCTCTGGCCACGAATAATTCCGCTGCTGCTTTGTATGGCGAAAACCTCTCCCCGCCAAGGGGGATGGGTAGAGAACATTGACCCACACCCACCAGGGACCTTTCCTGGGACTATAGATCCCCACATGGTCTCAACGTCATCACCCTCTCAGCACACACCCTTCCTGCACACGTAATCCTGCCTTTCTCCGTCAGGGCCCTATCCCACCAGGAAAAAAAGCAAGCTGCTCAAAAAGGCCAATGCCAGGGAGATCGAGGAAACACTGCCATTTTCCACATTTTTGCTGTCTACATGTCCCCGCCTCCGGTGCAAGGCTGCGTATGTGGCCGGGCTGCGAAGGCAAGGCCGAAATCCTGGCAGCCTGGGCCCCAGCAGACCAATGGTTTATGGACATGGGGACACGGATGACCTGTTTGCCACATACAGGAGGGATCCTTGGGCCCCTCACTGGCTCGCCATTCAGCTCCACGACGTCCACTGCTGGCCCTGGCCTTTGCTTTGGCTGGTGCCCCATTGAACGTGTGCTCCGGAGCCATGTTTCTCCACCCATCACTATCATTCTGCCACCAGGGGATATGTGAGTGTGGAAGTCACCATTTGTCACTGGCAGCAGTGTCCCAAGTCACTAGACTTCCAGGTACCCGCTGACCTAGGCTGCCTCCTGCCCCAGGCAAGGTCCCCAATCCTTTATCCCAGATGCTGACACCTAGGCACTGGCGGACATTCATTTTTATCAACACAGAGGTCTGAGTGAGGGTCAGCGGGCCAGGTAGGTGAAGTCAAGGCCAGGTGGGCGGGGCTGAGGATTCTTTGCCATCACCATAGAGACAGTCCCCCCACCGCAAGAGTGGGCGGAGCTTGTGATGGGCCTGGTGACAAGACTCAGCCAATGGCAGAGATCCGGCCCGCCAGGCAGATGACACAGGGCCCTCCATTGTGACCTATGACACCTAGTGGCCACAGCGTTGGAGCACACCCTGGGAAAGGCTACGTAGGCACAAGGGAGCCCCTGGTGCGGACTGCTTCAGGGCAGTGGCAGAGCAGGCCAGATACCTCTTTCCCACTTTCCTGAGGATATCAGTACGCAAGGCATCCCCACTCAGCATCTCTTCCCTCTCTCTCTCTCGGTCTCTCTCGGGATGTTTTCATTTTCTGAAATCTCTTTCCTTCTCCCCCTGAGTCACTTCATAGCTTGGAGTGCCTGACAGAGTGCCTAGAGACAAAAGAGCAAAGGGGGAAGGCCTCTGGCTCTACTGGTTGCCCATGGGCAGAGAAGATCTGCTCGTCTATCTGGAAGGTCTAGAGACTAGTGATTGATTGGGGAGCTACATCCTGGGCGGACCTGGCCAGGTGAAGCTTGCTGACACGTGGCAGCCTCTCTGGAGACTACTAATCCCGCTGATAACATTCTATGCAAACAGCCGGCTGAGTGCCATGGGCAGAAAACATTGACACATACCTGCCAGAGGCCTATTCTGGGTCTCAAGAGTCCACCCTGGTCTCCAGCAACTCATCATCTCAGCACACACTTTGCCTGCACGCATGGAAACCGCCTCTCTCCACGAATGCCTTCACCTGCTAGGAAACACACGATGTCACTCAGCCAAAGGACAGCACAGGCAAAGTCAACTGAAGGCCCCATTTTCAAGATTCTGCCCTCTGCTGCTCCACAGCCTCCGGTGGCACACTGCATGTGCGTCACTTCTCGGTAGACAAGGCCCAAATCCGGGCATCCAGGGCCCCAGCCCTCCACAGTCTACGGATGGCGGCATATGGATCACCTCTTTGCCTCGTACGGCAGGGAGGCCTGGGTCCTAGACTGGCTCTGCTAGAGCTCCACGACCTCAGCTATTTTCCCTGACCTTTGGCCCGTGCCCTCGTGAGCGTGTCATCTCTAGTTACACTTCTCTTCCGACCACACTGAATCCGCCACCTGCGGATACCTGAGCGTGGAAGTCAACATCTATCACTGGCTGCAGCGTCACAGGTCACTAGGTGTCTAGGCTCAGGCTGACCTTGGCTGTCTTCTGCCCAGGCAAGGAGCCTAATCCTTCCAAGGAAATCAGGACACGTGCTCTCTGGCCGACTTCCTTTCTTTCATCCACACAGCGGTCTACATGAGGTTAAAGAGGCCAGGTAGGCCAGGGGAAGGCTGAGTGCGGGGGCTAAGGCTTCTTTCCCAATCACCATGGAGACACCACCGGAAGGCTGGGCGGAACTTCTGACGGGGACGAGTCACAAACACTGAGCCAATAGGAGAGGTCCAGCCTATCCGGCCAGTTCAGCAGAGCCCTCCATTTTCCTCCTCATGGACAGACAATGGCCCCTTGCGTCTTTGGCCAAAAAATCGAGGGCACCCAGGGAATAACTTCACAGTAGGCAACCCCTGATGTGAACACCTTCGACACACTGGGACAGCAGGCAGGTACCTCTTTTCCACCTACGCTAGGATATCAGTAGGCAAGGCGCCCTTCCTCTGCATCTATGGCCTCTCTGTATATGTTCATTCAGAGGAATCTCTTCATTCTACCCCTGAGACACATCACAAGTATGAGGGGCCTGAGAGAGAGCCTGGAGATGAAACGGGGGAGGCTTCTGGCTGGACCGCTCCCCAGTGGGTAGAGAACAGCAGGTAGTCTCTCTGGAAGGTCTTAGCTTCTGTTGATTGACATGTGCAATACAGTAGGGGCGGACCCTGGCCAGGTGGAGCTTGTGGGCAGATGCAACCTCTCTGGCCCCGAATAATTCCGCTGCTGCTTTGTATCGCGAAAACCTCTCCCCGCCAAGGGGGATGGGTAGAGAACATTGACCCACACCCACCAGGGACCTTTCCTGGGACTAAAGATTACCAACATGGTCTCAACGTCGTCACCCTCTCAGCACACACCCTTCCTGCACACGTAATCCTGCCTTTCTCCGTCAGGGCCCTATCCCACCAGGAAAAAAAGCAAGCTGCTCAAAAAGGCCAATGTCAGGGAAATCGAGGAAACACTGCCATTTTCCACATTTTTGCTGTCTACATGTCCCCGCCTCCGGTGCAAGGCTGCGTATGTGGCCGGGCTGCGAAGGCAAGGCCGAAATCCTGGCAGCCTAGGCCCCAGCAGACCAATGGTTTATGGACATGGGGACACGGATGACCTGTTTGCCACATACAGGAGGGATCCTTGGGCCCCTCACTGGCTCGCCATTCAGCTCCACGACGTCCACTGCTGGCCCTGGCCTTTGCTTTGGCTGGTGCCCCATTGAACGTGTGCTCCGGAGCCATGTTTCTCCACCCATCACTATCATTCTGCCACCAGGGGATATGTGAGTGTGGGAGTCACCATTTGTCACTGGCAGCAGTGTCCCAAGTCACTAGACTTCCAGGTACCCGCTGACCTAGGCTGCCTCCTGCCCCTGGCAAGGTCCCCAATCCTTTATCCCAGATGCTGACACCTAGGCACTGGCGGACATTCATTTTTATCAACACAGAGGTCTGAGTGAGGGTCAGCGGGCCAGGTAGGTGAAGTCAAGGCCAGGTGGGCGGGGCTGAGGATTCTTTACCATCACCATAGAGACAGTCCCCCCACTGCAAGAGTGGGCGGAGCTTGTGATGGGCCTGGTGACAAGACTCAGCCAATGGCAGAGATCCGGCCCGCCAGGCAGATGACACAGGGCCCTCCATTGTGACTTATGACAGCTAGTGGCCACAGCGTTGGAGCACACCCTGGGAAAGGCTACGTAGGCACAAGGGAGCCCCTGGTGCGGACTGCTTCAGGGCAGTGGCAGAGCAGGCCAGATACCTCTTTCCCACTTTCCTGAGGATATCAGTACGCAAGGCATCCCCACTCAGCATCACTTCCCTCTCTCTCTCTCGGTCTCTCTCGGGATGTTTTCATTCTCTGAAATCTCTTTCCTTCTCCCCCTGAGTCACTTCATAGCTTGGAGTGCCTGACAGAGTGCCTAGAGACAAAAGAGCAAAGGGGGAAGGCCTCTGGCTCTACTGGTTGCCCATGGGCAGAGAAGATCTGCTCGTCTATCTGGAAGGTCTAGAGAGTAGTGATTGATTGGGGAGCTACATCCTGGGCGGACCTGGCCAGGTGAAGCTTGCTGACACGTGGCAGCCTCTCTGGAGACTACTAATCCCGCTGATAACATTCTATGCAAACAGCCGGCTGAGTGCCATGGGCAGAAAACATTGACACATACCTGCCAGAGGCCTATTCTGGGTCTCAAGAGTCCACCCTGGTCTCCAGCAACTCATCATCTCAGCACACACTTTGCCTGCACGCATGGAAACCGCCTCTCTCCACGAATGCCTTCACCTGCTAGGAAACACACGATGTCACTCAGCCAAAGGACAGCACAGGCAAAGTCAACTGAAGGCCCCATTTTCAAGATTCTGCCCTCTGCTGCTCCACAGCCTCCGGTGGCACACTGCATGTGCGTCACTTCTCGGTAGACAAGGCCCAAATCCGGGCATCCAGGGCCCCAGCCCTCCACAGTCTACGGATGGCGGCATATGGATCACCTCTTTGCCTCGTACGGCAGGGAGGCCTGGGTCCTAGACTGGCTCTGCTAGAGCTCCACGACCTCAGCTATTTTCCCTGACCTTTGGCCCGTGCCCTCGTGAGCGTGTCATCTCTAGTTACACTTCTCTTCCGACCACACTGAATCCGCCACCTGCGGATACCTGAGCGTGGAAGTCAACATCTATCACTGGCTGCAGCGTCACAGGTCACTAGGTGTCTAGGCTCAGGCTGACCTTGGCTGTCTTCTGCCCAGGCAAGGAGCCTAATCCTTCCAAGGAAATCAGGACACGTGCTCTCTGGCCGACTTCCTTTCTTTCATCCACACAGCGGTCTACATGAGGTTAAAGAGGCCAGGTAGGCCAGGGGAAGGCTGAGTGCGGGGGCTAAGGCTTCTTTCCCAATCACCATGGAGACACCACCGGAAGGCTGGGCGGAACTTCTGACGGGGACGAGTCACAAACACTGAGCCAATAGGAGAGGTCCAGCCTATCCGGCCAGTTCAGCAGAGCCCTCCATTTTCCTCCTCATGGACAGACAATGGCCCCTTGCGTCTTTGGCCACAAAATCGAGGGCACCCAGGGAATAACTTCACAGTAGGCAACCCCTGATGTGAACACCTTCGACACACTGGGACAGCAGGCAGGTACCTCTTTTCCACCTACGCTAGGATATCAGTAGGCAAGGCACCCTTCATCTGCATCTATGGCCTCTCTGTATATGTTCATTCAGAGGAATCTCTTCATTCTACCCCTGAGACACATCACAAGTATGAGGGGCCTGAGAGAGAGCCTGGAGATGAAACGGGGGAGGCTTCTGGCTGCACCGCTCCCCAGTGGGTAGAGAACAGCAGGTAGTCTCTCTGGAAGGTCTTAGCTTCTGTTGATTGACATGTGCAATACAGTAGGGGCGGACCCTGGCCAGGTGGAGCTTGTGGGCAGATGCAACCTCTCTGGCCCCGAATAATTCCGCTGCTGCTTTGTATGGCGAAAACCTCTCCCCGCCAAGGGGGATGGGTAGAGAACATTGACCCACACCCACCAGGGACCTTTCCTGGGACTATAGATCCCCACATGGTCTCAACGTCATCACCCTCTCAGCACACACCCTTCCTGCACACGTAATCCTGCCTTTCTCCGTCAGGGCCCTATCCCACCAGGAAAAAAAGCAAGCTGCTCAAAAAGACCAATGTCAGGGAGATCGAGGAAACACTGCCATTTTCCACATTTTTGCTGTCTACATGTCCCCGCCTCCGGTGCAAGGCTGCGTATGTGGCCGGGCTGCAAAGGCAAGGCCGAAATCCTGGCAGCCTGGGCCCCAGCAGACCAATGGTTTATGGACATGGGGACACGGATGACCTGTTTGCCACATACAGGAGGGATCCTTGGGCCCCTCACTGGCTCGCCATTCAGCTCCACGACGTCCACTGCTGGCCCTGGCCTTTGCTTTGGCTGGTGCCCCATTGAACGTGTGCTCCGGAGCCATGTTTCTCCACCCATCACTATCATTCTGCCACCAGGGGATATGTGAGTGTGGAAGTCACCATTTGTCACTGGCAGCAGTGTCCCAAGTCACTAGACTTCCAGGTACCCGCTGACCTAGGATGCCTCCTGCCCCAGGCAAGGTCCCCAATCCTTTATCCCACATGCTGACACCTAGGCACTGGCGGACATTCATTTTTATCAACACAGAGGTCTGAGTGAGGGTCAGCGGGCCAGGTAGGTGAAGTCAAGGCCAGGTGGGCGGGGCTGAGGATTCTTTGCCATCACCATAGAGACAGTCCCCCCACCGCAAGAGTGGGCGGAGCTTGTGATGGGCCTGGTGACAAGACTCAGCCAATGGCAGAGATCCGGCCCGCCAGGCAGATGACACAGGGCCCTCCATTGTGACCTATGACACCTAGTGGCCACAGCGTTGGAGCACACCCTGGGAAAGGCTACGTAGGCACAAGGGAGCCCCTGGTGCGGACTGCTTCAGGGCAGTGGCAGAGCAGGCCAGATACCTCTTTCCCACTTTCCTGAGGATATCAGTACGCAAGGCATCCCCACTCAGCATCTCTTCCCTCTCTCTCTCTCGGTCTCTCTCGGGATGTTTTCATTCTCTGAAATCTCTTTCCTTCTCCCCCTGAGTCACTTCATAGCTTGGAGTGCCTGACAGAGTGCCTAGAGACAAAAGAGCAAAGGGGGAAGGCCTCTGGCTCTACTGGTTGCCCATGGGCAGAGAAGATCTGCTCGTCTATCTGGAAGGTCTAGAGACTAGTGATTGATTGGGGAGCTACATCCTGGGCGGACCTGGCCAGGTGAAGCTTGCTGACACGTGGCAGCCTCTCTGGAGACTACTAATCCCGCTGATAACATTCTATGCAAACAGCCGGCTGAGTGCCATGGGCAGAAAACATTGACACATACCTGCCAGAGGCCTATTCTGGGTCTCAAGAGTCCACCCTGGTCTCCAGCAACTCATCATCTCAGCACACACTTTGCCTGCACGCATGGAAACCGCCTCTCTCCACCAATGCCTTCACCTGCTAGGAAATACACGATGTCACTCAGCCAAAGGAGAGCACAGGCAAAGTCAACTGAAGGCCCCATTTTCAAGATTCTGCCCTCTGCTGCTCCACAGCCTCCGGTGGCACACTGCATGTGCGTCACTTCTCGGTAGACAAGGCCCAAATCCGGGCATCCAGGGCCCCAGCCCTCCACAGTCTACGGATGGCGGCATATGGATCACCTCTTTGCCTCGTACGGCAGGGAGGCCTGGGTCCTAGACTGGCTCTGCTAGAGCTCCACGACCTCAGCTATTTTCCCTGACCTTTGACCCGTGCCCTCGTGAGCGTGTCATCTCTAGTTACACTTCTCTTCCGACCACACTGAATCCGCCACCTGCGGATACCTGAGCGTGGAAGTCAACATCTATCACTGGCTGCAGCGTCACAGGTCACTAGGTGTCTAGGCTCAGGCTGACCTTGGCTGTCTTCTGCCCAGGCAAGGAGCCTAATCCTTCCAAGGAAATCAGGACACGTGCTCTCTGGCCGACTTCCTTTCTTTCATCCACACAGCGGTCTAGATGAGGTTAAAGAGGCCAGGTAGGCCAGGGGAAGGCTGAGTGCGGGGGCTAAGGCTTCTTTCCCAATCACCATGGAGACACCACCGGAAGGCTGGGCGGAACTTCTGACGGGGACGAGTCACAAACACTGAGCCAATAGGAGAGGTCCAGCCTATCCGGCCAGTTCAGAAGAGCCCTCCATTTTCCTCACGGACAGACAATGGCCCCTTGCGTCTTTGGCCACAAAATCGAGGGCACCCAGGGAATAACTTCACACTAGGCAACCCCTGATGTGAACACCTTGACACACTGGGACAGCAGGCAGGTACCTCTTTTCCACCTACGCTAGGATATCAGTAGGCAAGGCGCCCTTCCTCTGCATCTATGGCCTCTCTGTATATGTTCATTCAGAGGAATCTCTTCATTCTACCCCTGAGACACATCACAAGTATGAGGGGCCTGAGAGAGAGCCTGGAGATGAAACGGGGGAGGCTTCTGGCTGGACCGCTCCCCAGTGGGTAGAGAACAGCAGGTAGTCTCTCTGGAAGGTCTTAGCTTCTGTTGATTGACATGTGCAATACACTAGGGGCGGACCCTGGCCAGGTGGAGCTTGTGGGCAGATGCAACCTCTCTGGCCCCGAATAATTCCGCTGCTGCTTTGTATGGCGAAAACCTCTCCCCGCCAAGGGGGATGGGTAGAGAACATTGACCCACACCCACCAGGGACCTTTCCTGGGACTAAAGATTACCAACATGGTCTCAACGTCGTCACCCTCTCAGCACACACCCTTCCTGCACACGTAATCCTGCCTTTCTCCGTCAGGGCCCTATCCCACCAGGAAAAAAAGCAAGCTGCTCAAAAAGGCCAATGTCAGGGAAATCGAGGAAACACTGCCATTTTCCACATTTTTGCTGTCTACATGTCCCCGCCTCCGGTGCAAGGCTGCATATGTGGCCGGGCTGCGAAGGCAAGGCCGAAATCCTGGCAGCCTGGGCCCCAGCAGACCAATGGTTTATGGACATGGGGACACGGATGACCTGTTTGCCACATACAGGAGGGATCCTTGGGCCCCTCACTGGCTCGCCATTCAGCTCCACGACGTCCACTGCTGGCCCTGGCCTTTGCTTTGGCTGGTGCCCCATTGAACGTGTGCTCCGGAGCCATGTTTCTCCACCCATCACTATCATTCTGCCACCAGGGGATATGTGAGTGTGGAAGTCACCATTTGTCACTGGCAGCAGTGTCCCAAGTCACTAGACTTCCAGGTACCCGCTGACCTAGGCTGCCTCCTGCCCCAGGCAAGGTCCCCAATCCTTTATCCCACATGCTGACACCTAGGCACTGGCGGACATTCATTTTTATCAACACAGAGGTCTGAGTGAGGGTCAGCGGGCCAGGTAGGTGAAGTCAAGGCCAGGTGGGCGGGGCTGAGGATTCTTTGCCATCACCATAGAGACAGTCCCCCCACCGCAAGAGTGGGCGGAGCTTGTGATGGGCCTGGTGACAAGACTCAGCCAATGGCAGAGATCCGGCCCGCCAGGCAGATGACACAGGGCCCTCCATTGTGACCTATGACACCTAGTGGCCACAGCGTTGGAGCACACCCTGGGAAAGGCTACGTAGGCACAAGGGAGCCCCTGGTGCGGACTGCTTCAGGGCAGTGGCAGAGCAGGCCAGATACCTCTTTCCCACTTTCCTGAGGATATCAGTACGCAAGGCATCCCCACTGAGCATCTCTTCCCTCGCTCTCTCTCGGTCTCTCTCGGGATGTTTTCATTCTCTGAAATCTCTTTCCTTCTCCCCCTGAGTCACTTCATAGCTTGCAGTGCCTGACAGAGTGCCTAGAGACAAAAGAGCAAAGGGGGAAGGCCTCTGGCTCTACTGGTTGCCCATGGGCAGAGAAGATCTGCTCGTCTATCTGGAAGGTCTAGAGAGTAGTGATTGATTGGGGAGCTACATCCTGGGCGGACCTGGCCAGGTGAAGCTTGCTGACACGTGGCAGCCTCTCTGGAGACTACTAATCCCGCTGATAACATTCTATGCAAATAGCCGGCTGAGTGCCATGGGCAGAAAACATTGACACATACCTGCCAGAGGCCTATTCTGGGTCTCAAGAGTCCACCCTGGTCTCCAGCAACTCATCATCTCAGCACACACTTTGCCTGCACGCATGGAAACCGCCTCTCTCCACGAATGCCTTCACCTGCTAGGAAACACACGATGTCACTCAGCCAAAGGACAGCACAGGCAAAGTCAACTGAAGGCCCCATTTTCAAGATTGTGCCCTCTGCTGCTCCACAGCCTCCGGTGGCACACTGCATGTGCGTCACTTCTCGGTAGACAAGGCCCAAATCCGGGCATCCAGGGCCCCAGCCCTCCACAGTCTACGGATGGCGGCATATGGATCACCTCTTTGCCTCGTACGGCAGGGAGGCCTGGGTCCTAGACTGGCTCTGCTAGAGCTCCACGACCTCAGCTATTTTCCCTGACCTTTGGCCCGTGCCCTCGTGAGCTTGTCATCTCTAGTTACACTTCTCTTCCGACCACACTGAATCCGCCACCTGCGGATACCTGAGCGTGGAAGTCAACATCTATCACTGGCTGCAGCGTCACAGGTCACTAGGTGTCTAGGCTCAGGCTGACCTTGGCTGTCTTCTGCCCAGGCAAGGAGCCTAATCCTTCCAAGGAAATCAGGACACGTGCTCTCTGGCCGACTTCCTTTCTTTCATCCACACAGCGGTCTAGAAGAGGTTAAAGAGGCCAGGTAGGCCAGGGGAAGGCTGAGTGCGGGGGCTAAGGCTTCTTTCCCAATCACCATGGAGACACCACCGCAAGGCTGGGCGGAACTTCTGACGGGGACGAGTCACAAACACTGAGCCAATAGGAGAGGTCCAGCCTATCCGGCCAGTTCAGCAGAGCCCTCCATTTTCCTCATGGACAGACAATGGCCCCTTGCGTCTTTGGCCACAAAATCGAGGGCACCCAGGGAATAACTTCACAGTAGGCAACCCCTGATGTGAACACCTTCGACACACTGGGACAGCAGGCAGGTACCTCTTTTCCACCTACGCTAGGATATCAGTGGGCAAGGCGCCCTTCCTCTGCATCTATGGCCTCTCTGTATATGTTCATTCAGAGGAATCTCTTCATTCTACCCCTGAGACACATCACAAGTATGAGGGGCCTGAGAGAGAGCCTGGAGATGAAACGGGGGAGGCTTCTGGCTGGACCGCTCCCCAGTGGGTAGAGAACAGCAGGTAGTCTCTCTGGAAGGTCTTAGCTTCTGTTGATTGACATGTGCAATACAGTAGGGGCGGACCCTGGCCAGGTGGAGCTTGTGGGCAGATGCAACCTCTCTGGCCACGAATAATTCCGCTGCTGCTTTGTATGGCGAAAACCTCTCCCCGCCAAGGGGGATGGGTAGAGAACATTGACCCACACCCACCAGGGACCTTTCCTGGGACTAAAGATTACCAACATGGTCTCAACGTCGTCACCCTCTCAGCACACACCCTTCCTGCACACGTAATCCTGCCTTTCTCCGTCAGGGCCCTATCCCACCAGGAAAAAAAGCAAGCTGCTCAAAAAGGCCAATGTCAGGGAAATCGAGGAAACACTGCCATTTTCCACATTTTTGCTGTCTACATGTCCCCGCCTCCGGTGCAAGGCTGCGTATGTGGCCGGGCTGCGAAGGCAAGGCCGAAATCCTGGCAGCCTGGGCCCCAGCAGACCAATGGTTTATGGACATGGGGACACGGATGACCTGTTTGCCACATACAGGAGGGATCCTTGGGCCCCTCACTGGCTCGCCATTCAGCTCCACGACGTCCACTGCTGGCCCTGGCCTTTGCTTTGGCTGGTGCCCCATTGAACGTGTGCTCCGGAGCCATGTTTCTCCACCCATCACTATCATTCTGCCACCAGGGGATATGTGAGTGTGGGAGTCACCATTTGTCACTGGCAGCAGTGTCCCAAGTCACTAGACTTCCAGGTACCCGCTGACCTAGGCTGCCTCCTGCCCCAGGCAAGGTCCCCAATCCTTTATCCCACATGCTGACACCTAGACACTGGCGGACATTCATTTTTATCAACACAGAGGTCTGAGTGAGGGTCAGCGGGCCAGGTAGGTGAAGTCAAGGCCAGGTGGGCGGGGCTGAGGATTCTTTGCCATCACCATAGAGACAGTCCCCCCACCGCAAGAGTGGGCGGAGCTTGTGATGGGCCTGGTGACAAGACTCAGCCAATGGCAGAGATCCGGCCCGCCAGGCAGATGACACAGGGCCCTCCATTGTGACCTATGACACCTAGTGGCCACAGCGTTGGAGCACACCCTGGGAAAGGCTACGTAGGCACAAGGGAGCCCCTGGTGCGGACTGCTTCAGGGCAGTGGCAGAGCAGGCCAGATACCTCTTTCCCACTTTCCTGAGGATATCAGTACGCAAGGCATCCCCACTCAGCATCTCTTCCCTCTCTCTCTCGGTCTCTCTCGGGATGTTTTCATTCTCTGAAATCTCTTTCCTTCTCCCCCTGAGTCACTTCATAGCTTGGAGTGCCTGACAGAGTGCCTAGAGACAAAAGAGCAAAGGGGGAAGGCCTCTGGCTCTACTGGTTGCCCATGGGCAGAGATCTGCTCGTCTATCTGGAAGGTCTAGAGAGTAGTGATTGATTGGGGAGCTACATCCTGGGCCGACCTGGCCAGGTGAAGCTTGCTGACACGTGGCAGCCTCTCTGGAGACTATTAATCCCGCTGATAACATTCTATGCAAACAGCCGGCTGAGTGCCATGGGCAGAAAACATTGACACATACCTGCCAGAGGCCTATTCTGGGTCTCAAGAGTCCACCCTGGTCTCCAGCAACTCATCATCTCAGCACACACTTTGCCTGCACGCATGGAAACCGCCTCTCTCCACGAATGCCTTCACCTGCTAGGAAACACACGATGTCACTCAGCCAAAGGAGAGCACAGGCAAAGTCAACTGAAGGCCCCATTTTCAAGATTCTGCCCTCTGCTGCTCCACAGCCTCCGGTGGCACACTGCATGTGCGTCACTTCTCGGTAGACAAGGCCCAAATCCGGGCATCCAGGGCCCCAGCCCTCCACAGTCTACGGATGGCGGCATATGGATCACCTCTTTGCCTCGTACGGCAGGGAGGCCTGGGTCCTAGACTGGCTCTGCTAGAGCTCCACGACCTCAGCTATTTTCCCTGACCTTTGGCCCGTGTCCTCGTGAGCGTGTCATCTCTAGTTACACTTCTCTTCCGACCACACTGAATCCGCCACCTGCGGATACCTGAGCGTGGAAGTCAACATCTATCACTGGCTGCAGCGTCACAGGTCACTAGGTGTCTAGGCTCAGGCTGACCTTGGCTGTCTTCTGCCCAGGCAAGGAGCCTAATCCTTCCAAGGAAATCAGGACACGTGCTCTCTGGCCGACTTCCTTTCTTTCATCCACACAGCGGTCTAGATGAGGTTAAAGAGGCCAGGTAGGCCAGGGGAAGGCTGAGTGCGGGGGCTAAGGCTTCTTTCCCAATCACCATGGAGACACCACCCCAAGGCTGGGCGGAACTTCTGACGGGGACGAGTCACAAACACTGAGCCAATAGGAGAGGTCCAGCCTATCCGGCCAGTTCCGCAGAGCCCTCAGTTTTACTCATGGACAGACAATGGCCCCTTGCGTCTTTGGCCACAAAATCGAGGGCACCCAGGGAATAACTTCACAGTAGGCAACCCCTGATGTGAACACCTTCGACACACTGGGACAGCAGGCAGGTACCTCTTTTCCACCTACGCTAGGATATCAGTAGGCAAGGCGCCCTTCCTCTGCATCTATGGCCTCTCGGTATATGTTCATTCAGAGGAATCTCTTCATTCTACCCCTGAGACACATCACAAGTACGAGGGGCCTGAGAGAGAGCCTGGAGATGAAACGGGGGAGGCTTCTGGCTGGACCGCTCCCCAGTGGGTAGAGAACAGCAGGTAGTCTCTCTGGAAGGTCTTAGCTTCTGTTGATTGACATGTGCAATACAGTAGGGGCGGACCCTGGCCAGGTGGAGCTTGTGGGCAGATGCAACCTCTCTGGCCACGAATAATTCCGCTGCTGCTTTGTATGGCGAAAACCTCTCCCCGCCAAGGGGGATGGGTAGAGAACATTGACCCACACCCACCAGGGACCTTTCCTGGGACTATAGATCACAACATGGTCTCAACGTCATCACCCTCTCAGCACACACCCTTCCTGCACACGTAATCCTGCCTTTCTCCGTCAGGGCCCTATCCCACCAGGAAAAAAAGCAAGCTGCTCAAAAAGGCCAATGTCAGGGAGATCGAGGAAACACTGCCATTTTCCACATTTTTGCTGTCTACATGTCCCCGCCTCCGGTGCAAGGCTGCGTATGTGGCCGGGCTGCGAAGGCAAGGCCGAAATCCTGGCAGCCTGGGCCCCAGCAGACCAATGGTTTATGGACATGGGGACACGGATGACCTGTTTGCCACATACAGGAGGGATCCTTGGGCCCCTCACTGGCTCGCCATTCAGCTCCACGACGTCCACTGCTGGCCCTGGCCTTTGCTTTGGCTGGTGCCCCATTGAACGTGTGCTCCGGAGCCATGTTTCTCCACCCATCACTATCATTCTGCCACCAGGGGATATGTGAGTGTGGGAGTCACCATTTGTCACTGGCAGCAGTGTCCCAAGTCACTAGACTTCCAGGTACCCGCTGACCTAGGCTGCCTCCTGCCCCTGGCAAGGTCCCCAATCCTTTATCCCACATGCTGACACCTAGGCACTGGCGGACATTCATTTTTATCAACACAGAGGTCTGAGTGAGGGTCAGCGGGCCAGGTAGGTGAAGTCAAGGCCAGGTAGGCGGGGCTGAGGATTCTTTGCCATCACCATAGAGACAGTCCCCCCACCGCAAGAGTGGGCGGAGCTTGTGATGGGCCTGGTGACAAGACTCAGCCAATGGCAGAGATCCGGCCCGCCAGGCAGATGACACAGGGCCCTCCATTGTGACCTATGACACCTAGTGGCCACAGCGTTGGAGCACACCCTGGGAAAGGCTACGTAGGCACAAGGGAGCCCCTGGTGCGGACTGCTTCAGGGCAGTGGCAGAGCAGGCCAGATACCTCTTTCCCACCCTCCTGAGGATATCAGTACGCAAGGCATCCCCACTCAGCATCTCTTCCCTCTCTCTCTCTCGGTCTCTCTCGGGATGTTTTCATTCTCTGAAATCTCTTTCCTTCTCCCCCTGAGTCACTTCATAGCTTGGAGTGCCTGACAGAGTGCCTAGAGACAAAAGAGCAAAGGGGGAAGGCCTCTGGCTCTACTGGTTGCCCATGGGCAGAGAAGATCTGCTCGTCTATCTGGAAGGTCTAGACACTAGTGATTGATTGGGGAGCTACATCCTGGGGGGACCTGGCCAGGTGAAGCTTGCTGACACGTGGCAGCCTCTCTGGAGACTACTAATCCCGCTGATAACATTCTATGCAAAGAGCCGGCTGAGTGCCATGGGCAGAAAACATTGACACATACCTGCCAGAGGCCTATTCTGGGTCTCAAGAGTCCACCCTGGTCTCCAGCAACTCATCATCTCAGCACACACTTTGCCTGCACGCATGGAAACCGCCTCTCTCCACGAATGCCTTCACCTGCTAGGAAACACACGATGTCACTCAGCCAAAGGAGAGCACAGGCAAAGTCAACTGAAGGCCCCATTTTCAAGATTGTGCCCTCTGCTGCTCCACAGCCTCCGGTGGCACACTGCATGTGCGTCACTTCTCGGTAGACAAGGCCCAAATCCGGGCATCCAGGGCCCCAGCCCTCCACAGTCTACGGATGGCGGCATATGGATCACCTCTTTGCCTCGTACGGCAGGGAGGCCTGGGTCCTAGACTGGCTCTGCTAGAGCTCCACGACCTCAGCTATTTTCCCTGACCTTTGGCCCGTGCCCTCGTGAGCGTGTCATCTCTAGTTACACTTCTCTTCCGACCACACTGAATCCGCCACCTGCGGATACCTGAGCGTGGAAGTCAACATCTATCACTGGCTGCAGCGTCACAGGTCACTAGGTGTCTAGGCTCAGGCTGACCTTGGCTGTCTTCTGCCCAGGCAAGGAGCCTAATCCTTCCAAGGAAATCAGGACACGTGCTCTTTGGCCGACTTCCTTTCTTTCATCCACACAGCGGTCTAGATGAGGTTAAAGAGGCCAGGTAGGCCAGGGGTAGGCTGAGTGCGGGGGCTAAGGCTTCTTTCCCAATCACCATGGAGACACCACCGGAAGGCTGGGCGGAACTTCTGACAGGGACGAGTCACAAACACTGAGCCAATAGGAGAGGTCCAGCCTATCCGGCCAGTTCAGAAGAGCCCTCCATTTTCCTCATGGACAGACAATGGCCCCTTGCGTCTTTGGCCACAAAATCGAGGGCACCCAGGGAGTAACTTCACAGTAGGCAACCCCTGATGTGAACACCTTCGACACACTGGGACAGCAGGCAGGTACCTCTTTTCCACCTACGCTAGGATATCAGTAGGCAAGGCGCCCTTCCTCTGCATCTATGGCCTCTCTGTATATGTTCATTTAGAGGAATCTCTTCATTCTACTCCTGAGACAAATCACAAGTATGAGGGGCCTGAGAGAGATCCTGGAGATGAAACGGGGGAGGCTTCTGGCTGGACCGCTCCCCAGTGGGTAGAGAACAGCAGGTAGTCTCTCTGGAAGGTCTTAGCTTCTGTTGATTGACATGTGCAATACAGTAGGGGCGGACCCTGGCCAGGTGGAGCTTGTGGGCAGATGCAACCTCTCTGGCCACGAATAATTCCGCTACTGCTTTGTATGGCGAAAACCTCTCCCCGCCAAGGGGGATGGGTAGAGAACATTGACCCACACCCACCAGGGACCTTTCCTGGGACTAAAGATTACCAACATGGTCTCAACTTCGTCACCCTCTCAGCACACACCCTTCCTGCACACGTAATCCTGCCTTTCTCCGTCAGGGCCCTATCCCACCAGGAAAAAAAGCAAGCTGCTCAAAAAGGCCAATGCCAGGGAAATTGAGGAAACACTGCCATTTTCCACATTTTTGCTGTCTACATGTCCCCGCCTCCGGTGCAATGCTGCGTATGTGGCCGGGCTGCGAAGGCAAGGCCGAAATCCTGGCAGCCTGGGCCCCAGCAGACCAATGGTTTATGGACATGGGGACACGGATGACCTGTTTGCCACATACAGGAGGGATCCTTGGGCCCCTCACTGGCTCGCCATTCAGCTCCACGACGTCCACTGCTGGCCCTGGCCTTTGCTTTGGCTGCTGCCCCATTGAACGTGTGCTCCGGAGCCATGTTTCTCCACCCATCACTATCATTCTGCCACCAGGGGATATGTGAGTGTGGAAGTCACCATTTGTCACTGGCAGCAGTGTCCCAAGTCACTAGACTTCCAGGTACCCGCTGACCTAGGCTGCCTCCTGCCCCAGGCAAGGTCCCCAATCCTTTATCCCACATGCTGACACCTAGGCACTGGCGGACATTCATTTTTATCAACACAGAGGTCTGAGTGAGGGTCAGCGGGCCAGGTAGGTGAAGTCAAGGCCAGGTGGGCGGGGCTGAGGATTCTTTGCCATCACCATAGAGACAGTCCCCCCACCGCAAGAGTGGGCGGAGCTTGTGATGGGCCTGGTGACAAGACTCAGCCAATGGCAGAGATCCGGCCCGCCAGGCAGATGACACAGGGCCCTCCATTGTGACCTATGACACCTAGTGGCCACAGCGTTGGAGCACACCCTGGGAAAGGCTACGTAGGCACAAGGGAGCCACTGGTGCGGACTGCTTCAGGGCAGTGGCAGAGCAGGCCAGATACCTCTTTCCCACTTTCCTGAGGATATCAGTACGCAAGGCATCCCCACTCAGCATCTCTTCCCTCTCTCTCTCGGTCTCTCTCGGGATGTTTTCATTCTCTGAAATCTCTTTCCTTCTCCCCCTGAGTCACTTCATAGCTTGGAGTGCCTGACAGAGTGCCTAGAGACAAAAGAGCAAAGGGGGAAGGCCTCTGGCTCTACTGGTTGCCCATGGGCAGAGAAGATCTGCTCGTCTATCTGGAAGGTCTAGAGAGTAGTGATTGATTGGGGAGCTACATCCTGGGCGGACCTGGCCAGGTGAAGCTTGCTGACACGTGGCAGCCTCTCTGGAGACTACTAATCCCGCTGATAACATTCTATGCAAAGAGCCGGCTGAGTGCCATGGGCAGAAAACATTGACACATACCTGCCAGAGGCCTATTCTGGGTCTCAAGAGTCCACCCTGGTCTCCAGCAACTCATCATCTCAGCACACACTTTGCCTGCACGCATGGAAACCGCCTCTCTCCACGAATGCCTTCACCTGCTAGGAAACACACGATGTCACTCAGCCAAAGGAGACCACAGGCAAAGACAACTGAAGGCCCCATTTTCAAGATTTTGCCCTCCGCTGCTCCACAGCCTCCGGTGGCACACTGCATGTGCGTCACTTCTCGGTAGACAAGGCCCAAATCCGGGCATCCAGGGCCCCAGCCCTCCACAGTCTACGGATGGCGGCATATGGATCACCTCTTTGCCTCGTACGGCAGGGAGGCCTGGGTCCTAGACTGGCTCTGCTAGAGCTCCACGACCTCAGCTATTTTCCCTGACCTTTGGCCCGTGCCCTCGTGAGCGTGTCATCTCTAGTTACACTTCTCTTCCGACCACACTGAATCCGCCACCTGCGGATACCTGAGCGTGGAAGTCAACATCTATCACTGGCTGCAGCGTCACAGGTCACTAGGTGTCTAGGCTCAGGCTGACCTTGGCTGTCTTCTGCCCAGGCAAGGAGCCTAATCCTTCCAAGGAAATCAGGACACGTGCTCACTGGCCGACATCCTTTCTTTCATCCACACAGCGGTCTAGATGAGGTTAAAGAGGCCAGGTAGGCCAGGGGAAGGCTGAGTGCGGGGGCTAAGGCTTCTTTCCCAATCACCATGGAGACACCACCGCAAGGCTGGGCAGAACTTCTGACGGGAACGAGTCACAAACACTGAGCCAATAGGAGAGGTCCAGCCTATCCGGCCAGTTCCGCAGAGCCCTCCATTTTCCTCATGGACAGACAATGGCCCCTTGCGTCTTTGGCCACAAAATCGAGGGCACCCAGGGAATAACTTCACAGTAGGCAACCCCTGATGTGAACACCTTCGACACACTGGGACAGCAGGCAGGTACCTCTTTTCCACCTACGCTAGGATATCAGTAGGCAAGGCGCCCTTCCTCTGCATCTATGGCCTCTCGGTATATGTTCATTCAGAGGAATCTCTTCATTCTACCCCTGAGACACATCACAAGTACGAGGGGCCTGAGAGAGAGCCTGGAGATGAAACGGGGGAGGCTTCTGGCTGGACCGCTCCCCAGTGGGTAGAGAACAGCAGGTAGTCTCTCTGGAAGGTCTTAGCTTCTGTTGATTGACATGTGCAATACAGTAGGGGCGGACCCTGGCCAGGTGGAGCTTGTGGGCAGATGCAACCTCTCTGGCCACGAATAATTCCGCTGCTGCTTTGTATGGCGAAAACCTCTCCCCGCCAAGGGGGATGGGTAGAGAACATTGACCCACACCCACCAGGGACCTTTCCTGGGACTATAGATCACAACATGGTCTCAACGTCATCACCCTCTCAGCACACACCCTTCCTGCACACGTAATCCTGCCTTTCTCCGTCAGGGCCCTATCCCACCAGGAAAAAAAGCAAGCTGCTCAAAAAGGCCAATGTCAGGGAGATCGAGGAAACACTGCCATTTTCCACATTTTTGCTGTCTACATGTCCCCGCCTCCGGTGCAAGGCTGCGTATGTGGCCGGGCTGCGAAGGCAAGGCCGAAATCCTGGCAGCCTGGGCCCCAGCAGACCAATGGTTTATGGACATGGGGACACGGATGACCTGTTTGCCACATACAGGAGGGATCCTTGGGCCCCTCACTGGCTCGCCATTCAGCTCCACGACGTCCACTGCTGGCCCTGGCCTTTGCTTTGGCTGCTGCCCCATTGAACGTGTGCTCCGGAGCCATGTTTCTCCACCCATCACTATCATTCTGCCACCAGGGGATATGTGAGTGTGGGAGTCACCATTTGTCACTGGCAGCAGTGTCCCAAGTCACTAGACTTCCAGGTACCCGCTGACCTAGGCTGCCTCCTGCCCCTGGCAAGGTCCCCAATCCTTTATCCCACATGCTGACACCTAGGCACTGGCGGACATTCATTTTTATCAACACAGAGGTCTGAGTGAGGGTCAGCGGGCCAGGTAGGTGAAGTCAAGGCCAGGTAGGCGGGGCTGAGGATTCTTTGCCATCACCATAGAGACAGTCCCCCCACCGCAAGAGTGGGCGGAGCTTGTGATGGGCCTGGTGACAAGACTCAGCCAATGGCAGAGATCCGGCCCGCCAGGCAGATGACACAGGGCCCTCCATTGTGACCTATGACACCTAGTGGCCACAGCGTTGGAGCACACCCTGGGAAAGGCTACGTAGGCACAAGGGAGCCACTGGTGCGGACTGCTTCAGGGCAGTGGCAGAGCAGGCCAGATACCTCTTTCCCACTTTCCTGAGGATATCAGTACGCAAGGCATCCCCACTCAGCATCTCTTCCCTCTCTCTCTCGGTCTCTCTCGGGATGTTTTCATTCTCTGAAATCTCTTTCCTTCTCCCCCTGAGTCACTTCATAGCTTGGAGTGCCTGACAGAGTGCCTAGAGACAAAAGAGCAAAGGGGGAAGGCCTCTGGCTCTACTGGTTGCCCATGGGCAGAGAAGATCTGCTCGTCTATCTGGAAGGTCTAGAGAGTAGTGATTGATTGGGGAGCTACATCCTGGGCGGACCTGGCCAGGTGAAGCTTGCTGACACGTGGCAGCCTCTCTGGAGACTACTAATCCCGCTGATAACATTCTATGCAAAGAGCCGGCTGAGTGCCATGGGCAGAAAACATTGACACATACCTGCCAGAGGCCTATTCTGGGTCTCAAGAGTCCACCCTGGTCTCCAGCAACTCATCATCTCAGCACACACTTTGCCTGCACGCATGGAAACCGCCTCTCTCCACGAATGCCTTCACCTGCTAGGAAACACACGATGTCACTCAGCCAAAGGAGACCACAGGCAAAGACAACTGAAGGCCCCATTTTCAAGATTTTGCCCTCCGCTGCTCCACAGCCTCCGGTGGCACACTGCATGTGCGTCACTTCTCGGTAGACAAGGCCCAAATCCGGGCATCCAGGGCCCCAGCCCTCCACAGTCTACGGATGGCGGCATATGGATCACCTCTTTGCCTCGTACGGCAGGGAGGCCTGGGTCCTAGACTGGCTCTGCTAGAGCTCCACGACCTCAGCTATTTTCCCTGACCTTTGGCCCGTGCCCTCGTGAGCGTGTCATCTCTAGTTACACTTCTCTTCCGACCACACTGAATCCGCCACCTGCGGATACCTGAGCGTGGAAGTCAACATCTATCACTGGCTGCAGTGTCACAGGTCACTAGGTGTCTAGGCTCAGGCTGACCTTGGCTGTCTTCTGCCCAGGCAAGGAGCCTAATCCTTCCAAGGAAATCAGGACACGTGCTCACTGGCCGACATCCTTTCTTTCATCCACACAGCGGTCTAGATGAGGTTAAAGAGGCCAGGTAGGCCAGGGGAAGGCTGAGTGCGGGGGCTAAGGCTTCTTTCCCAATCACCATGGAGACACCACCGGAAGGCTGGGCGGAACTTCTGACGGGGACGAGTCACAAACACTGAGCCAATAGGAGAGGTCCAGCCTATCCGGCCAGTTCAGAAGAGCCCTCCATTTTCCTCATGGACAGACAATGGCCCCTTGCGTCTTTGGCCACAAAATCGAGGGCACCCAGGGAATAACTTCACAGTAGGCAACCCCTGATGTGAACACCTTCGACACACTGGGACAGCAGGCAGGTACCTCTTTTCCACCTACGCTAGGATATCAGTAGGCAAGGCGCCCTTCCTCTGCATCTATGGCCTCTCTGTATATGTTCATTCAGAGGAATCTCTTCATTCTACCCCTGAGACACATCACAAGTATGAGGGGCCTGAGAGAGAGCCTGGAGATGAAACGGGGGAGGCTTCTGGCTGGACCGCTCCCCAGTGGGTAGAGAACAGCAGGTAGTCTCTCTGGAAGGTCTTAGCTTCTGTTGATTGACATGTGCAATACAGTAGGGGCGGACCCTGGCCAGGTGGAGCTTGTGGGCAGATGCAACCTCTCTGGCCACGAATAATTCCGCTGCTGCTTTGTATGGCGAAAACCTCTCCCCGCCAAGGGGGATGGGTAGAGAACATTGACCCACACCCACCAGGGACCTTTCCTGGGACTTTAGATCCCAACATGGTCTCAACGTTGTCACCCTCTCAGCACACACCCTTCCTGCACACGTAACCCTGCCTTTCTCCGTCAGGGCCCTATCCCACCAGGAAAAAAAGCAAGCTGCTCAAAAAGGCCAATGTCAGGGAAATCGAGGAAACACTGCCATTTTCCACATTTTTGCTGTCTACATGTCCCCGCCTCCGGTGCAAGGCTGCGTATGTGGCCGGGCTGCGAAGGCAAGGCCGAAATCCTGGCAGCCTGGGCCCCAGCAGACCAATGGTTTATGGACATGGGGACACGGATGACCTGTTTGCCACATACAGGAGGGATCCTTGGGCCCCTCACTGGCTCGCCATTCAGCTCCACGACGTCCACTGCTGGCCCTGGCCTTTGCTTTGGCTGCTGCCCCATTGAACGTGTGCTCCGGAGCCATGTTTCTCCACCCATCACTATCATTCTGCCACCAGGGGATATGTGAGTGTGGAAGTCACCATTTGTCACTGGCAGCAGTGTCCCAAGTCACTAGACTTCCAGGTACCCGCTGACCTAGGCTGCCTCCTGCCCCAGGCAAGGTCCCCAATCCTTTATCCCACATGCTGACACCTAGGCACTGGCGGACATTCATTTTTATCAACACAGAGGTCTGAGTGAGGGTCAGCGGGCCAGGTAGGTGAAGTCAAGGCCAGGTGGGCGGGGCTGAGGATTCTTTGCCATCACCATAGAGACAGTCCCCCCACCGCAAGAGTGGGCGGAGCTTGTGATGGGCCTGGTGACAAGACTCAGCCAATGGCAGAGATCCGGCCCGCCAGGCAGATGACACAGGGCCCTCCATTGTGACCTATGACACCTAGTGGCCACAGCGTTGGAGCACACCCTGGGAAAGGCTACGTAGGCACAAGGGAGCCCCTGGTGCGGACTGCTTCAGGGCAGTGGCAGAGCAGGCCAGATACCTCTTTCCCACTTTCCTGAGGATATCAGTACGCAAGGCATCCCCACTCGGCATCACTTCCCTCTCTCTCTCTCGGTCTCTCTCGGGATGTTTTCATTCTCTGAAATCTCTTTCCTTCTCCCCCTGAGTCACTTCATAGCTTGGAGTGCCTGACAGAGTGCCTAGAGACAAAAGAGCAAAGGGGGAAGGCCTCTGGCTCTACTGGTTGCCCATGGGCAGAGAAGATCTGCTCGTCTATCTGGAAGGTCTAGAGAGTAGTGATTGATTGGGGAGCTACATCCTGGGCGGACCTGGCCAGGTGAAGCTTGCTGACACGTGGCAGCCTCTCTGGAGACTACTAATCCCGCTGATAACATTCTATGCAAAGAGCCGGCTGAGTGCCATGGGCAGAAAACATTGACACATACCTGCCAGAGGCCTATTCTGGGTCTCAAGAGTCCACCCTGGTCTCCAGCAACTCATCATCTCAGCACACACTTTGCCTGCACGCATGGAAACCGCCTCTCTCCACGAATGCCTTCACCTGCTACGAAACACTCGATGTCACTCAGCCAAAGGAGAGCACAGGCAAAGTCAACTGAAGGCCCCATTTTCAAGATTCTGCCCTCTGCTGCTCCACAGCCTCCGGTGGCACACTGCATGTGCGTCACTTCTCGGTAGACAAGGCCCAAATCCGGGCATCCAGGGCCCCAGCCCTCCACAGTCTACGGATGGCGGCATATGGATCACCTCTTTGCCTCGTACGGCAGGGAGGCCTGGGTCCTAGACTGGCTCTGCTAGAGCTCCACGACCTCAGCTATTTTCCCTGACCTTTGGCCCGTGCCCTCGTGAGCGTGTCATCTCTAGTTACACTTCTCTTCCGACCACACTGAATCCGCCACCTGCGGATACCTGAGCGTGGAAGTCAACATCTATCACTGGCTGCAGCGTCACAGGTCACTAGGTGTCTAGGCTCAGGCTGACCTTGGCTGTCTTCTGCCCAGGCAAGGAGCCTAATCCTTCCAAGGAAATCAGGACACGTGCTCTCTGGCCGACTTCCTTTCTTTCATCCACACAGCGGTCTGGATGAGGTTAAAGAGGCCAGGTAGGCCAGGGGAAGGCTGAGTGCGGGGGCTAAGGCTTCTTTCCCAATCACCATGGAGACACCACCGGAAGGCTGGGCGGAACTTCTGACGGGGACGAGTCACAAACACTGAGCCAATAGGAGAGGTCCAGCCTATCCGGCCAGTTCAGAAGAGCCCTCCATTTTCCTCATGGACAGACAATGGCCCCTTGCGTCTTTGGCCACAAAATCGAGGGCACCCAGGGAATAACTTCACAGTAGGCAACCCCTGATGTGAACACCTTCGACACACTGGGACAGCAGGCAGGTACCTCTTTTCCACCTACGCTAGGATATCAGTAGGCAAGGCGCCCTTCCTCTGCATCTATGGCCTCTCTGTATATGTTCATTCAGAGGAATCTCTTCATTCTACCCCTGAGACACATCACAAGTATGAGGGGCCTGAGAGAGAGCCTGGAGATGAAACGGGGGAGGCTTCTGGCTGGACCGCTCCCCAGTGGGTAGAGAACAGCAGGTAGTCTCTCTGGAAGGTCTTAGCTTCTGTTGATTGACATGTGCAATACAGTAGGGGCGGACCCTGGCCAGGTGGAGCTTGTGGGCAGATGCAACCTCTCTGGCCACGAATAATTCCGCTGCTGCTTTGTATGGCGAAAACCTCTCCCCGCCAAGGGGGATGGGTAGAGAACATTGACCCACACCCACCAGGGACCTTTCCTGGGACTTTAGATCCCAACATGGTCTCAACGTTGTCACCCTCTCAGCACACACCCTTCCTGCACACGTAACCCTGCCTTTCTCCGTCAGGGCCCTATCCCACCAGGAAAAAAAGCAAGCTGCTCAAAAAGGCCAATGTCAGGGAGATCGAGGAAACACTGCCATTTTCCACATTTTTGCTGTCTACATGTCCCCGCCTCCGGTGCAAGGCTGCGTATGTGGCCGGGCTGCGAAGGCAAGGCCGAAATCCTGGCAGCCTGGGCCCCAGCAGACCAATGGTTTATGGACATGGGGACACGGATGACCTGTTTGCCACATACAGGAGGGATCCTTGGGCCCCTCACTGGCTCGCCATTCAGCTCCACGACGTCCACTGCTGGCCCTGGCCTTTGCTTTGGCTGGTGCCCCATTGAACGTGTGCTCCGGAGCCATGTTTCTCCACCCATCACTATCATTCTGCCACCAGGGGATATGTGAGTGTGGAAGTCACCATTTGTCACTGGCAGCAGTGTCCCAAGTCACTAGACTTCCAGGTACCCGCTGACCTAGGCTGCCTCCTGCCCCAGGCAAGGTCCCCAATCCTTTATCCCACATGCTGACACCTAGGCACTGGCGGACATTCATTTTTATCAACACAGAGGTCTGAGTGAGGGTCAGCGGGCCAGGTAGGTGAAGTCAAGGCCAGGTGGGCGAGGCTGAGGATTCTTTGCCATCACCATAGAGACAGTCCCCCCACCGCAAGAGTGGGCGGAGCTTGTGATGGGCCTGGTGACAAGACTCAGCCAATGGCAGAGATCCGGCCCGCCAGGCAGATGACACAGGGCCCTCCATTGTGACCTATGACACCTAGTGGCCACAGCGTTGGAGCACACCCTGGGAAAGGCTACGTAGGCACAAGGGAGCCACTGGTGCGGACTGCTTCAGGGCAGTGGCAGAGCAGGCCAGATACCTCTTTCCCACTTTCCTGAGGATATCAGTACGCAAGGCATCCCCACTCAGCATCTCTTCCCTCTCTCTCTCGGTCTCTCTCGGGATGTTTTCATTCTCTGAAATCTCTTTCCTTCTCCCCCTGAGTCACTTCATAGCTTGGAGTGCCTGACAGAGTGCCTAGAGACAAAAGAGCAAAGGGGGAAGGCCTCTGGCTCTACTGGTTGCCCATGGGCAGAGAAGATCTGCTCGTCTATCTGGAAGGTCTAGAGAGTAGTGATTGATTGGGGAGCTACATCCTGGGCGGACCTGGCCAGGTGAAGCTTGCTGACACGTGGCAGCCTCTCTGGAGACTACTAATCCCGCTGATAACATTCTATGCAAAGAGCCGGCTGAGTGCCATGGGCAGAAAACATTGACACATACCTGCCAGAGGCCTATTCTGGGTCTCAAGAGTCCACCCTGGTCTCCAGCAACTCATCATCTCAGCACACACTTTGCCTGCACGCATGGAAACCGCCTCTCTCCACGAATGCCTTCACCTGCTAGGAAACACACGATGTCACTCAGCCAAAGGAGACCACAGGCAAAGACAACTGAAGGCCCCATTTTCAAGATTTTGCCCTCCGCTGCTCCACAGCCTCCGGTGGCACACTGCATGTGCGTCACTTCTCGGTAGACAAGGCCCAAATCCGGGCATCCAGGGCCCCAGCCCTCCACAGTCTACGGATGGCGGCATATGGATCACCTCTTTGCCTCGTACGGCAGGGAGGCCTGGGTCCTAGACTGGCTCTGCTAGAGCTCCACGACCTCAGCTATTTTCCCTGACCTTTGGCCCGTGCCCTCGTGAGCGTGTCATCTCTAGTTACACTTCTCTTCCGACCACACTGAATCCGCCACCTGCGGATACCTGAGCGTGGAAGTCAACATCTATCACTGGCTGCAGCGTCACAGGTCACTAGGTGTCTAGGCTCAGGCTGACCTTGGCTGTCTTCTGCCCAGGCAAGGAGCCTAATCCTTCCAAGGAAATCAGGACACGTGCTCACTGGCCGACATCCTTTCTTTCATCCACACAGCGGTCTAGATGAGGTTAAAGAGGCCAGGTAGGCCAGGGGAAGGCTGAGTGCGGGGGCTAAGGCTTCTTTCCCAATCACCATGGAGACACCACCGGAAGGCTGGGCGGAACTTCTGACGGGGACGAGTCACAAACACTGAGCCAATAGGAGAGGTCCAGCCTATCCGGCCAGTTCAGAAGAGCCCTCCATTTTCCTCATGGACAGACAATGGCCCCTTGCGTCTTTGGCCACAAAATCGAGGGCACCCAGGGAATAACTTCACAGTAGGCAACCCCTGATGTGAACACCTTCGACACACTGGGACAGCAGGCAGGTACCTCTTTTCCACCTACGCTAGGATATCAGTAGGCAAGGCGCCCTTCCTCTGCATCTATGGCCTCTCTGTATATGTTCATTCAGAGGAATCTCTTCATTCTACCCCTGAGACACATCACAAGTATGAGGGGCCTGAGAGAGAGCCTGGAGATGAAACGGGGGAGGCTTCTGGCTGGACCGCTCCCCAGTGGGTAGAGAACAGCAGGTAGTCTCTCTGGAAGGTCTTAGCTTCTGTTGATTGACATGTGCAATACAGTAGGGGCGGACCCTGGCCAGGTGGAGCTTGTGGGCAGATGCAACCTCTCTGGCCACGAATAATTCCGCTGCTGCTTTGTATGGCGAAAACCTCTCCCCGCCAAGGGGGATGGGTAGAGAACATTGACCCACACCCACCAGGGACCTTTCCTGGGACTTTAGATCCCAACATGGTCTCAACGTTGTCACCCTCTCAGCACACACCCTTCCTGCACACGTAACCCTGCCTTTCTCCGTCAGGGCCCTATCCCACCAGGAAAAAAAGCAAGCTGCTCAAAAAGGCCAATGTCAGGGAAATCGAGGAAACACTGCCATTTTCCACATTTTTGCTGTCTACATGTCCCCGCCTCCGGTGCAAGGCTGCGTATGTGGCCGGGCTGCGAAGGCAAGGCCGAAATCCTGGCAGCCTGGGCCCCAGCAGACCAATGGTTTATGGACATGGGGACACGGATGACCTGTTTGCCACATACAGGAGGGATCCTTGGGCCCCTCACTGGCTCGCCATTCAGCTCCACGACGTCCACTGCTGGCCCTGGCCTTTGCTTTGGCTGCTGCCCCATTGAACGTGTGCTCCGGAGCCATGTTTCTCCACCCATCACTATCATTCTGCCACCAGGGGATATGTGAGTGTGGAAGTCACCATTTGTCACTGGCAGCAGTGTCCCAAGTCACTAGACTTCCAGGTACCCGCTGACCTAGGCTGCCTCCTGCCCCAGGCAAGGTCCCCAATCCTTTATCCCACATGCTGACACCTAGGCACTGGCGGACATTCATTTTTATCAACACAGAGGTCTGAGTGAGGGTCAGCGGGCCAGGTAGGTGAAGTCAAGGCCAGGTGGGCGGGGCTGAGGATTCTTTGCCATCACCATAGAGACAGTCCCCCCACCGCAAGAGTGGGCGGAGCTTGTGATGGGCCTGGTGACAAGACTCAGCCAATGGCAGAGATCCGGCCCGCCAGGCAGATGACACAGGGCCCTCCATTGTGACCTATGACACCTAGTGGCCACAGCGTTGGAGCACACCCTGGGAAAGGCTACGTAGGCACAAGGGAGCCCCTGGTGCGGACTGCTTCAGGGCAGTGGCAGAGCAGGCCAGATACCTCTTTCCCACTTTCCTGAGGATATCAGTACGCAAGGCATCCCCACTCAGCATCACTTCCCTCTCTCTCTCTCGGTCTCTCTCGGGATGTTTTCATTCTCTGAAATCTCTTTCCTTCTCCCCCTGAGTCACTTCATAGCTTGGAGTGCCTGACAGAGTGCCTAGAGACAAAAGAGCAAAGGGGGAAGGCCTCTGGCTCTACTGGTTGCCCATGGGCAGAGAAGATCTGCTCGTCTATCTGGAAGGTCTAGAGAGTAGTGATTGATTGGGGAGCTACATCCTGGGCGGACCTGGCCAGGTGAAGCTTGCTGACACGTGGCAGCCTCTCTGGAGACTACTAATCCCGCTGATAACATTCTATGCAAAGAGCCGGCTGAGTGCCATGGGCAGAAAACATTGACACATACCTGCCAGAGGCCTATTCTGGGTCTCAAGAGTCCACCCTGGTCTCCAGCAACTCATCATCTCAGCACACACTTTGCCTGCACGCATGGAAACCGCCTCTCTCCACGAATGCCTTCACCTGCTACGAAACACTCGATGTCACTCAGCCAAAGGAGAGCACAGGCAAAGTCAACTGAAGGCCCCATTTTCAAGATTCTGCCCTCTGCTGCTCCACAGCCTCCGGTGGCACACTGCATGTGCGTCACTTCTCGGTAGACAAGGCCCAAATCCGGGCATCCAGGGCCCCAGCCCTCCACAGTCTACGGATGGCGGCATATGGATCACCTCTTTGCCTCGTACGGCAGGGAGGCCTGGGTCCTAGACTGGCTCTGCTAGAGCTCCACGACCTCAGCTATTTTCCCTGACCTTTGGCCCGTGCCCTCGTGAGCGTGTCATCTCTAGTTACACTTCTCTTCCGACCACACTGAATCCGCCACCTGCGGATACCTGAGCGTGGAAGTCAACATCTATCACTGGCTGCAGCGTCACAGGTCACTAGGTGTCTAGGCTCAGGCTGACCTTGGCTGTCTTCTGCCCAGGCAAGGAGCCTAATCCTTCCAAGGAAATCAGGACACGTGCTCTCTGGCCGACTTCCTTTCTTTCATCCACACAGCGGTCTGGATGAGGTTAAAGAGGCCAGGTAGGCCAGGGGAAGGCTGAGTGCGGGGGCTAAGGCTTCTTTCCCAATCACCATGGAGACACCACCGGAAGGCTGGGCGGAACTTCTGACGGGGACGAGTCACAAACACTGAGCCAATAGGAGAGGTCCAGCCTATCCGGCCAGTTCAGAAGAGCCCTCCATTTTCCTCATGGACAGACAATGGCCCCTTGCGTCTTTGGCCACAAAATCGAGGGCACCCAGGGAATAACTTCACAGTAGGCAACCCCTGATGTGAACACCTTCGACACACTGGGACAGCAGGCAGGTACCTCTTTTCCACCTACGCTAGGATATCAGTAGGCAAGGCGCCCTTCCTCTGCATCTATGGCCTCTCTGTATATGTTCATTCAGAGGAATCTCTTCATTCTACCCCTGAGACACATCACAAGTATGAGGGGCCTGAGAGAGAGCCTGGAGATGAAACGGGGGAGGCTTCTGGCTGGACCGCTCCCCAGTGGGTAGAGAACAGCAGGTAGTCTCTCTGGAAGGTCTTAGCTTCTGTTGATTGACATGTGCAATACAGTAGGGGCGGACCCTGGCCAGGTGGAGCTTGTGGGCAGATGCAACCTCTCTGGCCACGAATAATTCCGCTGCTGCTTTGTATGGCGAAAACCTCTCCCCGCCAAGGGGGATGGGTAGAGAACATTGACCCACACCCACCAGGGACCTTTCCTGGGACTTTAGATCCCAACATGGTCTCAACGTTGTCACCCTCTCAGCACACACCCTTCCTGCACACGTAACCCTGCCTTTCTCCGTCAGGGCCCTATCCCACCAGGAAAAAAAGCAAGCTGCTCAAAAAGGCCAATGTCAGGGAGATCGAGGAAACACTGCCATTTTCCACATTTTTGCTGTCTACATGTCCCCGCCTCCGGTGCAAGGCTGCGTATGTGGCCGGGCTGCGAAGGCAAGGCCGAAATCCTGGCAGCCTGGGCCCCAGCAGACCAATGGTTTATGGACATGGGGACACGGATGACCTGTTTGCCACATACAGGAGGGATCCTTGGGCCCCTCACTGGCTCGCCATTCAGCTCCACGACGTCCACTGCTGGCCCTGGCCTTTGCTTTGGCTGCTGCCCCATTGAACGTGTGCTCCGGAGCCATGTTTCTCCACCCATCACTATCATTCTGCCACCAGGGGATATGTGAGTGTGGAAGTCACCATTTGTCACTGGCAGCAGTGTCCCAAGTCACTAGACTTCCAGGTACCCGCTGACCTAGGCTGCCTCCTGCCCCAGGCAAGGTCCCCAATCCTTTATCCCACATGCTGACACCTAGGCACTGGCGGACATTCATTTTTATCAACACAGAGGTCTGAGTGAGGGTCAGCGGGCCAGGTAGGTGAAGTCAAGGCCAGGTGGGCGGGGCTGAGGATTCTTTGCCATCACCATAGAGACAGTCCCCCCACCGCAAGAGTGGGCGGAGCTTGTGATGGGCCTGGTGACAAGACTCAGCCAATGGCAGAGATCCGGCCCGCCAGGCAGATGACACAGGGCCCTCCATTGTGACCTATGACACCTAGTGGCCACAGCGTTGGAGCACACCCTGGGAAAGGCTACGTAGGCACAAGGGAGCCACTGGTGCGGACTGCTTCAGGGCAGTGGCAGAGCAGGCCAGATACCTCTTTCCCACTTTCCTGAGGATATCAGTACGCAAGGCATCCCCACTCAGCATCTCTTCCCTCTCTCTCTCGGTCTCTCTCGGGATGTTTTCATTCTCTGAAATCTCTTTCCTTCTCCCCCTGAGTCACTTCATAGCTTGGAGTGCCTGACAGAGTGCCTAGAGACAAAAGAGCAAAGGGGGAAGGCCTCTGGCTCTACTGGTTGCCCATGGGCAGAGAAGATCTGCTCGTCTATCTGGAAGGTCTAGAGAGTAGTGATTGATTGGGGAGCTACATCCTGGGCGGACCTGGCCAGGTGAAGCTTGCTGACACGTGGCAGCCTCTCTGGAGACTACTAATCCCGCTGATAACATTCTATGCAAAGAGCCGGCTGAGTGCCATGGGCAGAAAACATTGACACATACCTGCCAGAGGCCTATTCTGGGTCTCAAGAGTCCACCCTGGTCTCCAGCAACTCATCATCTCAGCACACACTTTGCCTGCACGCATGGAAACCGCCTCTCTCCACGAATGCCTTCACCTGCTAGGAAACACACGATGTCACTCAGCCAAAGGAGACCACAGGCAAAGACAACTGAAGGCCCCATTTTCAAGATTTTGCCCTCCGCTGCTCCACAGCCTCCGGTGGCACACTGCATGTGCGTCACTTCTCGGTAGACAAGGCCCAAATCCGGGCATCCAGGGCCCCAGCCCTCCACAGTCTACGGATGGCGGCATATGGATCACCTCTTTGCCTCGTACGGCAGGGAGGCCTGGGTCCTAGACTGGCTCTGCTAGAGCTCCACGACCTCAGCTATTTTCCCTGACCTTTGGCCCGTGCCCTCGTGAGCGTGTCATCTCTAGTTACACTTCTCTTCCGACCACACTGAATCCGCCACCTGCGGATACCTGAGCGTGGAAGTCAACATCTATCACTGGCTGCAGCGTCACAGGTCACTAGGTGTCTAGGCTCAGGCTGACCTTGGCTGTCTTCTGCCCAGGCAAGGAGCCTAATCCTTCCAAGGAAATCAGGACACGTGCTCACTGGCCGACATCCTTTCTTTCATCCACACAGCGGTCTGGATGAGGTTAAAGAGGCCAGGTAGGCCAGGGGAAGGCTGAGTGCGGGGGCTAAGGCTTCTTTCCCAATCACCATGGAGACACCACCGGAAGGCTGGGCGGAACTTCTGACGGGGACGAGTCACAAACACTGAGCCAATAGGAGAGGTCCAGCCTATCCGGCCAGTTCAGAAGAGCCCTCCATTTTCCTCATGGACAGACAATGGCCCCTTGCGTCTTTGGCCACAAAATCGAGGGCACCCAGGGAATAACTTCACAGTAGGCAACCCCTGATGTGAACACCTTCGACACACTGGGACAGCAGGCAGGTACCTCTTTTCCACCTACGCTAGGATATCAGTAGGCAAGGCGCCCTTCCTCTGCATCTATGGCCTCTCTGTATATGTTCATTCAGAGGAATCTCTTCATTCTACCCCTGAGACACATCACAAGTATGAGGGGCCTGAGAGAGAGCCTGGAGATGAAACGGGGGAGGCTTCTGGCTGGACCGCTCCCCAGTGGGTAGAGAACAGCAGGTAGTCTCTCTGGAAGGTCTTAGCTTCTGTTGATTGACATGTGCAATACAGTAGGGGCGGACCCTGGCCAGGTGGAGCTTGTGGGCAGATGCAACCTCTCTGGCCACGAATAATTCCGCTGCTGCTTTGTATGGCGAAAACCTCTCCCCGCCAAGGGGGATGGGTAGAGAACATTGACCCACACCCACCAGGGACCTTTCCTGGGACTTTAGATCCCAACATGGTCTCAACGTTGTCACCCTCTCAGCACACACCCTTCCTGCACACGTAACCCTGCCTTTCTCCGTCAGGGCCCTATCCCACCAGGAAAAAAAGCAAGCTGCTCAAAAAGGCCAATGTCAGGGAAATCGAGGAAACACTGCCATTTTCCACATTTTTGCTGTCTACATGTCCCCGCCTCCGGTGCAAGGCTGCGTATGTGGCCGGGCTGCGAAGGCAAGGCCGAAATCCTGGCAGCCTGGGCCCCAGCAGACCAATGGTTTATGGACATGGGGACACGGATGACCTGTTTGCCACATACAGGAGGGATCCTTGGGCCCCTCACTGGCTCGCCATTCAGCTCCACGACGTCCACTGCTGGCCCTGGCCTTTGCTTTGGCTGGTGCCCCATTGAACGTGTGCTCCGGAGCCATGTTTCTCCACCCATCACTATCATTCTGCCACCAGGGGATATGTGAGTGTGGAAGTCACCATTTGTCACTGGCAGCAGTGTCCCAAGTCACTAGACTTCCAGGTACCCGCTGACCTAGGCTGCCTCCTGCCCCAGGCAAGGTCCCCAATCCTTTATCCCACATGCTGACACCTAGGCACTGGCGGACATTCATTTTTATCAACACAGAGGTCTGAGTGAGGGTCAGCGGGCCAGGTAGGTGAAGTCAAGGCCAGGTGGGCGGGGCTGAGGATTCTTTGCCATCACCATAGAGACAGTCCCCCCACCGCAAGAGTGGGCGGAGCTTGTGATGGGCCTGGTGACAAGACTCAGCCAATGGCAGAGATCCGGCCCGCCAGGCAGATGACACAGGGCCCTCCATTGTGACCTATGACACCTAGTGGCCACAGCGTTGGAGCACACCCTGGGAAAGGCTACGTAGGCACAAGGGAGCCACTGGTGCGGACTGCTTCAGGGCAGTGGCAGAGCAGGCCAGATACCTCTTTCCCACTTTCCTGAGGATATCAGTACGCAAGGCATCCCCACTCAGCATCTCTTCCCTCTCTCTCTCGGTCTCTCTCGGGATGTTTTCATTCTCTGAAATCTCTTTCCTTCTCCCCCTGAGTCACTTCATAGCTTGGAGTGCCTGACAGAGTGCCTAGAGACAAAAGAGCAAAGGGGGAAGGCCTCTGGCTCTACTGGTTGCCCATGGGCAGAGAAGATCTGCTCGTCTATCTGGAAGGTCTAGAGAGTAGTGATTGATTGGGGAGCTACATCCTGGGCGGACCTGGCCAGGTGAAGCTTGCTGACACGTGGCAGCCTCTCTGGAGACTACTAATCCCGCTGATAACATTCTATGCAAACAGCCGGCTGAGTGCCATGGGCAGAAAACATTGACACATACCTGCCAGAGGCCTATTCTGGGTCTCAAGAGTCCACCCTGGTCTCCAGCAACTCATCATCTCAGCACACACTTTGCCTGCACGCATGGAAACCGCCTCTCTCCACGAATGCCTTCACCTGCTAGGAAACACACGATGTCACTCAGCCAAAGGAGACCACAGGCAAAGACAACTGAAGGCCCCATTTTCAAGATTTTGCCCTCCGCTGCTCCACAGCCTCCGGTGGCACACTGCATGTGCGTCACTTCTCGGTAGACAAGGCCCAAATCCGGGCATCCAGGGCCCCAGCCCTCCACAGTCTACGGATGGCGGCATATGGATCACCTCTTTGCCTCGTACGGCAGGGAGGCCTGGGTCCTAGACTGGCTCTGCTAGAGCTCCACGACCTCAGCTATTTTCCCTGACCTTTGGCCCGTGCCCTCGTGAGCGTGTCATCTCTAGTTACACTTCTCTTCCGACCACACTGAATCCGCCACCTGCGGATACCTGAGCGTGGAAGTCAACATCTATCACTGGCTGCAGCGTCACAGGTCACTAGGTGTCTAGGCTCAGGCTGACCTTGGCTGTCTTCTGCCCAGGCAAGGAGCCTAATCCTTCCAAGGAAATCAGGACACGTGCTCACTGGCCGACATCCTTTCTTTCATCCACACAGCGGTCTAGATGAGGTTAAAGAGGCCAGGTAGGCCAGGGGAAGGCTGAGTGCGGGGGCTAAGGCTTCTTTCCCAATCACCATGGAGACACCACCGGAAGGCTGGGCGGAACTTCTGACGGGGACGAGTCACAAACACTGAGCCAATAGGAGAGGTCCAGCCTATCCGGCCAGTTCAGAAGAGCCCTCCATTTTCCTCATGGACAGACAATGGCCCCTTGCGTCTTTGGCCACAAAATCGAGGGCACCCAGGGAATAACTTCACAGTAGGCAACCCCTGATGTGAACACCTTCGACACACTGGGACAGCAGGCAGGTACCTCTTTTCCACCTACGCTAGGATATCAGTAGGCAAGGCGCCCTTCCTCTGCATCTATGGCCTCTCTGTATATGTTCATTCAGAGGAATCTCTTCATTCTACCCCTGAGACACATCACAAGTATGAGGGGCCTGAGAGAGAGCCTGGAGATGAAACGGGGGAGGCTTCTGGCTGGACCGCTCCCCAGTGGGTAGAGAACAGCAGGTAGTCTCTCTGGAAGGTCTTAGCTTCTGTTGATTGACATGTGCAATACAGTAGGGGCGGACCCTGGCCAGGTGGAGCTTGTGGGCAGATGCAACCTCTCTGGCCACGAATAATTCCGCTGCTGCTTTGTATGGCGAAAACCTCTCCCCGCCAAGGGGGATGGGTAGAGAACATTGACCCACACCCACCAGGGACCTTTCCTGGGACTTTAGATCCCAACATGGTCTCAACGTTGTCACCCTCTCAGCACACACCCTTCCTGCACACGTAACCCTGCCTTTCTCCGTCAGGGCCCTATCCCACCAGGAAAAAAAGCAAGCTGCTCAAAAAGGCCAATGTCAGGGAAATCGAGGAAACACTGCCATTTTCCACATTTTTGCTGTCTACATGTCCCCGCCTCCGGTGCAAGGCTGCGTATGTGGCCGGGCTGCGAAGGCAAGGCCGAAATCCTGGCAGCCTGGGCCCCAGCAGACCAATGGTTTATGGACATGGGGACACGGATGACCTGTTTGCCACATACAGGAGGGATCCTTGGGCCCCTCACTGGCTCGCCATTCAGCTCCACGACGTCCACTGCTGGCCCTGGCCTTTGCTTTGGCTGCTGCCCCATTGAACGTGTGCTCCGGAGCCATGTTTCTCCGCCCATCACTATCATTCTGCCACCAGGGGATATGTGAGTGTGGAAGTCACCATTTGTCACTGGCAGCAGTGTCCCAAGTCACTAGACTTCCAGGTACCCGCTGACCTAGGCTGCCTCCTGCCCCAGGCAAGGTCCCCAATCCTTTATCCCACATGCTGACACCTAGGCACTGGCGGACATTCATTTTTATCAACACAGAGGTCTGAGTGAGGGTCAGCGGGCCAGGTAGGTGAAGTCAAGGCCAGGTGGGCGGGGCTGAGGATTCTTTGCCATCACCATAGAGACAGTCCCCCCACCGCAAGAGTGGGCGGAGCTTGTGATGGGCCTGGTGACAAGACTCAGCCAATGGCAGAGATCCGGCCCGCCAGGCAGATGACACAGGGCCCTCCATTGTGACCTATGACACCTAGTGGCCACAGCGTTGGAGCACACCCTGGGAAAGGCTACGTAGGCACAAGGGAGCCCCTGGTGCGGACTGCTTCAGGGCAGTGGCAGAGCAGGCCAGATACCTCTTTCCCACTTTCCTGAGGATATCAGTACGCAAGGCATCCCCACTCAGCATCACTTCCCTCTCTCTCTCTCGGTCTCTCTCGGGATGTTTTCATTCTCTGAAATCTCTTTCCTTCTCCCCCTGAGTCACTTCATAGCTTGGAGTGCCTGACAGAGTGCCTAGAGACAAAAGAGCAAAGGGGGAAGGCCTCTGGCTCTACTGGTTGCCCATGGGCAGAGAAGATCTGCTCGTCTATCTGGAAGGTCTAGAGAGTAGTGATTGATTGGGGAGCTACATCCTGGGCGGACCTGGCCAGGTGAAGCTTGCTGACACGTGGCAGCCTCTCTGGAGACTACTAATCCCGCTGATAACATTCTATGCAAAGAGCCGGCTGAGTGCCATGGGCAGAAAACATTGACACATACCTGCCAGAGGCCTATTCTGGGTCTCAAGAGTCCACCCTGGTCTCCAGCAACTCATCATCTCAGCACACACTTTGCCTGCACGCATGGAAACCGCCTCTCTCCACGAATGCCTTCACCTGCTAGGAAACACACGATGTCACTCAGCCAAAGGAGACCACAGGCAAAGACAACTGAAGGCCCCATTTTCAAGATTTTGCCCTCCGCTGCTCCACAGCCTCCGGTGGCACACTGCATGTGCGTCACTTCTCGGTAGACAAGGCCCAAATCCGGGCATCCAGGGCCCCAGCCCTCCACAGTCTACGGATGGCGGCATATGGATCACCTCTTTGCCTCGTACGGCAGGGAGGCCTGGGTCCTAGACTGGCTCTGCTAGAGCTCCACGACCTCAGCTATTTTCCCTGACCTTTGGCCCGTGCCCTCGTGAGCGTGTCATCTCTAGTTACACTTCTCTTCCGACCACACTGAATCCGCCACCTGCGGATACCTGAGCGTGGAAGTCAACATCTATCACTGGCTGCAGCGTCACAGGTCACTAGGTGTCTAGGCTCAGGCTGACCTTGGCTGTCTTCTGCCCAGGCAAGGAGCCTAATCCTTCCAAGGAAATCAGGACACGTGCTCACTGGCCGACATCCTTTCTTTCATCCACACAGCGGTCTAGATGAGGTTAAAGAGGCCAGGTAGGCCAGGGGAAGGCTGAGTGCGGGGGCTAAGGCTTCTTTCCCAATCACCATGGAGACACCACCGGAAGGCTGGGCGGAACTTCTGACGGGGACGAGTCACAAACACTGAGCCAATAGGAGAGGTCCAGCCTATCCGGCCAGTTCAGAAGAGCCCTCCATTTTCCTCATGGACAGACAATGGCCCCTTGCGTCTTTGGCCACAAAATCGAGGGCACCCAGGGAATAACTTCACAGTAGGCAACCCCTGATGTGAACACCTTCGACACACTGGGACAGCAGGCAGGTACCTCTTTTCCACCTACGCTAGGATATCAGTAGGCAAGGCGCCCTTCCTCTGCATCTATGGCCTCTCTGTATATGTTCATTCAGAGGAATCTCTTCATTCTACCCCTGAGACACATCACAAGTATGAGGGGCCTGAGAGAGAGCCTGGAGATGAAACGGGGGAGGCTTCTGGCTGGACCGCTCCCCAGTGGGTAGAGAACAGCAGGTAGTCTCTCTGGAAGGTCTTAGCTTCTGTTGATTGACATGTGCAATACAGTAGGGGCGGACCCTGGCCAGGTGGAGCTTGTGGGCAGATGCAACCTCTCTGGCCACGAATAATTCCGCTGCTGCTTTGTATGGCGAAAACCTCTCCCCGCCAAGGGGGATGGGTAGAGAACATTGACCCACACCCACCAGGGACCTTTCCTGGGACTTTAGATCCCAACATGGTCTCAACGTTGTCACCCTCTCAGCACACACCCTTCCTGCACACGTAACCCTGCCTTTCTCCGTCAGGGCCCTATCCCACCAGGAAAAAAAGCAAGCTGCTCAAAAAGGCCAATGTCAGGGAAATCGAGGAAACACTGCCATTTTCCACATTTTTGCTGTCTACATGTCCCCGCCTCCGGTGCAAGGCTGCGTATGTGGCCGGGCTGCGAAGGCAAGGCCGAAATCCTGGCAGCCTGGGCCCCAGCAGACCAATGGTTTATGGACATGGGGACACGGATGACCTGTTTGCCACATACAGGAGGGATCCTTGGGCCCCTCACTGGCTCGCCATTCAGCTCCACGACGTCCACTGCTGGCCCTGGCCTTTGCTTTGGCTGCTGCCCCATTGAACGTGTGCTCCGGAGCCATGTTTCTCCGCCCATCACTATCATTCTGCCACCAGGGGATATGTGAGTGTGGAAGTCACCATTTGTCACTGGCAGCAGTGTCCCAAGTCACTAGACTTCCAGGTACCCGCTGACCTAGGCTGCCTCCTGCCCCAGGCAAGGTCCCCAATCCTTTATCCCACATGCTGACACCTAGGCACTGGCGGACATTCATTTTTATCAACACAGAGGTCTGAGTGAGGGTCAGCGGGCCAGGTAGGTGAAGTCAAGGCCAGGTGGGCGGGGCTGAGGATTCTTTGCCATCACCATAGAGACAGTCCCCCCACCGCAAGAGTGGGCGGAGCTTGTGATGGGCCTGGTGACAAGACTCAGCCAATGGCAGAGATCCGGCCCGCCAGGCAGATGACACAGGGCCCTCCATTGTGACCTATGACACCTAGTGGCCACAGCGTTGGAGCACACCCTGGGAAAGGCTACGTAGGCACAAGGGAGCCCCTGGTGCGGACTGCTTCAGGGCAGTGGCAGAGCAGGCCAGATACCTCTTTCCCACTTTCCTGAGGATATCAGTACGCAAGGCATCCCCACTCAGCATCACTTCCCTCTCTCTCTCTCGGTCTCTCTCGGGATGTTTTCATTCTCTGAAATCTCTTTCCTTCTCCCCCTGAGTCACTTCATAGCTTGGAGTGCCTGACAGAGTGCCTAGAGACAAAAGAGCAAAGGGGGAAGGCCTCTGGCTCTACTGGTTGCCCATGGGCAGAGAAGATCTGCTCGTCTATCTGGAAGGTCTAGAGAGTAGTGATTGATTGGGGAGCTACATCCTGGGCGGACCTGGCCAGGTGAAGCTTGCTGACACGTGGCAGCCTCTCTGGAGACTACTAATCCCGCTGATAACATTCTATGCAAAGAGCCGGCTGAGTGCCATGGGCAGAAAACATTGACACATACCTGCCAGAGGCCTATTCTGGGTCTCAAGAGTCCACCCTGGTCTCCAGCAACTCATCATCTCAGCACACACTTTGCCTGCACGCATGGAAACCGCCTCTCTCCACGAATGCCTTCACCTGCTAGGAAACACACGATGTCACTCAGCCAAAGGAGACCACAGGCAAAGACAACTGAAGGCCCCATTTTCAAGATTTTGCCCTCCGCTGCTCCACAGCCTCCGGTGGCACACTGCATGTGCGTCACTTCTCGGTAGACAAGGCCCAAATCCGGGCATCCAGGGCCCCAGCCCTCCACAGTCTACGGATGGCGGCATATGGATCACCTCTTTGCCTCGTACGGCAGGGAGGCCTGGGTCCTAGACTGGCTCTGCTAGAGCTCCACGACCTCAGCTATTTTCCCTGACCTTTGGCCCGTGCCCTCGTGAGCGTGTCATCTCTAGTTACACTTCTCTTCCGACCACACTGAATCCGCCACCTGCGGATACCTGAGCGTGGAAGTCAACATCTATCACTGGCTGCAGCGTCACAGGTCACTAGGTGTCTAGGCTCAGGCTGACCTTGGCTGTCTTCTGCCCAGGCAAGGAGCCTAATCCTTCCAAGGAAATCAGGACACGTGCTCACTGGCCGACATCCTTTCTTTCATCCACACAGCGGTCTAGATGAGGTTAAAGAGGCCAGGTAGGCCAGGGGAAGGCTGAGTGCGGGGGCTAAGGCTTCTTTCCCAATCACCATGGAGACACCACCGGAAGGCTGGGCGGAACTTCTGACGGGGACGAGTCACAAACACTGAGCCAATAGGAGAGGTCCAGCCTATCCGGCCAGTTCAGAAGAGCCCTCCATTTTCCTCATGGACAGACAATGGCCCCTTGCGTCTTTGGCCACAAAATCGAGGGCACCCAGGGAATAACTTCACAGTAGGCAACCCCTGATGTGAACACCTTCGACACACTGGGACAGCAGGCAGGTACCTCTTTTCCACCTACGCTAGGATATCAGTAGGCAAGGCGCCCTTCCTCTGCATCTATGGCCTCTCTGTATATGTTCATTCAGAGGAATCTCTTCATTCTACCCCTGAGACACATCACAAGTATGAGGGGCCTGAGAGAGAGCCTGGAGATGAAACGGGGGAGGCTTCTGGCTGGACCGCTCCCCAGTGGGTAGAGAACAGCAGGTAGTCTCTCTGGAAGGTCTTAGCTTCTGTTGATTGACATGTGCAATACAGTAGGGGCGGACCCTGGCCAGGTGGAGCTTGTGGGCAGATGCAACCTCTCTGGCCACGAATAATTCCGCTGCTGCTTTGTATGGCGAAAACCTCTCCCCGCCAAGGGGGATGGGTAGAGAACATTGACCCACACCCACCAGGGACCTTTCCTGGGACTTTAGATCCCAACATGGTCTCAACGTTGTCACCCTCTCAGCACACACCCTTCCTGCACACGTAACCCTGCCTTTCTCCGTCAGGGCCCTATCCCACCAGGAAAAAAAGCAAGCTGCTCAAAAAGGCCAATGTCAGGGAAATCGAGGAAACACTGCCATTTTCCACATTTTTGCTGTCTACATGTCCCCGCCTCCGGTGCAAGGCTGCGTATGTGGCCGGGCTGCGAAGGCAAGGCCGAAATCCTGGCAGCCTGGGCCCCAGCAGACCAATGGTTTATGGACATGGGGACACGGATGACCTGTTTGCCACATACAGGAGGGATCCTTGGGCCCCTCACTGGCTCGCCATTCAGCTCCACGACGTCCACTGCTGGCCCTGGCCTTTGCTTTGGCTGCTGCCCCATTGAACGTGTGCTCCGGAGCCATGTTTCTCCACCCATCACTATCATTCTGCCACCAGGGGATATGTGAGTGTGGAAGTCACCATTTGTCACTGGCAGCAGTGTCCCAAGTCACTAGACTTCCAGGTACCCGCTGACCTAGGCTGCCTCCTGCCCCAGGCAAGGTCCCCAATCCTTTATCCCACATGCTGACACCTAGGCACTGGCGGACATTCATTTTTATCAACACAGAGGTCTGAGTGAGGGTCAGCGGGCCAGGTAGGTGAAGTCAAGGCCAGGTGGGCGGGGCTGAGGATTCTTTGCCATCACCATAGAGACAGTCCCCCCACCGCAAGAGTGGGCGGAGCTTGTGATGGGCCTGGTGACAAGACTCAGCCAATGGCAGAGATCCGGCCCGCCAGGCAGATGACACAGGGCCCTCCATTGTGACCTATGACACCTAGTGGCCACAGCGTTGGAGCACACCCTGGGAAAGGCTACGTAGGCACAAGGGAGCCCCTGGTGCGGACTGCTTCAGGGCAGTGGCAGAGCAGGCCAGATACCTCTTTCCCACTTTCCTGAGGATATCAGTACGCAAGGCATCCCCACTCAGCATCACTTCCCTCTCTCTCTCTCGGTCTCTCTCGGGATGTTTTCATTCTCTGAAATCTCTTTCCTTCTCCCCCTGAGTCACTTCATAGCTTGGAGTGCCTGACAGAGTGCCTAGAGACAAAAGAGCAAAGGGGGAAGGCCTCTGGCTCTACTGGTTGCCCATGGGCAGAGAAGATCTGCTCGTCTATCTGGAAGGTCTAGAGAGTAGTGATTGATTGGGGAGCTACATCCTGGGCGGACCTGGCCAGGTGAAGCTTGCTGACACGTGGCAGCCTCTCTGGAGACTACTAATCCCGCTGATAACATTCTATGCAAAGAGCCGGCTGAGTGCCATGGGCAGAAAACATTGACACATACCTGCCAGAGGCCTATTCTGGGTCTCAAGAGTCCACCCTGGTCTCCAGCAACTCATCATCTCAGCACACACTTTGCCTGCACGCATGGAAACCGCCTCTCTCCACGAATGCCTTCACCTGCTACGAAACACTCGATGTCACTCAGCCAAAGGAGAGCACAGGCAAAGTCAACTGAAGGCCCCATTTTCAAGATTCTGCCCTCTGCTGCTCCACAGCCTCCGGTGGCACACTGCATGTGCGTCACTTCTCGGTAGACAAGGCCCAAATCCGGGCATCCAGGGCCCCAGCCCTCCACAGTCTACGGATGGCGGCATATGGATCACCTCTTTGCCTCGTACGGCAGGGAGGCCTGGGTCCTAGACTGGCTCTGCTAGAGCTCCACGACCTCAGCTATTTTCCCTGACCTTTGGCCCGTGCCCTCGTGAGCGTGTCATCTCTAGTTACACTTCTCTTCCGACCACACTGAATCCGCCACCTGCGGATACCTGAGCGTGGAAGTCAACATCTATCACTGGCTGCAGCGTCACAGGTCACTAGGTGTCTAGGCTCAGGCTGACCTTGGCTGTCTTCTGCCCAGGCAAGGAGCCTAATCCTTCCAAGGAAATCAGGACACGTGCTCTCTGGCCGACTTCCTTTCTTTCATCCACACAGCGGTCTGGATGAGGTTAAAGAGGCCAGGTAGGCCAGGGGAAGGCTGAGTGCGGGGGCTAAGGCTTCTTTCCCAATCACCATGGAGACACCACCGGAAGGCTGGGCGGAACTTCTGACGGGGACGAGTCACAAACACTGAGCCAATAGGAGAGGTCCAGCCTATCCGGCCAGTTCAGAAGAGCCCTCCATTTTCCTCATGGACAGACAATGGCCCCTTGCGTCTTTGGCCACAAAATCGAGGGCACCCAGGGAATAACTTCACAGTAGGCAACCCCTGATGTGAACACCTTCGACACACTGGGACAGCAGGCAGGTACCTCTTTTCCACCTACGCTAGGATATCAGTAGGCAAGGCGCCCTTCCTCTGCATCTATGGCCTCTCTGTATATGTTCATTCAGAGGAATCTCTTCATTCTACCCCTGAGACACATCACAAGTATGAGGGGCCTGAGAGAGAGCCTGGAGATGAAACGGGGGAGGCTTCTGGCTGGACCGCTCCCCAGTGGGTAGAGAACAGCAGGTAGTCTCTCTGGAAGGTCTTAGCTTCTGTTGATTGACATGTGCAATACAGTAGGGGCGGACCCTGGCCAGGTGGAGCTTGTGGGCAGATGCAACCTCTCTGGCCACGAATAATTCCGCTGCTGCTTTGTATGGCGAAAACCTCTCCCCGCCAAGGGGGATGGGTAGAGAACATTGACCCACACCCACCAGGGACCTTTCCTGGGACTTTAGATCCCAACATGGTCTCAACGTTGTCACCCTCTCAGCACACACCCTTCCTGCACACGTAACCCTGCCTTTCTCCGTCAGGGCCCTATCCCACCAGGAAAAAAAGCAAGCTGCTCAAAAAGGCCAATGTCAGGGAGATCGAGGAAACACTGCCATTTTCCACATTTTTGCTGTCTACATGTCCCCGCCTCCGGTGCAAGGCTGCGTATGTGGCCGGGCTGCGAAGGCAAGGCCGAAATCCTGGCAGCCTGGGCCCCAGCAGACCAATGGTTTATGGACATGGGGACACGGATGACCTGTTTGCCACATACAGGAGGGATCCTTGGGCCCCTCACTGGCTCGCCATTCAGCTCCACGACGTCCACTGCTGGCCCTGGCCTTTGCTTTGGCTGCTGCCCCATTGAACGTGTGCTCCGGAGCCATGTTTCTCCACCCATCACTATCATTCTGCCACCAGGGGATATGTGAGTGTGGAAGTCACCATTTGTCACTGGCAGCAGTGTCCCAAGTCACTAGACTTCCAGGTACCCGCTGACCTAGGCTGCCTCCTGCCCCAGGCAAGGTCCCCAATCCTTTATCCCACATGCTGACACCTAGGCACTGGCGGACATTCATTTTTATCAACACAGAGGTCTGAGTGAGGGTCAGCGGGCCAGGTAGGTGAAGTCAAGGCCAGGTGGGCGGGGCTGAGGATTCTTTGCCATCACCATAGAGACAGTCCCCCCACCGCAAGAGTGGGCGGAGCTTGTGATGGGCCTGGTGACAAGACTCAGCCAATGGCAGAGATCCGGCCCGCCAGGCAGATGACACAGGGCCCTCCATTGTGACCTATGACACCTAGTGGCCACAGCGTTGGAGCACACCCTGGGAAAGGCTACGTAGGCACAAGGGAGCCACTGGTGCGGACTGCTTCAGGGCAGTGGCAGAGCAGGCCAGATACCTCTTTCCCACTTTCCTGAGGATATCAGTACGCAAGGCATCCCCACTCAGCATCTCTTCCCTCTCTCTCTCGGTCTCTCTCGGGATGTTTTCATTCTCTGAAATCTCTTTCCTTCTCCCCCTGAGTCACTTCATAGCTTGGAGTGCCTGACAGAGTGCCTAGAGACAAAAGAGCAAAGGGGGAAGGCCTCTGGCTCTACTGGTTGCCCATGGGCAGAGAAGATCTGCTCGTCTATCTGGAAGGTCTAGAGAGTAGTGATTGATTGGGGAGCTACATCCTGGGCGGACCTGGCCAGGTGAAGCTTGCTGACACGTGGCAGCCTCTCTGGAGACTACTAATCCCGCTGATAACATTCTATGCAAAGAGCCGGCTGAGTGCCATGGGCAGAAAACATTGACACATACCTGCCAGAGGCCTATTCTGGGTCTCAAGAGTCCACCCTGGTCTCCAGCAACTCATCATCTCAGCACACACTTTGCCTGCACGCATGGAAACCGCCTCTCTCCACGAATGCCTTCACCTGCTAGGAAACACACGATGTCACTCAGCCAAAGGAGACCACAGGCAAAGACAACTGAAGGCCCCATTTTCAAGATTTTGCCCTCCGCTGCTCCACAGCCTCCGGTGGCACACTGCATGTGCGTCACTTCTCGGTAGACAAGGCCCAAATCCGGGCATCCAGGGCCCCAGCCCTCCACAGTCTACGGATGGCGGCATATGGATCACCTCTTTGCCTCGTACGGCAGGGAGGCCTGGGTCCTAGACTGGCTCTGCTAGAGCTCCACGACCTCAGCTATTTTCCCTGACCTTTGGCCCGTGCCCTCGTGAGCGTGTCATCTCTAGTTACACTTCTCTTCCGACCACACTGAATCCGCCACCTGCGGATACCTGAGCGTGGAAGTCAACATCTATCACTGGCTGCAGCGTCACAGGTCACTAGGTGTCTAGGCTCAGGCTGACCTTGGCTGTCTTCTGCCCAGGCAAGGAGCCTAATCCTTCCAAGGAAATCAGGACACGTGCTCACTGGCCGACATCCTTTCTTTCATCCACACAGCGGTCTGGATGAGGTTAAAGAGGCCAGGTAGGCCAGGGGAAGGCTGAGTGCGGGGGCTAAGGCTTCTTTCCCAATCACCATGGAGACACCACCGGAAGGCTGGGCGGAACTTCTGACGGGGACGAGTCACAAACACTGAGCCAATAGGAGAGGTCCAGCCTATCCGGCCAGTTCAGAAGAGCCCTCCATTTTCCTCATGGACAGACAATGGCCCCTTGCGTCTTTGGCCACAAAATCGAGGGCACCCAGGGAATAACTTCACAGTAGGCAACCCCTGATGTGAACACCTTCGACACACTGGGACAGCAGGCAGGTACCTCTTTTCCACCTACGCTAGGATATCAGTAGGCAAGGCGCCCTTCCTCTGCATCTATGGCCTCTCTGTATATGTTCATTCAGAGGAATCTCTTCATTCTACCCCTGAGACACATCACAAGTATGAGGGGCCTGAGAGAGAGCCTGGAGATGAAACGGGGGAGGCTTCTGGCTGGACCGCTCCCCAGTGGGTAGAGAACAGCAGGTAGTCTCTCTGGAAGGTCTTAGCTTCTGTTGATTGACATGTGCAATACAGTAGGGGCGGACCCTGGCCAGGTGGAGCTTGTGGGCAGATGCAACCTCTCTGGCCACGAATAATTCCGCTGCTGCTTTGTATGGCGAAAACCTCTCCCCGCCAAGGGGGATGGGTAGAGAACATTGACCCACACCCACCAGGGACCTTTCCTGGGACTTTAGATCCCAACATGGTCTCAACGTTGTCACCCTCTCAGCACACACCCTTCCTGCACACGTAACCCTGCCTTTCTCCGTCAGGGCCCTATCCCACCAGGAAAAAAAGCAAGCTGCTCAAAAAGGCCAATGTCAGGGAGATCGAGGAAACACTGCCATTTTCCACATTTTTGCTGTCTACATGTCCCCGCCTCCGGTGCAAGGCTGCGTATGTGGCCGGGCTGCGAAGGCAAGGCCGAAATCCTGGCAGCCTGGGCCCCAGCAGACCAATGGTTTATGGACATGGGGACACGGATGACCTGTTTGCCACATACAGGAGGGATCCTTGGGCCCCTCACTGGCTCGCCATTCAGCTCCACGACGTCCACTGCTGGCCCTGGCCTTTGCTTTGGCTGCTGCCCCATTGAACGTGTGCTCCGGAGCCATGTTTCTCCACCCATCACTATCATTCTGCCACCAGGGGATATGTGAGTGTGGAAGTCACCATTTGTCACTGGCAGCAGTGTCCCAAGTCACTAGACTTCCAGGTACCCGCTGACCTAGGCTGCCTCCTGCCCCAGGCAAGGTCCCCAATCCTTTATCCCACATGCTGACACCTAGGCACTGGCGGACATTCATTTTTATCAACACAGAGGTCTGAGTGAGGGTCAGCGGGCCAGGTAGGTGAAGTCAAGGCCAGGTGGGCGGGGCTGAGGATTCTTTGCCATCACCATAGAGACAGTCCCCCCACCGCAAGAGTGGGCGGAGCTTGTGATGGGCCTGGTGACAAGACTCAGCCAATGGCAGAGATCCGGCCCGCCAGGCAGATGACACAGGGCCCTCCATTGTGACCTATGACACCTAGTGGCCACAGCGTTGGAGCACACCCTGGGAAAGGCTACGTAGGCACAAGGGAGCCCCTGGTGCGGACTGCTTCAGGGCAGTGGCAGAGCAGGCCAGATACCTCTTTCCCACTTTCCTGAGGATATCAGTACGCAAGGCATCCCCACTCAGCATCACTTCCCTCTCTCTCTCTCGGTCTCTCTCGGGATGTTTTCATTCTCTGAAATCTCTTTCCTTCTCCCCCTGAGTCACTTCATAGCTTGGAGTGCCTGACAGAGTGCCTAGAGACAAAAGAGCAAAGGGGGAAGGCCTCTGGCTCTACTGGTTGCCCATGGGCAGAGAAGATCTGCTCGTCTATCTGGAAGGTCTAGAGAGTAGTGATTGATTGGGGAGCTACATCCTGGGCGGACCTGGCCAGGTGAAGCTTGCTGACACGTGGCAGCCTCTCTGGAGACTACTAATCCCGCTGATAACATTCTATGCAAAGAGCCGGCTGAGTGCCATGGGCAGAAAACATTGACACATACCTGCCAGAGGCCTATTCTGGGTCTCAAGAGTCCACCCTGGTCTCCAGCAACTCATCATCTCAGCACACACTTTGCCTGCACGCATGGAAACCGCCTCTCTCCACGAATGCCTTCACCTGCTACGAAACACTCGATGTCACTCAGCCAAAGGAGAGCACAGGCAAAGTCAACTGAAGGCCCCATTTTCAAGATTCTGCCCTCTGCTGCTCCACAGCCTCCGGTGGCACACTGCATGTGCGTCACTTCTCGGTAGACAAGGCCCAAATCCGGGCATCCAGGGCCCCAGCCCTCCACAGTCTACGGATGGCGGCATATGGATCACCTCTTTGCCTCGTACGGCAGGGAGGCCTGGGTCCTAGACTGGCTCTGCTAGAGCTCCACGACCTCAGCTATTTTCCCTGACCTTTGGCCCGTGCCCTCGTGAGCGTGTCATCTCTAGTTACACTTCTCTTCCGACCACACTGAATCCGCCACCTGCGGATACCTGAGCGTGGAAGTCAACATCTATCACTGGCTGCAGCGTCACAGGTCACTAGGTGTCTAGGCTCAGGCTGACCTTGGCTGTCTTCTGCCCAGGCAAGGAGCCTAATCCTTCCAAGGAAATCAGGACACGTGCTCTCTGGCCGACTTCCTTTCTTTCATCCACACAGCGGTCTGGATGAGGTTAAAGAGGCCAGGTAGGCCAGGGGAAGGCTGAGTGCGGGGGCTAAGGCTTCTTTCCCAATCACCATGGAGACACCACCGGAAGGCTGGGCGGAACTTCTGACGGGGACGAGTCACAAACACTGAGCCAATAGGAGAGGTCCAGCCTATCCGGCCAGTTCAGAAGAGCCCTCCATTTTCCTCATGGACAGACAATGGCCCCTTGCGTCTTTGGCCACAAAATCGAGGGCACCCAGGGAATAACTTCACAGTAGGCAACCCCTGATGTGAACACCTTCGACACACTGGGACAGCAGGCAGGTACCTCTTTTCCACCTACGCTAGGATATCAGTAGGCAAGGCGCCCTTCCTCTGCATCTATGGCCTCTCTGTATATGTTCATTCAGAGGAATCTCTTCATTCTACCCCTGAGACACATCACAAGTATGAGGGGCCTGAGAGAGAGCCTGGAGATGAAACGGGGGAGGCTTCTGGCTGGACCGCTCCCCAGTGGGTAGAGAACAGCAGGTAGTCTCTCTGGAAGGTCTTAGCTTCTGTTGATTGACATGTGCAATACAGTAGGGGCGGACCCTGGCCAGGTGGAGCTTGTGGGCAGATGCAACCTCTCTGGCCACGAATAATTCCGCTGCTGCTTTGTATGGCGAAAACCTCTCCCCGCCAAGGGGGATGGGTAGAGAACATTGACCCACACCCACCAGGGACCTTTCCTGGGACTTTAGATCCCAACATGGTCTCAACGTTGTCACCCTCTCAGCACACACCCTTCCTGCACACGTAACCCTGCCTTTCTCCGTCAGGGCCCTATCCCACCAGGAAAAAAAGCAAGCTGCTCAAAAAGGCCAATGTCAGGGAGATCGAGGAAACACTGCCATTTTCCACATTTTTGCTGTCTACATGTCCCCGCCTCCGGTGCAAGGCTGCGTATGTGGCCGGGCTGCGAAGGCAAGGCCGAAATCCTGGCAGCCTGGGCCCCAGCAGACCAATGGTTTATGGACATGGGGACACGGATGACCTGTTTGCCACATACAGGAGGGATCCTTGGGCCCCTCACTGGCTCGCCATTCAGCTCCACGACGTCCACTGCTGGCCCTGGCCTTTGCTTTGGCTGCTGCCCCATTGAACGTGTGCTCCGGAGCCATGTTTCTCCACCCATCACTATCATTCTGCCACCAGGGGATATGTGAGTGTGGAAGTCACCATTTGTCACTGGCAGCAGTGTCCCAAGTCACTAGACTTCCAGGTACCCGCTGACCTAGGCTGCCTCCTGCCCCAGGCAAGGTCCCCAATCCTTTATCCCACATGCTGACACCTAGGCACTGGCGGACATTCATTTTTATCAACACAGAGGTCTGAGTGAGGGTCAGCGGGCCAGGTAGGTGAAGTCAAGGCCAGGTGGGCGGGGCTGAGGATTCTTTGCCATCACCATAGAGACAGTCCCCCCACCGCAAGAGTGGGCGGAGCTTGTGATGGGCCTGGTGACAAGACTCAGCCAATGGCAGAGATCCGGCCCGCCAGGCAGATGACACAGGGCCCTCCATTGTGACCTATGACACCTAGTGGCCACAGCGTTGGAGCACACCCTGGGAAAGGCTACGTAGGCACAAGGGAGCCCCTGGTGCGGACTGCTTCAGGGCAGTGGCAGAGCAGGCCAGATACCTCTTTCCCACTTTCCTGAGGATATCAGTACGCAAGGCATCCCCACTCAGCATCACTTCCCTCTCTCTCTCTCGGTCTCTCTCGGGATGTTTTCATTCTCTGAAATCTCTTTCCTTCTCCCCCTGAGTCACTTCATAGCTTGGAGTGCCTGACAGAGTGCCTAGAGACAAAAGAGCAAAGGGGGAAGGCCTCTGGCTCTACTGGTTGCCCATGGGCAGAGAAGATCTGCTCGTCTATCTGGAAGGTCTAGAGAGTAGTGATTGATTGGGGAGCTACATCCTGGGCGGACCTGGCCAGGTGAAGCTTGCTGACACGTGGCAGCCTCTCTGGAGACTACTAATCCCGCTGATAACATTCTATGCAAAGAGCCGGCTGAGTGCCATGGGCAGAAAACATTGACACATACCTGCCAGAGGCCTATTCTGGGTCTCAAGAGTCCACCCTGGTCTCCAGCAACTCATCATCTCAGCACACACTTTGCCTGCACGCATGGAAACCGCCTCTCTCCACGAATGCCTTCACCTGCTACGAAACACTCGATGTCACTCAGCCAAAGGAGAGCACAGGCAAAGTCAACTGAAGGCCCCATTTTCAAGATTCTGCCCTCTGCTGCTCCACAGCCTCCGGTGGCACACTGCATGTGCGTCACTTCTCGGTAGACAAGGCCCAAATCCGGGCATCCAGGGCCCCAGCCCTCCACAGTCTACGGATGGCGGCATATGGATCACCTCTTTGCCTCGTACGGCAGGGAGGCCTGGGTCCTAGACTGGCTCTGCTAGAGCTCCACGACCTCAGCTATTTTCCCTGACCTTTGGCCCGTGCCCTCGTGAGCGTGTCATCTCTAGTTACACTTCTCTTCCGACCACACTGAATCCGCCACCTGCGGATACCTGAGCGTGGAAGTCAACATCTATCACTGGCTGCAGCGTCACAGGTCACTAGGTGTCTAGGCTCAGGCTGACCTTGGCTGTCTTCTGCCCAGGCAAGGAGCCTAATCCTTCCAAGGAAATCAGGACACGTGCTCTCTGGCCGACTTCCTTTCTTTCATCCACACAGCGGTCTGGATGAGGTTAAAGAGGCCAGGTAGGCCAGGGGAAGGCTGAGTGCGGGGGCTAAGGCTTCTTTCCCAATCACCATGGAGACACCACCGGAAGGCTGGGCGGAACTTCTGACGGGGACGAGTCACAAACACTGAGCCAATAGGAGAGGTCCAGCCTATCCGGCCAGTTCAGAAGAGCCCTCCATTTTCCTCATGGACAGACAATGGCCCCTTGCGTCTTTGGCCACAAAATCGAGGGCACCCAGGGAATAACTTCACAGTAGGCAACCCCTGATGTGAACACCTTCGACACACTGGGACAGCAGGCAGGTACCTCTTTTCCACCTACGCTAGGATATCAGTAGGCAAGGCGCCCTTCCTCTGCATCTATGGCCTCTCTGTATATGTTCATTCAGAGGAATCTCTTCATTCTACCCCTGAGACACATCACAAGTATGAGGGGCCTGAGAGAGAGCCTGGAGATGAAACGGGGGAGGCTTCTGGCTGGACCGCTCCCCAGTGGGTAGAGAACAGCAGGTAGTCTCTCTGGAAGGTCTTAGCTTCTGTTGATTGACATGTGCAATACAGTAGGGGCGGACCCTGGCCAGGTGGAGCTTGTGGGCAGATGCAACCTCTCTGGCCACGAATAATTCCGCTGCTGCTTTGTATGGCGAAAACCTCTCCCCGCCAAGGGGGATGGGTAGAGAACATTGACCCACACCCACCAGGGACCTTTCCTGGGACTTTAGATCCCAACATGGTCTCAACGTTGTCACCCTCTCAGCACACACCCTTCCTGCACACGTAACCCTGCCTTTCTCCGTCAGGGCCCTATCCCACCAGGAAAAAAAGCAAGCTGCTCAAAAAGGCCAATGTCAGGGAGATCGAGGAAACACTGCCATTTTCCACATTTTTGCTGTCTACATGTCCCCGCCTCCGGTGCAAGGCTGCGTATGTGGCCGGGCTGCGAAGGCAAGGCCGAAATCCTGGCAGCCTGGGCCCCAGCAGACCAATGGTTTATGGACATGGGGACACGGATGACCTGTTTGCCACATACAGGAGGGATCCTTGGGCCCCTCACTGGCTCGCCATTCAGCTCCACGACGTCCACTGCTGGCCCTGGCCTTTGCTTTGGCTGGTGCCCCATTGAACGTGTGCTCCGGAGCCATGTTTCTCCACCCATCACTATCATTCTGCCACCAGGGGATATGTGAGTGTGGAAGTCACCATTTGTCACTGGCAGCAGTGTCCCAAGTCACTAGACTTCCAGGTACCCGCTGACCTAGGCTGCCTCCTGCCCCAGGCAAGGTCCCCAATCCTTTATCCCACATGCTGACACCTAGGCACTGGCGGACATTCATTTTTATCAACACAGAGGTCTGAGTGAGGGTCAGCGGGCCAGGTAGGTGAAGTCAAGGCCAGGTGGGCGGGGCTGAGGATTCTTTGCCATCACCATAGAGACAGTCCCCCCACCGCAAGAGTGGGCGGAGCTTGTGATGGGCCTGGTGACAAGACTCAGCCAATGGCAGAGATCCGGCCCGCCAGGCAGATGACACAGGGCCCTCCATTGTGACCTATGACACCTAGTGGCCACAGCGTTGGAGCACACCCTGGGAAAGGCTACGTAGGCACAAGGGAGCCACTGGTGCGGACTGCTTCAGGGCAGTGGCAGAGCAGGCCAGATACCTCTTTCCCACTTTCCTGAGGATATCAGTACGCAAGGCATCCCCACTCAGCATCTCTTCCCTCTCTCTCTCGGTCTCTCTCGGGATGTTTTCATTCTCTGAAATCTCTTTCCTTCTCCCCCTGAGTCACTTCATAGCTTGGAGTGCCTGACAGAGTGCCTAGAGACAAAAGAGCAAAGGGGGAAGGCCTCTGGCTCTACTGGTTGCCCATGGGCAGAGAAGATCTGCTCGTCTATCTGGAAGGTCTAGAGAGTAGTGATTGATTGGGGAGCTACATCCTGGGCGGACCTGGCCAGGTGAAGCTTGCTGACACGTGGCAGCCTCTCTGGAGACTACTAATCCCGCTGATAACATTCTATGCAAAGAGCCGGCTGAGTGCCATGGGCAGAAAACATTGACACATACCTGCCAGAGGCCTATTCTGGGTCTCAAGAGTCCACCCTGGTCTCCAGCAACTCATCATCTCAGCACACACTTTGCCTGCACGCATGGAAACCGCCTCTCTCCACGAATGCCTTCACCTGCTAGGAAACACACGATGTCACTCAGCCAAAGGAGACCACAGGCAAAGACAACTGAAGGCCCCATTTTCAAGATTTTGCCCTCCGCTGCTCCACAGCCTCCGGTGGCACACTGCATGTGCGTCACTTCTCGGTAGACAAGGCCCAAATCCGGGCATCCAGGGCCCCAGCCCTCCACAGTCTACGGATGGCGGCATATGGATCACCTCTTTGCCTCGTACGGCAGGGAGGCCTGGGTCCTAGACTGGCTCTGCTAGAGCTCCACGACCTCAGCTATTTTCCCTGACCTTTGGCCCGTGCCCTCGTGAGCGTGTCATCTCTAGTTACACTTCTCTTCCGACCACACTGAATCCGCCACCTGCGGATACCTGAGCGTGGAAGTCAACATCTATCACTGGCTGCAGCGTCACAGGTCACTAGGTGTCTAGGCTCAGGCTGACCTTGGCTGTCTTCTGCCCAGGCAAGGAGCCTAATCCTTCCAAGGAAATCAGGACACGTGCTCACTGGCCGACATCCTTTCTTTCATCCACACAGCGGTCTAGATGAGGTTAAAGAGGCCAGGTAGGCCAGGGGAAGGCTGAGTGCGGGGGCTAAGGCTTCTTTCCCAATCACCATGGAGACACCACCGGAAGGCTGGGCGGAACTTCTGACGGGGACGAGTCACAAACACTGAGCCAATAGGAGAGGTCCAGCCTATCCGGCCAGTTCAGAAGAGCCCTCCATTTTCCTCATGGACAGACAATGGCCCCTTGCGTCTTTGGCCACAAAATCGAGGGCACCCAGGGAATAACTTCACAGTAGGCAACCCCTGATGTGAACACCTTCGACACACTGGGACAGCAGGCAGGTACCTCTTTTCCACCTACGCTAGGATATCAGTAGGCAAGGCGCCCTTCCTCTGCATCTATGGCCTCTCTGTATATGTTCATTCAGAGGAATCTCTTCATTCTACCCCTGAGACACATCACAAGTATGAGGGGCCTGAGAGAGAGCCTGGAGATGAAACGGGGGAGGCTTCTGGCTGGACCGCTCCCCAGTGGGTAGAGAACAGCAGGTAGTCTCTCTGGAAGGTCTTAGCTTCTGTTGATTGACATGTGCAATACAGTAGGGGCGGACCCTGGCCAGGTGGAGCTTGTGGGCAGATGCAACCTCTCTGGCCACGAATAATTCCGCTGCTGCTTTGTATGGCGAAAACCTCTCCCCGCCAAGGGGGATGGGTAGAGAACATTGACCCACACCCACCAGGGACCTTTCCTGGGACTTTAGATCCCAACATGGTCTCAACGTTGTCACCCTCTCAGCACACACCCTTCCTGCACACGAAACCCTGCCTTTCTCCGTCAGGGCCCTATCCCACCAGGAAAAAAAGCAAGCTGCTCAAAAAGGCCAATGTCAGGGAAATCGAGGAAACACTGCCATTTTCCACATTTTTGCTGTCTACATGTCCCCGCCTCCGGTGCAAGGCTGCGTATGTGGCCGGGCTGCGAAGGCAAGGCCGAAATCCTGGCAGCCTGGGCCCCAGCAGACCAATGGTTTATGGACATGGGGACACGGATGACCTGTTTGCCACATACAGGAGGGATCCTTGGGCCCCTCACTGGCTCGCCATTCAGCTCCACGACGTCCACTGCTGGCCCTGGCCTTTGCTTTGGCTGCTGCCCCATTGAACGTGTGCTCCGGAGCCATGTTTCTCCGCCCATCACTATCATTCTGCCACCAGGGGATATGTGAGTGTGGAAGTCACCATTTGTCACTGGCAGCAGTGTCCCAAGTCACTAGACTTCCAGGTACCCGCTGACCTAGGCTGCCTCCTGCCCCAGGCAAGGTCCCCAATCCTTTATCCCACATGCTGACACCTAGGCACTGGCGGACATTCATTTTTATCAACACAGAGGTCTGAGTGAGGGTCAGCGGGCCAGGTAGGTGAAGTCAAGGCCAGGTGGGCGGGGCTGAGGATTCTTTGCCATCACCATAGAGACAGTCCCCCCACCGCAAGAGTGGGCGGAGCTTGTGATGGGCCTGGTGACAAGACTCAGCCAATGGCAGAGATCCGGCCCGCCAGGCAGATGACACAGGGCCCTCCATTGTGACCTATGACACCTAGTGGCCACAGCGTTGGAGCACACCCTGGGAAAGGCTACGTAGGCACAAGGGAGCCCCTGGTGCGGACTGCTTCAGGGCAGTGGCAGAGCAGGCCAGATACCTCTTTCCCACTTTCCTGAGGATATCAGTACGCAAGGCATCCCCACTCAGCATCACTTCCCTCTCTCTCTCTCGGTCTCTCTCGGGATGTTTTCATTCTCTGAAATCTCTTTCCTTCTCCCCCTGAGTCACTTCATAGCTTGGAGTGCCTGACAGAGTGCCTAGAGACAAAAGAGCAAAGGGGGAAGGCCTCTGGCTCTACTGGTTGCCCATGGGCAGAGAAGATCTGCTCGTCTATCTGGAAGGTCTAGAGAGTAGTGATTGATTGGGGAGCTACATCCTGGGCGGACCTGGCCAGGTGAAGCTTGCTGACACGTGGCAGCCTCTCTGGAGACTACTAATCCCGCTGATAACATTCTATGCAAAGAGCCGGCTGAGTGCCATGGGCAGAAAACATTGACACATACCTGCCAGAGGCCTATTCTGGGTCTCAAGAGTCCACCCTGGTCTCCAGCAACTCATCATCTCAGCACACACTTTGCCTGCACGCATGGAAACCGCCTCTCTCCACGAATGCCTTCACCTGCTACGAAACACTCGATGTCACTCAGCCAAAGGAGAGCACAGGCAAAGTCAACTGAAGGCCCCATTTTCAAGATTCTGCCCTCTGCTGCTCCACAGCCTCCGGTGGCACACTGCATGTGCGTCACTTCTCGGTAGACAAGGCCCAAATCCGGGCATCCAGGGCCCCAGCCCTCCACAGTCTACGGATGGCGGCATATGGATCACCTCTTTGCCTCGTACGGCAGGGAGGCCTGGGTCCTAGACTGGCTCTGCTAGAGCTCCACGACCTCAGCTATTTTCCCTGACCTTTGGCCCGTGCCCTCGTGAGCGTGTCATCTCTAGTTACACTTCTCTTCCGACCACACTGAATCCGCCACCTGCGGATACCTGAGCGTGGAAGTCAACATCTATCACTGGCTGCAGCGTCACAGGTCACTAGGTGTCTAGGCTCAGGCTGACCTTGGCTGTCTTCTGCCCAGGCAAGGAGCCTAATCCTTCCAAGGAAATCAGGACACGTGCTCTCTGGCCGACTTCCTTTCTTTCATCCACACAGCGGTCTGGATGAGGTTAAAGAGGCCAGGTAGGCCAGGGGAAGGCTGAGTGCGGGGGCTAAGGCTTCTTTCCCAATCACCATGGAGACACCACCGGAAGGCTGGGCGGAACTTCTGACGGGGACGAGTCACAAACACTGAGCCAATAGGAGAGGTCCAGCCTATCCGGCCAGTTCAGAAGAGCCCTCCATTTTCCTCATGGACAGACAATGGCCCCTTGCGTCTTTGGCCACAAAATCGAGGGCACCCAGGGAATAACTTCACAGTAGGCAACCCCTGATGTGAACACCTTCGACACACTGGGACAGCAGGCAGGTACCTCTTTTCCACCTACGCTAGGATATCAGTAGGCAAGGCGCCCTTCCTCTGCATCTATGGCCTCTCTGTATATGTTCATTCAGAGGAATCTCTTCATTCTACCCCTGAGACACATCACAAGTATGAGGGGCCTGAGAGAGAGCCTGGAGATGAAACGGGGGAGGCTTCTGGCTGGACCGCTCCCCAGTGGGTAGAGAACAGCAGGTAGTCTCTCTGGAAGGTCTTAGCTTCTGTTGATTGACATGTGCAATACAGTAGGGGCGGACCCTGGCCAGGTGGAGCTTGTGGGCAGATGCAACCTCTCTGGCCACGAATAATTCCGCTGCTGCTTTGTATGGCGAAAACCTCTCCCCGCCAAGGGGGATGGGTAGAGAACATTGACCCACACCCACCAGGGACCTTTCCTGGGACTTTAGATCCCAACATGGTCTCAACGTTGTCACCCTCTCAGCACACACCCTTCCTGCACACGTAACCCTGCCTTTCTCCGTCAGGGCCCTATCCCACCAGGAAAAAAAGCAAGCTGCTCAAAAAGGCCAATGTCAGGGAGATCGAGGAAACACTGCCATTTTCCACATTTTTGCTGTCTACATGTCCCCGCCTCCTGTGCAAGGCTGCGTATGTGGCCGGGCTGCGAAGGCAAGGCCGAAATCCTGGCAGCCTGGGCCCCAGCAGACCAATGGTTTATGGACATGGGGACACGGATGACCTGTTTGCCACATACAGGAGGGATCCTTGGGCCCCTCACTGGCTCGCCATTCAGCTCCACGACGTCCACTGCTGGCCCTGGCCTTTGCTTTGGCTGGTGCCCCATTGAACGTGTGCTCCGGAGCCATGTTTCTCCACCCATCACTATCATTCTGCCACCAGGGGATATGTGAGTGTGGAAGTCACCATTTGTCACTGGCAGCAGTGTCCCAAGTCACTAGACTTCCAGGTACCCGCTGACCTAGGCTGCCTCCTGCCCCAGGCAAGGTCCCCAATCCTTTATCCCACATGCTGACACCTAGGCACTGGCGGACATTCATTTTTATCAACACAGAGGTCTGAGTGAGGGTCAGCGGGCCAGGTAGGTGAAGTCAAGGCCAGGTGGGCGGGGCTGAGGATTCTTTGCCATCACCATAGAGACAGTCCCCCCACCGCAAGAGTGGGCGGAGCTTGTGATGGGCCTGGTGACAAGACTCAGCCAATGGCAGAGATCCGGCCCGCCAGGTAGATGACACAGGGCCCTCCATTGTGACCTATGACACCTAGTGGCCACAGCGTTGGAGCACACCCTGGGAAAAGCTACGCAGGCACAAGGGAGCCCCTGGTGCGGACTGCTTCAGGGCAGTGGCAGAGCAGGCCAGATACCTCTTTCCCACTTTCCTGAGGATATCAGTACGCAAGGCATCCCCACTCAGCATCTCTTCCCTCTCTCTCTCTCGGTCTCTCTCGGGATGTTTTCATTCTCTGAAATCTCTTTCCTTCTCCCCCTGAGTCACTTCATAGCTTGGAGTGCCTGACAGAGTGCCTAGAAACAAAAGAGCAAAGGGGGAAGGCCTCTGGCTCTACTGGTTGCCCATGGGCAGAGAAGATCTGCTCGTCTATCTGGAAGGTCTAGAGACTAGTGATTGATTGGGGAGCTACATCCTGGGCGGACCTGGCCAGGTGAAGCTTGCTGACACGTGGCAGCCTCTCTGGAGACTACTAATCCCGCTGATAACATTCTATGCAAAGAGCCGGCTGAGTGCCATGGGCAGAAAACATTGACACATACCTGCCAGAGGCCTATTCTGGGTCTCAAGAGTCCACCCTGGTCTCCAGCAACTCATCATCTCAGCACACACTTTGCCTGCACGCATGGAAACCGCCTCTCTCCACGAATGCCTTCACCTGCTACGAAACACTCGATGTCACTCAGCCAAAGGAGAGCACAGGCAAAGTCAACTGAAGGCCCCATTTTCAAGATTCTGCCCTCTGCTGCTCCACAGCCTCCGGTGGCACACTGCATGTGCGTCACTTCTCGGTAGACAAGGCCCAAATCCGGGCATCCAGGGCCCCAGCCCTCCACAGTCTACGGATGGCGGCATATGGATCACCTCTTTGCCTCGTACGGCAGGGAGGCCTGGGTCCTAGACTGGCTCTGCTAGAGCTCCACGACCTCAGCTATTTTCCCTGACCTTTGGCCCGTGCCCTCGTGAGCGTGTCATCTCTAGTTACACTTCTCTTCCGACCACACTGAATCCGCCACCTGCGGATACCTGAGCGTGGAAGTCAACATCTATCACTGGCTGCAGCGTCACAGGTCACTAGGTGTCTAGGCTCAGGCTGACCTTGGCTGTCTTCTGCCCAGGCAAGGAGCCTAATCCTTCCAAGGAAATCAGGACACGTGCTCTCTGGCCGACTTCCTTTCTTTCATCCACACAGCGGTCTGGATGAGGTTAAAGAGGCCAGGTAGGCCAGGGGAAGGCTGAGTGCGGGGGCTAAGGCTTCTTTCCCAATCACCATGGAGACACCACCGGAAGGCTGGGCGGAACTTCTGACGGGGACGAGTCACAAACACTGAGCCAATAGGAGAGGTCCAGCCTATCCGGCCAGTTCAGAAGAGCCCTCCATTTTCCTCATGGACAGACAATGGCCCCTTGCGTCTTTGGCCACAAAATCGAGGGCACCCAGGGAATAACTTCACAGTAGGCAACCCCTGATGTGAACACCTTCGACACACTGGGACAGCAGGCAGGTACCTCTTTTCCACCTACGCTAGGATATCAGTAGGCAAGGCGCCCTTCCTCTGCATCTATGGCCTCTCGGTATATGTTCATTCAGAGGAATCTCTTCATTCTACCCCTGAGACACATCACAAGTATGAGGGGCCTGAGAGAGAGCCTGGAGATGAAACGGGGGAGGCTTCTGGCTGGACCGCTCCCCAGTGGGTAGAGAACAGCAGGTAGTCTCTCTGGAAGGTCTTAGCTTCTGTTGATTGACATGTGCAATACAGTAGGGGCGGACCCTGGCCAGGTGGAGCTTGTGGGCAGATGCAACCTCTCTGGCCACGAATAATTCCGCTGCTGCTTTGTATGGCGAAAACCTCTCCCCGCCAAGGGGGATGGGTAGAGAACATTGACCCACACCCACCAGGGACCTTTCCTGGGACTAAAGATTACCAACATGGTCTCAACGTCGTCACCCTCTCAGCACACACCCTTCCTGCACACGTAATCCTGCCTTTCTCCGTCAGGGCCCTATCCCACCAGGAAAAAAAGCAAGCTGCTCAAAAAGGCCAATGTCAGGGAGATCGAGGAAACACTGCCATTTTCCACATTTTTGCTGTCTACATGTCCCCGCCTCCGGTGCAAGGCTGCGTATGTGGCCGGGCTGCGAAGGCAAGGCCGAAATCCTGGCAGCCTGGGCCCCAGCAGACCAATGGTTTATGGACATGGGGACACGGATGACCTGTTTGCCACATACAGGAGGGATCCTTGGGCCCCTCACTGGCTCGCCATTCAGCTCCACGACGTCCACTGCTGGCCCTGGCCTTTGCTTTGGCTGGTGCCCCATTGAACGTGTGCTCCGGAGCCATGTTTCTCCACCCATCACTATCATTCTGCCACCAGGGGATATGTGAGTGTGGAAGTCACCATTTGTCACTGGCAGCAGTGTCCCAAGTCACTAGACTTCCAGGTACCCGCTGACCTAGGCTGCCTCCTGCCCCAGGCAAGGTCCCCAATCCTTTATCCCACATGCTGACACCTAGGCACTGGCGGACATTCATTTTTATCAACACAGAGGTCTGAGTGAGGGTCAGCGGGCCAGGTAGGTGAAGTCAAGGCCAGGTGGGCGGGGCTGAGGATTCTTTGCCATCACCATAGAGACAGTCCCCCCACCGCAAGAGTGGGCGGAGCTTGTGATGGGCCTGGTGACAAGACTCAGCCAATGGCAGAGATCCGGCCCGCCAGGCAGATGACACAGGGCCCTCCATTGTGACCTATGACACCTAGTGGCCACAGCGTTGGAGCACACCCTGGGAAAGGCTACGTAGGCACAAGGGAGCCCCTGGTGCGGACTGCTTCAGGGCAGTGGCAGAGCAGGCCAGATACCTCTTTCCCACTTTCCTGAGGATATCAGTACGCAAGGCATCCCCACTCAGCATCTCTTCCCTCTCTCTCTCGGTCTCTCTCGGGATGTTTTCATTCTCTGAAATCTCTTTCCTTCTCCCCCTGAGTCACTTCATAGCTTGGAGTGCCTGACAGAGTGCCTAGAGACAAAAGAGCAAAGGGGGAAGGCCTCTGGCTCTACTGGTTGCCCATGGGCAGAGAAGATCTGCTCGTCTATCTGGAAGGTCTAGAGACTAGTGATTGATTGGGGAGCTACATCCTGGGCGGACCTGGCCAGGTGAAGCTTGCTGACACGTGGCAGCCTCTCTGGAGACTACTAATCCCGCTGATAACATTCTATGCAAAGAGCCGGCTGAGTGCCATGGGCAGAAAACATTGACACATACCTGCCAGAGGCCTATTCTGGGTCTCAAGAGTCCACCCTGGTCTCCAGCAACTCATCATCTCAGCACACACTTTGCCTGCACGCATGGAAACCGCCTCTCTCCACGAATGCCTTCACCTGCTAGGAAACACACGATGTCACTCAGCCAAAGGAGACCACAGGCAAAGACAACTGAAGGCCCCATTTTCAAGATTTTGCCCTCCGCTGCTCCACAGCCTCCGGTGGCACACTGCATGTGCGTCACTTCTCGGTAGACAAGGCCCAAATCCGGGCATCCAGGGCCCCAGCCCTCTACAGTCTACGGATGGCGGCATATGGATCACCTCTTTGCCTCGTACGGCAGGGAGGCCTGGGTCCTAGACTGGCTCTGCTAGAGCTCCACGACCTCAGCTATTTTCCCTGACCTTTGGCCCGTGCCCTCGTGAGCGTGTCATCTCTAGTTACACTTCTCTTCCGACCACACTGAATCCGCCACCTGCGGATACCTGAGCGTGGAAGTCAACATCTATCACTGGCTGCAGCGTCACAGGTCACTAGGTGTCTAGGCTCAGGCTGACCTTGGCTGTCTTCTGCCCAGGCAAGGAGCCTAATCCTTCCAAGGAAATCAGGACACGTGCTCACTGGCCGACATCCTTTCTTTCATCCACACAGCGGTCTAGATGAGGTTAAAGAGGCCAGGTAGGCCAGGGGAAGGCTGAGTGCGGGGGCTAAGGCTTCTTTCCCAATCACCATGGAGACACCACCGGAAGGCTGGGCGGAACTTCTGACGGGGACGAGTCACAAACACTGAGCCAATAGGAGAGGTCCAGCCTATCCGGCCAGTTCAGAAGAGCCCTCCATTTTCCTCATGGACAGACAATGGCCCCTTGCGTCTTTGGCCACAAAATCGAGGGCACCCAGGGAATAACTTCACAGTAGGCAACCCCTGATGTGAACACCTTCGACACACTGGGACAGCAGGCAGGTACCTCTTTTCCACCTACGCTAGGATATCAGTAGGCAAGGCGCCCTTCCTCTGCATCTATGGCCTCTCTGTATATGTTCATTCAGAGGAATCTCTTCATTCTACCCCTGAGACACATCACAAGTATGAGGGGCCTGAGAGAGAGCCTGGAGATGAAACGGGGGAGGCTTCTGGCTGGACCGCTCCCCAGTGGGTAGAGAACAGCAGGTAGTCTCTCTGGAAGGTCTTAGCTTCTGTTGATTGACATGTGCAATACAGTAGGGGCGGACCCTGGCCAGGTGGAGCTTGTGGGCAGATGCAACCTCTCTGGCCACGAATAATTCCGCTGCTGCTTTGTATGGCGAAAACCTCTCCCCGCCAAGGGGGATGGGTAGAGAACATTGACCCACACCCACCAGGGACCTTTCCTGGGACTAAAGATTACCAACATGGTCTCAACGTCGTCACCCTCTCAGCACACACCCTTCCTGCACACATAATCCTGCCTTTCTCCGTCAGGGCCCTATCCCACCAGGAAAAAAAGCAAGCTGCTCAAAAAGGCCAATGCCAGGGAGATCGAGGAAACACTGCCATTTTCCACATTTTTGCTGTCTACATGTCCCCGCCTCCGGTGCAAGGCTGCGTATGTGGCCGGGCTGCGAAGGCAAGGCCGAAATCCTGGCAGCCTGGGCCCCAGCAGACCAACGGTTTATGGACATGGGGACACGGATGACCTGTTTGCCACATACAGGAGGGATCCTTGGGCCCCTCACTGGCTCGCCATTCAGCTCCACGACGTCCACTGCTGGCCCTGGCCTTTGCTTTGGCTGGTGCCCCATTGAACGTGTGCTCCGGAGCCATGTTTCTCCACCCATCACTATCATTCTGCCACCAGGGGATATGTGAGTGTGGGAGTCACCATTTGTCACTGGCAGCAGTGTCCCAAGTCACTAGACTTCCAGGTACCCGCTGACCTAGGCTGCCTCCTGCCCCTGGCAAGGTCCCCAATCCTTTATCCCACATGCTGACACCTAGGCACTGGCGGACATTCATTTTTATCAACACAGAGGTCTGAGTGAGGGTCAGCGGGCCAGGTAGGTGAAGTCAAGGCCAGGTGGGCGGGGCTGAGGATTCTTTGCCATCACCATAGAGACAGTCCCCCCACCGCAAGAGTGGGCGGAGCTTGTGATGGGCCTGGTGACAAGACTCAGCCAATGGCAGAGATCCGGCCCGCCAGGCAGATGACACAGGGCCCTCCATTGTGACCTATGACACCTAGTGGCCACAGCGTTGGAGCACACCCTGGGAAAGGCTACGTAGGCACAAGGGAGCCCCTGGTGCGGACTGCTTCAGGGCAGTGGCAGAGCAGGCCAGATACCTCTTTCCCACTTTCCTGAGGATATCAGTACGCAAGGCATCCCCACTCAGCATCTCTTCCCTCTCTCTCTCTCGGTCTCTCTCGGGATGTTTTCATTCTCTGAAATCTCTTTCCTTCTCCCCCTGAGTCACTTCATAGCTTGGAGTGCCTGACAGAGTGCCTAGAGACAAAAGAGCAAAGGGGGAAGGCCTCTGGCTCTACTGGTTGCCCATGGGCAGAGAAGATCTGCTCGTCTATCTGGAAGGTCTAGAGACTAGTGATTGATTGGGGAGCTACATCCTGGGCGGACCTGGCCAGGTGAAGCTTGCTGACACGTGGCAGCCTCTCTGGAGACTACTAATCCCGCTGATAACATTCTATGCAAAGAGCCGGCTGAGTGCCATGGGCAGAAAACATTGACACATACCTGCCAGAGGCCTATTCTGGGTCTCAAGAGTCCACCCTGGTCTCCAGCAACTCATCATCTCAGCACACACTTTGCCTGCACGCATGGAAACCGCCTCTCTCCACGAATGCCTTCACCTGCTAGGAAACACACGATGTCACTCAGCCAAAGGAGACCACAGGCAAAGTCAACTGAAGGCCCCATTTTCAAGATTCTGCCCTCTGCTGCTCCACAGCCTCCGGTGACACACTGCATGTGCGTCACTTCTCGGTAGACAAGGCCCAAATCCGGGCATCCAGGGCCCCAGCCCTCCACAGTCTACGGATGGCGGCATATGGATCACCTCTTTGCCTCGTACGGCAGGGAGGCCTGGGTCCTAGACTGGCTCTGCTAGAGCTCCACGACCTCAGCTATTTTCCCTGACCTTTGGCCCGTGCCCTCGTGAGCGTGTCATCTCTAGTTACACTTCTCTTCCGACCACACTGAATCCGCCACCTGCGGATACCTGAGCGTGGAAGTCAACATCTATCACTGGCTGCAGCGTCACAGGTCACTAGGTGTCTAGGCTCAGGCTGACCTTGGCTGTCTTCTGCCCAGGCAAGGAGCCTAATCCTTCCAAGGAAATCAGGACACGTGCTCACTGGCCGACATCCTCTCTTTCATCCACACAGCGGTCTAGATGAGGTTAAAGAGGCCAGGTAGGCCAGGGGAAGGCTGAGTGCGGGGGCTAAGGCTTCTTTCCCAATCACCATGGAGACACCACCGCAAGGCTGGGCGGAACTTCTGACGGGAACGAGTCACAAACACTGAGCCAATAGGAGAGGTCCAGCCTATCCGGCCAGTTCCGCAGAGCCCTCCATTTTCCTCATGGACAGACAATGGCCCCTTGCGTCTTTGGCCACAAAATCGAGGGCACCCAGGGAATAACTTCACAGTAGGCAACCCCTGATGTGAACACCTTCGACACACTGGGACAGCAGGCAGGTACCTCTTTTCCACCTACGCTAGGATATCAGTAGGCAAGGCGCCCTTCCTCTGCATCTATGGCCTCTCGGTATATGTTCATTCAGAGGAATCTCTTCATTCTACCCCTGAGACACATCACAAGTACGAGGGGCCTGAGAGAGAGCCTGGAGATGAAACGGGGGAGGCTTCTGGCTGGACCGCTCCCCAGTGGGTAGAGAACAGCAGGTAGTCTCTCTGGAAGGTCTTAGCTTCTGTTGATTGACATGTGCAATACAGTAGGGGCGGACCCTGGCCAGGTGGAGCTTGTGGGCAGATGCAACCTCTCTGGCCACGAATAATTCCGCTGCTGCTTTGTATGGCGAAAACCTCTCCCCGCCAAGGGGGATGGGTAGAGAACATTGACCCACACCCACCAGGGACCTTTCCTGGGACTATAGATCACAACATGGTCTCAACGTCATCACCCTCTCAGCACACACCCTTCCTGCACACGTAATCCTGCCTTTCTCCGTCAGGGCCCTATCCCACCAGGAAAAAAAGCAAGCTGCTCAAAAAGGCCAATGTCAGGGAGATCGAGGAAACACTGCCATTTTCCACATTTTTGCTGTCTACATGTCCCCGCCTCCGGTGCAAGGCTGCGTATGTGGCCGGGCTGCGAAGGCAAGGCCGAAATCCTGGCAGCCTGGGCCCCAGCAGACCAATGGTTTATGGACATGGGGACACGGATGACCTGTTTGCCACATACAGGAGGGATCCTTGGGCCCCTCACTGGCTCGCCATTCAGCTCCACGACGTCCACTGCTGGCCCTGGCCTTTGCTTTGGCTGGTGCCCCATTGAACGTGTGCTCCGGAGCCATGTTTCTCCACCCATCACTATCATTCTGCCACCAGGGGATATGTGAGTGTGGAAGTCACCATTTGTCACTGGCAGCAGTGTCCCAAGTCACTAGACTTCCAGGTACCCGCTGACCTAGGCTGCCTCCTGCCCCAGGCAAGGTCCCCAATCCTTTATCCCACATGCTGACACCTAGGCACTGGCGGACATTCATTTTTATCAACACAGAGGTCTGAGTGAGGGTCAGCGGGCCAGGTAGGTGAAGTCAAGGCCAGGTGGGCGGGGCTGAGGATTCTTTGCCATCACCATAGAGACAGTCCCCCCACCGCAAGAGTGGGCGGAGCTTGTGATGGGCCTGGTGACAAGACTCAGCCAATGGCAGAGATCCGGCCCGCCAGGCAGATGACACAGGGCCCTCCATTGTGACCTATGACACCTAGTGGCCACAGCGTTGGAGCACACCCTGGGAAAGGCTACGTAGGCACAAGGGAGCCACTGGTGCGGACTGCTTCAGGGCAGTGGCAGAGCAGGCCAGATACCTCTTTCCCACTTTCCTGAGGATATCAGTACGCAAGGCATCCCCACTCAGCATCTCTTCCCTCTCTCTCTCGGTCTCTCTCGGGATGTTTTCATTCTCTGAAATCTCTTTCCTTCTCCCCCTGAGTCACTTCATAGCTTGGAGTGCCTGACAGAGTGCCTAGAGACAAAAGAGCAAAGGGGGAAGGCCTCTGGCTCTACTGGTTGCCCATGGGCAGAGAAGATCTGCTCGTCTATCTGGAAGGTCTAGAGAGTAGTGATTGATTGGGGAGCTACATCCTGGGCGGACCTGGCCAGGTGAAGCTTGCTGACACGTGGCAGCCTCTCTGGAGACTACTAATCCCGCTGATAACATTCTATGCAAAGAGCCGGCTGAGTGCCATGGGCAGAAAACATTGACACATACCTGCCAGAGGCCTATTCTGGGTCTCAAGAGTCCACCCTGGTCTCCAGCAACTCATCATCTCAGCACACACTTTGCCTGCACGCATGGAAACCGCCTCTCTCCACGAATGCCTTCACCTGCTAGGAAACACACGATGTCACTCAGCCAAAGGAGACCACAGGCAAAGACAACTGAAGGCCCCATTTTCAAGATTTTGCCCTCCGCTGCTCCACAGCCTCCGGTGGCACACTGCATGTGCGTCACTTCTCGGTAGACAAGGCCCAAATCCGGGCATCCAGGGCCCCAGCCCTCCACAGTCTACGGATGGCGGCATATGGATCACCTCTTTGCCTCGTACGGCAGGGAGGCCTGGGTCCTAGACTGGCTCTGCTAGAGCTCCACGACCTCAGCTATTTTCCCTGACCTTTGGCCCGTGCCCTCGTGAGCGTGTCATCTCTAGTTACACTTCTCTTCCGACCACACTGAATCCGCCACCTGCGGATACCTGAGCGTGGAAGTCAACATCTATCACTGGCTGCAGCGTCACAGGTCACTAGGTGTCTAGGCTCAGGCTGACCTTGGCTGTCTTCTGCCCAGGCAAGGAGCCTAATCCTTCCAAGGAAATCAGGACACGTGCTCACTGGCCGACATCCTTTCTTTCATCCACACAGCGGTCTAGATGAGGTTAAAGAGGCCAGGTAGGCCAGGGGAAGGCTGAGTGCGGGGGCTAAGGCTTCTTTCCCAATCACCATGGAGACACCACCGGAAGGCTGGGCGGAACTTCTGACGGGGACGAGTCACAAACACTGAGCCAATAGGAGAGGTCCAGCCTATCCGGCCAGTTCAGAAGAGCCCTCCATTTTCCTCATGGACAGACAATGGCCCCTTGCGTCTTTGGCCACAAAATCGAGGGCACCCAGGGAATAACTTCACAGTAGGCAACCCCTGATGTGAACACCTTCGACACACTGGGACAGCAGGCAGGTACCTCTTTTCCACCTACGCTAGGATATCAGTAGGCAAGGCGCCCTTCCTCTGCATCTATGGCCTCTCGGTATATGTTCATTCAGAGGAATCTCTTCATTCTACCCCTGAGACACATCACAAGTACGAGGGGCCTGAGAGAGAGCCTGGAGATGAAACGGGGGAGGCTTCTGGCTGGACCGCTCCCCAGTGGGTAGAGAACAGCAGGTAGTCTCTCTGGAAGGTCTTAGCTTCTGTTGATTGACATGTGCAATACAGTAGGGGCGGACCCTGGCCAGGTGGAGCTTGTGGGCAGATGCAACCTCTCTGGCCACGAATAATTCCGCTGCTGCTTTGTATGGCGAAAACCTCTCCCCGCCAAGGGGGATGGGTAGAGAACATTGACCCACACCCACCAGGGACCTTTCCTGGGACTATAGATCACAACATGGTCTCAACGTCATCACCCTCTCAGCACACACCCTTCCTGCACACGTAATCCTGCCTTTCTCCGTCAGGGCCCTATCCCACCAGGAAAAAAAGCAAGCTGCTCAAAAAGGCCAATGTCAGGGAGATCGAGGAAACACTGCCATTTTCCACATTTTTGCTGTCTACATGTCCCCGCCTCCGGTGCAAGGCTGCGTATGTGGCCGGGCTGCGAAGGCAAGGCCGAAATCCTGGCAGCCTGGGCCCCAGCAGACCAATGGTTTATGGACATGGGGACACGGATGACCTGTTTGCCACATACAGGAGGGATCCTTGGGCCCCTCACTGGCTCGCCATTCAGCTCCACGACGTCCACTGCTGGCCCTGGCCTTTGCTTTGGCTGGTGCCCCATTGAACGTGTGCTCCGGAGCCATGTTTCTCCACCCATCACTATCATTCTGCCACCAGGGGATATGTGAGTGTGGAAGTCACCATTTGTCACTGGCAGCAGTGTCCCAAGTCACTAGACTTCCAGGTACCCGCTGACCTAGGCTGCCTCCTGCCCCAGGCAAGGTCCCCAATCCTTTATCCCACATGCTGACACCTAGGCACTGGCGGACATTCATTTTTATCAACACAGAGGTCTGAGTGAGGGTCAGCGGGCCAGGTAGGTGAAGTCAAGGCCAGGTGGGCGGGGCTGAGGATTCTTTGCCATCACCATAGAGACAGTCCCCCCACCGCAAGAGTGGGCGGAGCTTGTGATGGGCCTGGTGACAAGACTCAGCCAATGGCAGAGATCCGGCCCGCCAGGCAGATGACACAGGGCCCTCCATTGTGACCTATGACACCTAGTGGCCACAGCGTTGGAGCACACCCTGGGAAAGGCTACGTAGGCACAAGGGAGCCACTGGTGCGGACTGCTTCAGGGCAGTGGCAGAGCAGGCCAGATACCTCTTTCCCACTTTCCTGAGGATATCAGTACGCAAGGCATCCCCACTCAGCATCTCTTCCCTCTCTCTCTCGGTCTCTCTCGGGATGTTTTCATTCTCTGAAATCTCTTTCCTTCTCCCCCTGAGTCACTTCATAGCTTGGAGTGCCTGACAGAGTGCCTAGAGACAAAAGAGCAAAGGGGGAAGGCCTCTGGCTCTACTGGTTGCCCATGGGCAGAGAAGATCTGCTCGTCTATCTGGAAGGTCTAGAGACTAGTGATTGATTGGGGAGCTACATCCTGGGCGGACCTGGCCAGGTGAAGCTTGCTGACACGTGGCAGCCTCTCTGGAGACTACTAATCCCGCTGATAACATTCTATGCAAAGAGCCGGCTGAGTGCCATGGGCAGAAAACATTGACACATACCTGCCAGAGGCCTATTCTGGGTCTCAAGAGTCCACCCTGGTCTCCAGCAACTCATCATCTCAGCACACACTTTGCCTGCACGCATGGAAACCGCCTCTCTCCACGAATGCCTTCACCTGCTAGGAAACACACGATGTCACTCAGCCAAAGGAGACCACAGGCAAAGACAACTGAAGGCCCCATTTTCAAGATTTTGCCCTCCGCTGCTCCACAGCCTCCGGTGGCACACTGCATGTGCGTCACTTCTCGGTAGACAAGGCCCAAATCCGGGCATCCAGGGCCCCAGCCCTCCACAGTCTACGGATGGCGGCATATGGATCACCTCTTTGCCTCGTACGGCAGGGAGGCCTGGGTCCTAGACTGGCTCTGCTAGAGCTCCACGACCTCAGCTATTTTCCCTGACCTTTGGCCCGTGCCCTCGTGAGCGTGTCATCTCTAGTTACACTTCTCTTCCGACCACACTGAATCCGCCACCTGCGGATACCTGAGCGTGGAAGTCAACATCTATCACTGGCTGCAGCGTCACAGGTCACTAGGTGTCTAGGCTCAGGCTGACCTTGGCTGTCTTCTGCCCAGGCAAGGAGCCTAATCCTTCCAAGGAAATCAGGACACGTGCTCACTGGCCGACATCCTTTCTTTCATCCACACAGCGGTCTAGATGAGGTTAAAGAGGCCAGGTAGGCCAGGGGAAGGCTGAGTGCGGGGGCTAAGGCTTCTTTCCCAATCACCATGGAGACACCACCGGAAGGCTGGGCGGAACTTCTGACGGGGACGAGTCACAAACACTGAGCCAATAGGAGAGGTCCAGCCTATCCGGCCAGTTCAGAAGAGCCCTCCATTTTCCTCATGGACAGACAATGGCCCCTTGCGTCTTTGGCCACAAAATCGAGGGCACCCAGGGAATAACTTCACAGTAGGCAACCCCTGATGTGAACACCTTCGACACACTGGGACAGCAGGCAGGTACCTCTTTTCCACCTACGCTAGGATATCAGTAGGCAAGGCGCCCTTCCTCTGCATCTATGGCCTCTCGGTATATGTTCATTCAGAGGAATCTCTTCATTCTACCCCTGAGACACATCACAAGTACGAGGGGCCTGAGAGAGAGCCTGGAGATGAAACGGGGGAGGCTTCTGGCTGGACCGCTCCCCAGTGGGTAGAGAACAGCAGGTAGTCTCTCTGGAAGGTCTTAGCTTCTGTTGATTGACATGTGCAATACAGTAGGGGCGGACCCTGGCCAGGTGGAGCTTGTGGGCAGATGCAACCTCTCTGGCCACGAATAATTCCGCTGCTGCTTTGTATGGCGAAAACCTCTCCCCGCCAAGGGGGATGGGTAGAGAACATTGACCCACACCCACCAGGGACCTTTCCTGGGACTATAGATCACAACATGGTCTCAACGTCATCACCCTCTCAGCACACACCCTTCCTGCACACGTAATCCTGCCTTTCTCCGTCAGGGCCCTATCCCACCAGGAAAAAAAGCAAGCTGCTCAAAAAGGCCAATGTCAGGGAGATCGAGGAAACACTGCCATTTTCCACATTTTTGCTGTCTACATGTCCCCGCCTCCGGTGCAAGGCTGCGTATGTGGCCGGGCTGCGAAGGCAAGGCCGAAATCCTGGCAGCCTGGGCCCCAGCAGACCAATGGTTTATGGACATGGGGACACGGATGACCTGTTTGCCACATACAGGAGGGATCCTTGGGCCCCTCACTGGCTCGCCATTCAGCTCCACGACGTCCACTGCTGGCCCTGGCCTTTGCTTTGGCTGGTGCCCCATTGAACGTGTGCTCCGGAGCCATGTTTCTCCACCCATCACTATCATTCTGCCACCAGGGGATATGTGAGTGTGGAAGTCACCATTTGTCACTGGCAGCAGTGTCCCAAGTCACTAGACTTCCAGGTACCCGCTGACCTAGGCTGCCTCCTGCCCCAGGCAAGGTCCCCAATCCTTTATCCCACATGCTGACACCTAGGCACTGGCGGACATTCATTTTTATCAACACAGAGGTCTGAGTGAGGGTCAGCGGGCCAGGTAGGTGAAGTCAAGGCCAGGTGGGCGGGGCTGAGGATTCTTTGCCATCACCATAGAGACAGTCCCCCCACCGCAAGAGTGGGCGGAGCTTGTGATGGGCCTGGTGACAAGACTCAGCCAATGGCAGAGATCCGGCCCGCCAGGCAGATGACACAGGGCCCTCCATTGTGACCTATGACACCTAGTGGCCACAGCGTTGGAGCACACCCTGGGAAAGGCTACGTAGGCACAAGGGAGCCACTGGTGCGGACTGCTTCAGGGCAGTGGCAGAGCAGGCCAGATACCTCTTTCCCACTTTCCTGAGGATATCAGTACGCAAGGCATCCCCACTCAGCATCTCTTCCCTCTCTCTCTCGGTCTCTCTCGGGATGTTTTCATTCTCTGAAATCTCTTTCCTTCTCCCCCTGAGTCACTTCATAGCTTGGAGTGCCTGACAGAGTGCCTAGAGACAAAAGAGCAAAGGGGGAAGGCCTCTGGCTCTACTGGTTGCCCATGGGCAGAGAAGATCTGCTCGTCTATCTGGAAGGTCTAGAGACTAGTGATTGATTGGGGAGCTACATCCTGGGCGGACCTGGCCAGGTGAAGCTTGCTGACACGTGGCAGCCTCTCTGGAGACTACTAATCCCGCTGATAACATTCTATGCAAAGAGCCGGCTGAGTGCCATGGGCAGAAAACATTGACACATACCTGCCAGAGGCCTATTCTGGGTCTCAAGAGTCCACCCTGGTCTCCAGCAACTCATCATCTCAGCACACACTTTGCCTGCACGCATGGAAACCGCCTCTCTCCACGAATGCCTTCACCTGCTAGGAAACACACGATGTCACTCAGCCAAAGGAGACCACAGGCAAAGACAACTGAAGGCCCCATTTTCAAGATTTTGCCCTCCGCTGCTCCACAGCCTCCGGTGGCACACTGCATGTGCGTCACTTCTCGGTAGACAAGGCCCAAATCCGGGCATCCAGGGCCCCAGCCCTCCACAGTCTACGGATGGCGGCATATGGATCACCTCTTTGCCTCGTACGGCAGGGAGGCCTGGGTCCTAGACTGGCTCTGCTAGAGCTCCACGACCTCAGCTATTTTCCCTGACCTTTGGCCCGTGCCCTCGTGAGCGTGTCATCTCTAGTTACACTTCTCTTCCGACCACACTGAATCCGCCACCTGCGGATACCTGAGCGTGGAAGTCAACATCTATCACTGGCTGCAGCGTCACAGGTCACTAGGTGTCTAGGCTCAGGCTGACCTTGGCTGTCTTCTGCCCAGGCAAGGAGCCTAATCCTTCCAAGGAAATCAGGACACGTGCTCACTGGCCGACATCCTTTCTTTCATCCACACAGCGGTCTAGATGAGGTTAAAGAGGCCAGGTAGGCCAGGGGAAGGCTGAGTGCGGGGGCTAAGGCTTCTTTCCCAATCACCATGGAGACACCACCGGAAGGCTGGGCGGAACTTCTGACGGGGACGAGTCACAAACACTGAGCCAATAGGAGAGGTCCAGCCTATCCGGCCAGTTCAGAAGAGCCCTCCATTTTCCTCATGGACAGACAATGGCCCCTTGCGTCTTTGGCCACAAAATCGAGGGCACCCAGGGAATAACTTCACAGTAGGCAACCCCTGATGTGAACACCTTCGACACACTGGGACAGCAGGCAGGTACCTCTTTTCCACCTACGCTAGGATATCAGTAGGCAAGGCGCCCTTCCTCTGCATCTATGGCCTCTCGGTATATGTTCATTCAGAGGAATCTCTTCATTCTACCCCTGAGACACATCACAAGTACGAGGGGCCTGAGAGAGAGCCTGGAGATGAAACGGGGGAGGCTTCTGGCTGGACCGCTCCCCAGTGGGTAGAGAACAGCAGGTAGTCTCTCTGGAAGGTCTTAGCTTCTGTTGATTGACATGTGCAATACAGTAGGGGCGGACCCTGGCCAGGTGGAGCTTGTGGGCAGATGCAACCTCTCTGGCCACGAATAATTCCGCTGCTGCTTTGTATGGCGAAAACCTCTCCCCGCCAAGGGGGATGGGTAGAGAACATTGACCCACACCCACCAGGGACCTTTCCTGGGACTATAGATCACAACATGGTCTCAACGTCATCACCCTCTCAGCACACACCCTTCCTGCACACGTAATCCTGCCTTTCTCCGTCAGGGCCCTATCCCACCAGGAAAAAAAGCAAGCTGCTCAAAAAGGCCAATGTCAGGGAGATCGAGGAAACACTGCCATTTTCCACATTTTTGCTGTCTACATGTCCCCGCCTCCGGTGCAAGGCTGCGTATGTGGCCGGGCTGCGAAGGCAAGGCCGAAATCCTGGCAGCCTGGGCCCCAGCAGACCAATGGTTTATGGACATGGGGACACGGATGACCTGTTTGCCACATACAGGAGGGATCCTTGGGCCCCTCACTGGCTCGCCATTCAGCTCCACGACGTCCACTGCTGGCCCTGGCCTTTGCTTTGGCTGGTGCCCCATTGAACGTGTGCTCCGGAGCCATGTTTCTCCACCCATCACTATCATTCTGCCACCAGGGGATATGTGAGTGTGGAAGTCACCATTTGTCACTGGCAGCAGTGTCCCAAGTCACTAGACTTCCAGGTACCCGCTGACCTAGGCTGCCTCCTGCCCCAGGCAAGGTCCCCAATCCTTTATCCCACATGCTGACACCTAGGCACTGGCGGACATTCATTTTTATCAACACAGAGGTCTGAGTGAGGGTCAGCGGGCCAGGTAGGTGAAGTCAAGGCCAGGTGGGCGGGGCTGAGGATTCTTTGCCATCACCATAGAGACAGTCCCCCCACCGCAAGAGTGGGCGGAGCTTGTGATGGGCCTGGTGACAAGACTCAGCCAATGGCAGAGATCCGGCCCGCCAGGCAGATGACACAGGGCCCTCCATTGTGACCTATGACACCTAGTGGCCACAGCGTTGGAGCACACCCTGGGAAAGGCTACGTAGGCACAAGGGAGCCCCTGGTGCGGACTGCTTCAGGGCAGTGGCAGAGCAGGCCAGATACCTCTTTCCCACTTTCCTGAGGATATCAGTACGCAAGGCATCCCCACTCAGCATCACTTCCCTCTCTCTCTCTCGGTCTCTCTCGGGATGTTTTCATTCTCTGAAATCTCTTTCCTTCTCCCCCTGAGTCACTTCATAGCTTGGAGTGCCTGACAGAGTGCCTAGAGACAAAAGAGCAAAGGGGGAAGGCCTCTGGCTCTACTGGTTGCCCATGGGCAGAGAAGATCTGCTCGTCTATCTGGAAGGTCTAGAGAGTAGTGATTGATTGGGGAGCTACATCCTGGGCGGACCTGGCCAGGTGAAGCTTGCTGACACGTGGCAGCCTCTCTGGAGACTACTAATCCCGCTGATAACATTCTATGCAAAGAGCCGGCTGAGTGCCATGGGCAGAAAACATTGACACATACCTGCCAGAGGCCTATTCTGGGTCTCAAGAGTCCACCCTGGTCTCCAGCAACTCATCATCTCAGCACACACTTTGCCTGCACGCATGGAAACCGCCTCTCTCCACGAATGCCTTCACCTGCTAGGAAACACTCGATGTCACTCAGCCAAAGGAGAGCACAGGCAAAGTCAACTGAAGGCCCCATTTTCAAGATTCTGCCCTCTGCTGCTCCACAGCCTCCGGTGGCACACTGCATGTGCGTCACTTCTCGGTAGACAAGGCCCAAATCCGGGCATCCAGGGCCCCAGCCCTCCACAGTCTACGGATGGCGGCATATGGATCACCTCTTTGCCTCGTACGGCAGGGAGGCCTGGGTCCTAGACTGGCTCTGCTAGAGCTCCACGACCTCAGCTATTTTCCCTGACCTTTGGCCCGTGCCCTCGTGAGCGTGTCATCTCTAGTTACACTTCTCTTCCGACCACACTGAATCCGCCACCTGCGGATACCTGAGCGTGGAAGTCAACATCTATCACTGGCTGCAGCGTCACAGGTCACTAGGTGTCTAGGCTCAGGCTGACCTTGGCTGTCTTCTGCCCAGGCAAGGAGCCTAATCCTTCCAAGGAAATCAGGACACGTGCTCTCTGGCCGACTTCCTTTCTTTCATCCACACAGCGGTCTGGATGAGGTTAAAGAGGCCAGGTAGGCCAGGGGAAGGCTGAGTGCGGGGGCTAAGGCTTCTTTCCCAATCACCATGGAGACACCACCGCAAGGCTGGGCGGAACTTCTGACGGGGACGAGTCACAAACACTGAGCCAATAGGAGAGGTCCAGCCTATCCGGCCAGTTCAGAAGAGCCCTCCATTTTCCTCATGGACAGACAATGGCCCCTTGCGTCTTTGGCCACAAAATCGAGGGCACCCAGGGAATAACTTCACAGTAGGCAACCCCTGATGTGAACACCTTCGACACACTGGGACAGCAGGCAGGTACCTCTTTTCCACCTACGCTAGGATATCAGTAGGCAAGGCGCCCTTCCTCTGCATCTATGGCCTCTCTGTATATGTTCATTCAGAGGAATCTCTTCATTCTACCCCTGAGACACATCACAAGTATGAGGGGCCTGAGAGAGAGCCTGGAGATGAAACGGGGGAGGCTTCTGGCTGGACCGCTCCCCAGTGGGTAGAGAACAGCAGGTAGTCTCTCTGGAAGGTCTTAGCTTCTGTTGATTGACATGTGCAATACAGTAGGGGCGGACCCTGGCCAGGTGGAGCTTGTGGGCAGATGCAACCTCTCTGGCCACGAATAATTCCGCTGCTGCTTTGTATGGCGAAAACCTCTCCCCGCCAAGGGGGATGGGTAGAGAACATTGACCCACACCCACCAGGGACCTTTCCTGGGACTAAAGATTACCAACATGGTCTCAACGTCGTCACCCTCTCAGCACACACCCTTCCTGCACACGTAATCCTGCCTTTCTCCGTCAGGGCCCTATCCCACCAGGAAAAAAAGCAAGCTGCTCAAAAAGGCCAATGCCAGGGAGATCGAGGAAACACTGCCATTTTCCACATTTTTGCTGTCTACATGTCCCCGCCTCCGGTGCAAGGCTGCGTATGTGGCCGGGCTGCGAAGGCAAGGCCGAAATCCTGGCAGCCTGGGCTCTAGCAGACCAATGGTTTATGGACATGGGGACACGGATGACCTGTTTGCCACATACAGGAGGGATCCTTGGGCCCCTCACTGGCTCGCCATTCAGCTCCACGACGTCCACTGCTGGCCCTGGCCTTTGCTTTGGCTGGTGCCCCATTGAACGTGTGCTCCGGAGCCATGTTTCTCCACCCATCACTATCATTCTGCCACCAGGGGATATGTGAGTGTGGAAGTCACCATTTGTCACTGGCAGCAGTGTCCCAAGTCACTAGACTTCCAGGTACCCGCTGACCTAGGCTGCCTCCTGCCCCAGGCAAGGTCCCCAATCCTTTATCCCACATGCTGACACCTAGGCACTGGCGGACATTCATTTTTATCAACACAGAGGTCTGAGTGAGGGTCAGAGGGCCAGGTAGGTGAAGTCAAGGCCAGGTGGGCGGGGCTGAGGATTCTTTGCCATCACCATAGAGACAGTCCCCCCACCGCAAGAGTGGGCGGAGCTTGTGATGGGCCTGGTGACAAGACTCAGCCAATGGCAGAGATCCGGCCCGCCAGGCAGATGACACAGGGCCCTCCATTGTGACCTATGACACCTAGTGGCCACAGCGTTGGAGCACACCCTGGGAAAGGCTACGTAGGCACAAGGGAGCCACTGGTGCGGACTGCTTCAGGGCAGTGGCAGAGCAGGCCAGATACCTCTTTCCCACTTTCCTGAGGATATCAGTACGCAAGGCATCCCCACTCAGCATCTCTTCCCTCTCTCTCTCGGTCTCTCTCGGGATGTTTTCATTCTCTGAAATCTCTTTCCTTCTCCCCCTGAGTCACTTCATAGCTTGGAGTGCCTGACAGAGTGCCTAGAGACAAAAGAGCAAAGGGGGAAGGCCTCTGGCTCTACTGGTTGCCCATGGGCAGAGAAGATCTGCTCGTCTATCTGGAAGGTCTAGAGACTAGTGATTGATTGGGGAGCTACATCCTGGGCGGACCTGGCCAGGTGAAGCTTGCTGACACGTGGCAGCCTCTCTGGAGACTACTAATCCCGCTGATAACATTCTATGCAAAGAGCCGGCTGAGTGCCATGGGCAGAAAACATTGACACATACCTGCCAGAGGCCTATTCTGGGTCTCAAGAGTCCACCCTGGTCTCCAGCAACTCATCATCTCAGCACACACTTTGCCTGCACGCATGGAAACCGCCTCTCTCCACGAATGCCTTCACCTGCTAGGAAACACACGATGTCACTCAGCCAAAGGAGACCACAGGCAAAGACAACTGAAGGCCCCATTTTCAAGATTTTGCCCTCCGCTGCTCCACAGCCTCCGGTGGCACACTGCATGTGCGTCACTTCTCGGTAGACAAGGCCCAAATCCGGGCATCCAGGGCCCCAGCCCTCCACAGTCTACGGATGGCGGCATATGGATCACCTCTTTGCCTCGTACGGCAGGGAGGCCTGGGTCCTAGACTGGCTCTGCTAGAGCTCCACGACCTCAGCTATTTTCCCTGACCTTTGGCCCGTGCCCTCGTGAGCGTGTCATCTCTAGTTACACTTCTCTTCCGACCACACTGAATCCGCCACCTGCGGATACCTGAGCGTGGAAGTCAACATCTATCACTGGCTGCAGCGTCACAGGTCACTAGGTGTCTAGGCTCAGGCTGACCTTGGCTGTCTTCTGCCCAGGCAAGGAGCCTAATCCTTCCAAGGAAATCAGGACACGTGCTCTCTGGCCGACTTCCTTTCTTTCATCCACACAGCGGTCTGGATGAGGTTAAAGAGGCCAGGTAGGCCAGGGGAAGGCTGAGTGCGGGGGCTAAGGCTTCTTTCCCAATCACCATGGAGACACCACCGGAAGGCTGGGCGGAACTTCTGACGGGGACGAGTCACAAACACTGAGCCAATAGGAGAGGTCCAGCCTATCCGGCCAGTTCAGAAGAGCCCTCCATTTTCCTCATGGACAGACAATGGCCCCTTGCGTCTTTGGCCACAAAATCGAGGGCACCCAGGGAATAACTTCACAGTAGGCAACCCCTGATGTGAACACCTTCGACACACTGGGACAGCAGGCAGGTACCTCTTTTCCACCTACGCTAGGATATCAGTAGGCAAGGCGCCCTTCCTCTGCATCTATGGCCTCTCTGTATATGTTCATTCAGAGGAATCTCTTCATTCTACCCCTGAGACACATCACAAGTATGAGGGGCCTGAGAGAGAGCCTGGAGATGAAACGGGGGAGGCTTCTGGCTGGACCGCTCCCCAGTGGGTAGAGAACAGCAGGTAGTCTCTCTGGAAGGTCTTAGCTTCTGTTGATTGACATGTGCAATACAGTAGGGGCGGACCCTGGCCAGGTGGAGCTTGTGGGCAGATGCAACCTCTCTGGCCACGAATAATTCCGCTGCTGCTTTGTATGGCGAAAACCTCTCCCCGCCAAGGGGGATGGGTAGAGAACATTGACCCACACCCACCAGGGACCTTTCCTGGGACTAAAGATTACCAACATGGTCTCAACGTCGTCACCCTCTCAGCACACACCCTTCCTGCACACGTAATCCTGCCTTTCTCCGTCAGGGCCCTATCCCACCAGGAAAAAAAGCAAGCTGCTCAAAAAGGCCAATGCCAGGGAGATCGAGGAAACACTGCCATTTTCCACATTTTTGCTGTCTACATGTCCCCGCCTCCGGTGCAAGGCTGCGTATGTGGCCGGGCTGCGAAGGCAAGGCCGAAATCCTGGCAGCCTGGGCTCTAGCAGACCAATGGTTTATGGACATGGGGACACGGATGACCTGTTTGCCACATACAGGAGGGATCCTTGGGCCCCTCACTGGCTCGCCATTCAGCTCCACGACGTCCACTGCTGGCCCTGGCCTTTGCTTTGGCTGGTGCCCCATTGAACGTGTGCTCCGGAGCCATGTTTCTCCACCCATCACTATCATTCTGCCACCAGGGGATATGTGAGTGTGGAAGTCACCATTTGTCACTGGCAGCAGTGTCCCAAGTCACTAGACTTCCAGGTACCCGCTGACCTAGGCTGCCTCCTGCCCCAGGCAAGGTCCCCAATCCTTTATCCCACATGCTGACACCTAGGCACTGGCGGACATTCATTTTTATCAACACAGAGGTCTGAGTGAGGGTCAGCGGGCCAGGTAGGTGAAGTCAAGGCCAGGTGGGCGGGGCTGAGGATTCTTTGCCATCACCATAGAGACAGTCCCCCCACCGCAAGAGTGGGCGGAGCTTGTGATGGGCCTGGTGACAAGACTCAGCCAATGGCAGAGATCCGGCCCGCCAGGCAGATGACACAGGGCCCTCCATTGTGACCTATGACACCTAGTGGCCACAGCGTTGGAGCACACCCTGGGAAAGGCTACGTAGGCACAAGGGAGCCACTGGTGCGGACTGCTTCAGGGCAGTGGCAGAGCAGGCCAGATACCTCTTTCCCACTTTCCTGAGGATATCAGTACGCAAGGCATCCCCACTCAGCATCTCTTCCCTCTCTCTCTCGGTCTCTCTCGGGATGTTTTCATTCTCTGAAATCTCTTTCCTTCTCCCCCTGAGTCACTTCATAGCTTGGAGTGCCTGACAGAGTGCCTAGAGACAAAAGAGCAAAGGGGGAAGGCCTCTGGCTCTACTGGTTGCCCATGGGCAGAGAAGATCTGCTCGTCTATCTGGAAGGTCTAGAGAGTAGTGATTGATTGGGGAGCTACATCCTGGGCGGACCTGGCCAGGTGAAGCTTGCTGACACGTGGCAGCCTCTCTGGAGACTACTAATCCCGCTGATAACATTCTATGCAAAGAGCCGGCTGAGTGCCATGGGCAGAAAACATTGACACATACCTGCCAGAGGCCTATTCTGGGTCTCAAGAGTCCACCCTGGTCTCCAGCAACTCATCATCTCAGCACACACTTTGCCTGCACGCATGGAAACCGCCTCTCTCCACGAATGCCTTCACCTGCTAGGAAACACACGATGTCACTCAGCCAAAGGAGACCACAGGCAAAGACAACTGAAGGCCCCATTTTCAAGATTTTGCCCTCCGCTGCTCCACAGCCTCCGGTGGCACACTGCATGTGCGTCACTTCTCGGTAGACAAGGCCCAAATCCGGGCATCCAGGGCCCCAGCCCTCCACAGTCTACGGATGGCGGCATATGGATCACCTCTTTGCCTCGTACGGCAGGGAGGCCTGGGTCCTAGACTGGCTCTGCTAGAGCTCCACGACCTCAGCTATTTTCCCTGACCTTTGGCCCGTGCCCTCGTGAGCGTGTCATCTCTAGTTACACTTCTCTTCCGACCACACTGAATCCGCCACCTGCGGATACCTGAGCGTGGAAGTCAACATCTATCACTGGCTGCAGCGTCACAGGTCACTAGGTGTCTAGGCTCAGGCTGACCTTGGCTGTCTTCTGCCCAGGCAAGGAGCCTAATCCTTCCAAGGAAATCAGGACACGTGCTCTCTGGCCGACTTCCTTTCTTTCATCCACACAGCGGTCTGGATGAGGTTAAAGAGGCCAGGTAGGCCAGGGGAAGGCTGAGTGCGGGGGCTAAGGCTTCTTTCCCAATCACCATGGAGACACCACCGCAAGGCTGGGCGGAACTTCTGACGGGGACGAGTCACAAACACTGAGCCAATAGGAGAGGTCCAGCCTATCCGGCCAGTTCAGAAGAGCCCTCCATTTTCCTCATGGACAGACAATGGCCCCTTGCGTCTTTGGCCACAAAATCGAGGGCACCCAGGGAATAACTTCACAGTAGGCAACCCCTGATGTGAACACCTTCGACACACTGGGACAGCAGGCAGGTACCTCTTTTCCACCTACGCTAGGATATCAGTAGGCAAGGCGCCCTTCCTCTGCATCTATGGCCTCTCTGTATATGTTCATTCAGAGGAATCTCTTCATTCTACCCCTGAGACACATCACAAGTATGAGGGGCCTGAGAGAGAGCCTGGAGATGAAACGGGGGAGGCTTCTGGCTGGACCGCTCCCCAGTGGGTAGAGAACAGCAGGTAGTCTCTCTGGAAGGTCTTAGCTTCTGTTGATTGACATGTGCAATACAGTAGGGGCGGACCCTGGCCAGGTGGAGCTTGTGGGCAGATGCAACCTCTCTGGCCACGAATAATTCCGCTGCTGCTTTGTATGGCGAAAACCTCTCCCCGCCAAGGGGGATGGGTAGAGAACATTGACCCACACCCACCAGGGACCTTTCCTGGGACTAAAGATTACCAACATGGTCTCAACGTCGTCACCCTCTCAGCACACACCCTTCCTGCACACGTAATCCTGCCTTTCTCCGTCAGGGCCCTATCCCACCAGGAAAAAAAGCAAGCTGCTCAAAAAGGCCAATGCCAGGGAGATCGAGGAAACACTGCCATTTTCCACATTTTTGCTGTCTACATGTCCCCGCCTCCGGTGCAAGGCTGCGTATGTGGCCGGGCTGCGAAGGCAAGGCCGAAATCCTGGCAGCCTGGGCTCTAGCAGACCAATGGTTTATGGACATGGGGACACGGATGACCTGTTTGCCACATACAGGAGGGATCCTTGGGCCCCTCACTGGCTCGCCATTCAGCTCCACGACGTCCACTGCTGGCCCTGGCCTTTGCTTTGGCTGGTGCCCCATTGAACGTGTGCTCCGGAGCCATGTTTCTCCACCCATCACTATCATTCTGCCACCAGGGGATATGTGAGTGTGGAAGTCACCATTTGTCACTGGCAGCAGTGTCCCAAGTCACTAGACTTCCAGGTACCCGCTGACCTAGGCTGCCTCCTGCCCCAGGCAAGGTCCCCAATCCTTTATCCCACATGCTGACACCTAGGCACTGGCGGACATTCATTTTTATCAACACAGAGGTCTGAGTGAGGGTCAGCGGGCCAGGTAGGTGAAGTCAAGGCCAGGTGGGCGGGGCTGAGGATTCTTTGCCATCACCATAGAGACAGTCCCCCCACCGCAAGAGTGGGCGGAGCTTGTGATGGGCCTGGTGACAAGACTCAGCCAATGGCAGAGATCCGGCCCGCCAGGCAGATGACACAGGGCCCTCCATTGTGACCTATGACACCTAGTGGCCACAGCGTTGGAGCACACCCTGGGAAAGGCTACGTAGGCACAAGGGAGCCACTGGTGCGGACTGCTTCAGGGCAGTGGCAGAGCAGGCCAGATACCTCTTTCCCACTTTCCTGAGGATATCAGTACGCAAGGCATCCCCACTCAGCATCTCTTCCCTCTCTCTCTCGGTCTCTCTCGGGATGTTTTCATTCTCTGAAATCTCTTTCCTTCTCCCCCTGAGTCACTTCATAGCTTGGAGTGCCTGACAGAGTGCCTAGAGACAAAAGAGCAAAGGGGGAAGGCCTCTGGCTCTACTGGTTGCCCATGGGCAGAGAAGATCTGCTCGTCTATCTGGAAGGTCTAGAGACTAGTGATTGATTGGGGAGCTACATCCTGGGCGGACCTGGCCAGGTGAAGCTTGCTGACACGTGGCAGCCTCTCTGGAGACTACTAATCCCGCTGATAACATTCTATGCAAAGAGCCGGCTGAGTGCCATGGGCAGAAAACATTGACACATACCTGCCAGAGGCCTATTCTGGGTCTCAAGAGTCCACCCTGGTCTCCAGCAACTCATCATCTCAGCACACACTTTGCCTGCACGCATGGAAACCGCCTCTCTCCACGAATGCCTTCACCTGCTAGGAAACACACGATGTCACTCAGCCAAAGGAGACCACAGGCAAAGACAACTGAAGGCCCCATTTTCAAGATTTTGCCCTCCGCTGCTCCACAGCCTCCGGTGGCACACTGCATGTGCGTCACTTCTCGGTAGACAAGGCCCAAATCCGGGCATCCAGGGCCCCAGCCCTCCACAGTCTACGGATGGCGGCATATGGATCACCTCTTTGCCTCGTACGGCAGGGAGGCCTGGGTCCTAGACTGGCTCTGCTAGAGCTCCACGACCTCAGCTATTTTCCCTGACCTTTGGCCCGTGCCCTCGTGAGCGTGTCATCTCTAGTTACACTTCTCTTCCGACCACACTGAATCCGCCACCTGCGGATACCTGAGCGTGGAAGTCAACATCTATCACTGGCTGCAGCGTCACAGGTCACTAGGTGTCTAGGCTCAGGCTGACCTTGGCTGTCTTCTGCCCAGGCAAGGAGCCTAATCCTTCCAAGGAAATCAGGACACGTGCTCACTGGCCGACATCCTTTCTTTCATCCACACAGCGGTCTAGATGAGGTTAAAGAGGCCAGGTAGGCCAGGGGAAGGCTGAGTGCGGGGGCTAAGGCTTCTTTCCCAATCACCATGGAGACACCACCGGAAGGCTGGGCGGAACTTCTGACGGGGACGAGTCACAAACACTGAGCCAATAGGAGAGGTCCAGCCTATCCGGCCAGTTCAGAAGAGCCCTCCATTTTCCTCATGGACAGACAATGGCCCCTTGCGTCTTTGGCCACAAAATCGAGGGCACCCAGGGAATAACTTCACAGTAGGCAACCCCTGATGTGAACACCTTCGACACACTGGGACAGCAGGCAGGTACCTCTTTTCCACCTACGCTAGGATATCAGTAGGCAAGGCGCCCTTCCTCTGCATCTATGGCCTCTCGGTATATGTTCATTCAGAGGAATCTCTTCATTCTACCCCTGAGACACATCACAAGTACGAGGGGCCTGAGAGAGAGCCTGGAGATGAAACGGGGGAGGCTTCTGGCTGGACCGCTCCCCAGTGGGTAGAGAACAGCAGGTAGTCTCTCTGGAAGGTCTTAGCTTCTGTTGATTGACATGTGCAATACAGTAGGGGCGGACCCTGGCCAGGTGGAGCTTGTGGGCAGATGCAACCTCTCTGGCCACGAATAATTCCGCTGCTGCTTTGTATGGCGAAAACCTCTCCCCGCCAAGGGGGATGGGTAGAGAACATTGACCCACACCCACCAGGGACCTTTCCTGGGACTATAGATCACAACATGGTCTCAACGTCATCACCCTCTCAGCACACACCCTTCCTGCACACGTAATCCTGCCTTTCTCCGTCAGGGCCCTATCCCACCAGGAAAAAAAGCAAGCTGCTCAAAAAGGCCAATGTCAGGGAGATCGAGGAAACACTGCCATTTTCCACATTTTTGCTGTCTACATGTCCCCGCCTCCGGTGCAAGGCTGCGTATGTGGCCGGGCTGCGAAGGCAAGGCCGAAATCCTGGCAGCCTGGGCCCCAGCAGACCAATGGTTTATGGACATGGGGACACGGATGACCTGTTTGCCACATACAGGAGGGATCCTTGGGCCCCTCACTGGCTCGCCATTCAGCTCCACGACGTCCACTGCTGGCCCTGGCCTTTGCTTTGGCTGGTGCCCCATTGAACGTGTGCTCCGGAGCCATGTTTCTCCACCCATCACTATCATTCTGCCACCAGGGGATATGTGAGTGTGGAAGTCACCATTTGTCACTGGCAGCAGTGTCCCAAGTCACTAGACTTCCAGGTACCCGCTGACCTAGGCTGCCTCCTGCCCCAGGCAAGGTCCCCAATCCTTTATCCCACATGCTGACACCTAGGCACTGGCGGACATTCATTTTTATCAACACAGAGGTCTGAGTGAGGGTCAGCGGGCCAGGTAGGTGAAGTCAAGGCCAGGTGGGCGGGGCTGAGGATTCTTTGCCATCACCATAGAGACAGTCCCCCCACCGCAAGAGTGGGCGGAGCTTGTGATGGGCCTGGTGACAAGACTCAGCCAATGGCAGAGATCCGGCCCGCCAGGCAGATGACACAGGGCCCTCCATTGTGACCTATGACACCTAGTGGCCACAGCGTTGGAGCACACCCTGGGAAAGGCTACGTAGGCACAAGGGAGCCACTGGTGCGGACTGCTTCAGGGCAGTGGCAGAGCAGGCCAGATACCTCTTTCCCACTTTCCTGAGGATATCAGTACGCAAGGCATCCCCACTCAGCATCTCTTCCCTCTCTCTCTCGGTCTCTCTCGGGATGTTTTCATTCTCTGAAATCTCTTTCCTTCTCCCCCTGAGTCACTTCATAGCTTGGAGTGCCTGACAGAGTGCCTAGAGACAAAAGAGCAAAGGGGGAAGGCCTCTGGCTCTACTGGTTGCCCATGGGCAGAGAAGATCTGCTCGTCTATCTGGAAGGTCTAGAGAGTAGTGATTGATTGGGGAGCTACATCCTGGGCGGACCTGGCCAGGTGAAGCTTGCTGACACGTGGCAGCCTCTCTGGAGACTACTAATCCCGCTGATAACATTCTATGCAAAGAGCCGGCTGAGTGCCATGGGCAGAAAACATTGACACATACCTGCCAGAGGCCTATTCTGGGTCTCAAGAGTCCACCCTGGTCTCCAGCAACTCATCATCTCAGCACACACTTTGCCTGCACGCATGGAAACCGCCTCTCTCCACGAATGCCTTCACCTGCTAGGAAACACACGATGTCACTCAGCCAAAGGAGACCACAGGCAAAGACAACTGAAGGCCCCATTTTCAAGATTTTGCCCTCCGCTGCTCCACAGCCTCCGGTGGCACACTGCATGTGCGTCACTTCTCGGTAGACAAGGCCCAAATCCGGGCATCCAGGGCCCCAGCCCTCCACAGTCTACGGATGGCGGCATATGGATCACCTCTTTGCCTCGTACGGCAGGGAGGCCTGGGTCCTAGACTGGCTCTGCTAGAGCTCCACGACCTCAGCTATTTTCCCTGACCTTTGGCCCGTGCCCTCGTGAGCGTGTCATCTCTAGTTACACTTCTCTTCCGACCACACTGAATCCGCCACCTGCGGATACCTGAGCGTGGAAGTCAACATCTATCACTGGCTGCAGCGTCACAGGTCACTAGGTGTCTAGGCTCAGGCTGACCTTGGCTGTCTTCTGCCCAGGCAAGGAGCCTAATCCTTCCAAGGAAATCAGGACACGTGCTCACTGGCCGACATCCTTTCTTTCATCCACACAGCGGTCTAGATGAGGTTAAAGAGGCCAGGTAGGCCAGGGGAAGGCTGAGTGCGGGGGCTAAGGCTTCTTTCCCAATCACCATGGAGACACCACCGGAAGGCTGGGCGGAACTTCTGACGGGGACGAGTCACAAACACTGAGCCAATAGGAGAGGTCCAGCCTATCCGGCCAGTTCAGAAGAGCCCTCCATTTTCCTCATGGACAGACAATGGCCCCTTGCGTCTTTGGCCACAAAATCGAGGGCACCCAGGGAATAACTTCACAGTAGGCAACCCCTGATGTGAACACCTTCGACACACTGGGACAGCAGGCAGGTACCTCTTTTCCACCTACGCTAGGATATCAGTAGGCAAGGCGCCCTTCCTCTGCATCTATGGCCTCTCGGTATATGTTCATTCAGAGGAATCTCTTCATTCTACCCCTGAGACACATCACAAGTACGAGGGGCCTGAGAGAGAGCCTGGAGATGAAACGGGGGAGGCTTCTGGCTGGACCGCTCCCCAGTGGGTAGAGAACAGCAGGTAGTCTCTCTGGAAGGTCTTAGCTTCTGTTGATTGACATGTGCAATACAGTAGGGGCGGACCCTGGCCAGGTGGAGCTTGTGGGCAGATGCAACCTCTCTGGCCACGAATAATTCCGCTGCTGCTTTGTATGGCGAAAACCTCTCCCCGCCAAGGGGGATGGGTAGAGAACATTGACCCACACCCACCAGGGACCTTTCCTGGGACTATAGATCACAACATGGTCTCAACGTCATCACCCTCTCAGCACACACCCTTCCTGCACACGTAATCCTGCCTTTCTCCGTCAGGGCCCTATCCCACCAGGAAAAAAAGCAAGCTGCTCAAAAAGGCCAATGTCAGGGAGATCGAGGAAACACTGCCATTTTCCACATTTTTGCTGTCTACATGTCCCCGCCTCCGGTGCAAGGCTGCGTATGTGGCCGGGCTGCGAAGGCAAGGCCGAAATCCTGGCAGCCTGGGCCCCAGCAGACCAATGGTTTATGGACATGGGGACACGGATGACCTGTTTGCCACATACAGGAGGGATCCTTGGGCCCCTCACTGGCTCGCCATTCAGCTCCACGACGTCCACTGCTGGCCCTGGCCTTTGCTTTGGCTGGTGCCCCATTGAACGTGTGCTCCGGAGCCATGTTTCTCCACCCATCACTATCATTCTGCCACCAGGGGATATGTGAGTGTGGAAGTCACCATTTGTCACTGGCAGCAGTGTCCCAAGTCACTAGACTTCCAGGTACCCGCTGACCTAGGCTGCCTCCTGCCCCAGGCAAGGTCCCCAATCCTTTATCCCACATGCTGACACCTAGGCACTGGCGGACATTCATTTTTATCAACACAGAGGTCTGAGTGAGGGTCAGCGGGCCAGGTAGGTGAAGTCAAGGCCAGGTGGGCGGGGCTGAGGATTCTTTGCCATCACCATAGAGACAGTCCCCCCACCGCAAGAGTGGGCGGAGCTTGTGATGGGCCTGGTGACAAGACTCAGCCAATGGCAGAGATCCGGCCCGCCAGGCAGATGACACAGGGCCCTCCATTGTGACCTATGACACCTAGTGGCCACAGCGTTGGAGCACACCCTGGGAAAGGCTACGTAGGCACAAGGGAGCCCCTGGTGCGGACTGCTTCAGGGCAGTGGCAGAGCAGGCCAGATACCTCTTTCCCACTTTCCTGAGGATATCAGTACGCAAGGCATCCCCACTCAGCATCACTTCCCTCTCTCTCTCTCGGTCTCTCTCGGGATGTTTTCATTCTCTGAAATCTCTTTCCTTCTCCCCCTGAGTCACTTCATAGCTTGGAGTGCCTGACAGAGTGCCTAGAGACAAAAGAGCAAAGGGGGAAGGCCTCTGGCTCTACTGGTTGCCCATGGGCAGAGAAGATCTGCTCGTCTATCTGGAAGGTCTAGAGAGTAGTGATTGATTGGGGAGCTACATCCTGGGCGGACCTGGCCAGGTGAAGCTTGCTGACACGTGGCAGCCTCTCTGGAGACTACTAATCCCGCTGATAACATTCTATGCAAAGAGCCGGCTGAGTGCCATGGGCAGAAAACATTGACACATACCTGCCAGAGGCCTATTCTGGGTCTCAAGAGTCCACCCTGGTCTCCAGCAACTCATCATCTCAGCACACACTTTGCCTGCACGCATGGAAACCGCCTCTCTCCACGAATGCCTTCACCTGCTAGGAAACACTCGATGTCACTCAGCCAAAGGAGAGCACAGGCAAAGTCAACTGAAGGCCCCATTTTCAAGATTCTGCCCTCTGCTGCTCCACAGCCTCCGGTGGCACACTGCATGTGCGTCACTTCTCGGTAGACAAGGCCCAAATCCGGGCATCCAGGGCCCCAGCCCTCCACAGTCTACGGATGGCGGCATATGGATCACCTCTTTGCCTCGTACGGCAGGGAGGCCTGGGTCCTAGACTGGCTCTGCTAGAGCTCCACGACCTCAGCTATTTTCCCTGACCTTTGGCCCGTGCCCTCGTGAGCGTGTCATCTCTAGTTACACTTCTCTTCCGACCACACTGAATCCGCCACCTGCGGATACCTGAGCGTGGAAGTCAACATCTATCACTGGCTGCAGCGTCACAGGTCACTAGGTGTCTAGGCTCAGGCTGACCTTGGCTGTCTTCTGCCCAGGCAAGGAGCCTAATCCTTCCAAGGAAATCAGGACACGTGCTCTCTGGCCGACTTCCTTTCTTTCATCCACACAGCGGTCTGGATGAGGTTAAAGAGGCCAGGTAGGCCAGGGGAAGGCTGAGTGCGGGGGCTAAGGCTTCTTTCCCAATCACCATGGAGACACCACCGGAAGGCTGGGCGGAACTTCTGACGGGGACGAGTCACAAACACTGAGCCAATAGGAGAGGTCCAGCCTATCCGGCCAGTTCAGAAGAGCCCTCCATTTTCCTCATGGACAGACAATGGCCCCTTGCGTCTTTGGCCACAAAATCGAGGGCACCCAGGGAATAACTTCACAGTAGGCAACCCCTGATGTGAACACCTTCGACACACTGGGACAGCAGGCAGGTACCTCTTTTCCACCTACGCTAGGATATCAGTAGGCAAGGCGCCCTTCCTCTGCATCTATGGCCTCTCTGTATATGTTCATTCAGAGGAATCTCTTCATTCTACCCCTGAGACACATCACAAGTATGAGGGGCCTGAGAGAGAGCCTGGAGATGAAACGGGGGAGGCTTCTGGCTGGACCGCTCCCCAGTGGGTAGAGAACAGCAGGTAGTCTCTCTGGAAGGTCTTAGCTTCTGTTGATTGACATGTGCAATACAGTAGGGGCGGACCCTGGCCAGGTGGAGCTTGTGGGCAGATGCAACCTCTCTGGCCACGAATAATTCCGCTGCTGCTTTGTATGGCGAAAACCTCTCCCCGCCAAGGGGGATGGGTAGAGAACATTGACCCACACCCACCAGGGACCTTTCCTGGGACTATAGATCACAACATGGTCTCAACGTCATCACCCTCTCAGCACACACCCTTCCTGCACACGTAATCCTGCCTTTCTCCGTCAGGGCCCTATCCCACCAGGAAAAAAAGCAAGCTGCTCAAAAAGGCCAATGTCAGGGAGATCGAGGAAACACTGCCATTTTCCACATTTTTGCTGTCTACATGTCCCCGCCTCCGGTGCAAGGCTGCGTATGTGGCCGGGCTGCGAAGGCAAGGCCGAAATCCTGGCAGCCTGGGCCCCAGCAGACCAATGGTTTATGGACATGGGGACACGGATGACCTGTTTGCCACATACAGGAGGGATCCTTGGGCCCCTCACTGGCTCGCCATTCAGCTCCACGACGTCCACTGCTGGCCCTGGCCTTTGCTTTGGCTGGTGCCCCATTGAACGTGTGCTCCGGAGCCATGTTTCTCCACCCATCACTATCATTCTGCCACCAGGGGATATGTGAGTGTGGAAGTCACCATTTGTCACTGGCAGCAGTGTCCCAAGTCACTAGACTTCCAGGTACCCGCTGACCTAGGCTGCCTCCTGCCCCAGGCAAGGTCCCCAATCCTTTATCCCACATGCTGACACCTAGGCACTGGCGGACATTCATTTTTATCAACACAGAGGTCTGAGTGAGGGTCAGCGGGCCAGGTAGGTGAAGTCAAGGCCAGGTGGGCGGGGCTGAGGATTCTTTGCCATCACCATAGAGACAGTCCCCCCACCGCAAGAGTGGGCGGAGCTTGTGATGGGCCTGGTGACAAGACTCAGCCAATGGCAGAGATCCGGCCCGCCAGGCAGATGACACAGGGCCCTCCATTGTGACCTATGACACCTAGTGGCCACAGCGTTGGAGCACACCCTGGGAAAGGCTACGTAGGCACAAGGGAGCCACTGGTGCGGACTGCTTCAGGGCAGTGGCAGAGCAGGCCAGATACCTCTTTCCCACTTTCCTGAGGATATCAGTACGCAAGGCATCCCCACTCAGCATCTCTTCCCTCTCTCTCTCGGTCTCTCTCGGGATGTTTTCATTCTCTGAAATCTCTTTCCTTCTCCCCCTGAGTCACTTCATAGCTTGGAGTGCCTGACAGAGTGCCTAGAGACAAAAGAGCAAAGGGGGAAGGCCTCTGGCTCTACTGGTTGCCCATGGGCAGAGAAGATCTGCTCGTCTATCTGGAAGGTCTAGAGACTAGTGATTGATTGGGGAGCTACATCCTGGGCGGACCTGGCCAGGTGAAGCTTGCTGACACGTGGCAGCCTCTCTGGAGACTACTAATCCCGCTGATAACATTCTATGCAAAGAGCCGGCTGAGTGCCATGGGCAGAAAACATTGACACATACCTGCCAGAGGCCTATTCTGGGTCTCAAGAGTCCACCCTGGTCTCCAGCAACTCATCATCTCAGCACACACTTTGCCTGCACGCATGGAAACCGCCTCTCTCCACGAATGCCTTCACCTGCTAGGAAACACACGATGTCACTCAGCCAAAGGAGACCACAGGCAAAGACAACTGAAGGCCCCATTTTCAAGATTTTGCCCTCCGCTGCTCCACAGCCTCCGGTGGCACACTGCATGTGCGTCACTTCTCGGTAGACAAGGCCCAAATCCGGGCATCCAGGGCCCCAGCCCTCCACAGTCTACGGATGGCGGCATATGGATCACCTCTTTGCCTCGTACGGCAGGGAGGCCTGGGTCCTAGACTGGCTCTGCTAGAGCTCCACGACCTCAGCTATTTTCCCTGACCTTTGGCCCGTGCCCTCGTGAGCGTGTCATCTCTAGTTACACTTCTCTTCCGACCACACTGAATCCGCCACCTGCGGATACCTGAGCGTGGAAGTCAACATCTATCACTGGCTGCAGCGTCACAGGTCACTAGGTGTCTAGGCTCAGGCTGACCTTGGCTGTCTTCTGCCCAGGCAAGGAGCCTAATCCTTCCAAGGAAATCAGGACACGTGCTCACTGGCCGACATCCTTTCTTTCATCCACACAGCGGTCTAGATGAGGTTAAAGAGGCCAGGTAGGCCAGGGGAAGGCTGAGTGCGGGGGCTAAGGCTTCTTTCCCAATCACCATGGAGACACCACCGGAAGGCTGGGCGGAACTTCTGACGGGGACGAGTCACAAACACTGAGCCAATAGGAGAGGTCCAGCCTATCCGGCCAGTTCAGAAGAGCCCTCCATTTTCCTCATGGACAGACAATGGCCCCTTGCGTCTTTGGCCACAAAATCGAGGGCACCCAGGGAATAACTTCACAGTAGGCAACCCCTGATGTGAACACCTTCGACACACTGGGACAGCAGGCAGGTACCTCTTTTCCACCTACGCTAGGATATCAGTAGGCAAGGCGCCCTTCCTCTGCATCTATGGCCTCTCGGTATATGTTCATTCAGAGGAATCTCTTCATTCTACCCCTGAGACACATCACAAGTACGAGGGGCCTGAGAGAGAGCCTGGAGATGAAACGGGGGAGGCTTCTGGCTGGACCGCTCCCCAGTGGGTAGAGAACAGCAGGTAGTCTCTCTGGAAGGTCTTAGCTTCTGTTGATTGACATGTGCAATACAGTAGGGGCGGACCCTGGCCAGGTGGAGCTTGTGGGCAGATGCAACCTCTCTGGCCACGAATAATTCCGCTGCTGCTTTGTATGGCGAAAACCTCTCCCCGCCAAGGGGGATGGGTAGAGAACATTGACCCACACCCACCAGGGACCTTTCCTGGGACTATAGATCACAACATGGTCTCAACGTCATCACCCTCTCAGCACACACCCTTCCTGCACACGTAATCCTGCCTTTCTCCGTCAGGGCCCTATCCCACCAGGAAAAAAAGCAAGCTGCTCAAAAAGGCCAATGTCAGGGAGATCGAGGAAACACTGCCATTTTCCACATTTTTGCTGTCTACATGTCCCCGCCTCCGGTGCAAGGCTGCGTATGTGGCCGGGCTGCGAAGGCAAGGCCGAAATCCTGGCAGCCTGGGCCCCAGCAGACCAATGGTTTATGGACATGGGGACACGGATGACCTGTTTGCCACATACAGGAGGGATCCTTGGGCCCCTCACTGGCTCGCCATTCAGCTCCACGACGTCCACTGCTGGCCCTGGCCTTTGCTTTGGCTGGTGCCCCATTGAACGTGTGCTCCGGAGCCATGTTTCTCCACCCATCACTATCATTCTGCCACCAGGGGATATGTGAGTGTGGAAGTCACCATTTGTCACTGGCAGCAGTGTCCCAAGTCACTAGACTTCCAGGTACCCGCTGACCTAGGCTGCCTCCTGCCCCAGGCAAGGTCCCCAATCCTTTATCCCACATGCTGACACCTAGGCACTGGCGGACATTCATTTTTATCAACACAGAGGTCTGAGTGAGGGTCAGCGGGCCAGGTAGGTGAAGTCAAGGCCAGGTGGGCGGGGCTGAGGATTCTTTGCCATCACCATAGAGACAGTCCCCCCACCGCAAGAGTGGGCGGAGCTTGTGATGGGCCTGGTGACAAGACTCAGCCAATGGCAGAGATCCGGCCCGCCAGGCAGATGACACAGGGCCCTCCATTGTGACCTATGACACCTAGTGGCCACAGCGTTGGAGCACACCCTGGGAAAGGCTACGTAGGCACAAGGGAGCCCCTGGTGCGGACTGCTTCAGGGCAGTGGCAGAGCAGGCCAGATACCTCTTTCCCACTTTCCTGAGGATATCAGTACGCAAGGCATCCCCACTCAGCATCACTTCCCTCTCTCTCTCTCGGTCTCTCTCGGGATGTTTTCATTCTCTGAAATCTCTTTCCTTCTCCCCCTGAGTCACTTCATAGCTTGGAGTGCCTGACAGAGTGCCTAGAGACAAAAGAGCAAAGGGGGAAGGCCTCTGGCTCTACTGGTTGCCCATGGGCAGAGAAGATCTGCTCGTCTATCTGGAAGGTCTAGAGAGTAGTGATTGATTGGGGAGCTACATCCTGGGCGGACCTGGCCAGGTGAAGCTTGCTGACACGTGGCAGCCTCTCTGGAGACTACTAATCCCGCTGATAACATTCTATGCAAAGAGCCGGCTGAGTGCCATGGGCAGAAAACATTGACACATACCTGCCAGAGGCCTATTCTGGGTCTCAAGAGTCCACCCTGGTCTCCAGCAACTCATCATCTCAGCACACACTTTGCCTGCACGCATGGAAACCGCCTCTCTCCACGAATGCCTTCACCTGCTAGGAAACACTCGATGTCACTCAGCCAAAGGAGAGCACAGGCAAAGTCAACTGAAGGCCCCATTTTCAAGATTCTGCCCTCTGCTGCTCCACAGCCTCCGGTGGCACACTGCATGTGCGTCACTTCTCGGTAGACAAGGCCCAAATCCGGGCATCCAGGGCCCCAGCCCTCCACAGTCTACGGATGGCGGCATATGGATCACCTCTTTGCCTCGTACGGCAGGGAGGCCTGGGTCCTAGACTGGCTCTGCTAGAGCTCCACGACCTCAGCTATTTTCCCTGACCTTTGGCCCGTGCCCTCGTGAGCGTGTCATCTCTAGTTACACTTCTCTTCCGACCACACTGAATCCGCCACCTGCGGATACCTGAGCGTGGAAGTCAACATCTATCACTGGCTGCAGCGTCACAGGTCACTAGGTGTCTAGGCTCAGGCTGACCTTGGCTGTCTTCTGCCCAGGCAAGGAGCCTAATCCTTCCAAGGAAATCAGGACACGTGCTCTCTGGCCGACTTCCTTTCTTTCATCCACACAGCGGTCTGGATGAGGTTAAAGAGGCCAGGTAGGCCAGGGGAAGGCTGAGTGCGGGGGCTAAGGCTTCTTTCCCAATCACCATGGAGACACCACCGGAAGGCTGGGCGGAACTTCTGACGGGGACGAGTCACAAACACTGAGCCAATAGGAGAGGTCCAGCCTATCCGGCCAGTTCAGAAGAGCCCTCCATTTTCCTCATGGACAGACAATGGCCCCTTGCGTCTTTGGCCACAAAATCGAGGGCACCCAGGGAATAACTTCACAGTAGGCAACCCCTGATGTGAACACCTTCGACACACTGGGACAGCAGGCAGGTACCTCTTTTCCACCTACGCTAGGATATCAGTAGGCAAGGCGCCCTTCCTCTGCATCTATGGCCTCTCTGTATATGTTCATTCAGAGGAATCTCTTCATTCTACCCCTGAGACACATCACAAGTATGAGGGGCCTGAGAGAGAGCCTGGAGATGAAACGGGGGAGGCTTCTGGCTGGACCGCTCCCCAGTGGGTAGAGAACAGCAGGTAGTCTCTCTGGAAGGTCTTAGCTTCTGTTGATTGACATGTGCAATACAGTAGGGGCGGACCCTGGCCAGGTGGAGCTTGTGGGCAGATGCAACCTCTCTGGCCACGAATAATTCCGCTGCTGCTTTGTATGGCGAAAACCTCTCCCCGCCAAGGGGGATGGGTAGAGAACATTGACCCACACCCACCAGGGACCTTTCCTGGGACTAAAGATTACCAACATGGTCTCAACGTCGTCACCCTCTCAGCACACACCCTTCCTGCACACGTAATCCTGCCTTTCTCCGTCAGGGCCCTATCCCACCAGGAAAAAAAGCAAGCTGCTCAAAAAGGCCAATGCCAGGGAGATCGAGGAAACACTGCCATTTTCCACATTTTTGCTGTCTACATGTCCCCGCCTCCGGTGCAAGGCTGCGTATGTGGCCGGGCTGCGAAGGCAAGGCCGAAATCCTGGCAGCCTGGGCTCTAGCAGACCAATGGTTTATGGACATGGGGACACGGATGACCTGTTTGCCACATACAGGAGGGATCCTTGGGCCCCTCACTGGCTCGCCATTCAGCTCCACGACGTCCACTGCTGGCCCTGGCCTTTGCTTTGGCTGGTGCCCCATTGAACGTGTGCTCCGGAGCCATGTTTCTCCACCCATCACTATCATTCTGCCACCAGGGGATATGTGAGTGTGGAAGTCACCATTTGTCACTGGCAGCAGTGTCCCAAGTCACTAGACTTCCAGGTACCCGCTGACCTAGGCTGCCTCCTGCCCCAGGCAAGGTCCCCAATCCTTTATCCCACATGCTGACACCTAGGCACTGGCGGACATTCATTTTTATCAACACAGAGGTCTGAGTGAGGGTCAGCGGGCCAGGTAGGTGAAGTCAAGGCCAGGTGGGCGGGGCTGAGGATTCTTTGCCATCACCATAGAGACAGTCCCCCCACCGCAAGAGTGGGCGGAGCTTGTGATGGGCCTGGTGACAAGACTCAGCCAATGGCAGAGATCCGGCCCGCCAGGCAGATGACACAGGGCCCTCCATTGTGACCTATGACACCTAGTGGCCACAGCGTTGGAGCACACCCTGGGAAAGGCTACGTAGGCACAAGGGAGCCACTGGTGCGGACTGCTTCAGGGCAGTGGCAGAGCAGGCCAGATACCTCTTTCCCACTTTCCTGAGGATATCAGTACGCAAGGCATCCCCACTCAGCATCTCTTCCCTCTCTCTCTCGGTCTCTCTCGGGATGTTTTCATTCTCTGAAATCTCTTTCCTTCTCCCCCTGAGTCACTTCATAGCTTGGAGTGCCTGACAGAGTGCCTAGAGACAAAAGAGCAAAGGGGGAAGGCCTCTGGCTCTACTGGTTGCCCATGGGCAGAGAAGATCTGCTCGTCTATCTGGAAGGTCTAGAGAGTAGTGATTGATTGGGGAGCTACATCCTGGGCGGACCTGGCCAGGTGAAGCTTGCTGACACGTGGCAGCCTCTCTGGAGACTACTAATCCCGCTGATAACATTCTATGCAAAGAGCCGGCTGAGTGCCATGGGCAGAAAACATTGACACATACCTGCCAGAGGCCTATTCTGGGTCTCAAGAGTCCACCCTGGTCTCCAGCAACTCATCATCTCAGCACACACTTTGCCTGCACGCATGGAAACCGCCTCTCTCCACGAATGCCTTCACCTGCTAGGAAACACACGATGTCACTCAGCCAAAGGAGACCACAGGCAAAGACAACTGAAGGCCCCATTTTCAAGATTTTGCCCTCCGCTGCTCCACAGCCTCCGGTGGCACACTGCATGTGCGTCACTTCTCGGTAGACAAGGCCCAAATCCGGGCATCCAGGGCCCCAGCCCTCCACAGTCTACGGATGGCGGCATATGGATCACCTCTTTGCCTCGTACGGCAGGGAGGCCTGGGTCCTAGACTGGCTCTGCTAGAGCTCCACGACCTCAGCTATTTTCCCTGACCTTTGGCCCGTGCCCTCGTGAGCGTGTCATCTCTAGTTACACTTCTCTTCCGACCACACTGAATCCGCCACCTGCGGATACCTGAGCGTGGAAGTCAACATCTATCACTGGCTGCAGCGTCACAGGTCACTAGGTGTCTAGGCTCAGGCTGACCTTGGCTGTCTTCTGCCCAGGCAAGGAGCCTAATCCTTCCAAGGAAATCAGGACACGTGCTCACTGGCCGACATCCTTTCTTTCATCCACACAGCGGTCTAGATGAGGTTAAAGAGGCCAGGTAGGCCAGGGGAAGGCTGAGTGCGGGGGCTAAGGCTTCTTTCCCAATCACCATGGAGACACCACCGGAAGGCTGGGCGGAACTTCTGACGGGGACGAGTCACAAACACTGAGCCAATAGGAGAGGTCCAGCCTATCCGGCCAGTTCAGAAGAGCCCTCCATTTTCCTCATGGACAGACAATGGCCCCTTGCGTCTTTGGCCACAAAATCGAGGGCACCCAGGGAATAACTTCACAGTAGGCAACCCCTGATGTGAACACCTTCGACACACTGGGACAGCAGGCAGGTACCTCTTTTCCACCTACGCTAGGATATCAGTAGGCAAGGCGCCCTTCCTCTGCATCTATGGCCTCTCTGTATATGTTCATTCAGAGGAATCTCTTCATTCTACCCCTGAGACACATCACAAGTATGAGGGGCCTGAGAGAGAGCCTGGAGATGAAACGGGGGAGGCTTCTGGCTGGACCGCTCCCCAGTGGGTAGAGAACAGCAGGTAGTCTCTCTGGAAGGTCTTAGCTTCTGTTGATTGACATGTGCAATACAGTAGGGGCGGACCCTGGCCAGGTGGAGCTTGTGGGCAGATGCAACCTCTCTGGCCACGAATAATTCCGCTGCTGCTTTGTATGGCGAAAACCTCTCCCCGCCAAGGGGGATGGGTAGAGAACATTGACCCACACCCACCAGGGACCTTTCCTGGGACTTTAGATCCCAACATGGTCTCAACGTCGTCACCCTCTCAGCACACACCCTTCCTGCACACGTAACCCTGCCTTTCTCCGTCAGGGCCCTATCCCACCAGGAAAAAAAGCAAGCTGCTCAAAAAGGCCAATGTCAGGGAAATCGAGGAAACACTGCCATTTTCCACATTTTTGCTGTCTACATGTCCCCGCCTCCGGTGCAAGGCTGCGTATGTGGCCGGGCTGCGAAGGCAAGGCCGAAATCCTGGCAGCCTGGGCCCCAGCAGACCAATGGTTTATGGACATGGGGACACGGATGACCTGTTTGCCACATACAGGAGGGATCCTTGGGCCCCTCACTGGCTCGCCATTCAGCTCCACGACGTCCACTGCTGGCCCTGGCCTTTGCTTTGGCTGGTGCCCCATTGAACGTGTGCTCCGGAGCCATGTTTCTCCACCCATCACTATCATTCTGCCACCAGGGGATATGTGAGTGTGGAAGTCACCATTTGTCACTGGCAGCAGTGTCCCAAGTCACTAGACTTCCAGGTACCCGCTGACCTAGGCTGCCTCCTGCCCCAGGCAAGGTCCCCAATCCTTTATCCCACATGCTGACACCTAGGCACTGGCGGACATTCATTTTTATCAACACAGAGGTCTGAGTGAGGGTCAGCGGGCCAGGTAGGTGAAGTCAAGGCCAGGTGGGCGGGGCTGAGGATTCTTTGCCATCACCATAGAGACAGTCCCCCCACCGCAAGAGTGGGCGGAGCTTGTGATGGGCCTGGTGACAAGACTCAGCCAATGGCAGAGATCCGGCCCGCCAGGCAGATGACACAGGGCCCTCCATTGTGACCTATGACACCTAGTGGCCACAGCGTTGGAGCACACCCTGGGAAAGGCTACGTAGGCACAAGGGAGCCCCTGGTGCGGACTGCTTCAGGGCAGTGGCAGAGCAGGCCAGATACCTCTTTCCCACTTTCCTGAGGATATCAGTACGCAAGGCATCCCCACTCAGCATCTCTTCCCTCTCTCTCTCGGTCTCTCTCGGGATGTTTTCATTCTCTGAAATCTCTTTCCTTCTCCCCCTGAGTCACTTCATAGCTTGGAGTGCCTGACAGAGTGCCTAGAGACAAAAGAGCAAAGGGGGAAGGCCTCTGGCTCTACTGGTTGCCCATGGGCAGAGAAGATCTGCTCGTCTATCTGGAAGGTCTAGAGACTAGTGATTGATTGGGGAGCTACATCCTGGGCGGACCTGGCCAGGTGAAGCTTGCTGACACGTGGCAGCCTCTCTGGAGACTACTAATCCCGCTGATAACATTCTATGCAAAGAGCCGGCTGAGTGCCATGGGCAGAAAACATTGACACATACCTGCCAGAGGCCTATTCTGGGTCTCAAGAGTCCACCCTGGTCTCCAGCAACTCATCATCTCAGCACACACTTTGCCTGCACGCATGGAAACCGCCTCTCTCCACGAATGCCTTCACCTGCTAGGAAACACTCGATGTCACTCAGCCAAAGGAGAGCACAGGCAAAGTCAACTGAAGGCCCCATTTTCAAGATTCTGCCCTCTGCTGCTCCACAGCCTCCGGTGGCACACTGCATGTGCGTCACTTCTCGGTAGACAAGGCCCAAATCCGGGCATCCAGGGCCCCAGCCCTCCACAGTCTACGGATGGCGGCATATGGATCACCTCTTTGCCTCGTACGGCAGGGAGGCCTGGGTCCTAGACTGGCTCTGCTAGAGCTCCACGACCTCAGCTATTTTCCCTGACCTTTGGCCCGTGCCCTCGTGAGCGTGTCATCTCTAGTTACACTTCTCTTCCGACCACACTGAATCCGCCACCTGCGGATACCTGAGCGTGGAAGTCAACATCTATCACTGGCTGCAGCGTCACAGGTCACTAGGTGTCTAGGCTCAGGCTGACCTTGGCTGTCTTCTGCCCAGGCAAGGAGCCTAATCCTTCCAAGGAAATCAGGACACGTGCTCTCTGGCCGACTTCCTTTCTTTCATCCACACAGCGGTCTGGATGAGGTTAAAGAGGCCAGGTAGGCCAGGGGAAGGCTGAGTGCGGGGGCTAAGGCTTCTTTCCCAATCACCATGGAGACACCACCGGAAGGCTGGGCGGAACTTCTGACGGGGACGAGTCACAAACACTGAGCCAATAGGAGAGGTCCAGCCTATCCGGCCAGTTCAGAAGAGCCCTCCATTTTCCTCATGGACAGACAATGGCCCCTTGCGTCTTTGGCCACAAAATCGAGGGCACCCAGGGAATAACTTCACAGTAGGCAACCCCTGATGTGAACACCTTCGACACACTGGGACAGCAGGCAGGTACCTCTTTTCCACCTACGCTAGGATATCAGTAGGCAAGGCGCCCTTCCTCTGCATCTATGGCCTCTCTGTATATGTTCATTCAGAGGAATCTCTTCATTCTACCCCTGAGACACATCACAAGTATGAGGGGCCTGAGAGAGAGCCTGGAGATGAAACGGGGGAGGCTTCTGGCTGGACCGCTCCCCAGTGGGTAGAGAACAGCAGGTAGTCTCTCTGGAAGGTCTTAGCTTCTGTTGATTGACATGTGCAATACAGTAGGGGCGGACCCTGGCCAGGTGGAGCTTGTGGGCAGATGCAACCTCTCTGGCCACGAATAATTCCGCTGCTGCTTTGTATGGCGAAAACCTCTCCCCGCCAAGGGGGATGGGTAGAGAACATTGGCCCACACCCACCAGGGACCTTTCCTGGGACTAAAGATTACCAACATGGTCTCAACGTCGTCACCCTCTCAGCACACACCCTTCCTGCACACGTAATCCTGCCTTTCTCCGTCAGGGCCCTATCCCACCAGGAAAAAAAGCAAGCTGCTCAAAAAGGCCAATGCCAGGGAGATCGAGGAAACACTGCCATTTTCCACATTTTTGCTGTCTACATGTCCCCGCCTCCGGTGCAAGGCTGCGTATGTGGCCGGGCTGCGAAGGCAAGGCTGAAATCCTGGCAGCCTGGGCCCCAGCAGACCAATGGTTTATGGACATGGGGACACGGATGACCTGTTTGCCACATACAGGAGGGATCCTTGGGCCCCTCACTGGCTCGCCATTCAGCTCCACGACGTCCACTGCTGGCCCTGGCCTTTGCTTTGGCTGGTGCCCCATTGAACGTGTGCTCCGGAGCCATGTTTCTCCACCCATCACTATCATTCTGCCACCAGGGGATATGTGAGTGTGGAAGTCACCATTTGTCACTGGCAGCAGTGTCCCAAGTCACTAGACTTCCAGGTACCCGCTGACCTAGGCTGCCTCCTGCCCCAGGCAAGGTCCCCAATCCTTTATCCCACATGCTGACACCTAGGCACTGGCGGACATTCATTTTTATCAACACAGAGGTCTGAGTGAGGGTCAGCGGGCCAGGTAGGTGAAGTCAAGGCCAGGTGGGCGGGGCTGAGGATTCTTTGCCATCACCATAGAGACAGTCCCCCCACCGCAAGAGTGGGCGGAGCTTGTGATGGGCCTGGTGACAAGACTCAGCCAATGGCAGAGATCCGGCCCGCCAGGCAGATGACACAGGGCCCTCCATTGTGACCTATGACACCTAGTGGCCACAGCGTTGGAGCACACCCTGGGAAAGGCTACGTAGGCACAAGGGAGCCCCTGGTGCGGACTGCTTCAGGGCAGTGGCAGAGCAGGCCAGATACCTCTTTCCCACTTTCCTGAGGATATCAGTACGCAAGGCATCCCCACTCAGCATCACTTCCCTCTCTCTCTCTCGGTCTCTCTCGGGATGTTTTCATTCTCTGAAATCTCTTTCCTTCTCCCCCTGAGTCACTTCATAGCTTGGAGTGCCTGACAGAGTGCCTAGAGACAAAAGAGCAAAGGGGGAAGGCCTCTGGCTCTACTGGTTGCCCATGGGCAGAGAAGATCTGCTCGTCTATCTGGAAGGTCTAGAGAGTAGTGATTGATTGGGGAGCTACATCCTGGGCGGACCTGGCCAGGTGAAGCTTGCTGACACGTGGCAGCCTCTCTGGAGACTACTAATCCCGCTGATAACATTCTATGCAAAGAGCCGGCTGAGTGCCATGGGCAGAAAACATTGACACATACCTGCCAGAGGCCTATTCTGGGTCTCAAGAGTCCACCCTGGTCTCCAGCAACTCATCATCTCAGCACACACTTTGCCTGCACGCATGGAAACCGCCTCTCTCCACGAATGCCTTCACCTGCTAGGAAACACTCGATGTCACTCAGCCAAAGGAGAGCACAGGCAAAGTCAACTGAAGGCCCCATTTTCAAGATTCTGCCCTCTGCTGCTCCACAGCCTCCGGTGGCACACTGCATGTGCGTCACTTCTCGGTAGACAAGGCCCAAATCCGGGCATCCAGGGCCCCAGCCCTCCACAGTCTACGGATGGCGGCATATGGATCACCTCTTTGCCTCGTACGGCAGGGAGGCCTGGGTCCTAGACTGGCTCTGCTAGAGCTCCACGACCTCAGCTATTTTCCCTGACCTTTGGCCCGTGCCCTCGTGAGCGTGTCATCTCTAGTTACACTTCTCTTCCGACCACACTGAATCCGCCACCTGCGCATACCTGAGCGTGGAAGTCAACATCTATCACTGGCTGCAGCGTCACAGGTCACTAGGTGTCTAGGCTCAGGCTGACCTTGGCTGTCTTCTGCCCAGGCAAGGAGCCTAATCCTTCCAAGGAAATCAGGACACGTGCTCTCTGGCCGACTTCCTTTCTTTCATCCACACAGCGGTCTGGATGAGGTTAAAGAGGCCAGGTAGGCCAGGGGAAGGCTGAGTGCGGGGGCTAAGGCTTCTTTCCCAATCACCATGGAGACACCACCGGAAGGCTGGGCGGAACTTCTGACGGGGACGAGTCACAAACACTGAGCCAATAGGAGAGGTCCAGCCTATCCGGCCAGTTCAGAAGAGCCCTCCATTTTCCTCATGGACAGACAATGGCCCCTTGCGTCTTTGGCCACAAAATCGAGGGCACCCAGGGAATAACTTCACAGTAGGCAACCCCTGATGTGAACACCTTCGACACACTGGGACAGCAGGCAGGTACCTCTTTTCCACCTACGCTAGGATATCAGTAGGCAAGGCGCCCTTCCTCTGCATCTATGGCCTCTCTGTATATGTTCATTCAGAGGAATCTCTTCATTCTACCCCTGAGACACATCACAAGTATGAGGGGCCTGAGAGAGAGCCTGGAGATGAAACGGGGGAGGCTTCTGGCTGGACCGCTCCCCAGTGGGTAGAGAACAGCAGGTAGTCTCTCTGGAAGGTCTTAGCTTCTGTTGATTGACATGTGCAATACAGTAGGGGCGGACCCTGGCCAGGTGGAGCTTGTGGGCAGATGCAACCTCTCTGGCCACGAATAATTCCGCTGCTGCTTTGTATGGCGAAAACCTCTCCCCGCCAAGGGGGATGGGTAGAGAACATTGGCCCACACCCACCAGGGACCTTTCCTGGGACTAAAGATTACCAACATGGTCTCAACGTCGTCACCCTCTCAGCACACACCCTTCCTGCACACGTAATCCTGCCTTTCTCCGTCAGGGCCCTATCCCACCAGGAAAAAAAGCAAGCTGCTCAAAAAGGCCAATGCCAGGGAGATCGAGGAAACACTGCCATTTTCCACATTTTTGCTGTCTACATGTCCCCGCCTCCGGTGCAAGGCTGCGTATGTGGCCGGGCTGCGAAGGCAAGGCCGAAATCCTGGCAGCCTGGGCCCCAGCAGACCAATGGTTTATGGACATGGGGACACGGATGACCTGTTTGCCACATACAGGAGGGATCCTTGGGCCCCTCACTGGCTCGCCATTCAGCTCCACGACGTCCACTGCTGGCCCTGGCCTTTGCTTTGGCTGGTGCCCCATTGAACGTGTGCTCCGGAGCCATGTTTCTCCACCCATCACTATCATTCTGCCACCAGGGGATATGTGAGTGTGGAAGTCACCATTTGTCACTGGCAGCAGTGTCCCAAGTCACTAGACTTCCAGGTACCCGCTGACCTAGGCTGCCTCCTGCCCCAGGCAAGGTCCCCAATCCTTTATCCCACATGCTGACACCTAGGCACTGGCGGACATTCATTTTTATCAACACAGAGGTCTGAGTGAGGGTCAGCGGGCCAGGTAGGTGAAGTCAAGGCCAGGTGGGCGGGGCTGAGGATTCTTTGCCATCACCATAGAGACAGTCCCCCCACCGCAAGAGTGGGCGGAGCTTGTGATGGGCCTGGTGACAAGACTCAGCCAATGGCAGAGATCCGGCCCGCCAGGCAGATGACACAGGGCCCTCCATTGTGACCTATGACACCTAGTGGCCACAGCGTTGGAGCACACCCTGGGAAAGGCTACGTAGGCACAAGGGAGCCCCTGGTGCGGACTGCTTCAGGGCAGTGGCAGAGCAGGCCAGATACCTCTTTCCCACTTTCCTGAGGATATCAGTAGGCAAGGCATCCCCACTCAGCATCTCTTGCTTCTCTCTGTCTCTCTCTGCTTGTGTTCGTTCTCTGAAATCTCTTCCTTCTCCCCCTTGTTACTTCACACCTTGGAGTGCCTGACAGAGGGCCTAGAGACAAAAGAGCAAAGGGGGAAGGCCTCTGGCTCTACTGCTTGCCCATGGGGAGAGAAGTTCTGGTAGTCTATCTGGAAGATCTAGACAGTAGTGATTGATTGGGGAGCTACATCACGGGCGGACCTGGTCAGGTGAAGCTTGACATTACCGTGGGACCTGGCCAGGTGAAGCTCGCTGACAAGTGGCAGCCTCTCCGGAGACTACTAATTCCGCTGATAACATTCTATGCAAATAACCGACTGAGTGCCATGGGCAGAAAACATTGACACATACCTGCCAGAGGCCTATTCTGGGTCTCAAGAGTCCACCCTGGTCTCCAGCAACTCATCATCTCAGCACACACTTTGCCTGGACGCATGGAAACCGCCTCTCTCCACGAATGCCTTCACCTGCTAGGAAACACACGATGTCACTCAGCCAAAGGAGAGCACAGGCAAAGTCAAGTGAAGGCCCCATTTTCAAGATTTTGCCCTCTGCTGCTCCACAGCCTCCGGTGGTACACTGCATGTGCGTCACTTCTCGGTAGACAAGGCCGAAATCCGGGCATCCAGGGCCCCAGCCGTCCAGAGTCTACGGATGGCGGTATATGGATCACCTCTTTGCTCGTACAGCAGGGAGGTATGGGCCCTAGACTGGCTCCACTAGAGCTCCACGACCTCAGCTATTTTCCCTGACCTTTGGCCCGTGCCCTCGTGAGTGTGTCATCTCTACTTCCACTTCTCTTCCCACCACACTAAATCAGCCACCTGCGGATACCTGAGCGTGGACATCAACATCTATCACTGGCTGCAGTGTCACAGGTCACTAGGTGTCTAGGCTCAGGCTGACCTTGGCTGTCTTCTGCCCAGGCAAGGAGCCTAATCCTTCCAAGGAAATGAGGACACGTGCTCACTGGCCGACATCCTTTCTTTCATCCACACAGCGGTCTGGATGAGGGATAAGAGGCCAGGTAGGCCAGGGGAAGGCTGAGTGTGGGGCCTAAGGCTTCTTTCCCAATTGCCATGGTGACAGCCACCGGAAGGCTGGGCGGAACTTCTGACGGGGACGAGTCACAAACACTGAGCCAATAGGAGAGGTCCAGCCTAACCGGCCAGTTCCGCAGAGCCCTCCATTTTACCCATGGACACACAACTTCCCCTTGCGTCTTTGGCCACAAAATCGAGGGCACCCAGGGAATAACTTCACAGTAGGCAACCCCTGATGTGAACACCTTCGACACACTGGGACAGCAGGCAGGTACCTCTTTTCCACTTACGCTAGGATATCACTAGGCAAGGCGTCCTTCCTCAGCATTTGTGGCCTCTCTGTATGTGTTCACTCAGAGGAATCTCTTCATTCTACCCCTGAGACACATCACAAGTATGAGGGGCCTGAGAGAGAGCCTAGAGATGGAACGGGGGAGGCTTCTGGCCGTACTGCTTCCCCGTGGGTAGAGAATAGCAGGTAGTCTCTCTGGAAGGTCTTAGCTTCTGTTGACTGACATGCGCAATACAGTAGGGGCGGACGCTGGCCAGGTGGAGCTTGTGGGCAGATGCAACCTCTCCGGCGACGAATAATTGCGCTGCTGCTTTGTATGGTGAAAACCTCCCCCCGCCAAGGGGGATGGGTAGAGAACATTGACCCACACCCGCCAGGGCCCTTTCCTGGGACTAAAGATCCCAACATGGTCTCAACGTCGTCACCCTCTCAACACACACCTTTCCTGCACACGTAATCCTGCCTTTCTCCGACAGGGCCCTATCCTACCAGGAAAAAAAGCAAGCCGCTCAAAAAGGCCGATGCCAGGGAAATCGAGGAAACACTGCCAGTTTCCAAATTTTTGCTGTCTACACGTCCCCGCCTCTGCTGCAAGGCTGCGTATGAGGCCGGGCTCCGAAGGCAAGGCCAAAATCCTGGCAGCCTGGGCCCCAGCAGTCCAATGCTTTATGGACGTGGGGACACGGATGACCTGTTCGCCACATACAGGAGGGATCCTTGGGCCCTTCACTGGCTCGCCATTCAGCTCCACGACGTCCACTGCTGGCCCTGGCCTTTGCTTTGGCTGGTGCCCCATTAAACGTGTGCTCCGGAGCGATGTTTCTCCACCCATCACTATCATTCCGCCACTAGGGGATATGTGACTGTGGGAGTCACCATTTGTCACTGGCAGCACTGTCACAAGTCACTAGACTTCCATCTACCGGGTGACCTAGGCTGCCTTCTGCCCCAGGGAAGGTCCCCAATCCTTTATCCCAGATGCTGACACCTGGGCACTGGCGGACATTGATTTTTATCAGCACAGAGGTCTGAGTGAGGGTCAGAGGGCCAGGTAGGTGAAGTGAAGGCCAGGTGGGCGGGGCTGAGGATTCTTTGCCATCACCATACAGTCCCCGCACCGCAAGAGTGGGCGGAGCTTGTGATGGGCCTGGTGACAAGACTCAGCCAATGGCAGAGATCCGGCCCGCCAGGCAGATGACACAGGGCCCTCCATTGTGACCTATGACCCCTAGTGGCCACAGCATTGGAGCACACCCCGGGAAAGGCTACGCAGGCACAAGGGAGCCCCTGGTGCGGACTGCTTCAGGGCATTGGCAGAGCACGCCAGGTACCTCTTTCCCACTTTCCTGAGGATATCAGTAGGCAAGGCATCCCCACTCAGCATCTCTTGCCTCTCTCTGTCTCTCTCTGCTTGTGTTCGTTCTCTGAAATCTCTTCCTTCTCCCCCTTGTCACTTCACACCTTGGAGTGCCTGACAGAGGGCCTAGAGACGAAAGAGCAAAGGGAGAAGGCCTCTGGCTCTACTCCTTGCCCAGGGGGAGAGAAGTTCTGGTAGTCTATCTGGAAGGTCTAGATAGTAGTGATTGATTGGGGAGCTACATCACGGGCGGACATGGCCAGGTGAAGCTTGCTGACAAGTGGCAGCCTCTCCGGAGACTACTAATTCCGCTGATAACATTTTATGCAAATACCTGGGTGCCTGCCATGGGCAGAAAAATTTGACACATACCTGGCAGAGGCCTATGCTGGGTCTGAAGAGTCCACCCTGGTCTCCAGCGACTTATCATCTCAGCACACACTTTGCCTGCACACTTGGAGTCCGCCTCTGTCTATGAATGCCCTCAGCTGGTAGGAAACACAGGATGCCACTCAGCCAAAGGAGAGCACAGGCAAAGTCAACCGAAGCCCCCATTTTCAAGATTTTGTGCTCTGCTGGGCCACAGCCTCCGGTGGCACACTGCATGTGCGTCACATCTCCGAAGACAAGGCCGAAATCCGGGCATCTGGGGCCCTAGTAGTCCAGAGTCTGCGGATGGCGGCATATGCATCACCTCTTTGCCACGTACAGGAGGGAGGCCTGGGCCCTACACTGGCTCCGCTAGAGCTCCACGACCTCAGCTATTTTCCCTGACCTTTGGCCTGTGCCCTCGTGAGTGTGTGAACTCTAGTTAAACTTCTCCTCCGACCACTCTGAATCGGGCACCTGCGGATACTTGAGCGTGGACATCAACATCTATCACTAGCTGCAGTGTCACAGGTCACTAGGTGCCTAGGCTCAGGCTGACCTTGGCTGTCTTCTGCCCAGGCAAGGAGCCTAATGCTTCAAATTAAATGAGGACACATGCTCACTGGGCGACATCCTTTCTTCCATCTACACAGCGGTCTAGATGAGGGTAAAGAGGCCAGGTAGGCCAGGTGAAGGCTGAGTGTGGGGCCTAAGGCTTCTTTCCCAATCACCATGGACACAGCCACCGGAAGGCTGGCCGGAACTTCTGACGGGGACGGGTCACAAACACTGAGCCAATAGGAGAAGTCCAGCCTATCCAGCCAGTTCCGCATAGCCCTGCATTTTACCCATGGCCATACAACGGCCCCTCGTGTCTTTGGCCACAAAATCGAGGGCACCCAGGGAATAACTTCACAGTAGGCAACTGCTGATGTGGACACGTTCGACACACTGGGACAGCAGGCACGTACCTCTTTTTCACTTACACTAGGTTATCAGTAGGCAAAGCACCCTTCCTCAGCATCTATGGCCCCTCTCTGTATGTGGTCATTCAGAGAAATCTCTTCATTCTACCCCTGACACACATCACAAGTATGAGGGGCCTGAGAGAGAGCCTGGAGATGAAACGGGGGAGGCTTCTGGATGTACCGCTTCCCCGTGGATAGAGAATAGCAAGTAGTCTCTCTGGAAGGTCTTAGCTTCTGTTGATTGACATGGGCAATACAGTGGGGGTGGACACTGGCCAGGTGGAACTTGTGGGCAGATGCAACCTCTCCAGCGACAAAGAATTCTGCTGCTGCTTTGTGTGGTGAAAACCTCCCCCCGCAAACTGGGATGGGCAGAGAACATTGACCCACAGCTTCCAGTGGCCTCTCCTGGGACTAAAGATCCCAACCTGGTCTCAGCGTCGTCACCCTCTAAGCACACACCTTTCCTCCATACATAAGCCTGCCTTTCTCTGTCAGTGCATTATCCTACTAGGAAAAAAAGCATGTCTCTCAGAAAGGGCGATGCCAGGGAAATCGAGGAGACACTGCCATTTTCCAAATTTTTGCTGTCTCTATGTCCCTGCCTCTGGTGGAAGGCTTCGTATGTGGCCGGGCTCCGAAGGCAAGGGCTAAATCCTGGCAGCCTGGGCCCCAGCATTCCAGTGGCTTATGGATGTGGGGACATGGATGACCCATTTGCCGCATTTAGAAAATCAACATTCAGTATAGAACATAGAGTATGGAATAGAGAATATAGAAAATATAGAATATAGAAGAATATAGAATATTGAACATAGAATATAGAATGTAGAATACAAAACACACATTATGAAATAAAGTATAAATTATACAGAACATAGAATATATATTATAGAATATAGAAGAAAATAGAATATAGAGTGTAAAATAGAGAATACACAATATAGAAGAATATAGGACAAATGGAGAATATGGAGTATAGAATATAGAAAAATATAGTATGTAAAAAGATAGAATATGGAAGAACATAGACTATAGAATACAGAATATAGAGGAATTTAAAATATAGAATGTAGAATATGGAATATAAAATATGCAATATAGAATATGAAAGAATATTGTATGAAGACAAATATGGAATATAGAACATCGAATATAGAATACAGAGTATGGAATAGAGAATATACAAAAATAGAGAATGTAGAAAAACATCGAAGAACACAGATCACAGAATATAGAGACTTTAAAATATAGAATATGATACAGAGAACACTGAAGATACAATACAGAATATAAACGAACTTTGAAAATAGAAGAATATAGTGTATAGAAGATTTGGAATAAAGAAGAGTATAGAATATATGTTATAGAAGAACACAGCATAAAGAATACAGAATATAGAAGAAAATAGAATATAAATTCAGAATATAGAATACAGAAGAATATAATATGTACAATGTAGAATAGCGATTATAGAATGCAAACTATAGAATGAAGAATATAGGAGAATATAAATTACAGAATACAGAAGATAATAAATTATACAATATACATGATTATGGAAAATACAATGTAGAATGTAAAATGTAGAATATAGGAGAAAATGGAATACAGAATATACAAGAATATGGAATGTTGAATATAGTGTCAAGAATATGGAATATAAAATACACAAAAATATAGTATATGTAAAATATAGAAAAAAGAAGATTGAATATAGAACAGAATACAGAAAAATCTAGAATATAGAATCTAGAAGAATATAGACTGTAGAATTTAGAATACAGAATGTAGAATATAGAAGAGTTCAGAATATAGAACGTAGAATATACAGTATAGAATACAGAATATGGAATATACAACCCAGACTATGGAAAACCATAGAAATAGAATATAAAAGAATATAGAACATAGAAGAATATAGAATATAAAATATAGAGTATAGAAGAATTTAGAACATAGAATATAGAATATGGACTATAGAATACAGACGAATATAGTATATAGAATATAGAACATAGAAGATACAATACAGAATATAAAAGAAAAAAGAATATACATTATAGAAGAATATAGAATATGGAAAATATGAGAATGTAGAATATAATTATAGAAGAATATAGAATGTTGAAAAATATAGAATACAGAATATAGGAAAACATAGAGCATAAATTTAGAATATAGAAGATACAGATGTATGAATGCAGAATATAGAAGAATAAAGAATATAGATGACAGACTACAGACTATAGAAGATAGAACGCAGAAGAAAACAGAATATTGACAAATATAGGGTATAGGATATACACTACTGAAGAATACAGAATACAGAAAGTAGAAGAATATAGATTACAAACTATAGAAGAATGTAGAATAGAGAATACGGAATAGACTATAAAAAAGAATATTAGATTACAGAAGAATATAGAGATTAGAAGGCAGAATATACAATAAAAATATAGAAGAATACAGAATTCAGAAAAATTTAGAACATAAAATGTAGAATATAGAAAAAATAGAATATAAAATGTAGAATGGAGAACATGGAATATGGAATAGGGTATAGAGAAGAATAAAGAATATTGAAAAATCTAAAATATAGAATGTAGACTGCAGAATATTGAATATAGAATTTAGAATGTACAATATAGAATACAGCAGATAGAAGAATATAGATTATAAGTGAAGAATATAGAATAAGAATGTAGAAGAGTATAGAATGCAGAACATAGAAGAATACAGAATGCAGAATGTAGAATACAGAATAAGGAATATAGAATGTAGAATACAGAAGAATATAGTATATAAAAATATAGAATATAGAACATTGACTATGGAATATAGAATACAGAGTATGAAATAGAGAATATAGAAAAAATATAGAATAGAGATAAATATAGACTATAGAATAGAATATGTACAAAGTAGAATTTAGAATATAGAACATAGAATACAGAGGAATAGAGATTATAGAATATAGAAGATTCTGGAATATAGAATGTAGAATTAAATACAGAATATAGGAGATGGAATATAAGAGAATATAGAATGCAGAATATAGTATACAGAATATGCAATATGGAATATAGAATACGGAAAATTATAAAATATATACACTATAGAAAAAAATTGAATATAGAATACAGACAATGGAACATAGAAAAATACAGAAAATGTAGAATGTAAAATACAGAATATACAATATAGAAGAATATACGATACAGACTATGGAAGAATATAGAGTATAGAATGTAGAATACAGAATACAGAAAATTATATAGAAAAGTATATAATATAGAAAAAGAACACTGAATATGCAACACAGAGTATGGAATATAGAATATAGAAGAACATAGAATATAGAATGTAGAATACAAAATATAGAATATGAAATAAAGCATAAAGAACACAGAATATAGAACAATATAGATTAAAGAATATAGAAGATAATGGAATATAGAATATAAAATGCAGAATACACAATATAGAAGAATACAGAATATAGACGAATATAGAATATAGAAGGAAGAATGAAGAATATGGAATATAGAATACAGAAAAATATAGTATGTAGAAAAATATAGAAGAATATGGAAGAAAAAAGAATACAGAACATAGAATATGGAAGAATTTAAAATATACAATGCAGAAAGTAGAATATGAAATGTGCAATATAGAATATAGAGGAATATTGTATGTAGAAAAATATAGAATATAGAACATCGAATATAGACTAGAGTATGGAATATAGAACATACAAAAATATAGAATACAGAGGAACATCGATTATAGAATGTAAAGAATTTCAAATATAGAATATGGAACATAGAACACTGAAGATAGAATACAGAATATAAAAGACTTTGAAAATAGAAGAATATAGTGTATAGAGGATTTGGAATAAATAAGGATATAGAATATACATTATAGAAGAATATAGCATAGATAACAGAATATAGAAGAACATAGAATATATGTTTAGAATATAGAATACAGAAGAATATAAAATGTACAATGTGAAATACAGATTACAGAATGCAAAATATAAAATGAAGAATATAGGAGAATATAGATTATAGAATATTATAAATTATACAATACAGAAGATTATGGAATATAGAATGTAGAATGTAAAATACAGAATGTAGGAGAATATGGAATACGGAATATAGAAGAACATAGAATGTTGAATATAGTATCAAGAATATGGAATATAGAATACACAAAAATATAGTATATGTAAAAATATAGAAAATGGAAGATTGAATATAGAACATAGCATACAGAAGAATATAGAATACAGAATGTAGAATATATAAGATTTTAGAATATAGAATGTAGAATATACTTTATGGAATATAGAATACAGAAGAATATAGTATAGAGAAAAATATAGAATATACAACATAGAACATCAAATATAGAATGGAGAGTATGGAATATAAAAAAAGGAAAATATAGAATATAGAAGAACATAGAATTTAGAATGTGGAATATAGAATACAGAGGAATTTGGAATATAGTATACAATACAGGGTATTAATAGAGAATATAGAAAAGTATAGAATAGAGATAAATATAGAATATAGAATAGAGTATGTACAAAGTACAATACAGAATATAGAGTATAAAATATAGAATAAAGAACACAGAATATAGAAGAATATACATTACAGAATATAGAAGATTCTGGAATATAGAATATAGAAGATGGAATATAAGAGAATATAGAATGTAGAATATAGTTTATAGAATATGCAATATGGAATATAGAATACTGAAATTATAAAAAATATAGACTATAGGAAAAAACATTGAATATAGAATACAGACAGTGGAATATAGAAAAATATAGAATGTAGAATATAGAATGTAGAATACAGAATATAAAATATAGAATAAAAAACACATAGAGAATATACATTATAGAATATAGAAGATTATGGAATATAGAATGTACAATGTAAAATACAGAATATACAATATAGAACAATATATGGTACAGACTATAGAAGAATAGAGTATAGAATGTAGAATATAGAATACAGAAAATTATACAGAAAAATATAGAATATAGAAAAAGAACATTGAATATAGAACACAGAGTATAGAATATAGAAAAAATAGAATATAGAAGAACATACAATGGAGAATACAAAATATAGAATATGAAATAAAGCATAAAGAACACAGAATATAGAATATAGATTATAGAATATAGAAATAATGGAATATAGAATGTAAAATACAGAATCTACAACATAGAAGAATATAGAATTCAGAATATAGAATAATATAAAATATAGAAGGAAGAATGTAGAATATGGAATGTAGAATACAGAAAATTATAGTATATAGAAAAATACAGAATATGGAAGAACATAGAATAAAGAATTTAGAATGTAGAATACAGAACATAGAATATGGAAGAATTTAAAATATACAATGTAGAATATAGAATATGGAATATAGAAGAATACTGTATGTAGAAAAATATAGAATATAGAATACAGAGTATGGGATATAGGATATACAAAAATATAGAATATAGAAGAACATAGATTATAGAATATAGAGAATTTAAAATATAGAATATGGAACACAGAACTCTGAAGATAGAATACAGAATACAAAAGAACTTTGAAAATAGAAGAATATAGTGTATTCTATATTTTACATTCTACATTCCATAATTTTCTATATTCTATAATCTGTATTTTACAGTCTTTATTCTATATTTTATATTCTATTTCTGTATTCTACATTCTACTTTCTATATTCTAAATTCTGTATTACATGTTCTTGTATAATCTATATTCTGTATTGTTTAGTCTTCTACTGTGTATATTCTTCTATAATGTATATTCTATATTCTTCTGTATTCTATATTCTAATTCTTCTATTCTTACATATTGTGTATTCTACATTCTACTATATTCTTTTTCTTGTATTTTCTATAGCCTTCTCTATATTCTTCTATATTCTAAATTTATATTCAATATTCTTCTATATTCTGTATTCTATATTCTTCTGTCATGTATATTCTATAATCCATATTCTTGTTTATATTCTTCTGTATTCCATATTCTTGTATATTCTATATTCTACTATTTTCTATATTCCTTTACATTCTGTATTCTATCTTCTGTGTTCTGTGTTCTATGTTCAGTTTTCTTCTATGTACTATTTCCTTCTATATTCCATATTCTATATTCTAAATTCTTCTATATTCTATATTCCACATTCTAAATTCTATGTTCTATATTCTATATTTTCCTATATCCTATAAACCATAGTCTCTATTCTATATTCGATGTTCTATGTTCTATATTCTATATTTTTCTCTATGCTATATTCTTCTGTATTCTATATTCCATATTGTATAGACTACATTTTAAAATCTTCTATATTCTACATTCTATATTAAACATTTGCAATTTTTCTATATTCTATATTTTTCTATATTCAATCTTCTATTTTCTATATATTTAATATACTATATTTTTGTGTATTCTATATTCCATATTCTTTATACTGTATTCAACATTCTATATTCTTGCCTGCGGGACTCTCTGTTCGGGCCTGTTCTCGCCTGCAGGCCTCTCCATTAGGGCCTATTGTTGCCTGCGGGGCTCCTCTATTCAGCCCTATTCTTGCGGGAATCTCCGTTCGGGCCTATTCTGGCCTGGGAGACTCTCCAGGTGGGCCTATTCTTGCCTGCGGGACTCTGTTCAGGCCTATCCTGGCCTGCGGGACTCTCCGTTCGGGCCTATTCTCGCCTGCGGGGCTCCTCTATCCGGGCCTATTCTTGCCTGCGGGACTCTGTTTGGGCCTATTCTTGCTTGCAGGGCTCCTCTATTTGGGCCTATTCTTGCATTCGGGAATCTCCGTTCGGGCCTATCCTGGCCTGCGGGACTCTCCGTTCGGGCCTATTCTCGCCTGCAGGACCTTCCGTTCCGGCCCATTCATGTCTGTGGGACACTCTGTTCGGTCCTATTCTTGCCTGTGGGATCATTCATTCGGGCCTATTCTTGCCTCCAGGACTCTCCTTTAGGGCCTATTCTTGCCTGCGGGACTTTCCGTTCCGGACTATTCTTACCTGCCAAACTCTCTCTTCGGGCCTAATCTTGCCTACAGGAGCATCTCTTCGTTCCTCCTCTTGCCTGCGGTTGTTCTTCTATTTGGGCCTGCTCGTGCCTACGGAGCTCCGTTATTCAGGCCTGTTTGAGCCTGCGGGGCTCCGTTATTCAGGCCTGTACGTGCGTGCGGGGCTCCGCTATTTGGCGTGTCCGTGCGTGCGGGGCTCCGCTATTTGGCGTGTCCGTGCGTGCGGGGCTCCGCTCTTCGGGCCTGCTCGTGCCTGCGGAGCTCCGGTATTCGTGCATGGCAGGTTCCCCTATTCCCCGTGTTCGTACGTGCGGGGCTCTGCTATTCGGTCATGTTCTTGCCTGCGGGGCTCTTCTATTCGGGTCTATTCTTGCCTTCCAGACTCTGTTCGGGCCTATTCTTGGCTACGGGAATCTCCCTTCAGGCCTGTTCTCACCTGCAGGCCTCTCCGTTAGGGCCTATTCTTGCCTGCGGGACTCTGTTCGGGCCTGTTCTTGCCTGCGGGGCTCCACTATTCAGGCCTAGTCTTGCCCGCGGGACTGTGTAAGGGCCTTTTCTTGCCTGCCTGATTCCCAGTTCGGGACTATTCTTGCCTGCGAGACTCTCCTTTCAGGCTTCCTCTTGTCTGCGGGGCTCCTCTATTCCGGCCTCTTTGTGCCTGTGGAGCTCCATTATTGAGGCCTTTTCCTGCGTGCGGGGTTCCGCTATTTGGGCCTGTTCTTGCCTGTGGGGCTCCTCTATTAGGGGATATTCTTGCCTGCGGGACTCTCAGTTTGGGCCTATTCTTGCCTGCCGGACTCTCCATTCGGGCCTATACTTGCTTGCAGAACTCTCCGTTCGGGCCTGTTCTTCCTTGTGGGACTCTCTGTTCCGGCCTATTCATGCCTGCGGGGCTCTCCTTTCGAGACTATTCTTGTCTGCGGGACTCTCCGTTGGGGCCTGCGGGACTCTCCTTTCGGGCTTCTCCTCACCTGCGGGGCTCCGCTATTCGGGCCTGCTCGTGCATGCGGGCTACCCTATAGGACTATAAAAAATACGATACAGGATATAGATTATAGAAGAACATAGAATACAGAATTTGGAATATAGAAAATAGAATGTAGAATAAAAGAAAAGAATGTAGAATATAAAATATAAAATGAAGAGTATTGATTATGGATTATAAAAAAATAGAATATAGAAAATTATGAAATGTAGAATGTAAAATACAGAAGAATATAGAATGCATACTATAGAAGAACACAGAATATAGAATATGGAACATAGGATATACCATACAGAAAAACAGTATATAGAAAGATAAAGAATATTGAACATAGAACTTTAAATATACAATATAAAATACAGAGAATGGAATATAGAACCTAGATTATGTAAGAATATAGAAATAGAATATAAAAGAATATAGAATTTAGAATGTAGAGTATAGAATATAAAATATAGAATATAGAAGAATTTAGAACGTAGAATATAGAATATGGACTATAGAATTTAGAGGAATATAGTATATAGAAGAACACAGAAGATACAATACAGAATATAAAAGAAAAAAGAATACAGAAAAATATAGAGTATAGAAGAATAAGGAATATGGAAAATAGGAGAATGTAGAATATAATTATAGAAGAATGTAGAATATTGAAAAATATAGAATACAGAATATAGGAAAACATAGAGCATAAATTTAGAAGATATAGGATATAGAATGCAGAATATAGAAGAATAAAGAATATAGATGACAGACTACAGAATATAGAAGATAGAATGTAGAAGAAAATAGAATATTGACAAACGGAATATAGGGTATAAGATATACAATATTGAAGAATAGAGAATAAAGTAGAAAAATACAGATGACAAAATATAGAAGAATATAGAATAGAGAATATAAGAGAATAGATTACAGAGGAATATAGAATATAGAGATTAGAAGGTAGAATATACATAAAAATATAGAATATAGAATTCAGAAAAAATTTAGAATATAAAATGCAGAATATAGAATATAGAAGAAAATGGAATGGAGAATGGAGAACATAGAATATGGAATAGGGAATAGAGAAGAATAAAGCATATTGAAAAATTTAGAATATAGAATGTAGACTAGAATATTGAATATAGAATTTAGAATGTACAATATGGAATATAGCAGGTAGAAGAATATAGATTACAACAGAAGAATATAGAATGTAGAATAAGAATGTAGAAGAGTATAGAATACAGAACATAGAAGAATATAAAATGCAGGATGTAGAATATAGCGTATGGAATATAGAATGTAGAATACAGAAGAATATAGGATATAAAAAATATAGAACATCGAATATGGAACATAGAATACAGAGTATGGAATAGAGAATATAGAAAAATATAGAATAGACTTAAAGAATGTAGAATAGAGTATGTACAAAGTAGAATAAAGAACAATACAGAAGGATATAGATTATAGAATATAGAATTAAATATAGAATATAGAAGATGGAATATAAGAAAATATAGAATGTAGAATATACAGAATATGCAATATGGAATATAGAGTACAGAAAATTATAAAAAATATAGAATATAGAAAACAACATTGAATATAGAATACAGACAATGGAATATAGAAAAAGAATTTAGAATACAGAATGTAGAATATAAAATACAGAACAAAAATACATAATATAGAGAATATACATTATACAATATAGAAGATTATGGAATATAGAATGTAGAATGTAAAATACACAATTTACAATATAGAAAAATATATGATACAGACTATAGAAAAATATAGAGTAAAGAATGAAAAATATAAAGACTGAAAAATATAGAATACAGAAAATTGTATAGAAAAATACAGAATATAGAAAAAGAACATTGAATACAGAACACAGTATGGAATATGTAATATAGAAAATATAGAATGTAGAATACAAAATATAGAATATAAAATAAAAGGTAAAGAACACAGAATATAGATTATAGACTATAGAAGATAATGGAATATAGAATATAGAATTTAAAATACAGACTACAATATAGAAGAATATAGAATACAGAATATAGTAGAATATAGAATATAGAAGGAAGAATATGGAAGAGAGAATACAGAAAAATATAGTATATAGAAAAATATAGACTAGAAGTATATGGAAGAATATAGAATTAAGAAAGTGGAATATAGAATACAGAGCATAGAATATGGAAGAATTTAAGATATACAATGCAGAATGTAGAATATGGAATATGAAATATAGAAGAATAGTGTATGTGGAAAAACGTAGAATATAGAACATCAAACATAGAATACAGAGTATGGAATATAGAATATACAAAAATATAGAATATAGAAGAACATAGATTATAGAATATAAAAAAAATAGAATTTAAAATATAGAATATGGAACATAGAACACGGAAGATAGAATACAGAATATAAAAGAACTTTGTAAACAGAACGATATAGTGTATAGAGGATTTGGAATAAAGAAGAATATAGCATAAAGAATACAGGATATAGAAGAAAATAGAATATAAATTTAGAATATAGAATGCAGAAGAATATAAAATGTACAATGTAGAATACAGATTACACAATGCAAAGTATACAGTGAAGAATACAGGAAAGTATAGAATATAGAAGATTATAAATCATACAATATAGAAAATAATGGAATATAGAATGTACAATGTAAAATATAGAATATAGGAGAACATAGAATACGGAATATAGAAGAATATAGAATATACAAGGGTATGGAAAATACAAGAAAAAGAATATAGTAGAATGTAGAATACAGAATATTGAAGAATACAGAATATGGAATAGAGAATATAGAAGAATTAGGATATAGAATACAGAAGAATACAGAATATACATTATAGAAGAATGTACACAGTAGAAAACTATACAAGAAAGAATATAGATTACTGAAGAACATAGAATACAGAATTTAGAATATAGAATGTAGACTACAGAATATAAAATATAGAATAAAGACTATAGAATACAGATTGTAGAATACAAAGAATTATGGAATGTAGAATGTAAAATATAAAAGAATACAGAATTTAAAAGAATACAGAATGTAGTCTATAGAATATGGAACATAGAATATACCACACAGAAAAATACAGTATATATAAAAATAAAGAATATAGAACATAGAACTTTGAATATACAATATAGAATACAGAGTATGGAATATAGAACCTAGAATATGTAAAAATATAGAAAGAGAATATAAAAGAATATAGAACATAGGAGAATATAGAATTTAGAATGTAGAATATAAAGTACAGAATATAGAATATAGAAGAATTTAGAAAGTAGAACATAGAATATAGAGGAATATAGTATATAAAAGAACATAGGACATAGAAAATACAATGCAGAATATAAAAGAAAAAAGAATATAGAGTATAGAAGAATATGGAATATGGACAATAGGAGAATGTAGAGTATAATTACAGAAGAATATAGAAAACTGACAAACAGAATACAGAATATAGGAAAATATAGAGCAAAAATTTAGAATATAGAAGATATAGGATACAGAATGCAGAATATAGAAGAATACAGAATATAGATGACAGACTACAGAAAATAGAAGATAGAACGTAGAAGAAAATAGAATACGGAGAAATGGAATATAAGGTATCGGATATATACTATTGAACAATATAGAATAAAGAAAGTAGAAGAATATAGATTACAGACTATAGAAGAACATAGAATATAGAATGTAGAATAGAGAATATGGAATAGAGAATACAAGAGAATGTTAGATTACAGAAGAATATAGAATATAGAGATTAGAAGGTAGAATAAACACTAAAAAATATAGAATATAGAAGAATATAGAATTCAGAAAAATTTAGAAAATGTAGAATATAGAAGAAAATGAAATATAGAATGTAGAATAGAGAATATAGAATGTGGAATAGAGTATAGAGAAGAAAAAGAATATTACAAAATTTAGAATATAGAATGTAGACTGTAGAATATTTAATATACAATTCAGAATGTACAATACAGAATATAGCAGATAGAAGAATATAGATTATAAGAGAAGAATATAGAATGTAGAATAAGAATGTAGAAGAGTATAGAATACAGAACATAGACTATAGAATATAGAATGCAGAATGTAGAATATGGAATATATAATATAGAATACAGAAGAATATAGTATATAAAAAATATTGACTATATATTTTTTTATAGAACATAGAATATAGAACACAGAATATAGAATATGTGATATAGAATACAGGGTATGGAATAGAGAATATAGAAAAATATAAAATAGAGATCGTATGTACAAAGTAGAATACAAAATATAGAATAAAGAACATAGAATATAGAAGAATATAGATTATAGAATATTGAAGATTCTGGAATATAGAATGTAGAATTAAATATAGAAGATAGAATATAAGAATATAGAATGTAGACTAGAGTATACAGAATATGCAATATGGAATATAGAATACAGAAAATTATTAAAAAATATAGACTATAGAAAAAATGAATATAGAATACAATCAATGGAATATAGAAAATATAGAATTTAGAAAATAGAATGTAGAATACAGAATATAAAATATACAATAAAAATACATAATATAGAGAATATACATTATACAGTATAGAAGATTATGGAATATAGAATGCAAAATACAGAATATACAATATAGAACAATATATGATACAGACTATAGAAGAATATAGAATACAGAATATAGAATACAGAAAATTATAGAATATAGAAAAAGAACATTGAATACAGAACACAGGATGGAATATATAATATAGAAGAATATAGAATGTAGAATACAAAATATAGAATATAAATAAAGCATAAAGAACACAGAATATAGAAGAATATAGATTATAGAATATAGAAGATAATGGAAGAAGAACATAGAATGTAAAACAGAATATACACTATAGAAGAATATAGAATACAGAATATAGAAGAATGTAGAATATAGAAGGAAGAATGTAGACTATGGAATATAGAATACAGAAAAATATAGTATGTAGAATATAGAAGAATATGGAAGAACATAGAATACAGAATTTAGAATGTAGAATACAGAATATAGAGCATAGAATATGGAAGAATTTAAAATATACAATGTAGAATATGGAATATGAAATACAGAATATAGAAGAATATTGTATGTAGAAAAATATAGAATATAGAACATCGAATATAGAATGCAGAGTATGGAATATAGAATATACAAAAATATAGAATATAGAAGAACATAGATTATAGAAAATAGAGAATTTGAAATATAGAATATGGAACATAGAACACTGAAGATAGAATACAGAATGTAAAAGAACTTTGAAAATAGAATATAGTGTATTCTTCTATATTTTACATTCTACATTCCATAATTTTCTGTATTTTATAATCTGTATTCTATAGTCTTTATTCTACATTTTATATTGTGTATTCTACATTCTACTTTCTATATTCTAAATTCTGTATTAGATGCTCTTGTATAATCTATATTCTGTATTGTATAGTCTACTGTGTATATTCTTCTATAATGTATATTGTATATTCTTCTGTATTCTATATTCTAATTCTAAACATCCCCACATAACCCTGCTCACCTGGAACCATTGATGAGAGTTTCCAGACAACTCATCTGGGGACCAACAACCCAGATACCCCAAACCCAACCACCCTGCAATCAGCAGAGCACACAGACAGCACCCAACCCCAAAACTAGGAAGATCACCCACTGCACCCACAGCCAGGGTCCAGCTGGACAGACAAACACACCACCTCAACAGAAACACCACCTATATCCTCAACAGCCCCACAAGAGACCCACACTCACATGCAGTCATTCCTCCACCAACCCTGAGAAAGGTAGTGAGAGCATCAAAATGGCAAAATTAGAGACCAGAGCAAAACACAGGGCCAGCCTACTTGGATATATCAAAACAAAACAAAATTTCAGGGTTCAACAAACACACAGTAAATAAATAGATATAATAATTTCTTGATGCTTCGGAAACAACAGACAATATCAAATCACAAAAAGAAGCAGGACAGGATGGAGTCAGCAAGTGACTGAAATAAAGAACAAAAAAACTGCCGGGGGTAAGAAACAGCCTGTGAAAACACAGGCAAAACCAAGAAAAATATAGACAAAATCGAGGAAGGCACTGACAAAATGAAAGAAAGCAACAAACAAACAAAAAACCCATTGTTGTCAAGTTGTTTACAACTCATAAAAGCGATAAAGAATTCAGGAAAACAATATAAAAACGAAACAACTAGAAACCATACAAAAACATCAACTAGAAAGCCAAAAGATTAAGAATAAAATTTCAGAAACAGACAACTCAAAAGAAGGGTATAGGACCAGAATTGAAGCAAAGGAAGACAGATTAGTGAAATTAAAGAAAAGTCCCTTGATACCAATTTGTTTGAGGAAAAATCAGAAAAAAGAACGAAGAAATCCTAATAATTATGTGGGACACTATCAAGAGGAAAAACTTGCATATGATAAGAGATCCAATGGATGGGGCAGGGGTGCAATGCAAAACACAGAGACAATTGTCAAAGTAATCCTGGCAGAAAACTTCGCTATCTATCATCATGAAAGACAAGAAGATACTCATCCAAGAAGCACAATGAACCCCAAACAGGATAGAGCCCAAAGAAAGTCACCAAGACTTATAAACAAACGTGCAAAAAAAAAGACCAAAGACAAAGAATCCTGAGATCAGCTAAGGAAAAATAAAGTCACCTATCTACAAAGGGGAACCAATAAAACTAATCTCCAACTATGTAGCTAAAACCACGTAGGCAAGAAGGCAGTGGGAAGACCTTTATAAAAGGTCGAAAGCAAAAAAAAACAAAAAAAACTCAGCAATTCTATATTCAGTAAAACTGTCTCTCAAATACAATGGCAACATTAGAATATTTCCAGATAAGCAGAAATTAAGGGAATTTGTAAAAACCAGACCAAACTTACAAGAAATATTAAAGAGAGTCCTTCGAATAAAAAAAAAATAGAGAACTAAAAACATTAAACAATAATCTGATATTTGGACGCAGGACAGACCACCCAGATACCAACCCAAATAAAGAATTTTAAAAAAAACAAAGCTAAAAGGCTAAAAACAGGGAACCAAAGACATCAATATGTAAACGATGACATCAAAACAAAAAAGAGGGAATGAATGGTGTAGTTATAGAACTTTCATATGGAGAGGAAGCCAAAGTAATATCAATAAATAAAAGACTTTTAAACTTAGGAAGATAACGGTAAATTTCAAGGTAACGACATAGAGGAGGCCTGGTGGTGCATTGGTTAAGTGCTCGGCTGCTAACCAAAATGTCATTGCACTGAAAGTCTTAACTAAAGAAATCTAGTAAGAGAAAGAAAGGACATCCAAAGTGGAAAGAAGAAGCAAAATTTTCCCTATACACAGATGAAATGAACCTATACATAGAAAACTCCAAGAATTCCACAAAAAAACTACTGGAACTAATAGAAGGAGTCAGCAAAGTAGCAGGGTACAATATCATATTAGTTGGATTCCTCTACATCAACAAAGAGAACTTCAAAAAGTAAATCACAAAAAGAATGCCATTTATAATAGCCCCCCAAATGATAAAATACTTGGGAATAAATCTAACCAGGGATATAAAAGACCTATACAAAGAAAACTACAAAATGCTACTGCAAGAAACCAAGAGACCTATATAATTGGAAGAAAAAAAAAATGCTCATGGATAGGAAGACTCAACATCATGAAAATGTCAATACTACCTGAAGTGATCTACAAATATAATGCAAGACCGATCCAAATTGCAACAGCATTCTTTAATGAGATGGAAACACTAATCACCAATCCAATGTGAAAAGGAAAGAGGCCTTGGATAAGTTAAGTGCTACTAAAGAAGAACAAGGTAGAAAGAAGGCCTCGCACTACTGAATCTCAGAACCTACTATACAGGCATGGCAATCAACACAGACTGGTATTTGTACAATGACAAACACATAGACCGATGGAACAGAATTTAGAACACAGATGTAAATCCATCCAGCTATGGGCCGCTGATTTTTGACGAAGGGCCAAATTTTGTTAAATTGGGAAAAGACAGTCTCTAACAAATGGCACTGGCAAAACTGAATGTCCGTCTGTAGAAAAAATGAATCAGGACCCATACTTCACATCATAAACAAAAACTAACTCAAAACGGATCAAGGACCTAAATGTAAAACCTAAAACAATAAGGATTTCATTTTACTTGTTTCAGCAATCAGCATCCATGGAAGCAGCAGCGGGCAAATCTGCTACAAAAGACCTCCTTAAAGTGTTAAAAAGCAAGGACGTCACCTTGAAGACTAAGGTGCCCCTGACCCAAGCAATGAAAGCTGGATGATGAGTAAGGAAGACTGAAGAAAAATTGGCATCTGTTGGTGAAGAATATTGAATATATCATGATGTGCCAAAATAAGGAACAGATCTGCCTTGGAAGAAGTACAGCCAGAATGCTCCTTAGAAGCAAGAATGGTGAGACTTCATCTCGTATACTTTGGGCATGTTGTCAGGAAGGATCAGTCTCTGGAGAAGGACATCATCCTTGGGAAAGAATAGGGTCAGTGAAAAAGAGGAAGGCCCTCAACAAGATGGACTGACATGGTGGCTGCAACAACGGGCTCACGTATAGCAATGATCGTGAGGATGGCACAGGATCGGGCAGTGTTTCCTTTTGTTGTGCATAGGGTGGCTATGAGTCGGAAATGACTCGAGCGCACCTAGAAAAACAACAACAACAATAACAATAAGGAGATAGAAATTATAACAAAGTACCGAATACAAATTAACATTAATCTTTCTCAAACTCTTGCAAAAGAAAATAGTAGGGAACACTTTGTAACTGATTCTACAATGACATAATCACCCTGATACCAAAGCCAAAAAAACCCACGATATCCCTTGTGAATATGAATGCAAATCTCCAACAGAGTACTAACAAACCAAATCCAGCAGCAAAATACTAGCAAACCAAACAGCAGCATATTGAAAAGACTATAAACCACATCCCAGTGGAACTTATCCCACAAATGCAAGAGTTGTTAAGCATAAATATCAATTAATTAATAAAATGAAGGAAAAATGACTTGATTAATGAATGCAGAAACTTCATTTGACAAAATCCAAGACCCTTTCATAATAAAATCACTCAACAAACTAGAAATGTAAGGAAACTACATGTATCTGATTAAGGACACTTATGAAACACCCACAGCTAACATCGCACGCATTGGTGAAAGACTACAAGTTTTCCCCTAACATCAGGAACAAGACAAGGATGCCTGATTTCATAACTCTTCTTCTACATTTTCCTGGAAATACTAGACAGAAAAGTTAGGCTAAAATTTTTTTTAAAGGCATTTGAATTTGGAAAGAAGTAAAATTTTTCCTATTCAAGATGACAAGATCTTATACATAGAATATCCTAAGGAATTCTCTCTCTTTCTCTCTCTCTCTCCCTCACATACACACACCCACAAATATACAATACAAATAAAAAACAAAAAGAAACTATTAGATTTAATATACAAATTCAACAGAATGGCAGGATATCAGATCAACACACAAAAATACAGTTCTGGAAAGCCAAACTTGTTATTATTTATCTGTTTATTTATCTATTTATCCATCTATTTATTGATTTGTTGATATAGCTATCTCTTTATCTACTTATTCATCCATTCATTCATATGTCTGTCTTTCTATATGCCTGTCCATCCATCCATCCATCCATCCATCCATCCATCCATCCATCCATCCATCCATCCATCCATCCATCCATCCATCCATCCATCCATCCATCCATCCATCCATCCATCCATCCATCCATCCATCCATCCATCCATCCATCCATCCATCCATCCATCCATCCAGCCATCCATCCATCCAGCCATCCATCCATCCAGCCATCCATCCATCCAGCCATCCATCCATCCAGCCATCCATCCATCCAGCCATCCATCCATCCAGCCATCCATCCATCCAGCCATCCATCCATCCAGCCATCCATCCATCCAGCCATCCATCCATCCAGCCATCCATCCATCCAGCCATCCATCCATCCAGCCATCCATCCATCCAGCCATCCATCCATCCAGCCATCCATCCATCCAGCCATCCATCCATCCAGCCATCCATCCATCCAGCCATCCATCCATCCAGCCATCCATCCATCCAGCCATCCATCCATCCAGCCATCCATCCATCCAGCCATCCATCCAGCCAGCCATCCATCCAGCCAGCCATCCATCCAGCCATCCATCCAGCCAGCCATCCATCCAGCCATCCATCCATCCATCCATCCATCCATCCATCCATCCATCCATCCATCCATCCATCCATCCATCCATCCATCCATCCATCCATCCATCCATCCATCCATGCATGTGTTCATTCATTTATTTATCTCTCTCTATTTGTTTACTTATTACGCTTTTGAGCTTCACATTTCTTCAACACCAAACTTCAAATTGACCTGGATTTTAAGGGAAAAAAGATGTCAATGACTTCTTAATTATGCCTATGGGAAAAATTGATTCACTTGATTGGTTTTCTTCGTGACACGTTTGCTTTAAATCTACTTTAAATTACTTCTCATTAAGCTTGATCCAAAAAAATTGGATGATTTTTTTTTTTTCCTTATTTGCATGAGTTTAAAGAGCTTAAATTTGGAGGAAAAGAGACTTAATGATTCTCTCTTGGTTCACTATTTGGGCCCAAGCACCCATGTGTATAGACTCAGTGCTTCTCAGGTGGTGGCAAAAACATTCATTTGCCCTGTGTTGGCTATTAGGTAGGAAGGTTGCCCCTGGCTGGAAGGAGGTCAACCCTCAACAGTGATCATGTCGTTGAGAGAGTCTTTGAACCTGAGCAGAGAGAGCAACTATATTTATAGAGTTTATTTAAGCAATTCTCAGTGCAGAGAGTTTGTTCTATTTTTGTTTGTTGAGTTTTTAGTAGAACCATGTAACACAGGGGTGTAGAAAGCTGCTAAAAGGATTTGTGTCTGTGTTTGAGAAAAGCAGTGCAGGCAATGCTTCCATCCCTGAATCTTAGTTTATGTGAAATAATAATCAAAAAAGCAGTAAAAACAGCAGCATCAATAATAATCATCATTAAAGCTGTTGAGTGTTTGCAGCATGCTGGACAATGTTGTAAGTTGTTTGCATGTGTTAACTAATTTACTTTTTAATAAACAATATTAGTGGTAGATGCTATTACCAGTAACACTTGAAAGTTAATAATTAATATCTGAATCAAGAGAGCAAATACCTTCTTACCTGTCCAGGACCCTTCCAAGATCATATTGATTTTATATTTTCATTTCTGTTTTCTGGTTCTAAAATCAAGTGCCAAAAACTGTACAAGTTTTACATTATTCAAAATTTATAAATGTCACCTTGATATTGTAGGTATATTTCCAGCAGTGAACAAAAGTGAGGCAAGTGTTGACCATTCCTAGGACTCAATTCTTCAGTTAAACTCTGAGATTGGTTTCCAGAATGCTTATGTTTTATCCTATGACTGACTCAATGGTTGTTTGACGACTGGAGTTTCTTTGTAAGGTGTTTTAGAGAATAAGATAAAATATTTCAAATTAAGGAATAATTATGTTATAATTATTATAAATTATAATTTATAAATTATAAAATAACATAATTGAGGAAAAATGAAGATTAGAGCTTACTGATGTGACTTCCATCTCTGTGTGTGATAGAGTTAACCTATGTATTTTCTCTCTAAACTCTGACCTACATCACCTTTCTTCTTAAGTTATTGCACTTTTCTTTTTCCTACTTGAGCACAGCAGCTGTCTTATGTCATCCCATGGAATTAGGTAAGAGAATTGGCTGGTTAAAATCCCACTTCGCTTTAATTTTTCCAGATTAAATGTATCTCATTCAAATAGAACAAATTTAAGTGGGCATCATGCCAAAATCTAAATTCCTGTCTATGAACTTGGAGACATTTAAACCTTAGGGGCTGAAACATTTATATTGGATCTGTGGACTTCCAGAAAGCTGAGTCTCTTACTTCTATGGTCAAGCCAACTTGTTTATTTTGAGAATAAAATTATTTCAGTATTTAACATAATATCTCCTACATTATATAATTCTCAGTATTGCATGCATATTTTGTACAGAAAAAAATCAAATTAAATATTAGTTCGTTACTAATTACGTGGAGTCTAAATCTACACGCATATTTTAAAGGTAAAATAGAGTTAACTGGTTTTTCTTTTTTTAACATTCAGTTAAGATCAGTTATTTGATTTGTTTTTCACTTGAACAAATATATTTTGAGCCTTGACCCTTTGTTCTTTTTTTTTTTCTCCCAGGAGTGTAGACACCAGGCCTCATAAAATATCACCTACAATTTCTACAATGTGCTTAATTGTGGGCTAGAGACCTAGTTCCCCCAGAAGGCCTCTGAGAAACAAAATATGAATTCCACCATGATTAGGCAGTCAGCCCATTTCTATCAAGAGGTTGAAAGCCTCATATAAGGATGAGAAAATGAGTTTGAACATTTCTTTTTTTATCAAAATTTTTCATGGTAAATGATTGAAGGCTTATTGTCTGAAGCAAAAAAAAAATAAAAACAAAGGCAATCTTGCATACTCGTAGTGTGGTAACAGTTCCTGAAATGTGTTTCAGATTAGAGGTTTCTACAGTTTTGGATTCCTTTTCAAATCTATTTCTCTGCCACCCCGTAGAGGTGCCAAATAAAGTAGCTTAATTATTCATAATATATGCAGTTTGTCTCTGTGACTCTTTGATATATATAACCAACAAACAATATAATTTAACTTAAAACTTTGTGAAAGACGGACTTGCTGTGAGTATGTAACACTATCCCCAAGTGGGGTGACAGGGAAATCTATTTAATTTTGCAGACCCCTTCCCCAGCTTCTTACCTAATGTTTTATTTCAAATAAAATTTCCTGGGAAAATGAAACATATCTCTATATGAGACACTATATATCTCAACTGAAATAAGTTTTAAAATTAATCACTTTATATCTGGAAAAGAATGTGGATGTCTACACATCTAATGAAGAAGAATGTGCTTTTCAATGCAGTAGCTTGTTCTTCAGTTTTAAAAACATGACCCGCTGGATGTGAGCAGTCTCCTTCATAACAACAACCATTCAAATCTCAAATAGCTGTTTTAGGCCACTAATTACTCTGAATTTAACCTAAAATATTACAATACCTTGGAGACTTTACTACAATTCATATCAAAAAGATCAATATACAACTAATCTCAGGGACACTATTTAAAGGAATGTGTTTTATTTGATAAATTATGCAGAGTGGATTGTATTTTTTTTTTTTTTTTTTGCACATTCATTTCCTTGATTTGCTTGATATCTGGGCTGCCCAAATTATTCAGATTACATTTGAACGATTTCTGCAAAAATGAGTATCAAGGTGAGTTATGTGAGATTGATTTGACCATACATTGAATTGAAATTTTCTTGGGGCAGCAATCACAGAGGAGCAAGGTGAGAGACATTTCTTGGGAAGGTGAGATAAGGGTTAGGGTTTGAAGGTCCAATGCAACCCCTACTGGGCAGCAAGGCCCTGCAGCTATCACTCATAGTCTTGATTGGGGTAGTAAAAACATTTCTTTCTTATTTTTGCCTTACCACTTTACATTATGCTTAGGACATAGTCATGTTCAGGAATATTATTAGAAACGTGAAAGGTTGTAAACTATGTAAAGTATTTCAAGCAATACAAACACCTGTTGAGAAACTTATGCAGTGGTATTAAAATATTTTGTAAATTGTTTTATTTTTAGTGAAATATATACGCTTATATGCATATGTATATATGTGTGTATATAATGTGTAACTGTCTAGTTTTCATAATCAATTTTGAATACATGTACATTATCTCAACAAGTTGATGTTTTTAGTTCCTTTCTCCATTTTCATCATGTGCCCTTCATTTCAAATTTCTCCTGTATGTTTAGTGTATTTCTATAAATTACACAAGAAAAATTCCTAATATGAATCTGTTAGTTAAAAAAAAAAAGCGGTTTCCATCAAGTCTATTCTGACTCAAAGCCACCCTGTAGGACAGAGCAGAACTGCCCAGTATGGCTTCCAAGGAGCCGCTGGTGGAATCGAGCTGCAAACCTTTTGGTAAGCAGCCCTAACTCAACGACTGCGACAGGTATGAAAATGATCAAAGGTCGTGAGAAATGATTAGCAAGTTTTGAAAAGATCTACCGTGTTTTACCAAAACTATGCTACTGCATATCTGATAACGTTGCTCACAACATTTTTGGCCTAATAATTTAATAAAGTTGTTTTGTTTAACTAGGTTTTAATATTTTTGGATTATTTCTTTATTTTAAGCCTTCTATTTCATTTTCGATGTATCACTTATTTGTATATTTTTTTCTGCTTAGTCGGCTCTTTTCATTTTTATTATTAATTTTTGGTAAATTGGATTTTATTTGTGATATTAAAATTTTTTATTTGTTCTAAGAATTCAATTTGGGTTCTTGTTTAGATTTATAATACTTTACATGAAATTTTTGGGGGTAAAAACTACAAAATCAAAATAATGACCCCCACCTGGTGAAATGAGCATTGCAATAGATTGGAAATTGTTGCCAGTGTTCCCATTTTCTTTTTTTTTAAATAAATTTTTCCTTCCATATATATGTTTATATTACTTTGTCATTCAAAAATTTATACACAATTTTTTTCATGGCATTGGCTGCAATCCCTATTGTGTCAGCACTCTCCCCCTTTCCACCCCACATTCCCACATTCCATTTGTCCAGTTTTCCTGTCCCTTCCTGCCTTCTCTTCTCTGTTTTTTGGCAGGTGTAGCCCATTTGATGTCATATACTGTTCGTTTTATAGGCCTGTCTTACTTTGGCTGAAAGGTAAACTTCAGGGGTGGCTTCAGTTCTGAGTTAGAAGGATCTCCAGGGGCCATAGTCTCCAGGGTTCTCTGCTCTGACTGGGATTACAACAGAAAATCCTGGACAGAGTGGGAGAAAATGAAGAACAGACGATCAAATTCACAAAAAGAACAGACTTCCCTACATATTTTATTGAAGGAGCCCTGGCTGTGCAGTGGTTAAGCACTGGGTTTTAACCCAAAGGTCAGGGGTTGGAACCTACCTACCAGGAACTTCAAGGAAGAAAGATGTGGCAGTCTGTTTCCATAAAGATTAACCCACTGCCATCCAGTAGATTCCAACTCATAGTGACCCTATAGGACAAAGTAGGTTTCAAAGGCAGTAAATCTTTACAGGAGCAGACTGCCACATCTTTCTCCCTCAAAGCACCTAGTAGGATCACACCACCAACTCTTCTGTTATCAACCAAACACATAACCACAGCACAAACAGGGCTCCTTCTGTACTGATTGTAGCTTTAGAAATCCTATGGTGCAGCTCTGTTCTGCCCGGGGGTCACTATGAATTGGAATTGACTCCAAGGCAATGGGCAGAGTATATAATTTATTGATGATATATAGTCATATAATAATTACATAACTTCTATAAACCCACTGCCAGGGAGTCAATTGCAACTCATAGTGACCTTATAGAACAGAGTAGAACTGCCCCACAGGGTTTTCAAGGCTGTAAATCTTTACAGGAGCAGACTGCCACATCTTTCTCCTCCTGTTCAGCAGCTGGTGGGTTCCAACTACCACCTGCCTTTCAGTTACCAGCTCAGTGCTATAATCACTACACCAGAATCAAGACTCCTGATAACTTCTACAGCTATTGTATTCTTACTTTCCTGTTTTTCTATCACGCCCAATTATCATGCTATTTTATCACGTTTATATCCATAAAATTTTACATGTTGTATTTCCTCCTCTTCATTCTCTTATCGACATTTTTTTTTATTTTTATTTTTAACTTGATCATTTTCTTTCAGATTTTTATTAAAAAATTGCTTCATGGTCTGAAATATATAACCTATCTTGAAATCTAGATTGTATTTACATCAATTGGTTTACAGTGAACTAGCTTGCAATGACATTTATTTTGTCCTTTCAGTTATGTGTGTTTGCATTTGGTATTTTTAAAACATAAACCGTTTTTTCGATAACCATATTTAAATAATATTTTATTGTCATTGAGTATTGTTATTACTAAGGTGAAAAATTTTAAGAATATTAAAAATATAATGTATTAGAATATTGCTAACTGTAAATTATAATTTACACAATTTATCGAACACTTTTAGCAAGTTAAGTGTTTTTCATTTATTAGGTTTTCAAAAACAGTAAAGCTTTTAAATAGAAAAAAAATTTTTCTTTTTTGGGTTGTTATTTTTATTTGTCATATTCTATTTCATGGGTTAGAACATTCAAAAAAATCATAATGTTGTTAGAATAAGTCTTTGTTTTTTTCTGAATTATACAAACATCCATCATTATTTTATATCACTGTGTTTGCTGTTTTAGAGAAAAGCACTGTTCTTTGAGAAAGGCCTATGATGAAGAATGACGGTTCAATAGGATCAAAGCTTTTTAGAATATAGGAAATGTGTGTAGTATATTTCCTATATAACTTAGTGATATGATTATTTATAGTCAAATGTGCCTCAGTTTATACCAACTTGGCTGATTATAGATAACGTTAAAAACAAAATTTCTACAAGATTAGATTTGTATATGAACCCATAAGTTTAAATTGCAATTTATGAATGGGAAGTTTCAGACAAGAGCTTTCTAATTCATGAATAGCAACTACAGGTTATGAGTTCTTATACAAATTTAATTTTGTAAAAATTTTGTTTTTAACAGTTCTGGTGATGGGGATGGGATTAATGGAACGTTTTGAACAAGGTTAAACTCAGCAGGCAAGTTTTAATTGGTTAACTCACATTTTGGCTTCTGGGAAGTCAGGCATTTGCAGAAACTAGACTTAGGTTTGGTTTGCTGATGTGGGGCTTAGCCTAAGTGACTGCACCTTGAACCAAGTATAGTCACGTCAACAATAAATAAAACTTTATGATAGATCATTGAATTCTATATGCTAGAATTGTATTTATATTTGCAGGTATGTGTAATCAACAGTTGGTATTGTCAATTTTCTTATTTGTCACACTTTGTATTAAAGCTGACTAGTTTTTACTGAAAATAATTTTAATTTCTCAACTTTGTTGAGCAATATTTGTAATAACAATTATCTAAAACTTTCAAATTTTAATGGGGCATCAATACCTTTTGACTCCATATCTCAACTGAGGAGCAAGTAATAACATTTTACTAACTGACATTTCGTCCAAGTGCAGTTTAAATGTAAATTTCCCCTATTAATATAAAAGGACCAAGTCAAATTCAAAATGCCATTCTTGACATGTTCCTTGAGTTAAACTTAGATTAATAATTGCTAATATAACATTTTAATGTTTCTTTCTCCAGCCCTTCTTAAAGGTCTTGCATATTTGTTTTTTGCCTGGGCAACAAATTTCCACATACAATTACAGACATTATAGAAATAACCACCAATTCATTTGTAAGAGTTGTAGTATTCCTGACATACAAATGGTAACATAACATTTATTACAACCTATAGCCAATATAATTTCAAAATTGAGAAATGGAGAAAAATGCTTTTTGTAAGAATATTATATCATATTTGAACATCACTGTCCTGTTTAATTATTTAAATGAATGGAGTGAAAGATTTTTTTTTTTCTCATACCAAGTAAGCACATCTCCAATCTCTCATCTTGAAGGTATTTAAAAGGGGAGAAAAAACTCATGTTGGCAAATCATCTAAATGTTTATTTCCAGATAATATTTTTATTCTGTAAGAAGTAAAAAAAAAAAAAAATTATCATTTTTTTTTTTTTTTCAAATTGGCCATTGCTCAACAGACACAGATTCAGTGTATAGAGACAGGGGGAGAAATAGTCACCTAAAGTGATTCAAGGAAATTCTACTGCATTTAATAATCATTTTGTTTTCTTCTGAAGGACATTCAATGTTGTTTACATTGAATTTTCAGATATTGTCTGCTTTATTTTTATCTATGAAGACAGAAAATCAAACTTTTGGAGCAGAATTTATACTTTCCAATATGGCCAAATGAACACCGTCCTCTTCGTTACCATTGCGGGCCTCTTCTCAGTGACTTTGATGGGGAATATCATACTGATCCACCTCATCCGACTGGACACTCCGCTCCACACTCCCATGTACTTCCTCCTCAGTCAGCTCTCCTTCATTGACATGATGTACATCTCCACCACGGTACCCAAGATGGCAGCAAACTTCCTGTCAAATGATAAGACTGTTACTTCTTTAGACTGTAAGATTCAAACCTTTGTGGTTTTGACCCTTGGTGGAACTGAAGCTCTTCGTCTTGGTTTCATGTCTTATGATAGATATGTAGCGATCTGTCACCCTTTACATTATCCTGTGCTCATGAGCAAGATGATCTGTTTGTCCATGGTCACATGTGCATGGGCCAGTAGTTCTATCAATGCTTTAATACATACATTGCATGTATTTCAACTTCCATTCTGTACATCTCGGATCATTAACCACTTTTTCTGTGAAGTTCCATCTCTAATGCCTTTGGTGTGTCAGGAGACCTCCCAGTATGAGTATACTGTCCTCTTTAGTGGCCTTATCATTCTGCTACTACCATTCATGGCCATTCTGGCTTCCTATGCCTGAGTGCTTATTGTGGTGTACCAGATGAGCTCAGGTAAAGGGCAGACAAAAGCCATCTCCACGTGTTCCTCTCATCTGATTGTGGCAAGCCTATTCTATGGGGCTACTCTCTCCACCTATACAAGACCACACACCTTGCATTACCCTGAGGAAGATAAAGTGGTGGCAGTATTTTACAGTATCATTACACCTCTTCTGAACCCATTTATCTACAGTCTGAGGAATAAGGAGGTCATGGGGGCTAGGAAAGGAGTTTTGGGAAAATAGATATTTGTACAGAAAATATGACTTTAGGAACCCTTTATAGTTTGAGACTGAAAAACATGATTTGATTAGCCTACTGTCTAGAGAGATGTAAGCTCAAAGAAATGTTTACAAAATAAACAATTAGACAAATGTCTTCATTTTTCCTCTTTTCAGAAATAACTAAATCATTACTATTGGAACTGGATTGATTTACAATGTATAAGCAAGAGAATGGTTGCCATTATCTATGTCGTTTATCTTCTAAAGCAGTAGATTTAGGACCCGTAAACACAATACTCCTATGTCACAGCAAATATTTTTTCTTCTTTAATTTGCTGAAATAAAATGCATAGAAAATATAATTTATTTCAAAATGCATAATATCTAGATAATATATATGATGACCAAACTGTAGTATAGAGCAGATTTCATATATCCACTCATTCTTTCATTCATTGAACAAAAGTTTTAATGCTTTAACTTTGTATGTGATGCAATTATAGGCACTGGTGATATGGGGTTGAGCAGTATAAAACTGACATAAATGTCTGCTCTCTTAAAGTTTACATATCATTGTGAGGAGAAAGACAATATATAAAATTAATGCATAAATTGTACAGTATATCAAAAAGTATTAATTGCCATGAAGAAAAACTAGATGGAAAATTGGAATAGGGAAACTAAAAGATGTTTGCAATTATAAGTAAAATAGAGAAGGGAGAAACAAGAATGTGACAATTGATCAGACTAAAAGGAGTTAAGGAAGAGAATCAAGTGGACATCTGAGGAAGAGTGTTCTGGGAAGAGCAAAGAGCAAGTGAGAACTTCCTGTGATGGGAACATGTCCTTCATAGTCACAAAAGATCAAGGAGTAAATTGGTGAGACTTAGGCAATAGGTAGATTTAATGGGGCCAGAACATGTAGTATAAATTAGATCAGTATGAGGATTCTGGATTTTAACCCAAAATGCTGGGCAACCATTGCTGAGTTGTGAGTATAGAATTGATGTGAACACAAGGAGGCCACTGCAGTAGCCCAGTTGTGACAAAATATGGCCTTGGATTGAAGTGATATTAGTGGAGGAGCAAAAGCTGGCCAGATTCAGGAGACTGGGAGAAAGCAGATATTTGAGTTTTGTGGACACATTGGAATAAGAAACGCTTCAGAATTGGGCTAAGACTTGGACTAAATAATTGGAAGTATGGAGTTGTCAAGATTACAGTTTGGGGGAAGCCACAGGTGGAGCGTTTTCATCATTCAGCATCTCTTGTGCTACTTTTACGTTGACCTCTTGGCCCCACAAACGCAGTCATTATTCTGACTTCTATCACCATTAAATAGAAGCTCTTATTTCTCATCACCATTGGGTAGAAACTTTGGCATCAGAAAAAAAAAAGTTCTCTTTGATATCTGGCTTCTTTTAGTCAACATATTTAAAAGATTTAACCATATTTTTGTGTGTCTCTGTAACTCCATCGTTTATGTTACAAAGCTACATTCCATTATATGGCTCCTGAGCAATTGTTTCCATTCTGATGCAGGAAATGTTTGGCTATCATGAATAAAACTGCCATAAAACTTCCTGTACAAATGCTTTTTGAGAACATATTAACTGAATTATCTTGTATATACATCAAAGATTGAAATCGCTTGGTCATATTTTAAGTACATGTACAGCTATGAATGTGTTATTGCAATGTGGGTTTAATCATTTGTATTCCATTCAGCAATACAAGAGAAATTCTTAGAGTCTAAGATTGTTGATAATAAATAATGCAGTGACTTGCTAAACTACCTGGCACTAAATATAAAATTGGATATAAGCCATGACGATAAAATCCAACCAGTGCTAAAACAGTGCATGAATAATGGTATTGGAAGAAAGTATACATTTTCTGTGAAGTATTTAAGATAATCACTGACATGATTGTTTTTAATCCATTGTCAATAATTTTAATAATTATGGTTTGTAATTCACAACGTTCAGTTTTCCACAACAGCAACAACAAAATATTAGGAATGCAAATAAACAGGAGCACATGGCTCATTCACATGAAAAAATAAATAAATTTGAAACAATCCCTGAGTCAACTCAGATACTGGAATTACTAGAGAAATAATATAAATAAACTGTATTAAATATGTTCAAGGTGCTAATGGATACCATGTACAAAGGACTAAAGGTAACCAGTGAAATAATGTCTTAACAAATAGAGACTGCCAGTAAGGAGATAGAAATTATAAAAAGATACCAGATAGAAATTAACAATAATCTTTCTCAAACTCTTCCAAAAAATAGAAGGCAACTCATTCTAGAATGACATTATCACCCTGATACCAAAGCAATAAATAAATAAATAAATCACAATATACCTTATGAATATGGAAGCAAATCTTCTATAAAATACTAACAAACCAAATTCAGCAGCAAATTGCAACAAAATACTAGCAAACCAAATAGGGCAGCATATTGGAAGGACTATACACCACGACCCAGTGAAACTTATCCCACAAATGCAGGAGTGGTTAAACATAAATACCAATTAATTAAGAAAATGAACAAAAATGATTATATTAATTGATGCAGAAAAATCATTTGACACACTCCAGTACCCTCCCTTTCAGAATAAAATCTCCCAACAAACTAGAAATGTAAGGAAACTGCTTGTATCTGATTAAGGACAGTTATGAAATGCCCACGGCTCACATCACTCACATTGGTGAAAAACTGAAAGTTTTTCCTTAACATCAGGAACAAAACAAGGATGCTTGACTTCACAACTCTTATTCCATATTATTACATAAATACTAGCCAGAAAAGTTAGGAAAAAAAAAATAGGAAATGGCATTCAAATTTGAAAAGAAGTAAATTTGTTCCTATTCAAATGACATGATCTTATATACAGAATATCCTAAGAAATACTCTGGGCTCAAGCATAACAGTGATTGTGAGGATGGCACAGGACAGAGCAGTGTTTCCTTCTGGTGTACACAGGAGTCGCTATGAGTCAGAACAAACTTGGCATCACCTAACAACAACAACAGAGAATACACACACTCACATACAACAAACCAACAAAAACAAAAATAAACTATTAGATTTAATATACAAATCCAACAAAATTGTAGGATGTCAGGGGAACACACAAAAATCAGGTTTTGACTAGAGCTCTGGAGAACCAAATTTGATATCTCTGCTTATTTGTTTATTCATTCATTCATTTATCTCTCTCTGTTTATTTACTGATTACTCTCTTATACTTCAGATTTCTTCAATACCAAACTTTAGGTCTTTGAACCTTATCAGAGAGAGCGACTGTATGTACAGGGCTTATTTTAAGTAATTCTCCCTGTAGATAGTTTGTTCTAGTTTTGTTTCTTTTTCTCTTGAAACTTTAGTAGAGCCATGTCACACTGGGATGGGGAAAGCTTTTAGAAGGATTTGTGTCCACATTTGAGCAAAGCAGTGGAGGAGATGCTTCCATCCTTGAATCTATCTTAGTTTATGTAAAATAATAATCCAAAAAGGCAGTAAAAACACCATCATCATTAAGCTAATATTTATTAAGGGCTTGCAGCATGCTGGACAACATTGTAAGTTGTTTGCATGTGTTAACTAATTTAATTTTTAATAAACAATATTAGCGGTAGATGCTATTATTAGATAATCTATGAATCAAGAGAGCAAGTAATACATTCCTGCTTCTGCAATTCAGACAGAATGAGTCACCCCCATCCTACCTTCCACCATCACGCTCCACTTTTACTCCCTGATTTAATATATGGGCCCCTGAGAGATATTTCTCTTTTTATGCCTCAGGAAGAGTTCTAGGTTTTCATGTTCTCATACCCATCCAAAGTAGCTGACAACTGTCTGTGTATAATACACAAATATTTTTCTCATGCAATATCAGGTGATAATAATAATAAAACAATAACAACAAGCACCACTTAAAGGTATCAAACCTAACTTCAGAGGTAGGTTTTCATTGAAACATAAGAAACTTGAACTGCAGATCCTCTCACCTGTGCAGGCCTCTTCCACAGTCATATCAATTTTATATTTGTATTTTTGCTCTCTTGTTCTTAAAGAAAATGCCAGAAACTGTACAAGTTTCACAGTATTCAAAACTTACAAATATCACTTCAATATTCTAGAAATCCTTCCACAAGTGACTGAATGTGAGGAAATGTTGACTATTCATAGGACTCAATCGTTCAGTAAAAATCTGAGGTTAGGATTCCTAAACACCTGTGTTTCATCCTAAAACTGACTCAGTGATTGTTTGGCCCCTGGAGTTTTCTCTGGAAGGTGATTTAGAGAATAATGAGACAAAATATTTCAAATTAAGGAATAATTATTATAAATAATAATTTATGAATTATAAAATAACATATATATTATAATTGGAGAAAAATGAAGATAAGATCTACGATGTGACTTACATCCCTGTCTGTACATGAGAGAATAAACCTGTGTATTTTCTTCCCAAAATCTAACCCACATCGAGTTTCTTCTTAAGTTATTGCACTTTTCTTTTCCCATTCTTGAGCACAGCAGCTATTTCATGTCATCCCATAGAATCAGGTAAGGGAATTGACTGGGCAAAATTTCAGCTCACTTCAATTTTTCCAGATTAAATACATCTCATCGAAATAGAACAACATTATTGAGCACCATGCCAAAATCTAAATTCTACTCTACACGTGGGCACTTTAACCCTTAGGGATCACAGCATTTGTATTTGATCTGTGGACTTTCAGAAATCGGAGTCCCTTACTTCCATGGCCAAGCCAACCTTCCTATTTTGGGAATAAAATTATTGCAAAATTCAGCACATTAATAATATCACCTATATTAGATAACTCCTCAGTATTTCATGCATATTTTGTATAGAAAAAAAAATCAAACTATATATTAGCTGATTACTAACTATACGGAGTCAAAATCTACGTACATATTTTAAAGGTAAAATAGTTAACTTTTTAAAAAAAATTTTTAAAGCAATCAGCTAATATCAGTTATTTGATTTTTTTTTCACTTGAACAAATATATTTTGAGGCTTGACCCTTTGTTCATTTCCCTCCCTCCTCCCAGGAATGCAGACACCAGGACTAATAAAATATCACTTGTAATTTGTACAATGTGCTTAATCACGGACTAGGGGTCTGGTTTTCCCAGAAGGTCTCTGAGAAACGAAGTATGAATTCCACCCCGATTAGGCAGCCAGCCTGTGTCCACCGAGAGGTTTAAAGTCTTATATAAGGACGAGAAAATGAGTTTGAACATTTGATTCTTTTTTCCACTAAATTTTTTCATGGTAAATGATTGAAGACTTATTTGCTGAGGCAAAAAAAAAAAAAAGCAATCCTGCAAGTTCATAGAATGGTAACACTTCCTAAAATGTGTTTCAAATTAGGAATTTCACAGTTTTGGATTTCTTTGTGAATTTATTTTTCTGCCACCCTGTAGAAGTGTCAAGTAGCTTGATTTTCCTAATACATGCAGTTTTGTCTGTGACTTTTTAATATATATGACAAACAAATAATATAATTTAACTTAAAATTTTTTGAAAGACAGACTTGCTGTGCCTCTCTAATGCTGTGCCCAAGTGGGGTGACAGGAAAATCGTCTATGTAATTTTGCAGATCCATTTCTCAACTCCCTGTTTAATGATTTATTTCAAAAAATCTTCTAGGAGATTGAAACATTATCTCTATAAAAGGCAATATATCTCAATTAAAAAAATTTTTTCAACTATTTTTATATATGTAAAATAATCTATATGTCTAAATACCTAATGAAAAAGAATATGCTTTTCAACACAGTGGCTTGTTTTTCAGTTTTAAAAACGTGGTCTGCTGGAGGTAAAGCAGTCTTGTTCATAATAACAACCATTCAGATTTCAAATAGCTCTTTTGGGCCATTAATTACTCTGAATTTAACCTAAAATATTATAATACCTTGAATACTTCGCTACAATTCGTGTCAAAAAGATCAATATTTGACTAATCTCAGGGACACTATTTAAAGGAATGTGTTTTATTTGATAAATTATGTAGAGTGAATAGTATTTTTCTTGGATGCCCATTTCCTTTGATTTGAGCGATTTCTGGGCTGGCTAGATTATCCACATTACATTTGGATGATTACTGCAAAAATTGAATATCCAGATATGTTATCTGAGATTAATTTGGCCATATATTGATTTTAAATTTTCTTAGGACAGCAATCACAAAAGAGCAAGGTGAGAGATGTGTCTTTGTAAAGCGAGAAAAGGGTAGGGTTTGAAGGTCCAGTGCAGCCCCTACTGGGCAGCATGGTCCTGGAGGCATCACCTGTAGTCTTGACTGGGGTAGAAAAAAATGTTTCTTATTTTTGCCTTGCCACTTTGTATTATGCTCAAGGCATAGTCATATTCAACAATATTACTAGAATGGTGAAAGGCTGTGAACTGTTTCAAGCAATACAAATTCGTGGTGAGAGTCTTTGCAGTTGAATTAAAATATTTTGTAAATTGTTTTATTTCAAGTGAAATATATATGCATACATGCATATGCATATATTTTTCTATATATAATGTGTAACTGTCTAGTTTTCATAACTGATTTTGAATACATGCACATTATCTCACCAAGCTGAATTTTTAGTTCCCTTATCTGTTTTTATCATGTACTCATCATTCTAAAATGCTTCCGTAAAGCATATTACATTTATTATACTTCTACAAATTATTTACACAATGAAAATTCCTAATATGATATTGTTAGTTAAAAAAAAACAAAGTATGCCTCAGTTTATACGAACTTGTTTGACTATAGATAATGTAAAAAATAAAATTTCTACTAGAGTAAATTTGCATATGAATTTATAAGCTTTATTTGCAATTCATGAAAGGAAGTTTCAGACAATAGCTTCCCAATTCATGAATAGCAGATATAGTTTATGAGCTCATATACTAACTGGTTCATTCACATTTAGGCTTCTGAGGTCAGGCATTTACAGAACAAAGACTTACATTTTGGTGTGCTCATGTGACTGCATCTTGGACCAAGTATAGTCAAGTTAATAGTAAATATAACTGATGATGAGTCATTGAATTTTTTTTTTATTAACTTTTATTGAGCTTCAAGTGAACGTTTACAAATCAAGTCAGTCTGTCACATATAAGTTTATGTACATCTTACTCCGTACTCCCACTTGCTCTCCCCCTAATGAGTCAGCCCTTCCAGTCTCCTTTCTGACAATTTTGCCAGCTTCCAACTCTCTCTATCCTCCCATTCCCCCTCCAGACAGGAGATGCCTACACAGTCTCAAGTGTCCACCTGATATAATTAGCTCACTCTTCATCAGCATCTCTCTCCTACCCACTGTCCAGTCCCTTTCATGTCTGATGAGTTGTCTTCGGAGATGGTTCCCGTCCTGTGCCAACAGAAGGTTTGGGGACCATGACCGCCGGGATTCCTCTAGTCTCAGTCAGACCATTAAGTATGGTCTTTTTAGAGTCATTGAATTTTATATGCCAGAATTGTATTAGTATTTGCACGTGTATAATCAACAATTGTTATTGTCAGTTAATTTTGTGCTTTGCTGCTAACCACAGGGTTGGCAGTTCGAGTCTACCAGCCACTCCTTGGAAACCCTATGGAGCAATTTTACTCTGTCCTATAGGGTCTTTGTGAATCGGAATCAACTCAACAACAAGGGGTTTTATATTAAAGTTGGCTAGTTTTTAATTGAAAATATTTTCTGTTTCTTAACGTTGTTCTGCAATAAGAATTATCCAAAACTTTTGAATTTTAAAAAAGCCATCAGTAGTCTTTTGATTTCATATCCCAATTGAGGAGCAAGTGATAAACTTTTACTAATTGCCACTTCTTCCAAGTGCAGTTTAAATGTAAATTTCCCCAATTAATATAACAGGACTAAGTAAAATTAAAAATGCCATTCTTGACATGCTTCTTGAGTTAAATTTAGATGAATAATTGTTAACTTCTATTTTAATGATTCATTCTCCAACCATCCCTTAGGTCTGGCATATAGATAGATAGACAGACAGATAGATAGATAGATGATAGATGGTGATGATGATAGGTAGATAGACAGATGATAGATAGATAGATGATAGACAGATAGATAGACAGATAGATGATAGATAGATAGATAATAGATAGGTTTTAGGTAGGTAGATAGATACATGATAGATAGATAGATGATAGATAGACAGATAGATGATAGATAGATAGACAGACAGGTAGGTAGATAGATGATAGATAGATAGGTAGGTAGGTAGGTAGGTGGGTAGGTAGGTGGGTAGACAGGTAGGTAGATAGGTAAGTAGGTAGGTAGGTAGATCGGTCGATCTTTTTTTCTTTGGAGGGCTTTGTCAATGAATTCCTATTTACACTTACAGATGTTATCTACATAACCACCAATTCATTTAGAAGAGCTAAAATATTCCTGACCCACAAATGTTAAAATAATTTTTATTACAGTGTATAGCCAATACAAATTCAAAATTGAAAAATGGAGTCGAGAAGCTTTTTTTAAAGAATATTATACCAAGTGTAACCAACAGTGCAATTATAAACTATATATATGAAGGAATTGAGTGAAAGATTTTTCACAACATGTGAACATGTCTCTAGTCTATCATCATGAAGATATTTACAAGGGGAGTAATAACTCACGTTGCAAATCATCTAAATGTTTTATCCCCATATTATATTTTTATTCTGTGATCAATTTTAAAGAAACGTTATTATTTTATTTTTCAAAATGCCCATTGCTCAATAGACACAGATTCAGTGCATAAAAACCCAAAACCAAACCCATTGCTGTTGAATTGATTCTGACTCATAGTACCCTATAGGACAGGGAAGAACTGCCCCATAGAGTTTCCACGGAGTGCCTGGAGGATTCAAACTGCTGACCTTTTGGTTAGCAGCCATAGCACTTAACTACTACACTACCAGGGTTTCCTATATAAAAACAGGGAGAGACATAGTCACCTAAGCTGATTAAAGGGAATCCTACTGCATTTAATAATCATTTTGTTTTCTCTCAAAGGTCAATCAATGTTGTTAATGGAATTTTCAGATATGGTCTGCTTTGTTTTGATTTAAGCCATGAAGACAGAAAATCAAACTTTTGGAGCAGAGTTTATACTTCTTGGTCTTTTCCAATATGGCCAAATGAACAAGATACTCTTTGTTGCCATTACTGTCATCTTCTCAGTGGCTTTGATGGGAAATATCATACTGATCTACCTCATCCGATTGGACACTCTGCTCCACACTCCCATGTACTTCCTCCTCAGTCAGCTCTCCTTCATTGACATGGTGTACATCTCCGCCACGGTACCCAAGATGGCAGCAAACTTCCTGTCAAATGATAAGACTGTTACTTCTTTAGACTGTAAGATTCAAACCTTTGTGGTTTTGACCCTTGGTGGAACTGAAGCTCTTCGTCTTGGTTTCATGTCTTATGATAGATATGTAGTGATCTGTCACCCTTTACATTATCCTGTGCTCATGAGCAAGACGATCTGTTTGTCCATGGTCACATGTGCATGGGCCAGTAGTTCTATCAATGCTTTAATACATACACTGTATGTATTTCAACGTCCATTCTGTACATCTCGGATCATTAACCACTTTTTCTGTGAAGTTCCATCTCTAATGCCTTTGGTGTGTCAGGACACCTCCCAGTATGAGTATAGTGTCCTCTTTAGTGGCCTTGTCATTCTGTTACTACCATTCATGGCCATTCTGGCTTCCTATGCCTGAGTGCTTATTGTGGTGTACCAGATGAGCTCAGGTAAAGGGCAGACAAAAGCCATCTCCACGTGTTCCTCTCATCTGATTGTGGCAAGCCTATTCTATGGGGCTACTCTCTCCACCTATACAAGACCACACACCTTGCATTACCCTGAGGAAGATAAAGTGGTGGCAGTATTTTACAGTATCATTACACCTCTTCTGAACCCATTTATCTACAGTCTGAGGAATAAGGAGGTCATGGGGGCCATGAGAAGAGTGCTGGGAAAATAGACATTTGTACAGAAAATATGACTTTAGGAACCCTTTATAGTTTGAGACTGAACAACATGATTTGATTAGCCTACTGTCTAGAGAGAAGTAAGCTCAAAGAAATGTTTACAAAATAAATAAATGTAACAATGCCTTGGTTTCTACACTTCTCAGAAATAACTAAAGCTTTGTTATTGGAACTGGGTGGATTTGCCGTGTAAAAGCAAGAGAATGGTTGCCATTTTCAACTTTATCTTCTAAAGCAATAGATTTAATCCCTGTCAACACAATGCTCCCATGTCATAACAAATTTTTAGTACCTTTTTAATATTCTGAAATAAAATGCACATGAAATATAATTTACCATATAATACATAATATCAGGAAAATACATATGAGGACCAAACTATAATATAGAGCAAAATGCATACATCCACTTATTTATTTATTTATTCATTCATTGAACAAGGGCTTTAATGCTTTAACTCTGTGTGTGACACTGTTATAGGCACTGGTGAAATGGGATTAAACAAGAAAAAACTGACATAAGTCTCTGCTCTCATGAAGTTTACATTTTATCGTGGGGAGAAAGACAGTATATAAAATTAACTGGTAAAGCGACCTTATATGAGTCGGAATCAACTCGACAGCACTGGGTTTGGGTAAATTTCACAGTGTACCAAAAAGTATTAATCACCATGAAGAAGAACTAAGTGGAAAATTGGAATCAGGAAAACAGAGGATATTTGCAATATTAAGTCAAATAGTCAGAGAAGGGAGAATCAAGAATATGACTTTTGTCAAAAACTAAAAGGAGTCGAGGAAGAGAGACAAGTGGATATTTGTGGATAAATGTTCTGGGAAGAGCAAAGAACAAGTGAGAACTCCCTGAGGTGGGGACATGCCCAGCGTAGTCACAAAAGATCAAGGAGTAAATTGGTGAGACACAGGAAATAGGTATATGTTTTGGGGCCGGGTCTTACAGTGTAAATTAGATCAACGTGAGGATTGTGGCTTTGAACCTAAAACACTGGGCTACCATTGCAGAGTTGTGGTAGAGAACTGATGTGGGCAGGAGAAAGCCATTGCAGTAGTCCAGCTGTGACAAGATATTACCTTGGACCAAGGTGATATTAGTGGAGAGGCAAAGACTGGGCAGATTCAGGAGACTGGGAGAAAGCAGACATTTGAGTTTTGTGGACACATGGAATGTGAAATTCTATGAAATAAGAAGCTTTCAGAATTGGGCTAAAACTTGAAATAAACAACTGGAAGTGTGGAACTGTCATCATTACAGCTTGAGGGAAACCACAGGTGGAGCATTTCATCATTCGTCATCTCTTATGCTCCTTTCATGTTAATGCCTTGGGCCCACAATTACAATCATTATTCTGGCTTCTATCACCGTTAAATAGAAGCTCTTACTTCTCATCACCATTGAGTAGAAACTTTTAAATCAGAAAATAAGTTCTCTTTGATGTCTGGTTTCTTTTCCTAAACATATTTAAAAGGTTTAACCATATTTTTGAGTGTTTCCATCATTTTTATTACAAAGCTGAATTCCATCATATGGCTTAGAATTATTTCCATTCTGATGTCAGAAATGTTTGGCTATAATGAATAAAACTACCATAAAGCTTCCTGTACAAGTGTTTTTTGAGAACACGTGAACTCAATTCTCTTGTATATATACCTAAATTGAAATTGCTTGGTCATAAATTAGGCACATGTTTAGCTCTAATAGCGTTATCCGAATTGGATTTAATCATTTATTTTCCAATCAGTAATATATGGAAACTTCTTAGAGTCTGAGTGTTGATAATAAATAATGCAGGGGGTTGCTAAACTACTTGGTGCTAAATATAAAGTGGGATATAAACCATGAGAGCAAAATACAACCAGTGTGCCATCAGTGCATGAACAATGGTATTGGAAGAAAGCGTTTATTTCTGTGAAGTATTTTAGAGATTCACTGACAAGTTTTTTTGGATCCATTGTCAATAATTTTAATAATAATTATATGTAATGGCCTTTAGGAACACTCATTTTTGGTTCAAGACAAAATGTGTTTATTGGTCTATGAATGCCTTACTTCGGTCAGTTTGTTTATAATGTATACCTGTAAGTTCACCACCCAACCCAACAACTAAAATAGTAAATTTGTTTATCTTTAGTGCTCCTCCAACTCATGGCGACCCCATGTGTGTCAGAGTAGAACTGTTCTTGGTAGAGTTTTCAACGGCTTATTTTTCTAATGTAGATCACCAATCCATTCTTCTGAGGTGCCTCTGGGTAGACTCGAACCACCAAGCTTTCAGTTAGCAGTGACTATGTTAACTGTTCGCACCATGCAGGGACTCCTCATATCCTCCTATACCTCCAGCATCATTCTGAATTTTTAGTTTTTTAATTCTCTTGCTATAATTATAATATAGAATTCGTAGGGTATTAGAAAATATTTTTAGATGCTGTAGAACTTAATAAAGGGGTCTTAAGTTGTAGATAATCTTTTTGAAAATTGATTGTTTTTTCAGTTGACATTACTAACTCTCCAGGTTGAATGAAATGACGGCCCATTCTATTTTATTATTGAATGGCATTCTATTTTAAGACTATACTACACATTTATCCATTTTTTGTTGTTGGTGTTTTTGCTGACAGATGCTTGTTTTATTTCTAGTTGTCTACTATTATGTACAATGCACTTATAAACATTGTTGCATTTGTCTCCTGTTTCCCATAAACAAGAGTTTGTATTTTGTATATATCTATGAATGGAATTGGTGGTGAAATTACTTAAGTGTGTAAACCATTTGTGTTTTACATAAAGTTTGAAATTCTAATTTACACTTACTATCAAACATGAAAATAACAAATCCATATTTTAATAAATGTACATTCAAATTAAATGAATTTTAACATATTGAAATATTTTTCACACAGACTGCATGCAAGTTCACATCTGTAGACCACATCAGTCGCTGAAGTATATGGTTGCATGTCCAGTTGCTAGCTTCAAGTTTCAGGTAATCTCCACCCCCAGCTTCTTGATCTTGGCCTTAGAGTTTTATACATCCTTGATCTTTTATTATTGTAATTAATTTTTGTAGTATTTTTGACCATTTCCATTCTTTTGAGTTCCAATAGAGCCTAAACCTGACTAAACACGATGCCTAAACTTCAATAGCTATAGCTAACAAACTTTTTTAAGTAAATAGCAATTTGAAGGATGATTTGTGTAAGTTATATAGAATAAAGAAATCCATATACAGTATATTCACAACTAATCAGCTGGATTATCACAAATTGAACAAACCTATATGAAAGTAGTAACATATCATTAGCACTTGAGAAGATTCCTCATGCCTCCCCCTAGCTGCTGCCCATACTTACTTGTAATGAAACCATTATATTTAAGTGCATTATCCATGAATTATACTGAACAATGAAAAAATAAATCATTTCAATTATTACATAAATTCAATATAATCCCCATTAGAATTCCATCAGTGTGTGCATGTGTGTGTGTTTAATTTACAAGTTGGCTATAGAATTTATACAAAATGATGCAAAAAACAGTAATACCTCAAAAGGAGTTTTAAAAATAATTAAATGAGATGCATCACTCTATGTGATATCAAAAATTTATATTGATATAGTTATAGACCAATGGAAGAGAATACATAATTCAGATGCACACAAACGTGTACAATGATGAGTCACGTATGTCAGGTGCTTGTATGGGGAGTGATAAAAGGATACACATTTCAGTGAAAATTGTTGGATCAATTGTATATCCGTGTATATTTTTAAAAAATAAGATGTGGATAATGTCAGTGAAAATGACCAAGTTGATAGCCTCAGATAGCTTCTGTGGAGGGCCTGTTCCTGCACAGAAACAACAAACAAAAAGTGTTAGAATCAACTTTTTTAGAAATTTAGAAAGTTTTAAAATATTTACAGCAACCAAGCAAATACTGAAATAAGAGAAAACCAGAAAACCAAACCCACTCCCATCAAGTCGATTCCGACTCATAGCGACCCTATAGGACAGAGTAGAACTGCACCATAGTTTCCAAGGAGCGTCTGGTGGATTCGAACTGCTGACCTCTTGGTTAGCAGCTATAGCACTTAACCACTACGCCACCAGCGTTTCTGAAATAAGAGAAGGGTCACTTAAAAACATCAGGAGAGGGAATGTTACAGAAAACAGTGTGTTAAGAAGGTATAGGATTCATTCCCTCCACTGAAGCAATGAAAAAAAACAAAAACCAAACCCAATGCCATCGAGTCCACTCCCACTCATAGCGACCCTATAGAACAGAGTAGAACTGCCCCATAGAGTTTCCAAGGAGCGCCTGGAGGCTTCGAAATGCCGACCCTTTGGTTAGCAGCTGTAGCACTTAACCACTAGGCCACCAGGGTTTCCCTGAAGCAATGAATAAATGGAGAAAAAAAAACTGACAGAATAAACGTTAAGTGCTTCATGAGAAAAGATGCTGTTGAATTTTGATGAAAAATGGTGGCATTTTTGTTTATTCACCTACTATCCCCCATTCTCCACTTGGCAGCTGCCATGAAGACAGCAGCTCACATTCCTGGTGTGGCTTGCTGGTGCCAGGGTGTGGACAAGACAGATCTTTTTTCTAAAAATGTTGTTGTTGTTTATTACCAATCTGGTAGTTCCCAGAGATACCCGCTCTGAGATAGGCCTTGGCTTTACTCCTCTCAGATATGAGTGGCTACCAGGTGGTATCTGTCTGTCAAAAGCCTTAAAGACATATAATGCCATAACCAGCTGAGGTAAGGAATGGAGAACAGGGAAAGAAGCAGACAAACCTGATAGCCTGGAAAAGAAGAGGCTGACGAGGTAGATGCATGGAAGAATAAACTGTTTATAGAGATACTGAATGTACTGAAGGATCAGAGATCCAAGGCACATTCCCAGGTTGAATGCATGCTCAGACAAGATCTGAGAGGACCCTAGGTTTGGGCCTCTGGCAGATCTTTGGGCTCTGCACAAACGGAGGTATAGACTAAGGCCCAATTGTAGGTGGCCTGGCTAAGCATTGAAAGAGTATCTAATTCAGAGTTAATCTTCAATGACCAGGAAAGTGTTTTTAGTTTTCTTTTTCTTATCTTTTTGACTCCAGAAAAGGTCTCTATCAGGTCACTGGTTGACCACTAAAATAACTGAAGATAGACTTCAGTGACCACACATGGCAAAGAATACAGTCTGAGAAAAATAATAAATACATACAAACAAAAAAACAAATAAATAGTTTGGAAATGTCACTAAACAGATGACCGCAGCCCTCAACAATAACAGCAAGCACTAGGTAGGCTGGAGAATCTGTTTATCAGAGTTAACACATTATAAAATTCACAAAGCCCAGTGTTTGGTAAAAATGCTAGGCATGCCAAGAAACAGGAAGTACAACCAATTCACAGGAAAAAAAAAATCGGTAAAAGCAGTCCCTGAAGAACCAATGACATAGAATTGCTCGGCAAATCGTTTAAATCTACTGCTTTAAACATGGTCAAAGACCTAAAGGAAATCAGGAGAATAATGTCTCAACAAATAGAGAATATCAATAATGACAAAGAAATTATAAAGAAGGCATCAAATAGAAATTAACATCAATCTTTCTCAAACTTTTCCAAAAACTAAAAGGAAGGAATAATTTGTAACTCAATCCATGATGCTATCAACATCCTAATATTTAGCCAGACGAAGCCATCAGAAAAAAATATTGCATAGAAATATCTATGGAAATCCTCAACAAAATAGTAAAACTCCAATCCAGCAGCATATTAAAAGAACCATATGCCATAACCCCTTGTGCTTTACCCCACAAGTGCAGGAGTAGTAGCTCAACATATAAAAGTCAATCAATGTAATGCAACACATTAATAGAATGTAGGGAGAGGGGGATGATCTATCAACTGATGCAGAAAAAAGCGTTTAACAAAAAGCACTCAAAAATTAGGAATAAAAGGGAACTTCCTATTGTGTGAGAGTCAAAAATGGCCTCTGTGTATTAGCCCCAAGTTGTTTACTTCTTCAAGTAAGCTGAGGCGTATTATACGAAAAAAAAAAAAAAAAACTGGCATGAAACTCAAACTTGTACATGTCCAACTGATTTAAAAATAGCCCAAATAAGCAGATTTTTAGCCACTTGGAACCTGCCTGTTTTACATACGCTGCAAAACTGGACTTAACTTCTGCTAGTCCTAAAAAAAAAAAAAGATAAAGTCCTGTAGTTATAAAGACCTTAAGATGCTGCTGCTTTTAGAGCTCTCTGACCCAGAGACTTATCACCTGGCTGCAGGAGGATATCGCTTCTCACCCCTGGGAGCTTTCTTGCTCTCTTTTCCTTCTGATGCTACCTATGACTCTAGCCTCTGGAAGACCTTCTGCTACAGGGACCACCCCCTTGCATGTGACTTTCAATGTGTTGGCCCCATTAACAAAAGAACAAAAAAATCAGTCTTACAATAAAACAATGAAATGTTCCTTAGGAATGAGGATGGCAAGACTTCATCTTACTTACTTTGGACACATTATCTGGAAAGACTGATCACTAGGAAAAGAAGTCCTGTTAGGTGAAGTAGAAGATCACAAAAATAAAGGAAACCCTCAAAAAGATGGATTGACGCAATAACCACAGCAATGGACTCAAACATACCAACAATCATTAGGATGGCATGGGACCGGGGAAAATTTCTTTGTCTTATATATTAGGTTACTTTGAGTGAAGCCAACTAAATAGCAACTGCTCTCAACAACAACACTCAGCGCAAGACATCAACAACAACATAGCTACAGCTTATCTTCATATAAAACAAAAACCACCACCAGTTGTAGTAGAATCAAACGCAACTCACAGTGACCCGCTGGGTGTCGGAGTAGAACCGGGCTCCGTCAGTAGGCTGCACTGTGTGTCTGCACCATAATTTGTTTCCCATTCGTCTGTTGGTGAGCATTTAGGTTGTTTACATCTTTGTGCTGTTGTGAATGGTGCTCCCATGAACATGGTATGCATGTGTCTATTCCTGCGACTGCTCTTACTTCTCTTGGGTATATTCCTATGAGTGGGATTGCTGGATCTTATGGTATTTCTACTTCTAGCTTTTTAAGGAAGCACCAGATTGTTTTCCAAAGTGATTGTATCATTTTACATTCTCACCAGCAGTGCATGAGAGTCCAATCTCTCCACAACCTCTCCAACATTTTTATTTTGTGTTTTATGGATTAACCAAACCCATCACCATCGAGTCATTTCTGACTCATAGAGACCCTATAGGACAGAGTAGAACTGCCTTGTAGAGTTTCCAAGGAGCGCCTGGTGGATTCCAACTGCCGACCTTTTGGTTAACAGCATTTAACCACTACACCACCAGGGTTTCCTTTTTTTGGATTAGTGCCAGTGTTATTGGGGTGATAAGGCATCTCTTTGTTGTTTTAATTTGCATTTCTCTGGTGGCTAATGATCATGAGCATTTCCTCATGTGTACATTAGCCACCTGAATATCTTTTTTGGTGCAGTGTCTGTTCATATACTTTGCCCATTTTTAATTTTTTTTATTTGCCTTTTTGTAGTTGAGGTGTTGTTGTATTTTGTAGATTTTAATGATTAGACCCTTCCCAGATATGTCATAGCTAAAAATTTCTTCCCAATCCGTAGGTTCTGTTTTTACTCTTTTGATGAGCATAACTGATTTTTAGCAGACCCCAGTTATCTAGTTTCTCTTCTGATGTTTCTGCATTGTTGGTTATGGTTTGTATTCTGTTTATGTCGTGTATCAGGCCTCCTAGCATTGTCCCTATTTTTTCTTCCGTGATCTTTATCATTTTAGGTTTTATATTTAGGTCTTTGATCATTTTGAGTTAGTTTCTGTGCATGATGTGAGGTATGGGTCCTGTTTCATTTTTTTGCAGATATCCAGTTACGCCAGCACCACTTGTTAAAAAGACTGTCTTTTCCCCCATTAAATGGACTTTGGGCCTTTGTCAACTATCAGCTGCTCATAGGTGGATGGATTTACATCTGGGTTCTCAATTTTGTTATATTGGTCTATGTGTCTGATGTACCAGTACCAGGCCTTTTTGACTATCATGGTGGTATAACAGGTTCTAACATCAGGTAGCGTGAGGCCTCCCACTTTGTTCTTCTTCAGTAATTCTTTACTTATTTGGGGCTTCTTCCTTTTCCATGTGAAGTTTGTGATTTGTTTCTCCAACATGCTAAAAGTTGTCATTGGAATTTGGATTGAGATTGCATTGTATCTGTAGATCACTTTGGGAAGAATTGACATTTTCATAATGTTGAGTCTTCCTGTCTATCAGCATGGTATGTTTTTCCACTTATTTAGGTCTCTTTTGATTTCTTGTAATAGTGTCTTGTAGTTTTCTTTGTGTAGGTTTTTTACATCTCTGTTTAAATTTATTCCTAAATACTTTATCTTCTTGGGGGCTATTATAATGGTATTGATTTGGTGATTTCCTCTTGGAATTTTTCTCTTTTGGTGCAGAGGAATCTGACTGACTTCTGTATGTTTATCTTATATCCTGATATTTTGCAAAATCTTCTATTAGTTGTAGTAGTTTTCTTGTGGATTTTTGGGGGTTTTCCATGTACAAAACCATATCATCTGCAAATAGGGATACTTTTACTTCTTCCTTACCAATTTGGATGCACTTTATTTCTTTTTCTTGCCTTATTGATCTGGCTAGGGCCTCCAATACAATGTTGAATACGAGTGGTGACAAAGGGCATCCATGTCTGGTTCCCCTTCTCAAGGGGAAAGCTTTAAGACTCTCCGTTTAGGATGATATTGGTTGTTGGCTTTGTATAAATGGCCTTTATTATGTCCAGGAATTTTCCTTCTATTCCTATTTCGCTGAGAGTTTTTATCAAGAATGGGTTTTGGACTTTTTAAAATACCTTTTCTGCATCAGTTGATAAGATCATGTGGTTCTTGTCTTTTGTTTTATTTATGTGATGGATTACATTGATTGTTTTTCTAATGTTGAACCATCCCTGCATACCTGGTATGAATCCCACGTGGTCATGGTGAATTATTTTTTGATATGTTGTTGAATTCTATTGGCTAGAATTTTGTTGAGGATTTTTGGGTCTATATTCATGAGGGATATTGGTCTGTAATTTTCTCTTTTTTTGTGGATCTTTACCTGACTTTTCTATCATGGTTATGCTGGCTTCATAGAATGAGTTTGCGAGTATTCCATCCTTTTCTATGCCTGAAATGCCTTTGGTAGTAATGGTGTTAACTCTTCCCTGAAAGTTTGGTAGAATTCTCCAGTGAAGCCATCTGGGCCAGGGCTTTTTTGTTGGTGGTGGTTTTTATTTTTTTAATTATCTCTTCAATCTCTTCTTTTGTTGTGGGTTTATTTAATTTTTCTACCTCAATTTGTGTTAGTTTAGGTAAGTAGTGTGTTCCTAGAAATTTGTCCATTTCTTCTAGATTTTCAAATTTGTTAGAGTACAATTTTTCATAGTATTCTGTTATGATCCTTTTTATTTCCATTGGGTCTGTTGTGATATCACCCATTCCATTTCTTATTTAGGTTATTTGCTTCCTCTCCTGTTTTTTTTTTTTTGTTGTTGTTGTCAATTTGACCAATGGTTTATTGATTCTGTTGATCTTTTCAAAAAACCATCTTTTAGTATTGTCTACTCTTTCAATTTTTTCCTATTCTCTATCTCATTTCATTACTGCTCTAACCTTTATTATTTCCTTTCTTCTGGTGCCTGAGGGCTACTTTTGTTTCTCTCTATTTGTTCAAGTTGTAGGGTTAATGTTTTGATTTTGGCACTTTCTTCTTTTTGAATGTGTGCATTTATTGTTATAAATTGACCTCTAAGCATTGCTTTTGCTGTTTTCCAAAGGTTCTGGTAAGACATGTTTTCATTCTCATTTAATTCTATGAATTTATTTTTTCCATCCTTGATTTCTTCTATAATCCAGTAGTTTTTAAGCAAGGTGTTGTTCAGTTTCCATGTATTTGATTTTTTTTCCTTGCTGTTTCTGTTATTGATTTCTAATTTTATGTCATTATAATCAGAGGATACTCTTTCTTAAGGTCAGCTGATTAACAATTTTAATTCCATGTACAATCTTAATTCTCCTTTGCCATGTAACTTAACATATTCACAGATTCCAGGGATTGAGACAAGGACACCTTTGGAGAATCTTCTTCCTATCTTCCATATTGATATTTTGTAAAACCATGTCTGTTCAACAGGCAGACATCAAGGCCAGCTCCTGGCAATACAAAAACCTAATTGATAGTGCCAGGTCAGCTCCCAGATGTCAAAAAATATTCTACTTCTTCTTCTAGGATATTTGTACTCAGTTCTCTTCCCTTTGAGTTAATTCATCTCACTGTACTATGACTTTTTGTTTAACTGTATCTGTTTACAAACTTCAATAAAATTAAAAATATCTCTACTGCAGTAAAAAATGTATTAAAATAATTAATTAAACCAGTACAAATTTGCAATGACTATAGTGGCTATTGTGCCAGTCTGCCTCAACAAAGGTCTCCCTTACCCTCTCTGGCCCGGTATTTCCCCAAGCATGAGGTCCTGCATTAGATTGATCCCTCCTAATGGTTTGTCCAAAGGAAGTGAGTCAGACAGTGTTCTGTTGTGATCCATAAGTTTTACATTGGCTAATTATTGGAAGTAGACCACCAGACCATTTTCCTAGTCTAATCTTTTTAAGGTTTTAACCTTGGGCAGTAACTTAACTTTACTAAGATCCAGTTTCATCAAAAGTCAGTGGGAGCTAAAAATAACATTATCTTCATGAATCTGCTTCGATGAAATCATGCAAATAGACTGTTAGGAACGATATAGCTCACTCAGTAATTTCTCAATAAATATATTTTTTATAATTTTTATTGTGCTTTAAGTGAAAGTTTACAAATCAAATCAGTCTCTCACACAAAAACTTATATACACCTTGCTACATACTCCCAATTGCTATCCCCCTAATGAGACAGCCCGCTCTCTCCCTACACTCTCTCTTTTTGTGTCCATTTCACCAGCTTCTAACCCCCTCCACCCTCTCATTTCCCATCCAGGTAGAAGATGCCAACATAGTCTTAAGTGTCCACCTGATCCAAGAAGCTCACTCCTCACCTGCATCCCTCTCCAACCTATTTTCCAGTCCAATCCATGTCTGAAGAGTTGGTTTCAGGAAAGGTTCCTGTCCTGGGCCAACAGAAGGTCTGGGGGCCATGACCACCAGGGTCCTTCTAATCTCAGTCAGACCATTAAGTCTAGTCTTTCTATGAGAATTTGGGGTCTGCATCCCACTGCTCTCCTGCTCCCTCAGGGGTTCTCTGTTGTATTCCCCGTCAGGGCAGTCATCAGTGGTAGCCGAGCACCATCTAGTTCTTCTGGTCTCAGGATGATGTAGTCACTGGTTCATGTGGCCCTTTCTGTCTCTTGGGCTCATAATCACCTTGTGTCCTTGGTGTTCTTCATTCTCCTTTGATCCAGGTGGGTTGAGACCAATCGATGCATCTTATATGGCTGCTTGCTAGCGTTTAAGACCCCAGATGCCACTCTTCGAAGTGGGATACAGAATGTTTTCTTAATAGATTTTATTGTACCAATTGACTTAGATGTCACCTGAAACCATGGTCCCTAGACCCCTGCCCCTGCTACGCTGGCCTTCGAAGCATTTAGTTTATTCAGGAAGCTTCTTTGCTTTTGGTTTAGTCCAATTGTGCTGACCTCCCCTGTATTGTGTGCTGTCTTTCCCTTCACCTAAAATAGTTCCTATTACTATCTAAACCCCTTTCCCGCCCTCCCTCGCTCCCCCCTCTGGTAATGACAAAAGAATGTTTTCTTCTCAGTTTAAACTATTTCTCAAGTTCTTAGGGGGCCTTGGTTGCTTCCATCTTTTTGCTATTGTAAACAGTGCTGCATAAACATGGGTGTGCATATATCTGTTTGTGTAAAGGCTCTTATTCTTCTAGGATATATTCCAAGGAGTGGGATTGCTGGATCCTATGGTAGTTCTATTTCTAGATTTTTAAGGAAGACCCAAATTGATTTCCAAAGTGCTTGTACCATTTTACATTCCCACCAGCAGTGTATAAGTGTTGCAATCTCTCCACAGCCTCTCCAACATTTACTGTTTTGTGTTTTTTGGATTAACGCCAGCCTTGTTCGAATGAGATGAAGTCCCATTGTAGTTCGATCTGCATTTCTTTGATGGCTGATAATCGTGAACATTTCCTCATGTATCTGTTAGCTACCTGAATGTCTTCTTTAGTGAAGTGTCTATTCATATCTTTTGCCCATTTTTAAATTGGGTTATTTGTCTTTTTGTAGTTGAGTTTTTGCAGTATCATGTAGATTTTAGAGATCAGGCGCTGATTGGAAATGTCATAGTTGAAAACTTTTTCCCAGTCTGTAAGTAGTCTTTTTACTCTTTTGGTGAAGTCTTTGGATGAGCATAGGTTTTTGATTTTTAGGAGCTCCCAGTTATCTAGTTTTTGTTTTGTATTTTTAATAATGTTTTCTATACTATTTATGCCATGTATTAGGGCTCTGAACAGTGTCCCTACTTTTTCTTCCATGATCTTTACCTTTTTTTTAGATTTTATATTTAGGTGTTTGATACATTTTGAGCTCATTTTTTTGCATAGAGTGAGGTATGGGTCTTGTTTCACTTTTTTGCAGATGGATATCCAGTTATGCCAGCACCATTTGTTAAAAAAAAATGTCTTCTCCCCCTATTTAACTGTTTTGGGGCCTTTGTCAAAAATCAACTGCTCATATGTGGATGGATTTATATCTGGATTCTCAATTCTGTTCCACTGGTCCATGTATCTGTTTTTGTCCCAGTACCAGGCTGTTTTAACTACTGTGGTGGTATAATAGGTTCTAAAATCAGGGAAAGTAAGGCCTCCCACTTTGTTTTTATTTTTCAGTAATACCTTATTTATCTGGGGCTTCTTTCCCTTCCATATGAAGTAGGTGATTTGTTTCTCCATCTCATCAAGAATGCCGTTGGGATTTGGATCGGAATTGCATTAAATGTATAGATCCCTTTTGGCAGAATAGACATTTTTATGATGTTAAGTCTTCCTATCGATGAGCAAGGTATGTTTTTCCACTTATGTAAGTCTCTTTTGGTTTCTTGCAGAAGTGTTTTGCAGTTTTCTTTGTATAAGTCTTTTACATCTCTGGTAAGATTTATTCCTAATTATTTTATCTTCTTGGGGGCTACTGTAAATGCTATTGATTCGGTGATTTCCTCTTCAATGTTCTTTTTGTTGGTGTAGAGGAATCCAACTGATTTTTGTATGCTTATCTTGTATCCTGATACTCTGCTGAACTCTTCTATTAGTTTCAGTAGTTTTCTGAAGGATTCCTTAGGGTTGTCTGGGTGTAAGATCATGTCACCTGCAAATGGAGATACTTTGACTTCTTCCTTGCCAATATGGATGCCCTTTATTTCTTTATCTAGCCTAATTTCTCTGGCTAGGACCTCCAACACAATGTTGAGTAAGAGCGATGATAAAGGGTATCCTTGTCTGGTTCCCAGTCTCAGTGGGAATGCTTTCAGGCTCTCTCCATTTAGGGTGATGTTTGCTGTTGGCTTTATATAAACGCCCTTTATTATGTGGAGAAATTTTCCTTCTATTCCTGTTTTGCTTGAGTTTTTATCATGAATAGGTGTTGGACTTTGTCAAATGCCTTTTCTGCATCAATTGATAAAATCATTGGATTCTTGTCTTTTGTTTTATTTATGTCATGGATTACATTAATTGTTTTTCTAATGTTGAACTATCCCTGCATACCTGGTATGAATCCCACTTGGTCATGGTGAATTATTTTTTTGATATGTTGTTGAATTCTATTGGCGAGAATTTTGTTGAGGTTTTTTGCGTCTAAGTTCATGAGGGATATAGGCCTGTAATTTTCTTTTCTTGTGGTGTCTTTACGTGGTTTTGGTATGAGGGATATGGTGGCTCCATAGAATGAGTTTGGTAGTATTCTGTCCTTTTCTATGCTCTGAAGTACCTTTAGTAGTAGTGGTGTTAACTCTTCTCTGAAAGTTTGGTAGAACTCTGCAGTGAAGCTGTCCGGACCAGGGCTTTTTTGGGGTGGGGGGGGGTTGATTGCCTTTTGCATCTGTTCTTTCATTATGGGTCTATTTAGTTGTTCTACCTCTTTTTGTGTTAGTTTAGGCAGGCAGTGTGTTTCTAGGAATTCACCCATTTCTTCTAGGTTTTCAAATCTGTTAGAGTACAATTTTTCACAGAAATCTGATATGATTCTTTCAATTTCAGTTGGGTCTGTTGTAATATTGCCCATCTCATTTCTTATTCAGGTTATTTGGTTCCTCTCCTGTTTTTCTTTTGTCAGTTTGGCTAGTGGTTTATCAATTTTGTTAATTTTTTTTTTAAAAACCACCTTTTGGTCTTGTTAATTCTTTTCATTGTTTTTTTGTATTCTATTTCCTTTAGTTCAGCTCTGATTTTTAGTATTTGTTTTTTTTTTTTCTGGTGCCTGTGAGTTTCTTTTGTTGTTCTCTTTCTATTTGTTCAAGTTGTGGGGATAATTCTTTGATTTTGGCCCTTTCTTCTTTTTGTATGTGTGCGTTTATTGAGATAAATTGACCTCTGAGCATTGCTTTCACTGTGTCCCAGCGTTTTTACAGGAAGTGTTTTCATTCTCATTGGAATTTCTTTATTCCATCCTTAATGCCTTCTATAATCCAGTCTTTTGTTTTGTTCAGTTTCCAAGTGTCTGATTTCTTTTCCCTGCTTTTCCTGTTATTGACTTCCACTTTTATGCCCTTAGGGTCAGAGAAGACGCTTTGTAATATTTGAATGTTTTGGATTCTGCTAACGCTTGCTTTATGCCCTAGTATGTGGTCTATTCTAGAGAATGTTCCATGTGCACTAGAAAAGAAAGTATACTTGGCTGCTGTCGGGTGGAGTGTTCTGTATATGTCTATGAGGTCAAGTTGGTTGATTGTGGCATTTAGGTCTTCCGTGTCTTTATTGAGCTTCTTCTGGATGTCCTGTCCTTCACCAAAAGTGGTGTGTTGAAGTCTTCTACTATTACTGTTTTGTCAGAAATTAATAACTCAATAAATATTAACTGTCCTGATTTTTGTTATTGATAATAATGTTATTATTTTCTCTTTTAATTAATTTATTCAGGGTTACCAGAATTTGACTTATATTTCTACTTACATCTTCTCTTTTCTCATATTATTGACTATATCCATAGGTATATGCCTGTTTGAAAATAAAATTCAAATATCCCTTCATAGATTGGTTTGACGATCCTAGTATAATTATATAATATAATTGTGTGGTTTGTCTATCTAACCGCATTGCACATGCAAACAGGATGTGCCTCAAGCCACCAGACAACTAGGAATGAGGCATGTACAACCACTGGCATCAACCATTCCATGAGTGCTACGGCCATCTGTGATCAAGACATTTACACAATATTGGCAAAGTGAAAACCATTATTATTATTTCTAGAAAGCAAACAGTAAATAGTAAAAAAATTCTCAAAGCAGATCTGCTTATTCTTCTCCAAACTACTCATATTCTTTCTAATATCACTGTACTGGCACATTGTGTTTCTGGTCAAATGTTGTCTTCATGTCACCAATGCTTCTGGCTATCACCATGCTACCCGGGACACCTGCATGGCTTCCGAGGCTTCTGCTCTGTCCCTGGGCCTCACTGGGCCTTGCTTCACTAATGGAAAGACCCCTGCACAGGATCTCCTGAACTTCTGCCACTGGGCCCTTCTTGACCTATGCTGCTGCCTCCTACCATGCTACCCAGGCCAGAGTGGTTCTCTGTCTTGCTGCCATGATACCAAGGCCTACCCTGCATGAGGGAATGTATTGTTCCCACCACGATGCCCGAAGGGGGAAGGAAGCAAATTACACCAGCCACACTCAGGTCTCTGTCCTGCATGCACAAGTGTTGCAGTACTTTAGTAGGAGGCACACCCCTGCACAAAGACACTCAGTTCCCCCTCTCTCTATGGACCAGCAATGTTACAACTCTCTCTTCTTAATATAGGGAGTTCTCAGTGCAGGGACCCTGGGTTCAAAGGATGCACTCCACTCTACGCTCTTTTTGATGGTAGTGAGGGGCCCCAGAACCTCTGTGGATTTGGCCCTTATATAAGCTTAACAGAATAGGAACAGTGACCAATCTCCTAGTTGGACCACAAAGGGCACAATCCCATTAAGTGAATTTTCAATCCACTAGTTTTGTAGTAAATATACTAATACCTTGCAAAATTTTGGCCCAATCATTTTGTGAAATTACAAGACCAGGGCTAGAAAAGCCATATAGAAGTGATTCATTGCACTGCGATAATTCTGCCAGTTTTCTTAACCCTTAACCAGTTCATAAGCAGAGCTGTAACAAATCTATCAGTTAATGCTTATTATATTTCGATTATGTAGCACAGCGTCGTATAACCTCCCATATTGGAGCTCCTGAGTGGTACAAACAGTTATACTGTATAATCTCCTGGAGCGGAGTCCCTGGGTGGTACAGTTAACATGTTCAGATGCTAACTGAAAGGATGGAGGTTCAAGTCCACCCAAAGGCACCTCGGAAGAAAGACCTGGTGATCTACTTCTGAAAAATCACCCATTAAAAACTCTACAAAGCACAGTTCCACTCTGACACACACAGGGTTGCCATGAGTCAGATGTAACTCAATGGCAACTGATTTTTACTGTTTTCTGTTGCAAGATAAACACATTAAAAAAAATTCTCTCATTACTATACATCAGTTCATAAGTCAACATATCCTGCTAAAGCAGAGAAGAAAGGAGATAATGAAATTATACTTATTTGATAGATCTGGTGCTTTATATTTATTCCATACCCGAAACCAAAACCAAACCCATTGTCGTCAAGTCTATTCCAACTCATAGCGACCCAATAGGACGGAGTAGAACTGCCCCATGGAGTTTCCAAGGAGCTTCTGGTGAATTTGAACTGTTGGCGTTTTGGTTAGCAGCTGAGCTCTTAATGACTGCACTACCAGGGCTCCTTATTCTATACAGTAGCCCCTAAAAATAATCCTATGGAAGAGGCATTATGATGCCCCTTTTACAGAGGATTAAACTGAGGCTCAGAGAGGTTATATAACAGGCCCAAAATATATACCTAGAAAGTTTCAAGGCTGGAAAAGTTCAATTCAGTCATGGCCTTTTGTTGGGTAAGATATGTCTAAAAGTCCACTCTATTCCTCACATCATTACCAGCTCTTTCTTGACACATTAGTTATTGTGAAAGTTTAGGTTAATAGGATTATGGACTAAGTGTATTTTCCAGGCATGAGTTATGTGCTTTATGCATCGTAACTCATTTAATACTGATAATATTATAAGGCAAGCATCAAATTCAAAATAATCACATCCTGACTTTAGCAGGTTGATAAAACAGGCCATTTTCTTCAGAGATCAAATATCCTGAGATTTTAAAATAATCCTGTATGGAGGTGATAAATGAGGAGAGTATGTGGTCATCTGTATTCTTCCGAATGCTTTCCCATGAGCATTTCTGCAGCCTGAAGCTCAGGAATCCCTAAGGCTTTAGCCAGGTGCCTTGTATTTTATACCGGCAACAGAGGCATTGGTGGGGATCCGAACGGTGATCTGGGAACCAGAGGCTTAGAGTATTCCACACCTCCTGCACGGTGGCTCCTCTGATGCAGGTTAGTGCTACGACTCCTAGACTGAGTGCTTACAACCGGGGACGGTATGCGCTAATGCTTTCATTGTGGCCCACTTAATTTCTGTAATTTAAAAAACTATATCACAATCATACTATTTGGAAAGCACAGAAGTTAAAGCACCTGGATTGCACTTGATAACATCATAACTATTCCTTTTATATTCTTCCATACACATTTTTTACAATTTGAAAAATATTGTTTATACAATTAGCATGATATCTAAGATTGTTCCAGCTGTTATATTGTGTTCCATGGGAAATTTATTAGTTCTACAATAGTTCAGGATGCACGTTGTGGAAAACCTTGCAAGATAAGCCCTTTGTGTTTACAGGGTCTCCTCCCATCCCTTCTTTTTTAGTCATATTTTAGAATGATATCGACAAGGTATGGCAATGCTTCAAGGGACAAGACTAGCTCTCTGGCTCTCACTCCATATTGCCAAATTGACTAATAAAGGATTTTCACTTTTACCCTGAGATTAATCTTCATTGCATTCCTACTGGTAATGCATATCATAAAGAAACATTGAGTGTATAACGTTTGAATGCATAGAAATTATAAAAATTTGGTTTAAACTATGTATTAATTTCCAGTGAGAAAGAACATCCTTTCATACTTATATTGCACTAATGTATCTTTATCAAATTGTAATTATGAAAATAATATTACAGGTATTTCCCAGTGTAAGACAGGGTTCCATTCTGAAGACTCAGTCATAAGCCAGTTCTGCTATAAGTAGAATATCTAATTAAAAAAAAAAAATTCATTATTTTTGCCTCCTATTATCAATATCTTTATAAATCCAATCTTTATTTGTCTTTGGGATTGGCATGAGAATGATAACATCAACAAATTGCGTGCTACAACGTTATATGTAGTACATATTACTAACAATAAGATGCACAAAGATAAAAAAAGGATAGTCATAGGGCAGTTCGTTGTAACTCAAATATGTCTTAAGTCGGGGACGATCTGTACTAAGCTTTTAGGAAAGTTGAGCCTTAGTTAACACTCTGACTCTAAGGTAAATGGATGCATGTATCTGATTCTATTAAATTCTCTGTTCATGAATTTCTCTTTGGGAAAAAGTTTGTGTCGAGATAAAATTCATGTTTGATAACATACTAAATATAAATAATTTAATTAAACATTCTACATGCACTATCTTTTTTCATTTTTACAAAGTAAGGCAGTTACCCATTTTAAATACACTAACCTGAGACACACAGTTTATAAGAGAGGTGCCTAACTTCACAGAACTCACAGCTGCTCCAGCAAGCTCCAGCAGATTTTCCAGACTGAGATGCACTAGGAAGAAAAGGCGAGCGATCTGCTTCTGCAAAGTCAGCCAAAGTGAACCCGATGGATGGCAATAGTCCGATCAACAACCGGTTATGGGAATGGCGCAGGACTGGGCAGCATTTTGCCCGGGGTAGCCGTGTGTTAGGTGACTTAATGGCATCTAACAACAATAATGTGTTTGAGAGCCCATTCTTTATTTATGTTGTTTGTTTTATTCAAAAAGTTTTGTCATTATTAAGATAATAATTGGAACAAAAAACTGGCAAGCCCAAAATAACTGTGGGGAGTTTACTTTCATGACTAGGATTTTGGACCCATGCTTCCTACTTTTGAGACCAGGGAAAAATAAATTAATCTAACCCTCCAGTCCTTCATCTGCAAATCCAAAACAGTGACAGTTTACCTCATTTAATTGTTGTGACATTGCATGAGGCAATGCACATCCAGGGTTAACATAGTACTTGGGACATTGTTTGCTACAGTTATAAAAATCCTTGTTATGTCTGAGTTACTTCATCTATGTCATGCAGATGTGAAATAAGAGTCATTTTGGCTTGGAATTGTTTTGGATTGAATTGAAGGAATGAACATGCTAGTGCCAGGCCAGAATATTGGACAGATGGGTATGTAACACAGAGTGTAACTTTGAGAAAGGGGAAGCTTTGCTAATTCTGGGAACACCACATTGAGGTAGACAGAAAAATGTGACAATGAATCTAAAAGTAACCTGAGCTTTCTGCAATTACCCACTTTATACAAAAACCCAATGCCCTCGAGTCGATTCCAACTCATAGCGACCCTATAGGACAGACAACTAGAAAATAAATGGGAACACGTTTTTATCCTGTTTTAAATGGTACAGAAATGTTATAGACAACTAGAAATTTATCTGACCTGCATATCCCTCTTCTACTTTGGTAGTGTGGAATTACACAGAATTGAATTCACTTGGGAACAACTGCCTTTTTGATGTGAAATAGAGATAATATTTTTTCTTTTTACCTGCTATCTTAAAAAATTTTGATTGAATTTTGAGACATTATTGAATTTGTGACAAGTTTCATGATATCTATTACAATTCTTATAACACGTTGAATATTAAAGGCATGAGAACACATTGCAAAATTAATAATCAAGTAACCTAATAGCCTTGGAATAATTAAATTTACCATGGTCATGAGTGTTTCCTCTATGTTCAAAATAAATTCATAGAAGGTAGACAGAGGACGACAGAAAAATCTAAAGGAACACAGAAAACATGTCACTTATGCTGAAAAATGAAGACTGATACGTAATGATATTTTTGTTCTTTGAGATGAAATAAGTAACATTACATTCCATGTGAGTTATGGGAAAATACTAATTTTACTTTCAAAATATTTTGGTAGGAAACATCTGTGGGTGACCAATAATAATATAATAATGATAATAATCAATAACTTTATAGAGCTATCTTCTTGTGCATGCATTCTCCAATGTACTTATATACATTTTATTTTGTAATTATCAAATAATCCTATAGTAGATACTATTATGTCATCTCATTTTGCACATAATGAAATTGAGGTTTAAGCATATTGCTCAAATTTATCCAACTACTAAACAGTGGCATAGGTATTCAAACTCTAGAAACCTGGCCATTAAATATGAACTTTTACGTTTAGACAACCTTCAGATGAATGCAGCTACCAGTTTAAATGTTTATTATTAGATCAGTCATGTAACTTTTCTGAACTTCGTAATTCATGCTGATTAAATGTGAAATATACATTTATTTCACATTATATGAACTGTTTGTCCAGCGAATAGAATGCCTGATATAATAACATTTTCAAATACTATTAGTTTAAAATAATTTCATCTTAAATTTAAATCTACAGAAGACTTTCAAAATCATATTCATTGAACCTTGGCATCTGAGAAACACTGGAAAGCTGCCCTTAAGCTCAGGGCCTTAGCAGGTGGTTATCAAATCGCCAAAGCAGAGAATGAGCCCCGATGGGAACAAACGAAACCAGTGCTCCAGTACAGCTGTCTACCAAAGTCTGCGAATTTTCCCAGTCTAGAAACAAGGAGAGTGGCTCAAAGGAAAGTAAGTGACCTTCCCCAAATATCACACATATTTGTGAACAAAATATGGACAGGTCTTTAGAGTTCTGACTCTTAGTCTTCATGTTATTTAAGCAACTCGTAACTCGTATGTCTATACCCAGTGTGCCCTGACCCAGGGCCGGCTTAAGTGAATGAACTTTGCATGTCAGGACCTCCAGTTCAGCGGCAGCCAGAGACACAGACCTGTCCATCCACCCAATGCAGTAAGAAACACTAACAAAGAAAATAGATTAGGAAAGGAAAATGTTTCCTTAAAAATAGAAAGTCATATGAATTTAAAAAGTAATAGGAAAACACAACTTACCTGAAACTAATAGGAAAGTGAATACATTATTTAAAAAAAAAAAAAATCTACAGACACAGACTACTTTACACCTATGTTTTAATGGCCTTTAAGGACACTGATTGTCCCTATTTTGTTTAAAAAAAAAAAAATCAGAGACTACAAATTAAAAGATGAACTATATTTTTTTTTATAGCAATACATTTTGTGAGTTTAATATGTTTAATATTCATGCATGCAAAGAAAATACAATGTAATATTAAATCAACAATGATCATAGATTCAAACAACTTATATACCAATAACAAGTTGTTTGATCCAAATAACATTGAAATTGTTTAAAATGGTAGCCTATTAATGAAATGCAGAACATTAATATTAAATTATTAATATATAAGTATCCCAAATATATGTAATATAAAATGCAAAACTTCAGTCCAAAATAACAAAAATGTCAAATATATAAAATCAACTGGAGAAGATATTCACAATGCATACAAATAACAAGTTATAAAGATATGTAAATTATATATATAAATATATAAATTACAAAATACATGGGAAATTCTTTAAATTATTAAGAAAAAGCCAAACTAGAAACTCTGAATAAGAGATATTAACAGTTTGCAGAAGAAATCCATGAGGTCGATGAATAGATTAAAACAGTTTCTGCCATGTAACTTAAGTGACATGAAATTTAAATTTATTTTCACACTTATATGATTGCTGTTAATTATAGCATCTAGCAGTAAAATATGTGGAGGAATTATCACACAAATTGACAGTTGACTGGAGTGTAAAAGGTGGAGATGCAATTATCTTAAACCCAAAATATTCTAGTAAAATATTTACTTGAGAAAATATTGCCACATGCACAAGGATATGGGTTATATTAACAAAAGATTGGAAAGAAGCTAAGTATTCTTAAATAAACATTATATATATATACATGTATATTTATATATGATGTAATAAAAATTGGCAGTAGTTAACAATATATTAAACTGAATATATATATATTTCACTCAAAATATATATATTTGAGGGAACAAAGCATAAAAGAATGATATGCTCACTATTATAGCATATTTATATCAATTTTGAAAAATGGGGTATCTACATATTTTAATGATATGAAAGTCATTGTTGGTATATACTAAGAATCAAAAAATTTTTAATATGTATTAAAGGTGTGAAGATCATAGACCATTCACAAAATTTGCAATGTTTTCCAAATAAGTTACAGAAAAACTAAAAAAGGATTTACTACACCACAGATTATGAATGAAGTCCAAGCATAATACTGTTGGTAATCCTGAATTCACAGCTCTCTCTGACAATTTGAATTTGTGAGCAAAAGACACCACCTACCTAAGTATAATAGGTGAATCCATTTACATGTGCATCCATTCCTACCACCAAAAATACTTAGACGTAAAAGAAATGGAAGTTATAGATTCTAGTGAACAGAGAAGCTATTCTGAAAGTGAATGAGTACCTGTATATTTTACCTGTGGGAGATGTTGGACCTCAGGTTCATTATATGAGAATATCATTTGGATAAGTCATAATTAATGGATTAGTTTTTGTCTTCTACTTTTAAAAGTATAAGATTATTGATATCCAAATTTATATGAAAATTACATGCAATACGAATTATGTTCATTTATGAAATTATTAACTTTTTTTTGAGTGGATAAAACCAAAACACCTGTGCTGTCAAGTCAATTCTGACCCTATAGGACAGAGTAGACCTGCCGCATTGAGTTTCCAAGGAGTGGGTGGTGAGTTTGAACTGCCAACCTTTTGGTTAGCTGCCGAAAGCTTAACCACTGTGCCACCAGGGCTCCCTTAGAATGGATATATAAATTAAAACCAGCAGCATTGTTTAAGAGCATAATACATAAAAGTTTAAATGTTGAGGGGGTTCTAAACTTAACGAGATGTAGGCACCATGATCCGGAACACAAGTCATGATAATATAAATGATGTGGTGATGGGTACAGTAGAATCTGTGGCGGCTGAAAGCCTAGTGTGTTTAGAGCACAGGCTGCATGTAAGTGTGGAACAGAGAATTTTTGCTTTTGTTTTTTCCCCATCAAACTTAGTTTTATTGGTTGTAATTTTTTTTGAAACTTTTGAAACTTTAATTTGTCTTGATATTGAAGAAAATCATGTGAGAATACATTAAGCAAATATCTAAAACACATGCAAAAGTAATAACTATAGGCATATCACCTCAATACCTACTAAAGTGCATAAATCTGAATTTCCTTCAATATAGAAATACCAAAAGTGTAAAGAACTCGGATTGCATAAGTAATATTTCTTAACACCATGGGTAAATTACGTGTGGCATACTGACAAATTATTAAAAAACAATAGAGGTATATTTGTACTACTGTATATGTATGTGTTATCTAATTTTGTGTGAATAAAAAATAATGTATAGTAACAGCAGAGATGGATAGTAGTATGCTATGGCAAAAATCTTGTTTGTAAGTGAAAGATTAAAGTAGTAATTAGCCCTCCAAGTCTGAGATTTCCCAAGTCATTTGATCAAGTTTTCATAAAGATAGGTACAAGCTTCCTTTTAAACAAATCTCATTTCTGCATCATTCTTACATCTTTCAGGCACCAGTAGAGCCATGGTCAATGCCAATGGCACCACAGGAATAAACTTCATTCTTCTAGGGCTCTTTAACCACACACAGATCCACCTATTCCTGTTTGCCATGGTGCTTATGATCTTCATCACCTCACTGATGGGCAACACCCTTATGATCATTCTCATTCATGTGGACCCTCAACTCCACATGCCCATGTACTTCCAGCTTAGCCAGCTTTCTTTCATGGACATGATGCTGGTCTCCACCATCGTTCCCAAAATGGCAGCCAACTACCTGATGGACACTAGGCCTATCTCTCCCACTGGCTGTGGAGTCCACATCTTCCTGCTTCTCACTCTGGGAGGGAGTGAACGCTTCCTCTTAACGGCCATGTCTTATGACCGCTATGTGGCCATATGTCACCCACTGCGCTACCCCATTCTCATGAGTCAGAAGCTCTGTTTACTCATGACATCAGGTTCCTGGCTCCTGGGAGGGATCGATGGGCTGATGCAGGCTGGTGCCACTTTGAGCTTCCCTTATTGTCACTCACGGGAAATCAATCACTTTTTTTGTGAAGCACCATCACTGGTACGCCTTGCCTGTGCTGACATCACGATTTTTGAGTTTTTCATGTATGTCTGCTGCATTCTGATGCTCTTGATCCCTTTGTCTCTCGTTTTGGCCTCATACAGCCTTATCCTGGCTGCAGTGCTCCGCATGCGGTCAGCTGGAGCCCAGAAAAAAGCCTTTAAGACCTACTCCTCTCACCTGGTGGTTGTGGGACTCTTCCATGGCACCATCATGTTCATCTACATGAGGCCCAAATCTAACGATTCAGAGGACCATGATAAGGTGGTCTCAGTGTTTTATACCATCTTCACACCTGTCTTGAACCCTCTTATATACACTGTGAGAAATAAAGAATTCAAGGGGGCTTTGAGGAGGTGGCTGGAAAAACATTTTATGTGATATCAATGCTGAGCATAATTTGCCAAAAGGGCAGCAACAAAACTGGATACAGGTTACGTTTCTAAAATATTGTTTTGTTATTTTGTTCATCCCATTTAAATTCTTCTTTTGTGTTGTATCAAGTTATTTTGCTCTTACTTTGCCAATCTGGCTGCGTTGTTCCTATATGACTGTTTTTATATATGGTAAATTAATTAAAAATTATATTTGTCCTCCTGTCATAATTTGCAGTGGTGTTTTTGCTCTGAAATTAGGGCTCTGGCAATAAGTATGAGTGACTGAGTTTCTAAATAGCATATGATAAGTGTATAATTTGTATTTTTTGATAAATAGTGGAAAACATTAATTTTGATGGGGATAATACCCTTTGAAAACTAAATGTAGATCCTAAATCACATAATGAAGATAAAATAAATTCAAATGAAATAAGGACCCAATGTGACCATCAAACATAAAATATGTAAGAAGATATCAAGAAATATTTGCAAAATGTTGCCGTGGGAAGATTTGTTAAAGAAACTTCCAGACAGAATATAAAAATGCTAATTGGCTTTTCATGACCTATGTTAAAACCTAAGAGTAGAGAGATGAGCTGAAGAAAACAATATATTGTGTACAAAGGAGTCAGTACACAGTGGATTCAAAAATAAAACTTTCTTTCAGCAAAGAAGTCTCAAATTAAGAAAGGGCCTCAGGCCAAAGGTCCAACACAAGTTGTGACTCTAAAATCATTTATTAAGGCTTCAGGACGATTTAAGACACAGTACCTTAAATAAACATCCAAACAGACAAAAGACCTTCTATAAATCTTGAGAGTCTTGTAGATTCTCTTTAGTTAAAAATAAATAGGACTACTAAAATGTTTTAGGGCACTGTAGTGCAGCAGAGTCACAGGAAGCCCAAGGTTGGTAGTTGTGGGTTTTGTCTAATGGAGTAAATTCCAGTAAGATTCATGGAAAACTCGCAATGTTTGCAAGCATGTTTTTCTGACAGAGATATCACTAGTTTGGTCTAAAGAGTAAGCTGGGGTGACTACTCAGTTTTCTTATGGTAGAGCAAGGGTGACTCAGAAAGCAGAGGCAAAAATCACGTAGAATAATTCCCAGAGAATCACACTGAATCTTAATTAAGGAGCTGGCAACAATTTCTACCAGAATTGCAGAATTGCAAGTGACTGTATGCTGCCCCATTCCCTGTTCTAAGAAGTGTCTTAAGAGTAATTGTGCTAGTGCAGTTATATAATCACCATGCTGTGACAAAGAGAGAAACCAAGACTTCTAGTGCACATCCCCAGCTGAGAGCCCAGCCAAATTCAAAGCCATTTTTTTAGTCCTTGGTGGCACATCATGCAAGTGTATCTTTCAGCTCCCAGTTGAGCCACTTCCACTGATGATGCATGGAGTAGAGATGAGCTGTCCCTGATGAAACCTGCTGAAATTGCAAATTCATTTGCAAAATAAATAATTGTTGTTTTAAACTGCTGTGCTTTGTGGATACACACACACGCGCACACACACACACACACACTGGAATATTGCTTAGGTGAATATATGTGTTACCTAAAACCCATAATAAAGGTATCAACTACATTTGAATAAAAGGGGTTATAATTCTCTTTCCCTACTTCATATAATCTGGAACCATTGTTCTGAAAATAATATTTTTATCTGTTTAGAATTATTTTATATTACAGAGAAGTCTTACCACTTCGGCTTTGATTGAAGTTTTAAGATGTTCTAGAAGTGAAAAATCAAAACAATGTGGTTGAGGAAAAACCACTTAGATTTTTCTGTGAGAAGGCCAGGGGTTGCCGTCTGGGATCAGTCAACTAAGAACAGGTACCTTGGGTAAGTTAGCTTCTCTGATATACAGCTATTCTGTCTATAAAAACAGCATTCCTAAAATTAAAAATATATACATAATCAAGATTAAATTTAAGTTAGTAATGTGAAAATAACATGACAGAGACTTCAGTACCTGGAAACATGGCAGATGAGGTATCATAACCAACACACAGAGCTAGTTGAATAGATAGACAGACTTGGAAACACATTATAGGTATGTAGATCTAAGTTTTTCTTTCATGCATTAAAGAACTGCATATATATACCACAGACACACACATACACAAATAAAAACAGTAATTAGAACAATAAGGCAGAAGGAAATAGCTTCTTCACCAGAATGTTAGTCAAAGGAAATAAAAAAACAATGCTGTATCAACTTTCATGGCTCTGTGTTTCATGGACAACAGGAGATAAACTACAAGGCCCCTAAAGGTGAGGATTCAGAAGAACTCTGAACAAACCAGGGAATGTAAGGGACAACACAATTCTGTCTGAGTTAGCTAGAAATTAACCTCCCAGCTCCTCAAGTAGGTCCAGGAAATCTGCAGAAAATTCTTTCTCAGTGAATGGCACCAAGTAGAGTGGCTGAGAACTCGGTCAAGAACTTGTAGGTCACATAAAAAGCCCATAATTGTCTGCTGGAGAAAGAGGTCCCACGGAGCAGCATTGCGGCACTAGACATGGGAGTGAAGAAGTATTCTTGGACATCCAGCCCAATAGGTTTTCAGGTGACTCCAGCCAGTATCTGATTGCAACTTCAAAATAGACATTCCAGCAGAGAACCAACCCACTCAACCCAGAATCCTGGGGAGATAATAACTTATTGTTTTAAACCGCCAAGTTTTGTGGTGTTTTGTTAGACAGCAATAGCTGTGAAGATACGAGTTAAAATATATACTGCCTTTTATTGTTGGAGTAGGTGAAACTGTAATAAAATTAGTTTTTGATTAAGTGTATGGTACATTGTCCTAGATTATCACTAAACATAAAGAAGTAAAGTGCATATCGTCTTAAATGATGCAAAGAAATTGTGAAAAGCAAAAAATAATCAATCCAAAGAAGACAAGAATGAGATGAAGGGGGGACACGGAGAAGACAGGTAACTAAAAATCAGTACATTGAATAATATAAAGTTTTTTTTTTAATTTAAAATAAAAACACTAATAAGCTGAAAAACATAAGTTTTTCAGCAAATGTAAATAGACTAAATGTTCCAGGCAAAGAATCTAGACTGGAGAAAACCTTTTAGTATTTTAAATTGTTGTTGTTAAGTTCCTTCATGTCGGTTCCTACTCAGAGCGACCCTATGTGCATCATAATGAAACACTGCCCCATTTCGCCCCAACCTAACTATCATTTCTATGTTTGAGCGCGTTATTGCAGCCACTGTGTTAATCCATCATTTTTGCTGACCCTCTACTTCACTAAGCATGATGTCCTTCTCCAGGGACTGGTTCCTCCTTACAATATGTCCCATCTTCACTTCTAAGGAGCATTCTCGCTGTACTTCTTCCAAGACAAATTTGATCATTCTTTTGACAGTCCATTTTATATTCAATATTTTCCACCAACACCGTGATTCTAAGGCATCGATTCTTCTTTGGTCTTCCTTACTCATTGTCCATCTTTCACATGCATAAGAGGCAACTGAAAATACAATGGCTTGGGTCAGGTGCACCTTAGTCCTCAAAGCAACATTTTTGCTTTTTAACACTTTAAAGAGGGCTTTTGCAGCCAATTTGCCAAATGCAATACATCCTTTGATTTTTTTGACTGCTGCTTCCATTGGAGTTAATTGTAGATCAAAGTAAAATTAAGTCCTTGACAACGTCAGTATTTTCTCCGTTTATCACCATGTTGGTTACTGGTCCAGTTGTGAGGATTTTTGTTTTCTTTATTTTGAGGTGTAATTCATACTGAAGGCTGTAGTCTTTGATCTTCATCAGCAAGTGCTTCAAGTCCTCTTCACTTTCAACAGGCAAGGCTGTGTGTTCTGCATATTGCAGGTTGTTAATGAGTTTTTTTCTAATCCTGATGCTGCCTTCTTCATATAGTCCATCTCAGATCATTTGCTCAGCATACAGATTGAATAAGTATGGTGAAAGGATACAATCCTGATGCACATCTTTTCTGATTTCAAACTAAGCAGTGTCCCATTGTTGTGTTGCAATTACTGCCTCTTGGTCTATGTAGAGAATCCGCATGAGCAAAATTAACTGCCCTGGAATTCCCACTCTTTGCAATGTTATCCAAAATTTGTTATGGTCTACTCAGTCAAATGCCTTTGAATAGTCAATAATTAACACAGATAAAAATCTTTCTGTTCCACAGTCAGCCCCTGGCCTTGTTTTGACTGATGATATTGAGCTTTTCCTTTGTCTCTTTCCGTAGATGTAGTCGTTTTGATTTCTGTGTGTTCCATCTGGCGAGGTCCATGTGCATAGTCACTGTTTATGTTGGTGAAAAAGGGTATTTGCAATGAAGAAGTCATTGGTCTCGCAAAACTCTATCATTCAATCTCCGGTATTGTTTCTATCACCAAGGCCATATTTTCCAACTACCAATTGTTCTTCTTTGTTTCCAACTTTCACATTCCAATCACCAGTAATTATCAATGCATCCTGATTGCATGTTCAATCAATTTCAGACTACAGAAACTGAAAAAAATCTTCAATTTCTTCAACTTTGTTCTCAGTGATAACTGTGTGAATTTGAATGATAGTCATATTAACTGGTCTTCCTTATAGGCCTATGGATATTATCCTATCACTGACAGCACTGTACTTCAGGATAGACCTCGAATTGTTCTTTTTGACGATGAATGTAACACCATTCCTCTTCAAGTTGTCATTTCTGGTGTAGTAGGCTATGTGTTGTCCAATTCAAAACAGCCAATACCAGTCCATTTCAGCTCACTAATGCCTAGGATATCGATGCTTATGTGTTCCATTTCGTTTTTGAAGATTTCCAATTTTCCTAGATTCATACTTCGTGTATTTCAGGTTCCAAGCATTAGCGGTATTTTCAATTGCCTCATATGCATGTGAAAGATGGACAATGAATAAGGAAGACCGAAGAAGAATTGATGCCTTTGAATTGTGGTGTTGGCAAAGAATATTTAATATACCAAAAGAACAAACAAATCTGTCTTGGAAGTAGTACAGCCAGAATGCTCCTTAGAAGCCAGGATGGTGATACTGCATCTTACTTACTTTGGCCATGTTGTCAGAAGAGATCAGTCCCTGGAGAAGGACATCATGCCTGGTAAAGTACAGGGTCAGCTTTTAAAAGAGGAAGACCCTCAATGAGATGGATTGACACAGTGTCTGCAACTATGGGCTCAAGCATAACAATGATTGTAAGTATGGCACGGGGCCGGACAGTGTTTCTTTCTGTGGTACATAGGATCACTATGAGTCGGAAGCAACTCCACTGCACCTAATAACAACAACAATAAACATCTTTCTGGTATTCTCAGCTTTTAGCCAAGATCCACCGGACATCAGCAATTATATCCCTCCTTCCATGTCATTTTCTTTATTTTTTTTCTTTCAAATCAGGATTTTTTTATTTTAATATTTATTTAACCACAACTTATTTTAAAAAAAGAAAAGAAAAGAAAGGGAACATATATCTGTGTAACCAAAGCCTAGCACACAGAGCACATGTTTCTTATAGATCAGAGTCATTATACATGGTTGTCTGCCCAATGGATCAGAATCAAGTCATACAGAAATACAGCTGTATATGGCTTCAGTATGTCATATCTTTGACAAGACAAGTGATGGAACTTACCATTGTGCCAGTTGGGTAGTGCTCACACAGTTCATCTGAAGAGTTAGTGTTTCTTACTCTTTGGTCTGCCATCCCAATGATCCAGATCTTTCTTCATTATAATACCCTGATTCCATTATCCTTTGAAATCCTTCCACTGGCTATATACTTATATATTCAAATTTCTCTCTCTAGGTTTATAGTCTCAGTCTTCCTCAATACATTTAATCAATTAATATACAAAAACAGAACCACCGTGGCCAGAAGTAGAACTGAAGTTAATGTAACAGTGGTTAAGAATTTCAACCTAGGTTTACATTCCTACCCATTACTATCCACAGGACTCTGGATGTGATAATAGCACCTACTTCATGGGGTTAATACAGGCATGGAATGAGCAATGTATGAAAAGTACTTGGTACTGTTCCTGACAGTGCACAATAAATGTTGTAATTATAATTAACAGTGCACATGTTATAATTGTTATTATGTGATAGCAATGATGGAAATAATAGTAATTCCCAAATGTTATCAGGTGGATATTTTGATTTTTCTCTCTCTTTTTTTTTTAATTATGCTTTAGATGAAGATTTACAGAGCAAATTAATATCTCATTAGGCAATAAATACACATATTGTTTTGTGACATTGGTTGCCAACCCTACACCATGTCAATATTCTACCCTTGTCAACCTTGGGTTCCCCATTATCAGCTTTCCTGTTCCCTCCAGCCTTCTCATCCTTGCCCCTGCGTTGGTGTGCCCATTTAGTCTTGATTTGTTTTACGGGTCTGTCTAAACTTTGGCTGAAGGGTGAACCTCAGGAGTGACTTCAGTACTGATTTAAAAGGACACTTAGGGGCCATACTCTCGAGGTTTCTCCAGTCTCTGTCAGACCAGTAAGTATGGTCTTTTTTGTAAGTTATAGTTTTGTTCTGCATTTTTCTCCAGTTCTGTCCTGGACCCTCTATTGTGATCCTTGTCAGAGCAGTCGGTGGGGTAGCTGGGCACCATCTAGTTATGCTGGACTCAGTCTGGTGGAGGCTGTGGTAGTTGCGGCCCATTAGTTTCCACATCCTTTTCTGAATCGGCTTGAATTTCTGGCAGTTTCCTGTTGATGTACTGCTGCAGCCATTTTTTAACTATCTTCAGCAAAATTTTACTTGAGTGAAATTTTAAGGAGGCATACTTAAATATAAAGACAAAGAATATATGAAATTTAAAAGGTCAAAAAGATACATAAGACAAATACTAATTAAAAGGAAATATGGTTTAGCTATAAAATATTAAACAAAGCAGATTTTAAGAAAAAAAACTCTAGATATGAAGATGCTCACACACACCATATAAGACAGGCTCTATTTTTTTTTTGGATTATTAGCTTGGAGTCCTGGTGGTGCAGTGGTTAAAAGCTGACACTTATCAAAAGGTTGGCAGTTCAAATCCACCAGCTGCTCCTTGAAAACCCTACAAGGCAGTTCTGCTTCGCCCTATAGGGTTGCTACGAGTTGTAATTGACTCAACATGATTGGTTTTTATTTTTTCATATTAGCCAGCATGTTTTGTAATGCTCCTTGGTTTTCAGATACTTTCACTGACTTTATTTGACTCTATACCAAGGAGAACTACATTTCCCAAGATCCTTTGCCAGCATATTTCTTGTAGGAAATCACAATGTAAGACTGTCAGAAGATTAGAAAGGCTATAGGACAGAAGTCAGCAAATTTCTCCTTCTCTCTTTCCCCACTTCAACTATAGTTCCTGGAAGTAACCGTGGCTCGCCATGATTTCACTTTGGATAAATAGCCACTCTCTTCATGGTTTCAAATATTGTCTGCTCGTCCTCACCTTGGTTCTGGGTTCTGCATGAGGGCCCCACCCATGGGGTCCTGGAAGCCACCTTGTCCTGCTGTTTGACAGTTTCCAGGGTGTTGAGAGCAACATACTGATGGGAGTCTCTAGGTTGATTCAGCTTCCCCTGTTTGGTTCCTTCATTCCTTCATCTCCTATTGAAGTACTTATCTGAATTCTGTTCTCTCTTTTGAAATAGCTAGTGATCTCTCTCCTGATAACTGATTTTTAGATGAGGAAATTAGGCTTAGAAAACTTAAGTTTTTGAAAGAGACAACCTACTGGAGACATTTTCTTCTCATGATGATGGAAGAAACAATAGAGAAATATGAAAATATAATATCGCTGAAACTCTAGGCTTGGAAGTGGTATACAGACACTTTCAGCCACACGCTATTGAGCAAAGTTTATCACATCACTAGGTTAACGTGTGATGGAGTGAAGAAGTGTGCTCCTCATGTGATCAGCAGAAGGCAGTAAATACTTGTCAAATACAGTCTCTTTATCACAGACTCCAAACACCATGGGCAGAAAGTTAGTTAAAAAAACTCTTTAGCAACCATAAGAGTATATTCCACAATTATCATGGCAGATAGGAAACCCTGGTGGCGTAGTGGTTAAGTGCTATGGCTGTTAACCAAAAGGTTGGCAGTTCGAGTCCACCAGGCGCTCCTTGGAAACTCTATGGGGCAGTTGTACTCTGTCCTATAGGGTCGCTATGAGTCAGAATCGACTCAACAGCAGTGGGTTTTTTTGGGTTTTGCATCATGGCAGATAAGGCAATATGAATCTTTTAAAAAGCATATCTCAGAGAGAAGATCCAGGGGCTATGCTATCAAAAAAATGAATGTGAAAACTACTCCAAGGAGGCAGAAAAGTGGCCTTATCAGTGACTATTCCTCATCAGAAATATAGTGGGCCTTTAAATGTCTGCCTAATGGAATTTCAGAATTTCTGGGGACCCACGATTCCTGTGGATATCTCATTCTTTCTTTCCTAATACCAGTGTTTATTTCCGTTATCCTGTCCCTGTCCAACCAAGACATGCTGGATATTTGGATAACTGGGAAATTTAGATAATTCACAGGTCATCAGATAAAAGATGGACCTTATTGGTGACTGCTTATCACCAAGAGATCCTGGGCTTTGAGCTTATTCCATGACTGAACGGGACATTTGGTTGTCTCCTTTGGAGAGGAGTTGGGACCCAGAAGGGTGAACTACTTGATTAGGAATGTGGGTTAGTCATCTGATCTTCATCCTTCCCGGCTCAAGTTTAGATTGCACTTCCCTTTTCTCTGAAGTTAGGTGTGGACTGTGAAACATTAGTGCAAGTGACATGTGTAACCCACGGCAAGAATTAAGAGCCAGCGAGTGAAATTCCATGTTCTTTACGTCTTGGAAACTCTATGGGGCAGTTCTACTCTGTCCTATAGGGTCGCTATGAGTCGGAATCGACTCGACGGCACTGGGTTTTGGGTTTTACACCTTCCATAAATTGCTGTTGCTTCACAATGAGGGAAGCACCATCAGCCTGTGTCCCTGAGGGAGGACAAATCCCAAGATAACATGCAGCGTGATCCAGAAATCCACTATTGTGGTTTTATGATAGAGTTTTTTTTAATCACTGGTGTTATACTACAGCATAAACTAGAATATTATAACTAATTGCCCACATTCTAGACAAAAATTCATGTTTGTGATTCCACTCATCTAAAATTAACAAAATCTTGTCATTCCAATGAGAAATTTGGGACTGTAGCTAAGTACACAGATGGTAAAATTTCAACGTTGAAGGGGATTTAGGTTTGTGTAAGTGGTAAAGACCAATGTTAAAATAATTTGGTAGTTTTTAAAATTTTTTCTAACAAAATAAGACATAGACTCTGAAGTAACCCAATCTTCAAAAATACTGATATAGGATAGATGGAAATTACATAGGAGAATACAAAATAAATTCTTTTCTTCTTCTCATATTTTATAGAATTAATTAGGAGTCCCAAAGACAAGGAAATAATCTCAGAAATTATACTTTTCATTAAGATTTCTGCCATTTTATTTTCATATCAAAAATATTTGAAAGGCAAAAATAAATATATCCTTCCAGCTTTCAAAAACAGTCACCGAGTGTATCACAATAAACTGTTCTCTTAATTTGTTTCGTTTCTGTCAGTATGCAATAAAATTGCCAAGGAAAACAATAAGGCATCAGACAACATACTGGATTATGCAATGCTGAGTATATTCCTCAGCCTCCCTCAGAGGATGCACATGACCCCTTTCCTCACGAAAGTTGTTCTCACTTGTAAATTACTTTCACAGAAAAACAAACAAATATTTCTAATGCTAAGAAAACGTGGCTATAGGCATCAGATGATAGTGGGTAGAGCATCAAAAATCAGAAAAAAAGTACATTTACTTTTTATTAGATGAAATAAATTTCTAAATGTTCACCATCACTACTCATTTTTCTTTTGGTATCTGGAAACCATAAACATCACTATTCGTGGCACCATGACCTGCACAGTGACTAATAAATGATAAGTGTTTGATAACCTGTTGACCTAAATAATATGTAAATTGGTGGCTATATTTTCTCTGAAAAAAAAATTTTTTTTTTTTTTATGTTGCATAAAGTAAGTTCCCTAAAACCCGTTGCCATCGAGTGGGTTCTGACTCCTACCAACCCTATACGACAGAGTAGAACTGCTCCATAGGGTTTCCAAGGAGCACCTGGTGGATTTGAACTGCTAACCTTTGGTTTGCACCTGAGCTCTTAACCGCTATGTTACCAGGGTTTCCAAAGTGAATCCAGGGTCTTATATCAAAATTTGCTACTACATTCTGTAAATTGTATTTACAGGCTTGGAGTGGTTAAGAAAAGAAATTATAAACAAGAAATTGAAACATGGACTCATTGAGAAAAAATGTATATATATATATATATATGTATAGTCCAATCAAATGAATTATTTGCAAGGGAAAGGGAATTAATATTTTGTTATAAAAGCTGATTGGCAATAAATTTACTTTAAGAGAAATAATAATAGCAAGATATAAAATTGTTCTAAATTGAAATTTTTAAGCTTATTTTAAAAATCATAAACAGAGTGAGGGTAATGGGGAAGTTATGGTATATGGAAGTTTTTCAGAAGTAAATATTTAGCAAATGTGTATTGATAACAATACTTTTTTTTAATATTAGTATTCTTTTTATTGTGCTTTAAGTGAAAGTTTACAATTCGAGTAAGTTTCTCATACAAACACTTACACAGACATGGTTAATGTGATCCTAGTTGCTCTCCCTACAATGTGACAGCACTCTCCTTCTTTCTCCTTCCTGTGTCCATTCATCCAGTGTTGTTTGCCATGATATCCAGGTCTACAATTTCCAAGAAAAATGCTGAGTATTTGATCCTCAATGTTTGATTGTAACATTGATGGAAAACATTAACAGTGTTTTATTTTCCATTTAAACTATGTATGCATTTTATCATATTACAGATTTTTTTCTGCCTCTTCTAGACTATTAAAAAAAATTAGTATGTTTGTATTTAGTGTTCTATGGGAATTTGTATTATTTTTTACCAAAAATGTTTATCCCCCACTGATGTGATGTCAGGGTTTTTCTCTAATTTGGAGTATTCATGGACTTCTCTCTTTCTCTAACATCTTATATACAACACTTTCTGTTGGTTGTATCTTCAGAATAGATTCCATATCTGCCCACTTCTAAATTACTCCCTTGCCAACACCCTGGGCCTGGCTGCCATTACAGCTTGCTCAGACACTGCAAGGGCCTCCTAACTGCTCTCCCAACCTTCAATTTTTCCCTCTAGAGTCTAATCAGACAACAACCGGGGGAAGTTCTTAAAACATTACTCAGGTGACATGTCTCTCTGACCAAATCTTTTCAAAGATTTTAAATAAATCCAAGTCCTTTAGGCTGCCATGATAATCTTTTGGACATATCTCTCACCTCACTACAGAGCACCCCTCTCTCCCTTGATTTCTGCTGTGCATCCTCCTTGTTTTGTTTCATTGCCTCCAGGCCTTTGGACTGGGGTTGGTTCTCTCTCCTAGTATTTTTTTTTTTTTTTTGCATATTTTCCTGTTGGTTGTCTCTCCCCTTTCATTCAGATCTCTGCTCAGATATCACTCTTAAGAAAGGACTTTGCTGACCAACTAATTTAACCTATAAATTAACATTCTACTTCAATGTCTTGCTCATTTTGTAAGCATTAGCATTACTTTGAATTTTACTGTATCTCTATTTGTATATGCATTTTTTGTGTATTTCTACATTGGAATGTAAATTTCTGATGGGCAGAGATTTGTCTGATGGTTTACTTCTGTTTCTATGGGACCTGAAACAGCAGTTGACAAACAATATGCACTTACTTAATATTTTTTAATGAATGGATTATTGTACTGGTCCTATTGTAGGGCCATCTTAGGAATTTTGTAATTACAAATATATGTTTAAAATACAGTATCTTTTTATCTACTGATAGCATTCATTTTCTGGGATTTTATTTATGGTATTAAATAATATGCATAAGTGAGACTTGTCCAACTTTATGTTTGTGTTCTTTTTGTTATCATATGTTTCAGTGATAATGCCATAAATATTCAAGATATATTGATAACAATTTCTGATAACAATTAAGTAGCAACTACAATATACCAAGCAGTGTTCTACACATTTTGTTTATAATAAGTCACTTAACTTTCACAGGGAGTCCCTAGTTGCACAAATTATTAAGCTCTTTGCTGTTAACCAAAATATTTGTGCTTTCAATCTGTCCAGAGGCACCTCAGAAGAAAGACCTAGTGATCTACCTCCAAAAGGTCAGAGCAATTGAAAGCCCTACAGAGTATGGGTTTGCCATGAGATGAAATCAGTTGGATGGCAACTAGTTAATCCTCACAACATCAAAACCTATTACTTCTATTGAATCTGTTACTGTTACTACTGCCATTGTACAGATGACAAAGTTGAGGCTCAGAGAGGTTAAGTAACTTGTTCTTGGTCATGCAACTAGAATTTGTATGATTATTATTAATCACATGGTTTTGTTCTATTTTATATTCTCCATTGTCTAAACAGAAGCATAGCAAAAGGGGGGCAGAGGAGGGCACATGCCCCAGGGTCCAAGTCCAAGGGTGCAGCAGACAAGGTACAGAATGCTTTTAGGCGCCACATATATGAAAGCCAGACAAGAGGGGGAGACATTTCTGCTGACTCATCAACATCTATTCATCTTGAAATTTGGGATAGGGAAAGGCTGAACTTAGAGATTGCCCCTGGAAACTCCTTACCCTCACTATGCCCTGTGTCTGAAATATATTACAAAGTATAAGAATTGCAAGTTTCTTGATATTTTGATAAAAGTAACATAAAAATTATATGACAGTGATTTGCTTTGGATTTTAATGGTTCAGGAGCTTTCTAGTTTAGGTGTTTTCTATTCAGTGTTTTTTTGGTATTTTATTGATTATATTTTGTTAATGTATATCTGTGAACAGACTTACATGCGTGTATATGAACGCACACATGCATGCACACACTCCTACACTCATGAACACACTCCTACACTCATGAACACACATATCCACTCAAGGATTTCACGGATAAAATTATAATATTGACATGAAGGTAGATCTCAATAATTCTTGAGATATAGAAAGTTAATGGTTAAGAAGACTAAATTCCACCAATACTGTTTATATATTCTATGCAAATCTAATAAAAATCACAACAAAATTTGTAAAGAAAATGACAAACTAATTCTAAAACTTACGTAGGTATGTAAAGGCCCAATAGTAGCTAGAGTAGTACTAAAAAATAAGTAACAGCCCCTACCAGATACCTGACATTTTGTAATAAATGAACAGTGCTGTGTCCTTATTTAAATAAACAGACTTCTCATTTGACTAAATCGTTTATGTCATTGTTTAATTTCTATCTCTATGTTTACAACTACCAAATTTATATCTCCAAATAGAATCTCTTCCCTGAAATCTATGGTTGAATATCAACTTCCAAGTTAATCTCTCCATGAGGATATATGTTAAGTATTCAAAGTTGACATATGTGAAGTTTAAAGGTTGATTAGGCTCTCCAAGACATTTTCCTGCTCAATCTTCATCCTATCAATAAATGATGCCTTTATTCAACCAAAGCTGTAGTAGCATCCCTGACTCCACTCTTCTCTCAAAGAATGCATTGTTCAGCATTTGCTCATTCTCTTCAGGATTTTGCTACTTTTGCTATTTTCCATACTTGATGGTTCAAGTCATCATACTTACTCACCTGTACTTTTGTAATATCTATCTAAATGGTCTTACTGTGCCCATCTTTGTACCATAAAGCACATGGAATAATCCATTTAAAGTATGTTAGATTTTATTACTGTTCTATTCAATTTTACAAAAACCTGAGTTGAACGGAAAGCTTTTAAAATTAAACTCAAGGCCCAACTCCACCTGGCCTCCATTGTTGTGTGCTCCTCAATTCCTATTACATCACTGGGCTCTTTCATTGTATTACAGCTATATTTTGCTGAGGTTTCTTCTTTGGATACTAACTCATCTCTTATTTCAGGGCTTTAGCCAGTTCATTTGCTTTGAGCAGTCTGCTTCTAGAAATGATAGAGAGACTTCATCCCTGAACCAGTTACTATCTTGTCCTTTACCCTACTTTTTTAATTTTTCTTCAGAGAGCAAGGCACCATCTAACTATATATGTAATTATGTGTATCTATTTCTGTCTACTACTAGAAAAAGAATTGATGTATGCAAACTCCAGTGTTGATGAAGAATATTGACTATACCATAGATTCCCAATAGAATGAATGTTTACTCATTCAGTCTTAGAAGAAATATAACCAAAATGTACCTTAGAAATTAGGACGGTGTTTTAGTCATCTAATGCTGCTGTATCAGAAATACCACAGGAGGATGGCTTTAACAAAGAAAAATTTATTCTGTCACTGTCTAGTAGGCTACAAGTCCAAATTCAGGTCGTCGGCTCCAGGGGAAGGCTTTCTCTCTCTGTCTGCTCTGGAAGAATGCCCTTGTCATCAATCTTCCCTTGGTCTGGGAGCATCTCAGTGCAGGAATCTCAGACCCAAAGGACATGCTCTGCTCCAGCACTCCTTTCTTGGTGGTATGAGGCCCCCATGTCTCTCTTCTCACTTCTCTCTTTTGTATCTCAAAAGAGATCCACTTAAGACACTACCTGATCTTATAGATTTCATCAACATAACTTCTGCTAATCCATCTTATTACATCATAGTGATAGGGTGTACAACACTTAGGGAAACCACATCAGATTGTAAAATGATAGGCAATCATAGAATCGTACAAGGGAATCATGACCTAGGCAAGTTGACAGATATTTTGAGGGGGACACAATTCAATCCATGACAGACGGTGAGACTTCAAATTGCTTACTTTGAACATGTCATCAGGAAAAACCAATTGCTAGAAAAAGGTACCATGTTTGGTAAAGTAGAGAGCCAACCAAAATGGGGGAAACCCTCAGTGAGACGGATTAACCCAATAGCTGCAACAATGGACTCAAAATACCAAAGATCATGAAGATATTACAAGACATGGCAATCTTTCATTTTATGATGCATAAAGTCACCATAACTCGGAACCAACTTGATGGCAGCTAACAACAACTAGAATGCATATACTTTGACATCCTGCTTTGGTATCTGAAAAAAATATTTGTGTCCAGAAAGTATTTCTTGGATGAGTGAATGCAACTTGTGTAGATTAGATTATTAGTCACCAAATATTGACATTATTCCCCTGCTTGCCCCCACACACATAGACCTACACTGTCTCCATGGGAGGAGTATATTTCCTGACCCACTGACACTAGTCTTGGCCATGTTACTTGGTTAATGGAATGTGGATATGAGTGTGAGTGTGGTGTTTCCCAGCCTAGTCTGTAAGAGACTTCTCCTCTGAAAGCTTGAAGTTCTACCATGAGATGAACTTGCCTCAAGTGTCTGCCGCCCCTTCAGCTTGTCCAAGGAAATTAAGAGATGCATGGAAACAACCTGAACTCAAAACCTAGCTGATCTGTAGAGTTGCATGAAATACTTTTTATTACATGTCACTAAGATTTTCTGGTTGTCTTTTATGCATCATTACTGTAGTAAAATTCTGACTAATATCCCAACCCAGTGCCTTCGAGTCGATTCCATGACTAATATAGGAACATGATATGAAGCCAAATACAGACCTAATGGTATATGAACTATGTGATTAATTCACTATACCTAGAAACAAGGGAAAGGGTTATCCTTGGTGCATCCTGAGGAGTGGGGTATTTCTCATCTCTTTCACATCAGGATTTGCCATATGACTTGCTGGGCAAATGGAATATGAATGAAGTGAAAGATTCCGCATTCAAACAGAAGAATTAAGTGCCATTTACCTGGTTCCATCCATATTCCTATGCATTTGCCATGATAGTGACTAACATAAGAGCTGCTAACCAGAAACGAAATAGGAAAGATGATAATACAGAGCAGATTTGCACTTGACTCACACCCAAGAGGTATTATAAATGAGAAATATCCCCACATTTTAAGTCAATGGAACTTGTGGATTGTCAATCAACTAGGATAGAGTTCAAGCCCAGTTCCAAGGATATAACCCAACCATTTCACCAATAACAGTAATCCCATTTGTCGTGATTATTTCTGGAGCATGAATTAAACCAGATGTTGTCTAATTAGGTCAACTGTTTATTTATTCTAGAAGGGGTTCATGCACCTGTAATTATTACACAAGTTTGAACTCAGGTTTTTTTTTTTTTAACCCAGTTAACACAAATTTTAACTGATTTAGTGATAATGCAAAAAAAGTGCTGCTGCTGATGATAATGGTGATGGTATACACCCATCCCAACCCATATGTATTTTATATAATAAATACTGACAGAAGCTTGGGTGAAATTTTGACTTGCTCTACAAGCATGACTAGAAACCAGTGAGATATCACAGGTGTCTCCTATGAACAATAGGCATATTGGTTTTGACAGACCCTAAACCAAAGATGTCCCTATAATAGCTGACTTGAATATCATATTTTTAATACCATTAGGTGACCATTTATATATTTTTATAACTGGTCCTTATTAATGGTAAGATAAACAGGACATTAATAGATTTGAATATCAGTATAACAACAGAGAACTGCAAAAAATTCAGGCCAGATTCAGAAGAGGGAGTGGAACCAGGGATATCATTGCTGATGTCAGATGGATCCTGGCTGAAAGCAGAGAATACCAGAAGGATGTTTACTTGTGTTTTACTGGCTATGTAAAGGCATTCGACTATGTGTGGATCATAACAAATTATGGATAACATTGTGAAGAATGGGAATTCCAGAACACATAATTGTGTTATCAGGAACCTGTACATGGATCAAGAGGCAATTGTTCAGACAGAACATGGGGAGACTGAGTAGTTTACCGTGAAGAAAGGTGAGTGTCAGGGTTGTGTCCTTTCACCATACCTATTCAATCTCTATGCTGAGCAAATAATCTGAGGAACTGGACTGTATGAGGAAGAATGAGGTATCAGAATTGGAGGAAGACTCATTACAGCCTGCATTATGCAGATGACACAACCTTGCTTGCTGAAAGTGAAGAGCATTTGAAGCATTTACTGAGGAAAATCAAAGACTACAGCCTTCATTATGGATTACACTTCAACACAAAAAAACAAAAATCCTCACAACTGGACCAATAAGCCAAACCACGATAAACAGAGAAAAGATTGAAGTTGTCAAGGATTTCATTTTACTTGGATCCACAATCAATACCATAGCAGCAGCAATCAAGAAATCAAAAGATGCTATTTCCAGAGGCTGAGCCAAGGTGGCAGAATAGACAGGCGCTTCCAGCGAGCCCTCTTTACAACAAACACCTGAAAAAAACAAGTGAAACAAGTATATTTATGACAAGCTAGGAGCCCTGAGTATCAAAGGCAAGCTTAGAAAAAGAACTGAGGGGCAGGGAGAGGAAGAGATGGTTCAGAAGTGGAGAGGAGTTACCAGACCTGAATCATGGGGAGCCCTTAGGCACCATTCCCAGGAGCTGCAGTGGCGGGTTGGTACTAGTGTTCGGCCACAGTTTCCTCAGGGAGAAGCAGCCAGCCATACAGCCTACTCAGACCTCTGGAACCAGAGAAGAATGGCCCTCTCAGCAAAAGCTAATTACCTGCATATATTTCACTGCATCCCCCACTCTGCCCCCCCGCCCCGCCTACTCCCAAGATGGCTTCAGTGGCTGACTTCCCTGGGCCTGAGATAGGTCCTGTTGAGAGCCTAGACCTATCCTCACGGGCTTTGAGAAGGAATAAATTTGCAATTGGGGAAAAACATAATTTACCAGCTCCACTAACTGGGGAAGCTCAGGACAGAAGCAGCTCCTGATCAGACATAAACGGTCTGTGGACTTTGACAACCTTTCCCCTCTGCATGGACCTGTCTGGGCCTATTTCAGGAGAATAGGCCCCTGTTGGCAAACACCAACTATTTCAGCTGCGTGGTGGAGAGGTGGGTGTTTGATGTTTGACATTGCTTTGCCTATTAAACAGGGTCCTCACCTACCCATATCAGGGGCCTAAGGACAGATGGCTCCACTCAGGTCACCCAGCCACCCGCAAAAGGGGTCCGAGGATAACTGGTACTTCTCAGTCCTTACAACCAAAAATATTGGGTGCCCATGGTCCGTCTAAAGAACCCACCCAACTGTACACTCTAGGGAATAGGGGCACACTTTCCTCAGAGACACTTGGGGGATGATTCTCAGCCCCCTGCCTTGTTCAGAGTATGACCACCTGCTACAACCAGATACAGGTACCTGCACCAATCACCCCTGCCCCTCTAAGGGTGTGGGACACAGCCTGCACCACACACTTGATGATCAGCTACCTAGACACCTGAGCTGAATTCATACAAGAAAACTGAATGCACTCCTAGACTGATCTACCTGAGAACAGCTCTAACCATCTGGTGAGAGGACATCTGAGCTCCAAAAGTGAAAATAATCAAGTTAGCTCACTCAAACAACCCATCTGGGCATATCAAAACAAAACAAAGCAAGAAGCTATGACACAGTAAGCAAACATAAAATAAACTAATACAATAACTTATAGATGGCTCAAAGAAAACAGTCAATTTCAAGTCACATAAAGAAACAGACCATAATCACCTCAACAAACTCTCAAAACAAAGAATCAAGGGATCTTCTAGATGAAAGTGCATTCCTGGAATTACCAGAGGCAGAAAACAAAACATTAATATGCAGAACCTTCAAGACATCAAGAAGGAAATAAGGCAATGCGTAGAACAAGCCAAGGAACATACAGATAAAGCAATTGAAGAAATTAAAAAGATTATTCAGGAACATAATGAAAAATTTCATAAGCTGGAAAAATCCATAGACAGACAGCAATCAGAAATTCAGAAAATTAACAATAAAAATAAAGAAATAGACAACTCAATAGAAAGCCGGAGAAGCAGATTTGAGCAAATGGAAGGCAGAATTTCTGAACTTGAAGATAAAGCACTTGGCAGTCATATGTTTGAAGAAAAATCAGATAAAAGAATTCTTAAAAAATGAAGAAAGGTTAAGAATCATGGCAGACTGTATCAAGGGAAATCACCTACGAATGATTGGAGTATCAGAACAGGGAGGGATAACACAAAATACAGAGAAAATTGTTGAAGATTTTTTAGCAGAAAACTTCCCTGATATCATGAAAGATGAGAAGATATCTATCCAAGATACTCATCTAACTGAACATGAGGCAGATGTCAAAAGAAAGTCTCCAAGACAGATTATACTTGAACTTGCCAAAACCAAAGAAAGATAAAGAAAGAATTTTAAGAGCAGCTAGGGATAAAGGAAAAGTCACCTAGAAAGGAGAGCCAATAGGAATAAGCTTGGACTACTAGGCAGAAACCACACAGGCAAGAAGGCAATGGGATGACATATAAAAAGTTGAAGGAAAAAATTGCCAGCCAAGAATCATATATCCAGCAAAAATGTCTCTCAAATATAAAGGTGAAATCAAGACATTTCCAGGTAAACAGAAGTTTAGAGAATTCATAAAAATCAACGCAAAACTACAAGAAACACTAAAGGGAGTTCTTTGGCTAGAAAATTGATAATATCAGGTATCATCCCAAGACTAGAACACTGGGCAGAGCAACCAGAAGTCAACCCAGATAGGGAAATCCAAAAAATCAAAGCAAGATTATTAAAAAAAAACAAACCTCAAAACAGGGTAACAGCAATGTTATCATAGAAAAGAAGACAACATTAGAATAATAAAGAGGGAGTAAGAAATGTTATCATACACCTTCCATATGGAGTGGAAAATACGGCAATACAAAGAAATAAAAGTTCCATTTAAATTTAGAAAAATAGGGGTAAATAATAAGGTAACCACAAAGGAGACAAGCTACCCTACTCATTAAAAAAAAAAAAAAAAATAGAGACTCAGCAGAAACAAAATCAACAACAACAGATATGAGGAAAGGACAATATATAAAGAAAATCTACTCAGCACATAAAATCAAGGGGGAAAAAGAAACTGTCAACACACAAAAAAAGACATAAAAATGATAGCACTAAATTCACACCTATCCATAATTACTCTGAATGTAAATGGACTAAATGCACCAATAAAGAGTCAGAGAGTCTCAGACTGGATAAAGAAACATGATCTGTCTATATGCTGCCTACAAGAGACACACCTTAGACTTAGAGACACAAACTAAAACTCAAAGGATGGAAAAAAATATATCAAGCAAACAACAAGCAAAAAAGAGCAGGAGTAGCAATATTAATTTCTGACAAAATAGGCTTTAAAGTTAAATCCATCAGAAAAGATAAGGAAGGACACTATATAATGATTAAAGGGACAATACACCAAGAAGATATAACCAAGTTAAATATTTACACACCCAATGACAGGGCTGCAAGATACATAAAACAAACTTTATCAGCATTGAACAGTGAGATAGATAGCTCCACAATAATACTGGGAGACTTCAACACACCACTTTCGCTGAAGAACAGGATATCCAGAAAGAAGCTCAGTAAAGACACGGAAGATCTAAATGCCACAATCAACTAACATGACCTCATAGACATATACAGAACACTCCACCCAACAGCAACCAACTAAACTTTCTTTTCTAGTGCACATGGAACATTCTCTAGAATAGACCACATATTAGGTCATAAAGCAAGCCTTAGCAGAATCCAAAACACTGAAATATTACAAAGCATTTTCTCCGACCAGAAGGCCATAAAAGTGGAAATCAATAACAGGAAAAGCAGGAAAAAGAAATCAAACACTAACTGAACAATACCCTGCTCAAAAAAGATTGGATTATAGAAGACATTAAAAAAAAAAATAAGGATGGAATAAAGAAATTCATAGAATCCGATAAGATGAAAACACTTCCTAACAGAACCTTTGGGACACAGCAAAAGCGGTGCTCAGAGGCCAATTTATATCAATAAATGCACACATAAAAAAGAAAAAATGGCCAAAATGAAAGAATTATCTCTACAACTTGAAGAAATAGAAACAGAGCAACAAAAAAAAAACTCACAGGCACTAGAAGAAAACAAATAATAAAAATTAGAGCAGAACTAAATGAAATAGAAAACAGAAAAACAATTGAAAGAATTAATAAGACCAAAACCTAGTTTTTTTTGAAAAAAATCAACAAAATTGATAAACTACTGGCCAAACTGACAAAAGGAAAACAGGAGAGGAACCAAATAACCCAAATAAGAAATGAGATGGGCGATATTACAACACACCCAACTGAAATTAAAAGAATCATATCAGATTACTCTGAAAAATTGTACTCTAACAATTTGAAAACCTAGAAGAAATGGATGAATTCCTAGAAACACATTACCTATTTAAACTAACACAAACAGAGGTAGTACAACTAAATAGAGCCATAACAAAAGACGAAGCGAAAAGGGTAATCAAAAAACTGCCCCCCCCCAAAAAAAAAGCTCTGGCCCGGACAGTTTCACTGAAGAGTTCTACCAAACTTTCAGAGAAAGGTTAACACCACTACTACTACAGGTATTTCAGAGAACAGAAAAGGACAGAATACTCCCAAACTCATTCTATGAAGCCACCATATCCCTGATACCAAAACCACGTAAAGACATCACACACACACAAAAAATTACAGACCTATATCCCTCATGAACTTAGATGCCAAAATCCTCAACAAAACTCTAGCCAATAGAGTTCAACAACATATCAAAAAAAAAAATAATTCACCATGACCAAGTGGGATTCATACCACGTATACAGGAATGTTTCAACATTAGAAAAACCATTAATGTAATCCATCATATAAATACAACAAAAGACAAGAATCACATGATTTCATCAACTGATGCAGAAAAGGCATTTGACAAAGTTCAACACCATTCATGACAAAAACTCTCAGCAAAATAGGAATACAAGGAAAATTCCTCAACATAATAAAGGGCATTGATACAAAACCGATAGCCAACATCATCCTAAATGGAGAGAGCCTGAAAGTATTCCCCTTGAGAACGGGAACCAGACAAGGATGCCCTTTATCACCACTCTTATTGAACACTGTGCTGGAGGTCCTACCCATAGCAATTAGGCTAGATGAAGACATAAAGGGCATCCAGATTGGCAAGGAAAAAGTAAAAGTATGTCTATTTGCAGATGACATGATCTTATACACAGAAAACCCTAAGGAATCCTCCAGAAAACTACTGAAACTAATAGAAGAGTTCAGCAGAGTATCGGGATAGAAGACAAACATACAAAAATCAGTTGGATTCCTCTACACCAACAAAAAGAACATCGAAGAGGAAATCACCAAATCAATACCATTTACAATAGCCCCAAAGAAGATAAAATACTTAGGAATACATCTTACCAGAGATGTAAAATACCTAAACATAGAAAACTAGAAGACACTACTGCAAGAAACCCAAAGAGACCTACCTATGTGGAAAAACATACGTTGCTCATGGATAGGAAGACTTAACATTATAAAAATGTCTATTCTACCAAAAGCAATCTATAGATTTAATGCAATTCTGAGCCAAATTCCAACTTTTTAAAAATAATTTGTATTGTACTTTAAGTGAAAGTTTACAAATCAAGTCAGTCTCTCACATATAGACTTATATACACCTTACTACACAATGAGACAGCCTGCTCCCTCCTTCCAGTCTCTTTTTTGGTGACCATTTTGTAAGCTTCTAACCGTCCCATCTTCCCTCCAAACAGGAGATGCCAACATAGTCTCAGGTGTCCACCTGATACAAGTAGCTCACTCCTCATCATCTCTCTCTTCAATCCATTGTCCAGTCCAATCCATGTCTAATGAGTCCAATGACTTTTTTAATGATAAGTAAAGCACTACTGGAAAAGAAGAATAAAGTGGGAGGCCTCACCCTACCTGATTTTAGAACATATTATAACATTTGGCCACAGTAGTCAAAACAGCCTGGTACTCCTACAACAACAGATTCATAGACCAATGGAACAGATTTGAGAATCCAGACATAAATCCATCCACATATGGGCACTTGATATTTGACTAAGGCACCAAAACAGTTAAATAGGGAAAAGACAGTTTTTTAAACAAATGATGCTGGCATAACTGGATATCCATCTGCAAAAAAATCAAACAAGACCCATACCTCACCCCATGCACAAAAACAAACTCAAAATGGATCAGAGACCTAAATGTAAAATCTAAAATGATAAAGATCATGGAAGAAAAAATAGGGACACTGTTCGGAGCCCTAATACATGGCATAAAGAATATATGAAACATTATTAATAATGCAGAAGAAAAACCAGATAACTGGGAGCTCCTAAAAATCAAACACCTATGCTCATCCAAAGACTTCACCAAAAGAGTTAAAAGATTACCTAGACTGAGGAAAAGTTTTTAGGTATGACATTTCCAATCAGTGCCTGATCCCTAGAATCTACATGATACTGCAAAAATTCAACTACAAAAAGACAAATAACACAATTAAAAAATTGTCAAAAGATATGAACAGACACCTCACTAAAGAAGACATTCAGGTAGCTAACAGATACATGAGGAAATATTCATGGTCGTTACCCATTAGAGAAATGCAGATCAAAACTACAATGACATTTCATCTCACTCCAACAAGGCTGGCATTAATCCAAAAAACACAAAACAAGAAATCTTGGGGATGGTTGGTGGGAATGTAAAATGGTACAACCACTTTTGAAATCAATTTGGCACTTCCTTAAAAAGCTACAAATAGAACTACCATATGATCCAGCAATCCCACTCCTTGGAATATATCCTAGAGAAATAAGAACTTTTACAGGAACAGATATATGCACCCTTATGTTCATTGCAGCACTGTTTAAAATAGCAAAAAGATGGAAGCAACCAAGGTGCCCATCAACGGATGAATGAATAAATAAACTATGGTATATTCACATGACAGAACACTGCGCATTGATAAAGAACAGTGATGAATCTGTGAAACATTTCATAACATGGAGGAACCTGGAAGGCATTATGCTGAGTAAAATTAGTTACAAAAGAATAAGTATTGTATAAGACCACTACTATAAGAACTAAGAAATAGTTTAAACAGAAGAAAATATTCTTTGATGGTTAAGAGAGATGGGAGGGAGGGAGGGAGGGAGGGACGGAAGGAGAGGGGTATTCACTAATTAGATAGTAGATAAGAACTACTTTAGGTGATGGGAAAGACAACACACAATACAGGGAAGGTCAGCACAACTGGACTAAACCAAAAGCAAAGAAGTTTCCTGAATAAACTGAACGCTTTGAAAGTCAGAGTAGCAGGGGCAGGGGTTTGGGGACCATGGTTTCAGGGGACATCTAAGTCAATTGGCATAATAAAATCTATTAAGAAAACATTCTGCATCCCACTTTGGAGATTGGCATCTGGGGTCTTCGGCCCTAGCAAGCGGCCATCTAAGATGCATCAATTGGTCTCAGTCCACCTGGATCAAAGGAGAGTGTAGAACACCAAGGACACAAGGTCATTAAGAGCCCAAGAGACAGAAAGGGCCACATAAACCAGAGACTACATCAGCCTGAGACCAGAAGAACTAGATGGTGCCCAGCTACAACTGATGACTGCCCTGACAGGGAACACAGAGAACCCCTGAGGGAGCAGGAGAGCAGAGGGATGCAGACTCCAAATTCTCGTAAAAAGACCAGACTTAATGGTCTGACTGAGACTAGAAGGACCCTGGTGGTCATGGTCCCCAGACCTTCTGTTGGCCCAGGACAGGAACCAACTCTTCAGACAGGGATTGGACTGGACAATAGGTTGGAGAGGGATGCTGGTGAGGAGTGAGCTTCTTGGATCAGGTGGACACTTGAGACTATGTTGGCATCTCCTGTCTGGAGGGAAGAGGAGAGGGTAGAGAGGGTTAGAAGCTGGAGGAATGGACATGAAAAGAGAGAGTGGAGGGAGAGAGTAGGCTGTCTCATTAGGGGAAGAGCAATTGGGAGTATGTAACAAGGTGTATACAAGTTTTTGTGTGAGAGACTGACTTGATTTGTAAACTTTCGCTTCAAGCACAACAAAAATTAAAAAAAAAAAAGAAAGAAATCAAAAGACGCATTGCATTGGGCAAATCTGCCTCAAAGGACTTCTTTAAAGTGTTGAAAAGGAAATATGTCACCTTGAAGACTAAGGTGTGCCTGACCCAAGGCATTGTGTTTTCAATCGCCTAATATGCATGTGAAAGCTGGACAATGAATAAGGAAGACCAAAAAAGAATTGACACCTTTGAATTGTGGCGTTGGCAAAGAATATTGAATGCACTGCCAAGAGAAGGAACAAATCTGTCTTGGAAGAAGTACAACCAGAAAGCCCCTTAGAAGCAAGGATGGCGAGACTGTGTCTTACATACTTTGGACATGTTGTCAGGAAAGATCAGTTCCTGGAGAAGGACATCATGCTTGGTAAAGTACAGGATCAGCGGAAAAAAAGGAAGACCCTCAAAGAGAGAGATTGACACAGTGGGTGCGACAATGGGCTCCAGGATAGTAACGATTGTAAGGATGGTACAGGACCAGGCAGTGTTTTGTTCTGTGATACATAGGTTGGCTATGAGTCAGAACAGACTTGATGACACCTAACAACAACAATCAATTTGAAAATGATACATTCAGTTCTTTTTTACTCCAATTTACTGAATGCTCTGTAATTCTGGTTGACTCACAGTGCCACAGTATTTCAAATTTATTTTCCTAACTTTTTTCAGATTCTTTGAAATCATCCTACTGAGTGATTTGGATAACTTTTATATACAACTTCCATCAACCTAGTTGCATGGTACATTCAAATATTAACAAAAAAAAAATTAGTCAACCCATTTATTTAAGTCTGATTAGAGCCACTTCATTTCTCACAAAAAGATTTAATAAATATCGAATTATTTTACAAATAGTTGTGTTGACATTTGTAAACATATTCCATTTTCTCATGCTGTACTTGAGTCATATTAAGCCCTGATATCCTCCTTCCTTTTGGGAATGTGAGAGTGGAGAGGCAATTAAGAATAATCCACAGCTGGCTCCAGTCAGGCATGTCCTTTCCATGAACCCTTCCTTTATGATAAAAATCTCACATGAGATGATTCTAGATGATATAATTATCAAGGAAGAGTAAAATTCCCATGTTTCCATATGAGGTTTCATTTCACTGAGAATTAAGTTACCTTGATTAGTGTTTATTTTCCTCGTGCCACACACAAGCAGTTGCACCTAGAAGATATTGCTTGTTTAAGATATTTCTGTTCATTTGTTTAACTTTAAGAGTCTTCTTTGGGACCCAGTCAAGACAGCCAAATTGCATTTGGTTCTTTTTCTGGTCTTTAGGAGCCAATGATGTAACCACCAGGAAGGTAAGTAGCTATAAAAATGAATGTTTCTGCACAAATGAGCTCAAATGCATGACTGCAGGACATCAGGAATGTTCTGGATGAAATATGATGAATATGTTGTTGCTTCTAAGATTTTGTGGAAACTCTGGTGACATAGTGGTTAAGTGCTATGGCTGCTAACCAAAGGGTCAGCAGTTAGAATCTGCCAGGCGCTCCTTGGAAACTCTATGGGGCAGTTCTACTCTGTCCTATAGGGTCGCCATGAGTAGGAATCACCTCGACGGCACTGGGTTTGGTTTGGTTTTTTGGTTCTAAGATTTTGCAGGTAAGGATAAATTTTCTTAATCTTTTTATTCCCATAAATGATTGTCTAATCAAATATACATTATTCTATTTTAAACACCATTGTAGAAGCAACCTTCTGTATGTTCCTGCTATGAACATATTTTACATTTTGTTTGATTATTACTGTTCTAGTCCTACCCTTCTAAGAACCAATCCTTTTGAAATCCTCACCTGCTCTTCATATTAGGTTTCTAACTTACTCTTCTTACATTAATAACAAAATATTAATATCTATATTTATAAATTTATCACTTCAACATGACAGGTAAATTATCTAGCCTGATGTATGGATTCAATAGATAATAAGTAACATATTTATATTTTCTTACTATTTTAAATAACTTTCGCATGCCATGTGAGGCAGGCAGTGCAGGAATTATCTATATTTTAATTTCAGGAAGGTAAATTGCTTACTTAGATGCATACCCCCAATAGCATATAAACACTGAAATTCAACCTAGTGTTTGTGAATTCACAATGAAACTGAAAGGGAAACAAAAAGAGGTAGCATAGAAAGAAAGAAGACGGGAAGGAAGGAAACGTATCTGAGCAAACTGTCTAGAAGCTTGGAGTGAGTAAAGAAGGCAGGTAGAAGAAATAGCAATATTTGTTAGTATTGGCTTTGTTTCATCCATTGTCAGAAGTAAGTTTCATACGTATGTGTGTGTGTATATATATATATGTATATTCTTTCCAGATGAGGGTCATCATCCCATTTTGTGGGTGAGTAAATCAAGGCTACGGAAAGTAAAGAAGCATTCTTAAAGTCATCAGCCAATTAAGGGCAGAGTGGGATTACAAATACAAATCTGCCTAATTAAAAAGCCAACATTGTATCAATGATATTTCCCTTAACGTTATAATGGCTCCCACTTTATACTTACAATGTAAGCATTGCTGGACAGTATAAAATACCTATTTGATTCCTGAGTTTCCTATACAAAAAAGTAATGATGAAAGTGGTGAGAAATTTAAAGTATTGAACACTACAAACACTCTGGGCTGTACCATACATAATACGACATGAACAATTGACTTCGTTCTCCAAAAGTAAAAGATAAGAAATATTAGACAGTAAATTTAAATCTATTAGCCAGCAAAACATGTGAAAATAGTAGCCCAACCACTCCTGACTGTCTACTGTGTTAGCATCATAATCACTATTCAGAGACTGATGCTGAGTTTGTGCCATTGAGAATGGGTGAAAACAGGAGCACCAACTGGTCTCAAAGGCATTTAAACCCCTACTGAGAACTGGAGCTAATCATTTTATCTTACTTATTTGGAATTTATTATAATTTTTGATCAATTTACATTTAAAATTTTAAACATTACATAATTCTCTTTGACATATTTCATGCACTAAATACATAGCTGGAATATAAGCTTATCAATTTATCTGACTTATTACAAGAAAGGAATCCTGGTGATGTAGCGGATTCCAACCTGGCTGCTAACCAAAAGGCCGACAGTTCAAATCCACCAGCCACTCCTTGGAAGCCCTTATGGGGCAGCTCTCCTCTGTCCTATAGAGTCGGTATGAGTTGGAATCAACTTGATGACAACAGGTTTGGTTTAGTTTTTTTTAACACAAGAAAAATCTAAATGTTAACATCATTTTTGGTGAATTTATATTTTGAAATTAAAAAAAAATGTATATATCTAAAAAAAGCATAGATAGATTGTAACTTGTTTTACAAATGTTGAAATTAAGTTTTATAGTCAGTAAGTGTCAATGAAGGAAGTAAAACCCAGGTAATTGAAACTTGATTCTAAATCCCATTCTGTCTCCACAAAAATGTAATTACTTTTTAATCATGCCTGAACTCTGACTGGACAAGAATATAATAAAAGAAAAAAACAACAGCAAATAAAATGAAACACTGTTTTAAGTGTTAAGGTAGAGAAATAAGAAAGACATTTAAAAGTAAATAACAAGGCTTCAACAACAGGTAAAGAGCGCAATAAGGCAGTAAACATGTTGAGTCGACAATAGTGACCATAGTGCTATAAAAAAATATATATATATATAGGATGTTAAAAAAAAAAAAAAGACTTCACAGGGACACACAGTGATCAGTATCACATAAAATGGTGGTGGGACTAGAACTTGGGTTTACAGCACTGTGAAGATTTTCACAGCTATTTAGGAAGTGGTAAAGGGAAAAGTAATGCATTCAGAATGGGAAGAGCTGTGAGCAAAGCTATGTTTATGTAATGATTTAAGCATTTTTTCTACAGCATGGGACTTGTAAAATGATTTATTGCATTAAAATAATACTTGAATGACATGGACAACTAGTTTAATTCCAATAAATCAGAAATTGCAGTACCTGCTAAAGGTAAAAGCTTCTGGATGCACATTTTGAAGCATCTAGCTATTTTATTTCGGTGTCAAGATGCTCCTCTCTTTTACATAACGCTGGTAACCTCTGCTGCACTTATTTTTTATTCTTTGTTTTCCGTTTAGTATCTGTCATGACAATAGATATCTATTGACTTATTCTGCTGTTTAATGTGTTTTTATTTGTTTTTGTCTTTTTTAACCATCCGAATTATTACATTAAACATTTACCTACAAGTACACCTATAGTTATGGAACATATTTGTTGTTGAAACTTTCATGTCAAAATATTTTTTGATTCAGTATTCTCTAGCCACAATAGTCCCTCCAACTCTTTAAACCATTGGAACATCACTTTATAATTTGAAATGTAATGGTATACACATTATTACACACCTGATTGTTGTCTTAAGCCACATTAAAAAAAAAAACATAGTGGTGAAAAATTTATATAGAGACGATGATTTGATGAAATAGTGGTTTGCCTAATAATAAAACTTAACATTTTTATAAGATTTTTCACTGTAATTTTCAAGGAGAGATTTGGAGCCAATTCTTGAACAATGCTCTTGGCAGGCTGAAGAATTTTTACCTTAGTAGAAGGTGAAGAGCAGTGGCAAATATTGAGACAAAGCTGTCTTTCTTCCTGTGCTGAGATGAAGGTCCGTGTTGCTGTGTGGAACTGCATCAGGTAGAGAATTTCTAAAGGGAGCCAAGACCCACTATGCAATTTCTTCATCCTTAGAGTTAAATAACCATAAGAATATTTCCTATACTTCAATTTATTCTTGAACATTGAGTGAATGGTCAAAAAAATGAATGATATTGGGTAATATTTGTGAGAAAACTACATGTAGAATGTTCATTATACGTACACAGAACTCTGGGTATATGGAGCAAGAAAAATATCTACAAAAAATATGAATTAATTAAGAGAATTAGATTCTGGCAACCAACACAGAACCAATATGCACTTATGTCTTCAGTGATGTTCAATAGCCAATGCCTTTATTTTTAACTGACTTGCTTACAGAGCTGTGTTTTGTTCTAGAGATCGGTGTTATGAAGGCAAGTGGGACTTGCTGAGGCACCGCAAATGCACTCAGTGTGATTGTGTGTATTCAACTGGGGATCCGTCACCAACACTGTTGGGAAACTGCTGGTAAGTAAGCACTTTTATTCAACCTATTTCTGACTAAAAGAGCCAGTCCCCAAAATATACTAAAAGGTGGATGTCATGGATTGTATTATGTCCCCCCCGAAATGTGTGTACCAAGTTGGTTAGGCCATGATTCCCAGTGTTCTGTAGTTGTCCTCCATTTTGTGATTGTAATTTTATGTTAAAGAGGATTAGGGTGGGATTGTAACAAAAACATTACTAACAATGTACAAGTACCCAAAGAGAAATTAGATAACTCCTAAAAATCAAACACTTATGCTCATCCAAAGTCTTCACCAGGAGAGTTAACTGATTGCCTACAGACTGGGAAACAGTTTTTAGCTATAACATTTCTGATCAGCATCTGAACTCTAAAATCTACATGATATTGCAAAAACTCAATAACAAAAAGACAAATAATCCATTTAAAAAATGGGCAAAGGATAGGAATAGGCACTTCAACGAAGAAGACATTCAGGCAGGTAACAGATACATGAGGAAATGCTCACAATCATTAGCCATTAGAGAAATGTAAATCAAAACTACAATGAGATACCATCTCACTCCAACAAGGCTGCCATTAATCCCAAATCACAAAATAATAAATGTTGGAGAGGTTGTAGAGAGACTGGAACACTTATTCACTGCTGGTGGGAATTTAAAATGGTGCAGCCACTTTGAAAATCAATCTGGCACTTCCTTAAAAAGGTAGAAATAGAACTACCATAGGATATGGCAATCCCACTCCTTGGAATATATCTTAGAGAAATAAGAGCTTTTATATGAACAGATACATGTACAACCATGTTCATTGCAGCACTGTTTACAATAGCAAGAAGATTAAAGTAACCAAGGTGCCCATCAACAGATGAATGGATAAATAAATTGTGGTACATTCACACGATGGAATACTTCACATAGATCAAGAACAATGATGAATCCGTGAAATATTTCATAGCTTGGAGGAATCTGGAGGGCATTATGCTGAGTGAAATTAGTCAGTTGCAAAAGGACGAATATTGTATGAGACCACTATTATAAGAACTCAAGAAATAGTTTAAACAGAGAAGAAAATATTCTTTGATGGTTATGAGGGTGGGGAGAAAGGGAGGGAGAAGGATATTTGCAAATTAGATAGTAGACAAGAACTATTTTAGGTGAAGGGAATGACAACATACAATAAAGGAGAGGTCAGCATAACTGGACTAAACCAAAAGCAGTTTCCTGAATAAACCAAATGCTCCAAAGGCCAGAGTAGCAGGGGCAGCAGTTGGGGGACCATGTTTTCAAGGGACATCTAGGTCAATTGACATAATAAAATCTATTAAGAAAACATTCTGCATCCCACTTTGGTGAGTGGCATCTGCAGTCTTAAAAACACTATCAAGCGGCCATCTAAGATGCATCAATTGGTCTCAACCCACCTGGAGCAAAGGAGAATGAAGAACACCAAAGATACAAGGTAATTATGAGTCCAAAAGACAGAAATGGCCACGTAAATCCAAGACTACATCAGCCTGAGACCGGAAGAACTAGATGGTGCCCATCTACAACCGAAGACTGCCCCGACAGGGAACGAAACAGAGCATCCCTGACGGAGCACGAGAACAGTGAGATGCAGACCTCAAAGTCTCATAAAAAAATCAGACTTAATGATCTGACTGAGACTAGAGGAACCCTGGAGGTCACGGTCCCCAGACCTTCTATTGGCCCACGGCTGGAACCATTCCCAAAGCCAACTCTTCAGACAGGGATTGGACTGGATTATAGGATAGAATATGATAGTGGTGAGGAGTGACCTTCTGGTCTCAAGTGGACACATAAGACTATGTGGGCAGCTCCCGTTTGGAGGGGAGATGAGAAGGCAGAGGGGGACAGAAAGTGGCTGAATGGACACGGGGAATACAGGGCTGAGAGAAGGAGTGTGCTGTCTCATTAGTGGGAGAGGAACTAGGAGCACATAGCAAGCTGTATACTAATTTTTGTATGAGAGATTGACTTGATTTGTAAAGTTTCACTTAAAGCACACACACACAAAAGATGCAAAGAATACACAGAGTCACAGTACCAAAAGAAATGGTCGACTCTCAGTTGCTTCATGAGGTGGCATATGATGAAGAACTGGTAGTAGTGAAGTAAGAAGTCCAAGCTACACTGAAGGCACTGGCGAAAAACAAGGCTCCAGGAGCTGAGAGAATACCCACTGAGTTGTTTCAACAAACAGATGCAGCCCTGTACATGCCCACTCCACTATGCAAAGAAATTTGGAAGCTAGCTACCTGGCCAACAGACTGCAAGAGATGCATGTTTGTGTCCATTCCAAAGAAAAGCAATCCAACAGATTGTGGAAGTTATCAAATGTAAATCATAGTATTAGTAAATATGGTAAACAAACAGACAAACTATCTACTCCACAGTGAATATGACATTCTATCCCCAGGAGATCTAGTGAGTTTATGATGTTGTTGTTAGGTGCTGTTGGGTCAGTTCCAACTCATAGAGACCCTGTGTACAACAGAACGGAACAGTGCCCAGCCCTGGGCCTTTCTCATTGCTGTGTCTGAGCCCACTGTTGCAGCCACCGTCTCAATCTGTCTCATTGAGGATCTTTGTCTTTTTCACTGACCCTCTACTTTACCAAGCACGATGTCTTTTTCCAGGGACTGATTCCTCCCGATAATATGTCCAGAGTACGTGAGACCAAGTCTTGCCACCCACCTTTCTAAGGAGCATTCTGGCTGTACTTCTTCCAAGACAGGTGTGTTCATTCTTCTAGCAGTCCATGGTATATTCATTATTCTTCACCAACAACATAATTCAAGTTTCAGTTCTTTTGTCTCCCTTATTCATTGTCCAGCTTTAGCTGCACATGATGCGACTGAAAATATCATGGCTTGGTTCAGGCACACCTTAGTCCTCAAAGTGACATCTTCGATTTTTAACACTTTAAAGAGGTCTTTTGTAGCAGATTTGCCCAATAAAATATGTCATTTGATTTCTCGAAGTCTGCTTCCACGGGTGTTGATTGTGGATCCAAGTAAAATGAAATCCTTGGCGACTTCAGTATTTTCTCTCTTTATTGTGATTTTTTTATTGTTCCAGTTGTGAGGATTTTTGTTTTCTTTATGTTGAAGTGTAATCCATACTGAAGGCTGAAGTCTTTGATCCTCATCAGTAAGTGCTTCAAGTCCTCTTCACTTTCAGTAAGCAAGGTTGTGTCATCTGCATGTCTAGGCTGTTAATGAGTCTTCCTCCAATCCTGGTGCCCCTTCTTCTTCATATGATCCAGCTTCTTGGACTGTATGGATTATATGTTTTTTTAAAGACACTGAGTTTTTGGTAATTTACTATGGCAGCCCTAGAAAATGAATACAGAGCCCTTCACCAAGAACAAGTCAAGTTAGCACCAAAAATGCTCCTGTAAGTGTAGCCACGTAGCATGAGACATGGCAGTTTTAAAAAGTATGAAGTAAAACTCTCAGCTTTGACAAAGAAAGGGCTCCTCTAAGTCCAAGTTCTAAGTCCATTGCTGTTGGGTCAATTCTATCTCATAGCGACCCTTAACGACAGAGTAGAATTGACCCATAGGGTTTCCAAGGAGTGGCTGGTAGATTCGAACTGCTTGAATAAGTATTGTGAAAAAATACAACCCTGACACACAACTTTTCTGAGCTTAGTATTAAAACAAAACAAAACAAAAGTCGCTATTGAGTGGATTCTCACTCATAGGGACCCTATAAGACAGAGTGGAGCTTCCCCACAGGGCTTCCAAGGAGCGACTGGTAGATTCAAACTGCAGACCTTTTGGTAGCACCCAAATGCATAACCACTGCACCACCAGCGGCTTTCAAATCAGCTATAGGCTGATGATCTTCAAATTCTTAGAACCCAGAAAACTACTCTACCTCAGAGTGGTATCCACAGCTGGGAACTGTTCTCCACACTTGGATGACCTCAGACATCCAAATCTAACATGTACAGAAAAAAATCTTTTGGTCATTTTCTCAAGCTTGTTCCTCCATGGTTTTCCACATGGTAGAGAATGGCTTTGGTGACCATGCGCTCATGGTAGCCTGAATTCTAGAAGTCACCTTTGATTCTCCATTCCCCTCATCCCATACGTCTGATTGACCACCAATTCTTGGCAGCTCAAGCTCCACAGTACACCTCAAGCCTGCCCACTGTTCCCACCTGCACTTCCACCATCACTCCTCACCCTGACCACTGCAGAAGCATCCTGACCGGTCCTCTGTATTTGCTGTCTTCAAGTTCTCCTGGGCTACAGTTAATTCCTGGGACACATTCTTTCTGAAGACCATTGAACAATAGAAGGAGAAGGGCATTTAGTTGTATGCTACCTCCTCCGCTTGAGCTGCATGCCCCTCAGAAATCACTTTTCAGTGTGCAGTCTATAATGTCTCTATCCCAATTTCCTGTCTTTGGCCGCACTGCTTTGATAGCGTGCATGCATATGTGCTTCAGGGGTCATGTAGGCAGATGCTTGGAGGAATTTTTCTTAGTACAATCATGGTTGTGTGCCATCAAGAGATTCTGACTCATATCAACCCTGTATGACAACTTAGAACTGCCTCACAAGGTTTCCTAGGTTGCAGTCTTTATGGCGCAGCCCTGGTGGCACCGTGGTTAAGAGCTCGGCTGCTAACCAAAGGGTGGACAGTTCGAATCCGCCAGTTTGTTATTTGCAGAAAGACATGGCAGTCTGCTTCTGTAAAGACTTATAGTCTTAGAAACCCTGTGGGGCAGTTCTACTCTGCCCTATAGGGTCACTATGAGTCGGAATTGATTCAATAGCAACTGGTTTGGATTTTGTTTGGTTAGAATCTTTATGGGAGCCCATCTCCAGATCTTTTCAACCCCTGAGCTGGTGGGTTCCAACGGCCCACCTTTCAGTTAGCCAAGCACTTAACCGTTGCACCTCCAATACTTAACTCTGCACGCGAGAGGGCCCTCTCCTGACGTCTCCCGTCTCCTCACCCCGCACACCTTGGCGTTGTCTTGCTTCTAGACCCCACCCTCCCCTCTGGAGGCCCAACCCCCCCACGCCCGCCCCCCACACCCGGGCCGCTGGGCGGGGCCGGCAGCCATGTTCCTCCCCGTCCAGCCAGTTACTCACAGAAGCGCTGGGACGGGTGGTGAGGGGCCCGGGCGGGATGGCGGCCTTACAGCGGACGGTGTTCGTGCTGCTTTCCCTGCCATGGTTTCTGAAAGGTAGGAAACTCCGGCAGCTGGGTGCAGGGACCCGCTCCCAGACTGAACAAGCCCGGCCCCTCGAAGGTGTGGAGGGAAGGCGCCAGGAGGGCGGGTCCCAGTCCCAGCAGCCCGTGGGCTCCAGAGGTTGGGGAGTCCGGACGTTGGGTTAGCAGCTGGCATCGCCACCTCCGGGGTACCCTGTCCCGAGTGATCCCCAGGGGCGGATGCGGCGCGGGGCCGGGCGGACGCAGCCACTCTAAGGGCTGCGAGAGGGAGCCTCTGGCCCGGGAGACGCAGCTGGTCTGCGAAATTTCATCCCCATGGATTTGTGGCGGGGGGGGGGGGGTCCAGCCGGGTCCAGCCGCGGGATCCAGCTGCGGAGTGCCCTCGGGCCTGGGGGCTTGAAGGGCTTGGGGAGAAAGGCCGTGTCCAGGGCTGCGCCCGGGTCCCTCCTCTGCGCGGGGCGGGTTTGCGGGCCAAGCTGGGTGATGGGCTCCTGCCCCCCCCGCCCCCCACCTGCTCCCTGTGCCGGGGGGAAACCAAGGCCCAGAGTTCGCCGGGGGGGGGGGGTGAGACTCCAGACTGAGGACGGGGCACTCGCCCCGGTTCGTCGTCCCACCCCCACCAGACTCCGTAGGGTGCCAGGGGCGGGGAGAGAGCGATCCCCCGCCCAAGGCCCCGCTGCCCCTAACTGTTTTGGGCGCTGTGCCTGGGAGGCTGAGGCACCCCGCGCCCGCGCCCGGCTGGTCTACTCTCGGGGCTGGGGCGTCGGCGCGGCCCCGGCCCCACCTGGAAAGGAAGGGGTCCTGGGAATCTGTGGAGCAGCGCGGGGATCCTACTCCTTGTGGAAGCAGCAGGGATTCAGTGTGTGTTAACAGTGTGGATGCCGGGTCCCGCTCCCCCTCTGGGTGGCGGGGGTGGGGGTAGCAGGAAGGGGTCCTGAGCGCCCATGTTGTTTGTTAACTTAAACGTTTGTGCGGCGCTGTGTAGCGGTAGCTGTGGACGCGGTCTCTGGTGCTGAGGGGATTTGAGGGTTCCTCAAACTGGTGGGATTTGGAGCCTCTACCCTGGTGGCAGTGGGTTCAGTGGGTTACCCTGGTGGCGTAGTGGTTAAGTGCTAAGGCTGCTAGCCAAAAGGTTGGCAGTTTGAATCCACCAGGCGCTCCTTGGAAACTCTGTGGGGCAGTTCTACTCTGTCCTATAGGGTCGCTATGAGTCAGAATTGACTCGATGGCAACGGGTGTGGTTTTTTTTTTTAGGTTGGAGATTAGGTGTCTCTCGGGCTGACATTTGAAGGTCTGGAGCTGACGGTTTATGAGGGCTTGTAAGGGTTTTAAGCGCTCCGGCCATGGGCACCAACCCGATCTTCCAGCCCCTGCGGACGGACCGCCCCCCCCCGGGGGGGGGATTGGCTGCTCTGGGACCCTGAGCCCAGAGGGCGGTGAGAAGCTGACAAACGTGAGTGATGCCCTGCAGGCTCCAGTCGGCGGGGCAGCCCTGCTCACACGGTCTCAATACGGGCAGTCGGCTTCGTGCCTGGGGGGTGGTTTCCGAATGTTTCCTCGTGCCCCCCGCCCCGTGCGGGGCGACAACTCTCCCCTGGGCAGGGACCTAGTAGAGGCCTGCAGGGCATCAGGGTGTGGAGGGGCAGAGCTTGGGCGGGGAGGGTGCGGCCCTGCAGGTTCCTGTACATGACCACGGCAGGGGGGTGCGGGTCGTGAAGGCTGGGCCTGGTCGAGGACCCACTAGGTCTTGCAGAAGGAGTGGGTTAGGATAATCATAGCATTAATAGGAGTATTGAGAGAACGCCCTGGGGCGTTGGGTCCCTCGGGAAGAAAAGCTTCTGCTGTCGCCACTGCAGCGGTACCCAGGTCGGTCCCGGCTTAGGTCCAGGAGGTTCCCATGCTCGGAGGGCCTGGTGGGCAGAACAGAACCGGCGGTGCGCACGCCCTCTCGCAGCCTTGCGCCGAATCGCTGAGGTTCAGTGTCAGGTGATTCTAAGCCATGGTTTTGGAACTCAATAGTGAAGCAGAGCAAATAAATGATGCAGTGCCTTGATGGGACCGGTGGAGACACCAAGAAGCAAAGCACAGCTGAAACTTCAAAATTCCACTGAGTGTTAGTAGGATTTGGAGGGAGAAAATAGACGGAGAGTCGAGAGGCCCAGAGATGCAGAAGGGTTAGAGGATTAGGGTTAGGGGTTAGGGTTTGGTGTTAGGGGTTCAGGTTGGGGGGTTAGAGGTTTGGGAGTTAGGTTTAGGGGTATAGGTTTTAGGTGGCTGGGGGTTGGGGTTAGGGCTGGGGTTACTAGGCTAGGGCACAAGTGGTTTAGGGTTATGGTTAGGGTTAGAGTGAGGCTGAGGTTGATTCCCAGTCTTGTGTACCGTCTCTTCCTTCACCAGAGTTACCACATATCTGTCGTTTGGTTGGAAACCCTGATGGCATAGTGGTTAAGACCCACCAGTGCTAACCAAAGGTCTGCAGTTCGAATCCACCAGGTGCTCCTTGGAAACTCTATGGGGCAGTTCTAATCTGTCCTATAGGGTCTCTATGAGCTGGAATCAACTCGACGGCGGTGGTTTGTTTTTTTTGGTTATTGTTCAGTTAGCTTTTCTCTACCCACTCTCCGTCTGCCTGGTGAACATCAAGGATTGTTTCTGTGTGTAAATGTTTTCATGAGTTTTTATGATAGTGGTCTCTTAGTGTATATGTCGTTTTGTGATTGACTTAGCATGATGCGCTCCAGATTCATCCATGGTGTGAGATGTTTCGGAGATTCATCATTGGTCTTCATTGTCGTGTAGTGTTCCACTGTGTGTATGTACCGTAGTTTGTTTATCCATTCCTCCGTGGATGAGCACTTAGGTTGTTTCCATCTTTTTGCTACCGTGAATAATGTCGCAGTGAACACGGGTGTGCATATGTCTATTCCTGTGACTGCTCATGGAAACCCTGGTGGCTAGTGGTTAAGTGCTACGGCTGCTAACAAAAAGGGTTAGGGTTTGAGGTTCGGGGTGTTAGGGTTAGGGTTGTTAGAGTTCTGGTTGTTAGGGTTTGGGGTTAGGGGTTGGGGTTAGGGTTTTGGGGTTAGGGATGTTAGGGTTAGGGTTGTTAGGGTTTGGGTTAGGGTTTTTCGGTTGGGGTTAGGTGTTAGGGTTAGGTTTAGGGTTTGAGGTTAGAGTTTGGATTTACAGGTTAGGTGTTAGGGGTTGCAGTTTGGGGTTTACAGTTTTGGGGGTTTAGGGTTTTGGGGTTTAGTCGGTAGGGTTTGGGTTAGGTTTTAGGGGTCAGGATTTAGGTTTAGGGTTGGGGTTGGTGTTGGGTTTGTTTGGGATATATGGTTTGGGGTAAGAGGGTGGGTGTTAGAGGTTTGGGGGTTAGAGATTGAGGGAGTTAGAGGGTGAGGGGTTAGAGGGTGAGGGGGTTAGAGGTTGAGAAGATTATAGAGTGAGGGAGTGAGAAGGTGAGGGTGTGAGGGGGTGAAGGTTAGGGTTTAGGGTTAGAGGGTTTAGGCTTAGGGTTCAGAGGCTTAGGGTTAGGGGGTTAGGGTTTCAGAGTTCAGAGGTTGGGGTTGGTGTTGTGGTTAGGGTTAGAGAGTTAGGGTTAGAGGGTTAGGGTTGGAGGTTTAGGGTTAGAAGATTAGGGGTATGGTTTAGAGGTTTAGGGTTAGGGGTTAGGGCTAGGGTTTAGGGGTTCAGGTTTAGGGGTGTGGGATGGGTCTGGGGTAAGGTTTTAGGGTTTAGGGTTAGAGGGTTATGTTTAGGGCTTAAGGCTTAGAGTTTAGGGTTTCAGGACTTAGGGTTTAGGGCTTAGGGCTTAGAGCCTAGGGTTTAGGACTTAAGGTTTAGGGTTTAAGGCTTAGAGTGAGGGTTAGGGCTGGGGGCTGGGGTTAGGGTTTAGGGTTTAGTGTTAGGGTATTAGGGTTAGAGGGTTAGATGGTTTAGCGTTTAAGTTTAGGGTTTAGGGGTTAGGGTTAAGGGTGTTAGTGTTTAGGGTTTTGGCATTTAGGGTGTTAGGGTTGAATGTGTTAGGGCTAAGGGTGTTAGGGTTTTGTGTGTTAGGGTTTTAAGTGTTAGGGTTTACAGTTTAGGGTTAAGTGATAGGGTTAGGCTTAGACTCATTCTTAGGTTTAGGGCTAGGGATTTGAAGTTTAGGGTTTGGCGTTGGGTTTGGGGGTTGGGGTTAGGTTTAGGGCTAGGATTAGAGGGCTAGGGTTAGAGGGTTAGAGTTAGAGGGTTAGGGTTTCAGGTTAGCGTTAGAGGGTTAGGGTTCGAGTGTTAGGGTTAGGGTTAGGGTCGTTAAGGTTAGGGTGGTTAGGGGTTAGGTGTTAGGATTTAGGGTTTAGGGTATAGGGGTTAGAGTTTGGGTTAGGGTTAGAGTTTAGGGCCTTGGGGGTTAGGACCTAAGGGCTTAGGGTCTTAGGGGCTTTGGGACTTAGGGCTTAGGGGCTAGAGTTAGAGGGCTAAGGCCAGAAGGCCAGGGTTATGGTTTGATTCCTGGCTGGCAATTTTTTTCCTTCAATATTTTGTATAAGTCATCCCATTGCCTTCTTGCCTCCATGATTTCTGCTGAGTAGTCCAAGTTTATCATTATTTACTCTCCTTTGTTGGTGACTTCCTTTATCCCTAGCCTCTCTTAAAATTCTCTTTATGTTTGATTTTGGCAAGTTTGATTATTATATGTCTCGGTCACTTTCTTTTGAGATCACCTTATGTGGAATTTGATGAGCATCTTTCATGATATCAGGGAAGTTTTCTGCCAACGAATCTTCAACAGTTCCCTGTGTATTTTCTGTTACCCCTCCCTGTTCTGGTACTGCAATCACTCATAGTTATTTCTCTTGATAAAGTCCCACATGATTCTTTGGATTTCTTCATTTAAAATTCTTTTATCTGGTTTCTTTTCAAATATATTGGTCCCAAGAGTTTTATCTTCAATCTCAGTAATTCTGCCTTCCAGTTCTTCAATTGTGCTCTTCTTACTTTATATCGAGTTTTCTAACTCTGTAATTTTATTGTTAATCTTCTGAATTTCTGATTGCAGTCTCTCTATGGTTTCTTGCAGCTTATTAAATTTTTAATTATGTGCTTGAGTAACCTTTTTAATTTCTTCAGCTGCTTTATCTTTGTGTTCCTTGGCTTGTTCTGTATTTTGCCTCATCTCCTTCCTGATATCTTTGAGAGTTCTGTATATTAATCTTTTGTATTCTGTATCCGGTAATTCCAGGATTGCACCTTCATCGAGAAGATTCCTTGAGTCTTAGTTCTGAGAGCTTGTTGAAGCAATCATGGGTCAGCTTCTTTTTTTTTATTTTAATAATTTTTATTGTGTTTTAAGTGAAAGTTTACAAATCAAGCCAGTCTCTCACATAAAAACTTATACACAACTTGTTACATATTCCCAATTACTTTCCCCCCAATGGGACAGCCCACTCCCTCCTTCCACTCTTTCTTTCCGTGACCATTTTGCCAGTTTCTAAGCCCCTCTACCCACCCATCTCCCTTCCAGGCAGGAGATGCCAACATAGTCTCAAGTGTCCACCCAAACCAAGTAGCTCACGCCTCACCAGCATCCCTCTCCAACCCATTGTCTAGTCCAACCCATGTCTGATGAACTGGCTTTGGGGATGGTTCCCGTAGTGGGTAAATGGAAGGTGTGGGGGCCATGATCACTGGGGTCCTTCCAGTCTCAGTCAGACCATTAAGTCTGGTCTTTTTATGAGAATTTTGGGTCTGCATCCCACTGTTCTGCTCCCTCAAGGGATCTCTGTTATGTTCCCTGTCAGGGCAGTCATTGGTTGTGGCCCGGCACTGTCTAGTTCTTCTGATCTCAGGATGATGTAGTCTCTAGTTCATGTAGTCCTTTCTGTCTCTTGGTCTCGTTATTATCGTATGTTCTTGGTGTTCTCCATTCTCCCTTGATCCAGGTGGGTTGAGAATCATTGATGCATCTGAGATGGCTGCTTGCTAGCATTTAAGATCCCAGATGCCACTCTTCAAAGTGGGATGCAGAATGTTTTCTTAATAGATTTTATTATGCCAGTTGACTTAGATGTCCCCTAAAACCATGGTCCCCAAACCTCTGCCCCTGCTTTGCTGACCTTCGAAGCATTCAGTTTATTCAGGAAACTTCTTTGCTTTGGTTTAGTCCAGTTGTGCTGATCTCCACTGTGTTGAGTGTTGCTCTTCCATTCACCGAAAGTAGTTCTTGTCTATCTCTTTAGTAAATACCCCTCTCCTACCCTCCCTGCCTCCCCCCCTCATAACAACAAAGGAATATGTTCTTCTCAGTTTAAACTATTTCTCAAGATCTTATAATAGTGGTCTTATACAATATTTGACCTTTTGCTACTAATTTCACTCAGCATAATGCCTTCCAGGTTTCTCCATGTTATGAAGTGTTTCACAGATTCGTCACTGTTCTTTGTTGATGTGCAGTATTCCATTGTGTGAATATACCATAATTTATTTATCCATTCATCCATTGATGGGCACCTTGGTTGGTTCCATCTTTTTGCTATTGTAAACAGTGCTGCAATAAACGTGGAAGTGCATGTATCTATTTGTGTAAAGGCTCTTATTTCTCTAGGATATATTCCGAGGAGTGGGATTGCTGGGTTGTATGGTAGTTCTATTTCTAGCTTTTTAAGGAAGCACCAAATTGATTTCCAACGTGGTTGTATACCATTTTACATTCCCACCAGCAGAGTATAAGTGTTCCAGTCTCTCCACAGCCTCTCCAACATTTATTTTTTTGTGTGTTTTGGCTTAATGCCAGCCTTGTTGGAGTGAGATGGAATCTCATTGTAGTTTTGATTTGCATTTCTCTAATGGCTAATGATCGAGAGCATTTCCTTATGTATCTGTTAGCTGCCTGAATGTCTTCTTTAGTGAAGTGTCTGTTCATATCCTTTGCCCATTTTTTAATTGGGGTGTTTGTCTTTTTGTGGTTGAGTTTTAGCAGAGTCATGTAGGTTTTAGAGATCAGGCACCGGGTGGAGATGCCTTAGCTGAAAACTTTTTCCCAGTCTGTAGGTGGTCTTTTTACTCTTTTGGTGAAGTCTTTAGATGAGCATAGGTGTTTGATTTTTAGGAGCTCCCAGTTATCTGGTTTCTCTTCATCATTTTTGGTAATGTTTTGTATTCTGTTTATGCCATGTATTAGGTCTCCTAATGTTGTCCCTATTTTTTCTTCCATGATCTTTATCGTTTTAGATTTTATGTTTAGGTCTTTGATCCATTTGGAGTTAGTTTTTTGCATGGTGTGTGGTATGGGTCCTGTTTCATTTTTTGGAGGTGGCTATACAGTTACGCCAGCACCTTTTGTTAAAAAGACTATCTTCTCCCCAATTAACTGACACTGGGTCTTTGGCAAATATCAGCTGCTCATATGTGGATGGATTTATATCTGGATTCTCAATATTGTTCCATTGGTCTATGTGTCTGTTGTTGTACCAGTACCAGGCTGTTTTGACTACTGTGACAGTATAATTTGTTCTAATATCAGGCAGAGTGAGTCCTCCCACTTTGTTCTTTTTCAGTAATGCTTTACTTATCCGCGACTTCTTTCCCTTCCATATGAAGTTGGTGATTTGTTTCTCCATCTGTTTAAAAAATGTCATTGGAATTTGGATCGGAAGTGCATTGTATCTATAGATGGCTTTTGATAGAATGGACAATTTTACAATGTTGTCTTCCTATCCACGAGCAAGATATGTTTTTCCAATTATGTAGGTCCCTTTTGTTTTTTTTGCAGTAGTACCTTGTAGTTTTCTTGGTATAGCTCTTTTACATTTTTGGTAAGGTTTATTCCTAAGTATTTTATCTTCTTGGGGGCTGCTGTGAATGGTATTCATTTGATGATTTCCTCTTCAATGTTCTTTTTGTTGATATAGAGGAATCCAACTGATTTTGTGTGTTTGTATTGTAATCTGAAACTTTGCTGAACCCTTCTATTAGTTTTCTTGAGGATTCCTCAGGGTTTTCTGTGTATAAGATAATGTCTTTGGAAATAGAGATAATTTTATTTCTTCCTTACCAGTCTGGATGCCCTTTATTTCTTTGTCTAGCCCAGTTGCTCTGGCTAGGACCTCTAGCACAATGCTGAGTAAGAGCAGTGATAAAGGGGATCCTTGTCTGTTTCCCGTTCTCAAGGGAAATGCTTTCAGGCTCTCTCCATTTAGGATGATGCTGGGTATTGGCTTTGTATCAATACCCTTTATTATGTTGAGGAATTTTCCTTCTATTCCTATTTTGCTGAGAGTTTTTATCATGAGTGGGTGTTGGACTTTGTCAAATGCCTTTTCTGTATCAATTGATAAAATTATGTGGTTCTTGTCCTTTTTTTATGTGGTGGATTACGTTAATTGTTTTTCTAATATTGAAGCAACCTTGCATACCTGGTATAAATCCTACTTGGTTATGGTGGATTATTTTTTTGAAATGTTGTTGAATTCTACTGGCTCCAATTTTGTTGAGGATTTTTGCATCTATGTTCATGAGGGACATAGGTCTGTAATTTTCTTTTTTTGTGTTGTCTTTAGCTGGTTTTGGTATCAGGGTTATGCTGGCTTCATAGAAGAAGTTAGGTAGTATTCTGTCCTTTTCTATGCTTTGAAATACCTTCAGTAGTAGTGGTAAGTCTTCCCTGAAAGTTTGGTAGAACTTTGCAGTGAAGCCATCAGGGCCAGGGCTTTTTTTTGTTGGGAGTGTTTTGATTACCTTTTCAATCTCTTTTTTTGTTATGGGTCTATTTAGTTGTTCTACTTCAGTTTGTGTTAGTTTAGGTATGCAGTGTGTTTCTAGGAATTCATCCATTTTTTCTAGGTTTTCAAATTTGTTGGAATACAATTTTTTGTAGTAATCTGATATGATTGTTTTAATTTCAGTTGGATCTGTTGTGATATGGCCCATCCCATTTCTTATTCGGATTATTGGTTTGTTTTCCTGTATTTCTTCAGTCAGTCTGGCCAATGGTTTATCAATTTTGTTAATTTTTTCAAAGAAGCAGTTTTTGGCCTTGTTAACTCTTTCAATTGTTTTTCTATTCTCTAATTCATTTAATTTTGCTGTAGTTTTTACTTTTTGCTTTCTTCTGGTGCCTGACAGTTTCTTTTGTTGCTCTCTTTCTGTTTGTTCAAGTTGTAGGGACGGTTCTTCCATTTTGGCTCTTCTTTAATATGTGTGCCTTTATTGATATAAATTGACCTCTGAGCACTGCTTTCACCATGTCCCAAAGGTTTTCGTAGGAAGTGTTTTCAGTCTCGTTGAATTCTGTGAATTTCTTTATTCCCTCCTTAATGTCTTCCATAACCCAGTCTTTTTTGAGCGGGGTAGTGTGCAGTTTCCAAGCATTTGATTTCTTTTCCCTGGTTTTTCTGTTTTTGATTTTTACTTTTATGGTCTTTTGTTCAGAGAAGATGTTTTATAATATTTCAATGTTTTGGGTTCTGCAAAGGCTTGTTTTATGACCTAATATGTGATCTATTCTAGAGAATGTTTCATGTGCACTAGAAAAGAAATTATAGTTTGCAGCTGTTGGGTGGAGTGTTTAATTGTAGCACTTAGATCTTCCATGTCTCTATTGAGCTTCTTACTGCATTTCCTATCCTTCACCGAGAGTGTTGTGTTGAAGTCTCCTGCTATAATTGTGGAGGTGTCTATCTCACTTTTTAATTCTGTTAACATTTGTTTTATGAATGTTGTGGCCCTATCATTGGGTGCATAAATATTTAATACGGTTATATGTACCTGGTAAACTGTCCCTTTAATCTTTATGTAGTGTCCTTCTTTATCCTTTGTGGTGGATTTAACTTTAAAGTCTATTTTGTTGGAAATTGATATTGCCTCTCCTGGTCTTTTTTGATTGTTGTTTGCTTGATATATTTTTATCCATCCTTTCAGTTTTGGTTTATTTGTGTCTCTTAACTCTAAAGCGTGTCTCTTTTAGGAAGCATACAGACTGATCGTGTTTTTTTATCCAGTCTGCAACTTTCTGTCTCTTTATTGGTGAATTTAGTCCATTTACATTAAGTGTAATTATAGATAAGTATGAGTTTAGTGCTGTCATTTTGATGCCTGTTTTTGGCAATTTCATTTTCCATTTACTTTTTTGTGCTGAGTTTTTCTTTGTAGAATGTGTGTTCCTCCTTTTTATAGTAGTTGAATTTATTTTGGTGAGTCGTTATGTTTATCTTGGTTTTTATTTTGAAGTATGGAATTGTTAGACCTTGTTGTGGTTACCTTAATATTTACCCTGGTTTGAGTAAGTAAAAACCTAAGTTGTTTCGCCCTGTATCGCCTTGGTTTCCTCTCCATATGTAATTTCTAAGCCTCCTGTATTTAGTCCCTCGTTTTTCACTATCGTAATCTTTTACATAATCACATCAATGATTCCCTGTTTTGAGCAATTTTTTTAATTAATCTTATTTTGTTTTTGTGATTTCCCTATCTGGGTTGATATCAGGATGTTTTGTTCTGTGACCTTGTGTTGTGTTGGTATCTGATATTATTGATTTTCTGACCAGAGAATTTCCTTCAGTAATTCCTGCAGTTTTGGTTTGGTTTTTGCAAATTCTCTAAGCTTGTGTTTGTCTGTAAATATCTTAATTTCACCTTCATGTTTTAGAATTTTGCTGGATATATGATTGTTCGCTGACAGTTTTTCCTCTTTCAGTGCTCTATAGATGTTATCCCATTGTCTTCTTGCCTGCATGGTTTCTGCCGAGTAGTGCAAACTTATTGATTCTCCTTTGTAGGTAACTTTTCGTTTATCCTTGGGTGCTTTTGAAATTTCTCTTTATCTTTGGTTTTGGCAGGTTTGATGATATGTCTTGGTGATTTTCTTTTGGGATCTATTTTGTATGAGGTTCGATGAGCATCTTGGGTAGATATCTTTTCATCTTTCACAATGCCAGGGAATTTTTCTGCCATCAGATCTTCCACTGTTCTCTCTGTATTTTCTGTTATCCCTCCCTGTTCTGGAACTCCAATCACACGCAAATTACTCTTGATAGAGTCCCCCGTGGTTCTTAGGGTTTCTTCATAGTTTTAAATTCTATTTGATTTTTCTTCAACTATATTTGTGTCAATTGCCGTATCCTCCAGCTCCCCCACTCTGCATTCCAGTTCCTCGATTCTGCTCCTCTGACTTCCTATTGAGTTGTCTGATTCTGTGACTTTATTGTTAATCTTTTGGATATCTGAATGCTGTCTCTCTATGGATTCTTACAGCTTATTAATTTTTTCACTATGTTGTTGAATAATCTTTTGGATATCTTCAACTGCTTTATCCGCGTATTCCTTGGTGTTTTCTGTAGATTGCCTTATTTCATTTGTGAGGTCATTCCTGATGTCTTGAAGAATTCTGTATATAATTTTTTTATATTCTACATTTGGCAATTCTAGGAATGTATCTACATCTGGGAATGATTTTGATTCTTTGATTTAGGGGTTTGTAGAAGCAATCATGGTGTGCTTCTTCATGTGATTTGATGTCGACTGCTGTCTCTGAGCCATCTATAAGATATTGTAATATTTTCTTTTATATTTGCTCACTGAGTCTTATCTTCTTATTTTGTTTTGTTACAATACACCCAGATGGGCTACTAGATTGTGGTATGGTGATTGCTGTAGCTTTTGAATCACTTACGTCCTATTACCAGCTTGCCTGAGCTGTTACCAGGTATATAAGTGTATGAGTCCATTCACTATTCTTGAATAGAATCAGCTCAGGTGTCCTGATAGCTGGTCACCTAGTGTGTGGTGTAGGCTCTCACCTATTATCTTAGAGGAGTAGTGGTGATGGTTGTATGCACCAGTTTCTATTAGTGGCATGGGGTCACATTTCGAGGAGGGCAGGATGCTGACAGCCTTCCTTCAAGTGACAGTGAGGTAGGTGTGGCTCTATTCTCTAGAGCACTCTGGTGGGTGGGCTCTGCAGCTGTATCTTAGGCACCCAATGCTTGGGTAGGCGTCACTATTCTCAGACCCCTCTAGCAGGTGGCTAGGTGATGTGGGTGGAGTCTCAGCCCTCAGTTCGCTGGTGCGGATCAGCGAGGGCTCTGTTTAATAGGTACAGAGGTATCTGACCTCCAAAACTTGCCTTTCCACTGCTGAGCTAAAACAATTATGGTCAGATCTCTATCAGAATTGCCTTTACATTGTAATAGCCACCTAGTTACCTGTAGGGTGAAAGCCAAAGACTATGGGTCTGTTAATGCCTGGATGGAGCTGATTCTGTACTGTTATTTCAGTTTAGGGAAGTCAGGGAAGGATTTTTTCTTTGATTGTTAAATGCTGCTTTTCTCAGGCCAGGAGAATGGGTTAGAAAAGAAAGAAGAAAAAAAATCCTGCAGTGCACTTCACTCTCTGGCACAGAGAATTCCAATGTTAATGAAGCTGGCTGGGGCAATGAGGGGTGGAATCAGATATATAGAAGAGAGTAGCCTGGCAAAATATACAAAGTTTACTTATGTTGTTTGTTGAGGACTGTTTTTTCTGAGATTCCAGAGCATTGTGTCGCTCGTGTGTGGTGGCTGGATCCCTGGTGAGACTGTCCCAGAGGGTTAGGGCTGCGTCCATGCTCACACCGTCTCAGGAAGCCACAATCGGCTCCCCCACACTTAGTCCAAAGCCCAGCACCAGGGTTTCCTTTCTGGGACGCTGCACTCCAGGCTCCAAAACCAGTCGCTGCTTCCCTATAGTTTTTCGTTTCCCTGTCAGCCGCGTCTGTGTGGACCCTGTGTGTGCTGCCTGGGTCCCCTCTGAGGTTGGTCCTGAGGGTTAGGCCTATATCTGTTCTTCCCTGTCTCAGTAAGCCACAATCAGCCCCACCACTCTGACACCAGGAAACCGCGAGGGCTCAAGGCTGCGGCGTGGGACACTGGCTCTGGAAGCGGTCCCTGCTGCAGCGTGGCTTTTCGCTCCCCCGTCACTCAGGTCAACTCCTTAGTTCTGTGTTTGATGGTCAGGGTGTGTAGATTGTCCTTTATGTAATCAGTTCACTTGTTTTTTCGAGTCTTTGTTTAAAGAGGGATAAGCGGAATCTTCTACCTAGTCAGCCATCTTGGTCCTGCCCCCGTGTCTGCCTCTTTATGTGATTTGATATTGACTGTTGTCTCTGAGCAATCTGTAAGTTATTGTATTAGTTTATTTTATGCTTGCTTTTTGTATCCTAGCTTCTTCCTTCGTTTAGTTTTGGTATACCCAGATAAGCTGCTTGAGTGCGTTAGGTTGATTATTTTCACCTTCGAAGCTCTAATGTACTATCACCAGATGGCTAGCACTGTTACCAGGTATATGAGCCTAGGAGTTCATTTACTTTTCTTGTATGCATTCAACTCAGGTGCCCAGGTAGTTGGTCATAAAGTGTAAGGTACAGGCTCTGTCCTACAGTCTTAGAGGGGCAGGGGTTATTGGTGTAGGCAGAAGTATCTGGCTGCAGTAGGGGGTCAGGCTCTGATCAAGGCAGGGGTCTGACAGCTGTGCTCTGAGTGTCTGTGAGGAAAGCGCATCCCTGTTCTGTAGAGCACACGGGTGGGTTCTGCAGAAGGGCGATGGGCACCCAATGCTTTGGGTTGTAAGTTCTGGGCGGTACTACTTACCCTTGGAGCCCTGTCACAGGTGGCTAGGTATTGTGGGTGGGGCCACCAGTCCTTAGGCCCCTGATGTGGGTAGGTGAAGACCCTGTTTAATAGGCAAAGCAGTGTCAAACATCAAACACCCATCTTTCCACCGTCCAGCTGAAACAGTTGCAGTCTGGCAACAAGGGCCTATTCTCCTGAAATGGGCCCACACAGGTCCATGCTGGGGTGAAAGGTATTCAAAGCCTATGGACCGTTTGTGCCTGAACAAGGCTGCTTCTGTCCTGAGCTCCCCAGCTTAATTGAGCTGGCAGATTATCTTTCCCCCAGTTGTGAACTTACACCTTCTTCAAGGACGGAAGAATGGCTCAGAGTGGTACCGGGGCCTATCTCAGGCCCAGGGAAGTTGACAGCCACTGAAGCCGGCTTGGGGGCTGGGGGCGTAGTAAAATAAACACAAGTAATTAGCTTTTGCCGAGAGTGCCGTTCTTCTCTTGTTCTGGAGGTGTGAGTAGTCTGTGCAACTTGCTGTCTTTCCCTGAGCTAAACGCCTGTGGAACGCTACTGCCAGCCCCACTGCAGTCGCTCCAGGGAACGGTGCCTGAGGATTCCTGGCTGTTCAGGTCCAGTAACTCCTCTCCACTTCTGAATAGTCTCTCCCTCCCCCTGCCGCTGAGTCCATTTTCTAACTTTACCTTTGATGTTCAGGGCTCCTAGCTTGTCATAAATATAATCGCTTCACTTGTTTTTTCTGGTCTTTTTTGTAAGAGGGATCACTGGTGGTGTCTCAATACTCAAAACTTCATCATTTCTTCCTTTCACTTTAGCTACTCGACATTCAAGAGCAACGTTCAGAGTCTCTTCCGACATCCGTTTTGGTCTTTTCTTTCTTTCCTGTCTTTTAAAGGATCTCTTGCTTTCTTCATGTGTGATGTCCTTGATGTCATTCCACAACTCGTCTGGTCTTCAGTCATTAGTGTTCAACACGTAAAATGTGTTCTTGAGGTGGTCTCTAAATACAGGTGAGATATACTCAAGGTCATACCTTGGCCCCTTTTGACTTATTCTAATTTTCTTCAGTTTTAACTTGAACTCCCATATGAGCAATTGACAGTCTGTTTCACAATCGATCCCTGGCCTTGTTCTGACTGATGATATGAGTTTTCCCATCTTCTCTTTCCACAGATGTAGTCAGTTTGATTCCTGTGTGTTCCATCTGGTAAAGTCCACGTGTATAGCTGCCGTTTATGTTGGTGAAAAAAAATATTTGCAGTGGATGAGTCACTGGTCTTGCAGAATTCTTTCATGAGATTTCTGGCATCATTTATTTCAGCGATGCTGTATTTTCCAACTACTTTTCCTTCTTTGTTTCCAACTTTAACATTCTAATGACCAGTAATTATCAATGCATCTTGATTGCATGTTTGATCAATTTCAGGCTGCAGAAGTTGTTTAAAATCTTCAATTTCTTTGTCTTTGGCGTTAGTGGTTGGTGCATAAATTTGAATAGTCATATAAACTAGTCTTCCTTGTAAGTGTATGGATTTTAGCCTATTAGTGACAATATTGTACTTCAGGCTAGATCTTGAAATGTTCTCTTTGATGATATGTAACGTCATTCTTTTGACTCTGGTGGAATATCCATGTTTGTAAGACTGCTCACAGACTGTTTCACCAGAGAGTTTTCTGGTACTGCAACATCTACCACTAATCTCTGTGATCCCTGTGAATTGGCAAAATAAGAATAGTGCTATAGATTTCTTCCAAATACAAGAAACATAAGTATGAAAATGTTCTTGCTGTTGATTATATTCTTTACCAATCTGTTTGTATGGGATTTTTGGTACTTCACTTGAAAAATGAGTCCAAGGTACTGTGATGTGATTGTTTACTTTGTGTGGCCTTTCTAGCCATGGTCTTATAACATCCACCCTGGTGCTTGGGCAGGACTGTGTGATAGGGTAATTGTGGCTCACCAAGGGGATTGTTTATTTTCCCTTCAAAGAGAACCAGTTCCAGAGCAAAGAGGAGGATTCAACTCCCATCAAGGAAGAACAGCCAAGAGCCGAGCGTATATTATGGACCTGAGATCCCTGCACTGAGAAGCTCCTAGAAGCAGGAGACTGAGATAGAGAGAGGAAGCTGTAACCCTGAAGATGGTAAGATGCCATGGCAGGAGAGACCGAGCAACAGGGACCTGGCTATAGGAGATGATGGCCCATGGAGAAGGAAAGCTGAGTGCCTTTGGAGAGAGGCGGGCCCAAGGCCAGGCAGAGGCACGCCTATGAGCACAGGAGGGAAGAGGCTGTCCTAATAGAAGAACTGTATTCTGAGTGTCTTTGAGCCTCAGCTATAACTGTTACTTCCCTAATAAACCCCATAATCGTGAATATGGACTATGAGTTCTGTGTGGCCATTGCAATGAGTTATTGAACCCGGCAGAGAAATAGGGAGTGCTGTGTGAGGGACAGTTGGTGTCAGAGTTAGTGAAGATGGTGGAGAGAGGATAGTTTTTCACCAATGCCTTCAATGCAGCTTCGATTTCTTCCTTTTTTACCATCAGTTCTTGATCTTATGCTACCTATTGAAATGGTTGAAAATTATCCAGTTCTACTGCAGTGGCTGTATTAATATCAGACAAATTATACTTCAGAAAAGGAGTATTATTGGGAATAAGTAGGGACATAACATAATAAAGGTTCAATTCTCCAAAAAGATACAACACTCCTAAATGTGTACGTGTCTAACAACAGGGCTCCAAAATACAAAAACTAATAAATCTGAAAGGGGAAATGGACAAATACGCATTTATAACTGGTATCAGTACTTTTCTATCAATAATTAATAGAGCCCTGCTAGTTGAAGTCCAAAGCATCTGTATGAACCACTCATGGATGTCTATGTGTGTGTATGTGTGTATGTATGTATATAGTATAAAGAGAAGTAATACAGAAATAAACATAGATACATGTTGTAGTCCTTGGGAGGTACAAACGGTTAATGCATTCAGCTGGTAACCAAAATGTTGGAGGTTTGAGTCCACCCAGAGGCACTTCGGAAGAAAGGCTTGGCGGTCTGCTTTTGAAAAATTAGCCATTGAACTGACACACTTGTGTGTCAGTACTACTCTGACACACATGAGGGGAGGGGTCACCATGAGTCAGATCAGCTTGATAGCAATCGAATGATTTTTTTATGCATTCTGCCAATGTTTGTCTTTTAATTGGTATCTTAGGCTGGGTTCTCTAGAGAAACAAAACCAGTGAGGTGTATATATATATATTTATATATAAATAGTTTTATATCAAGAAAATGGCTCACGAGGCTGTAGAGGCTGGTAAGTCGCAAGTCCATGGGTCAGGCTTGTGGCTTCTCCTGACTCACATAGATGCAGGGACTGCAGAACTCAAGATCTGCAGGTCATACAACAGGTCTGTGGCTCACAGGCTGCAAAGGCTGACAGATCTCAAGATCGGCAGGTAAGCTGGCAGGCCGCGGCTCACAGACTGCGGAGGCTGGTGAATCCCAAAATTGGAAGGTAAGCTGAGAGTTCAAGTCCCAAAAACTTGAGATCAGATGAAGAGGAGCCAGCTGCAGGATTCCGAGTGAGCAAAAACTCAAGAGCCTTGCCAGAAAGTCCACCTATATTGGATGCAGTCCACACCTCCGAGGAAACTCACTTAGATCTGATTGGCTACTCGCAGCAGATCCCATCATGGAGGTAATCACATTATATCACATCTCATCATGGAAGTGAATGCATCGTTATACGACTGCTAAACTACATCATAACTGCCAAAGCACTGAGAATCATGGTCCAACAAAGTTGACACACAACTTTAATGATCCCAATTGTGAATTTAATCTATTTAAATTTAAAGCGATTAATGATAAGGAAGGACTTATGTCTTCTACTTTGTAGTAGGTCATATACGTATTTTGTTTCTCATTTTCTTCACTACCGTCCACTTTTGTGTTTGACTGATTTTTTTCAAGTGTACAATTTTGATCCTCTCCTTATTTCCTTTCCTTATATTTTTTAACTTCTTAGTGGTGATCATGAGGATTACAATTAATATCTTATGTTTATAACAATCTTCTTTTAATTAATACAAATTTAGCTTCAACAGTATACAACATTCTGCTTTTATTCAGCTGAGTTACCTCCCCTACTTACGTTGCTGTTACAAAAATTGCATCTTTATACATTGTGTGTCCATTAAGAGAGATGTGTAAGTATTTTTATGCATTTGTGCTTTAAATCATATATGAGAAAAAGAGAGGCGTGATATAAAAATATTACTGACTTTGTTTTATCTAAGTAGTTACCTTTACGGAGTCTTCGTTTCTTTTTATGGCTTCAAGTTACTGTCTAGTGTCCTTCCGTGCCAGCCAGGATGATTCCCTGTAGCATTTCTCATAAGGCAGTTCTGCTGCTAACATACTCCCTCAGGTTTTGTGTATCTGGGCATGTCTTAATTTCACCTTCATTTTTGAAAGATAGTTTTGCTAGATATTGACATCTTGGTTCATAGTTTTGTTTCTGTATTTTTTTTCCAGTACCTTAAATACATCATTCGACTATTTTCTTGTCTCAGTGGTTTCTGATGAAAAATCAACAGTTAAACTTGTTGAGACTCTCTTGTACATTAGGGGTCACTTATCTGTCCCTGCTTTCAAGTTTCTGTCTTCGTCTTTTGACATTTTGATTATGTCTGTCTGTGGATATCTATGTATTTACTGTCCTTTGAGTTTATTGAGCTTCTTGGATATCTAGATGACATTTGGGAAACTTCCAGTCATTACGTTTTTAAATATTCTTTCTGTCCTTTCATCTTTCTTTCCTTTCTGGGACTCCCTTAATGAGTATATTGGTATGCTTGATGTTGTCCCGCAGGTCCCTTAGGCTCTATTCATTTTCTTCATTCTTTTTCCTTTATGCTTCTCAGTTAGAACAATTTCAGTTGTGCTTTTTCAAGTTTACATTTTCCTGCTTTCTTGCTCAAATCTGCTGTTGAGCTCCTCTAATGAAATTTTTATTTCAGCTATTCAACTTTTCAGCTCTATAATTTCTATTTGGTTCTTTTGTATAATATTTCTTTATTAATGTTTTCTACTTGTTCATACATTCTTCTCTTGGTTTCCTTTTTTTGTGTGTGTGTCTATGGTTTGTTTAGCTCTTTGAGGAAATTTAAGATAATTGGTTTAAAATCTTTGTCTAGTAATCCCAATATCTGTGTTTCCTTAGGGATGCTTTCTGTTCATTTCTCTTCTTTCTTTCTTCTTAACAAATGAACCATCCTTTTCTTTTTTCTTTTTATGACTTAGAATAGTGTGTTGCAAACTGGATATCTTAAATATTATAATGTAACTCTGGAAATCAGATTCCCTCCTGTCATTAGGGTTTGCTTTTTTTTTTTTTTTTTAATTGTTGAGGGCCAGTCATCCATTTGCTTAGTGATGTTTCCAAACTATTTCTGCAGAGATTGTATGTCTTCTCATGTGTGGACACTGAAGTTCTGTTCTGTTATCTCAGCAGTCAGTTCATGACCTGACAGTGCTTTCTTTAAATGCTTGTAGCCAAAAAGAAAAAGTAACATTATCCCAGTCTTTGCAGATTGGCTCTGAACTGGGGCGTTCTTTCAATGCTAAGCAAGAGTGCCTAAAACTCTGCCCTAGCCTTCACTTCCTGCCCCCATGGAGCCCAAAGATCAGCCAGAGGTGCAAGCCTAAAGCTTTGTCAGGATCTTTATGAGCATATCTTCATCCTTAGGCAAGAACATTGCACTTCAGATTCCTCAGTATATATGGTAGCCCTTCAAAGCCCTTAAACCACCAACCATTGTCCTCTCAGCCCTTTTTCCAAGCTTTTGAATGTCTCTGCTGTTTTCTCTGTCCTTCATCCTTTGACCCTGGAGGTAGGACCAATTCTTTTTAGCTTCGTACTTCTGAGTTTCCATCACATCATACATTTTTTCTTGTGTGCTGTTGAGTCAATTCTGACTCATAGTGAATATAGGATGGAGTAGAACTTCTCCAAAGGTTTCTAAGGCTGTAATCTTTATGGAAGGGAACGGTCATATCTTTCTCCTGTGGAGTAGTTGGTGGATCAAATCAAAAGGTTTAACAGCTGAGTGCTTAACCACTGCACTACTGGGGCTCCTTTTGACATCATGCATCATAATAGATTTTTAACACACCCCTCAGAAACATAGAAGTCCATAAATTATCAAGGATACAGAAGATTTAACGTGTAAAAAAAATACCAAATTGATATATGTGTATGTGTGTGTATTATCTAACCATGAAAGAATATACATTCATCTCATGCACATACATAGTGTGTATAAAAATTAACTGTATACTGTGTTATAAAGCAAGTCTCAACAAATTTCAAGAGTCTGCAATAATATAGAGGATACTATGTAAGTACACCATAATTAAAAAAAAAAAAACCATCTTAGAAAATGAAAATACAAAATCTCCATTTTTTTTTTATGTAAGTACACCATAATTAAAAAAAAAAAAAAAAACCATCTTAGAAAATGAAAATACAAAATCTCCATGTGCTCGGATATTTTAAAATACTATGAGTCAAAAAAGACATCATAATGAAAATTAGAATACATTTTGAAGTGAACAATTATGAACATAGTGCATATAAAAATTTGTGCAGTACAGACAATATAATATAGGAAACTTATAGCCTTAAAAATATAATTGGAAAGAACAAATCTTGAAAAATAAGTGAGTTAAACATCCATTCAAAATGTTGGGAAAAAACCAGAAACAAACATTCATAGGAATTTTTGTTTCTATTAATGATTGAATACATGCAACAGACGATCAACAAAGACTAAAGTTGATTCTTAGAAAATGCTAGTAAAATTGACAAACTTTAGGCAAGATTGATCAAGTGAAAAAGAATGAACATATCAAAAACGAATATCAGAAATTAGAAAGAAAATGACTACAGATCTTGCAGAACATAAAGATAATGTGAGAATGTTATGAACCGTATTAGCCAATAAATTTGCAAATTTAGGTAAAGTAGGCAAACATATCATACCATGTAAGTTAATAACAACGATTCAAGAAGAAACAGGAAGCAAAAGTAATTCCACAACTGTTAATAGAATTGAATTAGAGCTCAAACTATTCTCAAAAAGAAAACTTCATATCAGATGGCTTTTCCTGCAAATTCTGCCAAATATTCAAGAAATATTTCACAAATTCTTTAATATAAAAGGAAATATATACCCAAACTCATTTTATAAAGCTTGTAGAATGAATATTGATACCAAAACCTGACAAGAGAAGCACAAGATGGGAAAATTACAGGCCAATGTCACTGATGAACATAGATGCAAAATATAAAAATAAATAGGCAAAACAAATCCAGCAATACTCTAAAGAAGAATATATTATGACCAAGTTGGGTCTATCCCAAGAATTCAAGGTTAGTTTAACATTCGAAAATGAATCAGTATAATTTGCCATATGTACAGGAAAAATAAATGTGATTATATTAATAGGTGTAATAAAATAAGTATTTGATAACCTTCAGCATCCACTCATGTTTTTTAAAAGAACATCTAGCATGCCATGAGACCAGAAGAACCAGAAGGTTCCCGGCTGCTGTCGCTGAACATTTTGATCAAAGAGTCCATAGAAAAGCCCTGATCAAAAGGGGGAAAATGCAGAACAGAATTTCAAATGAACCCTAGACTTTTTGGAGCCACTGAGGGTGAATGAACTCCTGAAACTATTGCCGTGAGATAATCTTTAAACATTACACCAAAAGCATTCCCTTGAATCATCTTAAAACCGAAGTATGAAAAAGAAAAAACCAAACTGTTGCTGTTGATTCCAACTCAGAGACTCTGTAAGACAGAATAGCACTGCCCCATAGAGTTTCCAAGGTGCAGGTGGTGGATTCAAACTGCTCTTCTTTTGCTTGGCTACCGTATCACTTAACCACTGTGCCACGAGGGCTCCAGAACATTAGCTTACTTAACTAATAAAAATGGTCTACCTTGAGCATATGCTCTTTTAAGAACTGTCTACATGGCATCAGATTGACAACAGCTACTGAAAAGATTAAATAGGAACCTTAAGGAGCAGTGGGTTTATGTTAATGACAGAGGAACAACTCAGAAAAGGAGGGTAGGAATGGTTGCACAACTTCAAGAATGTAGCCAGTGTTATTAAATTGTACAGGTAGAAACTGTTGAGTTGGTGTATGTTTTGCTGCATATATTCTCAACCAGAAAAAATACAGGTAATAATTAACAAAAAATGTCAAGGAGAGCTAAATATTTTGAAAATAAGACAGAGTTGCATGTGAGGGAATGAGTGGGGTGAGCTGTTTTAGATTAATAGTAAAGGCTTATGGGAGCAGGATATTTGAGGAGATAACTGACCTATATCAAAGGAGAGAATAGCTGTATGAAGTTCTGAAGGGAGGGATATTGCCAATAAAGGAAAGAGTTGTTTCTGAGGCCCTTAAATAACCAAGTGTTTTGGCACGTTTGAGGAAGCTCAGGAAATAAGTCATGGCTAGTGTGGAGTGAACCGAGGGAAGACTGTTAGGAAATGAGGTTAGTATGGTGAGCAAGCCCCGCATCATGAAAGACCATGGGAAGGATTTGGGAATTTTTCCTAATTGCCATGAGAAGCCACTGAAATGATGCTGTTATGTAGATTGTAAGAGGGAAGATCGGTGCATGGAGTCCAGTTTTAACCAAGAGATGATGGTGGATGTAAGGTGGAGGTAGTGAGAAGTGGATAGAGTCAGGATTTATGTTAAGGTAGTGCCAAGAGTCCAGAATATGTCAATGGATTGGATGCAAGATTTGAATAAAGGAGAGAAATCAAGGATGATTTCTAGGTTTTTGTCCTGAACAACCCAGAGGATAGTGAGAACATTTGCTGAGATAAGGAAGACTGGGAGGTAGATAAGACACTTGGACGAAGAATTTTATTTGAATCACATTAAGTTTGAGATGCCTAGTAGACATTCAAGGGGAGATGTGAGGTCAGCCATTGGTGAAGGAACAGGGCAGAGTATGTAAATGAGGGTATCCTAGGGCTCAGGTGGAATTGACTGCCATGAATTGGCTCAGATAACCTAGACAGTGAGAAGTGATGAGTGATGTTACTTAAACAGGGCATGGAAATCAATGAAAAAGGTGTGGGAATGGCAGGGAAGCTAAGGTAGAGAAGTTTCTCTCTCCCTAAACCCGATTAGCTGGATTTGAAGACATCATAAGTTCCTGTATGAGAAATATCCAGCAAATTACCAGTTGATTTAATAAATTGATAACAAAGTCCACCTTTCAGCCAAAGATTGAAAAGCAAACAAACCAATTGCCATCCAGTGAATTCTAACTCTTAGCAACCCTATAGGACTGAGTAGAACTACCCCATACGGTTTCTAAGGAGCAGCTGATGAATTCAAACAGCAGACCTTTTGGTTAGCAGCTTAGCTCTTACCCACTGCACCACCAGGACTCAGACCAAGAATAACACATGTGAGGAACTTACTCCTTAGTTCAATCAAGTATGTAGGAATTCAAATTTGTAATTTTGGAGATTCCCCTCTTTTTTTTTCGAAATGGGGGGCATTGAGATGGAGGATTTTCCTATGCCCACCATCCTAAGGGATTTAATTAACCCATAGTTGAGACATTGTAAACATCTGAAGAAATTATTACGTTTGAGAAATTTGAGGGTGAGTAGGCATATCACCTGGCACCTCTTAAACTCCTTTTAAAAACCTGACTTGAAGACTCACCTGCCTTTTTGAATAAGTGCCAGCTTGAATAGGCAGGGTTCAGGGAATTGCCAACCAAAGGTATGGTTTCTCCAGAGGCCTCCAAGGGGTGTAAAAGAAGAGCGGAGCCAGACCCCGTGCTTGGGACACACCCTTGGTATGAAATATTTGAGTGTGTGTGTGGTGAGGGGAGCAGTGGGTGTGGGAGAGTGGGGTGGGTGGGTAATAGGGAAATGCCTGGTTTTTTTTTAAGAAACAGTTTTTTACTTTTTTTTTTTTTTTTTAATTACAGTGAACAGTTCAGTGGAGACACATTCCTTATGTGCAGGGGCTAGTGGAAGTGCTGACAGCTGAGAATGTAGCCTGCTCCCCAAGTGCCAGTTGGCATTTTGGAGAGAAAACTTGATGTTTGGAGCACTGACTGGCCCTGCCTTTTCTAAATAATTAAGGGTGGTGGGGTGGTGGTAATAGAAAGAGGATGGTCTATGAACACTGACCCTGGAAAATTAACTCCCGAGTGTGTGGGTTGTGGATAGCAGGAAAAGAACATCACCCGCAAATGACAGCAGTGCCTTTGTTTATTTATTTATGCTTCTTTTTAGTTCTGAGTTGTTTTTAAGCCACAAATTAATGGGGCCACCATGAGTTTTCAGAGAATGAGTTTTACAAAAATCTAAGTGTTTTAAATATTGCCAGGATTTACTTATATACGCTGTATATGAGAAAAGTCCTTCCAGTTATAGGGAGGAGAAAGAAAGTATATTCAGGAATTAAATTTTCACAGTTCTCTGAACTCTTATATTTCTCCTGTTGTCCATTTTTCTTTTTTTGTCCTTCATCCACCCCTTCCACCTTGACCCACTGTCTTCATCATCTAGTGCTGCCATAACAGAAATACCATGAGTGGATGGCTTTAACCAAGAGAAATTTAATACCTCACATTGAAGTAGGCTAATAGTCCACATTCAAGGCATCAGCTCTAAGGGAAAGCTTTCTCTCTCTTTTGGCTCTGGAAGAAGGTCCTTGTCCTTAGCCTTCCCATGGTCAAGGAGCTTCTCAGGTGCAGGGACCTTGGGTCCAGAGGACATGCTCTGCTCCTGGTGCTGCTTTCTTGATAGTCTGAGGCCCCCAACTCTCTGCTTGCTTCCCTTTCGTTTTATCTCTGGAGAGATAAAAGGTGGTGCAGGCCACACCCCAGGGAAAGGTGACCTGAGTGAGGGTGGTGTTACAATCCCACCCTAATCCTCTTAAAGTAAAATTACAATCACAAAATGGAGGACAACTACACAATAGTGGGAATCATGGCCTAACCAAGTTGAGACACACATTTTTTAGGGTCATAATTCAATCCATGACACCCACCAAACCAAACTTGTCACCATCAAGTTGATTCCAACTCATAGAAGACCCTAGTTGATTCAAACTCATAGAGACCCTATAGCATAGAATAGAACTATTCCATAGAGTTTTCACGGACTAGTTGGTGGATTCGAACTGCTGACCTTTTGGTTAGCAGCTGAGCTCTTAACCACTATGCCACCAGAGCTCCTCTTGATCCACAGTCCACCCTAATTCACCACTGTGTTAGAAACTAAGGTTTTGCTACTCTGAAATAAGAACCTTTTACTATACTTTTGTGTTAGTGGTTGCTTTTGGTACGTCTTTAAGCACTGAACAGTTACCTCATACCCGTTAAAAACCCATTGCCACTGAGTCTATTCCAACTCATAGCGGCCCTATAGGGCAGAGCAGAACTGTGCCATAGACTTTCCAAGGAGCGCCTGGTGGATTTGAACTGATGACCTTTTGGTTAGCAGCCGTAGCTCTTAAACAGTACACCACCAGCGTGGGAGGGGTTTAATTGATAACATGATGTCTGGGCTCCAAGGGAGATGGAATGGATGTGCAGGAGAAGGGCATGCAGAGTCTGCCTGTATAGTCCCCAGAACTCTGTTCAAGATCATGACATACCTCAGTAATCACTTGAATCTAAACATACAACTTTAACAGTTGATGTAAATGACTTTACACATGAATTTTGGAACTCAACTCTTTCTCAATGGAAGTTCCTTCAACCTAGCCGTTTGTTTGTATTCCCTTAATAATTATGAAAGCTAACAATTATTGTGTTCATTCTGTGTGTAAGGCCTTTTTCTAAGTGCCTTGTGTGTTTTATTTAACCTGCGTAACAACCTTTTGCATAAGACCCATTTTAGAAATGGGAAACTGAGGCAGTGAGAGGTAAAGTAACGTGCCCAGATCACCCAGCTGATAAATTGAGTTAGGATTTAAACCCAGGCAGTTTGTTTCAGAATTTGCTTATGTAATCACTGTACATGACAGCAGTGAGCCCTAGTGGCTCTGTGGTTAAAGAACTTGGCTGCTAACTGAAAGGTCAGTGGTTCGAACCCACCAGCCTCTCTGTAGGAGACAGATGTGGCAGTCTGCTTCAGTGAAAACCCTATGGGGCAGTTTTACTCTGTCCTTTGGGGTCACTGTGAGTTAGAATCGACTTGATGACAGTGGGTTTTGGCACATAATACTAATGTGCAGTGTATTCTGTATGCCGTGTATATGTTCAGAAACTAATTTTCTGAACATTTATGCCATATATAGATTACCAATCCAGTTGCCGTTGAGTAGATTTTCACTCATGACGACCCCGTGAGTTTTCAGAGTAGGACTGCCCTCCATACAGTTTTCAATAGCTGTGACTATTTGGAGGTAGATTGCCAGGCCTTTCTTCCAAGGCAACTCTGAGTGGATTTAAACTGCCAACCTTTCAGTTAGTAGCTGAGCACTTAACTCTTTGTGCCACCTAATACATATATATACTAGGAGGTTTTCCTCCTTATTTGTACTTTAACGTTTTTTAGACTCTTACGAATACTTGTTCCTGGCAGTGAACTGGATGCTAAAGAACAGAATAGGCACATGTAACCCTCTCTCACCTTCTCCCTCCCCTCTTTCACAGAGATGAAATGAAAAGGAATTAATGAAGACAGATCACTGGATTAGGGCCCATACTCAGGGCTATAACAGCATGGGGAGTTTCTCCTGCCACTTCAGTTCTTGTTCAGGAATTGGTACCTGCTTTTTGTGAATCACAAAGACCAGTGCTGTATATCAAGCCATTTAGATTTGGGGTATGGAGCAGTGATTTAAAAAAATTAAATTTTATTTTCAGAGATTTTTTCTAATAATTGTTTACATTTATTTATTTATTTTTAAAGTTAGACCCTGCTTTATTTTAGAGAGGAACAAACTTTCAAAGTTTTTAAGCAAACATTGGTCAGGGCTGGGCTTTTTTTTTATATTAACTTTTATTGAGCTTCAAGTGAACGTTTACAAATGAAGTCAGTCTGTCACATATAAGTTTGTATACACCTTACTCCGTACTCCCACTTGCTCTCCCCCTAATGAGTCAGCCCTTCCAGTCTCTCCTTTCGTGACAATTTTGCCAGCTTCCAACTCTCTCTATCCTCCCATCCCCCCTCCAGGAATTGGCACCTCCTTTTTGTGAATCACAAAGACCAGTGCTTTATATCAAGCCATTTACATCTGGGGTATGGAGCAGTGATTTAAAAAAATTAAATTTTATTTTCAGAGATTTTTTCTATTAATTGTTTACATTTATTTTAATTGTATATTCTAAAACCCCTACAAAAAGGCATGAAATAATTGTTTAAATTTTAATTCATATGGGTCAAAATATATGTTAAACTACCTATCGTCACCTTCACAGTCATTATGTTTGAGCCAATTGTTGTGGCCACTTGTTACCAAGTATGACCTGCTTCTCCAGGGACTGATCTCTCCTGACAACATGTCCAAAATATGTGAGATGAAGCCTCGCCATTCTTGCTTCTAAGGAATATTCTGGCTGTACTTCTTTCAAGACAGATTTGTTCATTCTTTTGGCAGTCCGTGGTATATTCAATATTCTTTGCAAACACCGTAATTCAATGCCTTCAATTTTTCTTTGGTCTTCCTTATTCATTGCCCACCTTTCGTGTGCGTATGAGGCGACTGAAAGCACCATGGCTTGAGTCAGGCACACATTAGTTTTCAAGGTGACATCTGTACTTTTGAACACTTTAAGAGGCCTCTGGCAGCAGATTTGCCCAATGCAATGTGTCGTTTGATTTCTTGACTGCTGCTTCCGTGGGTGTTTATTGTGGATCCAAGTAAAAATGAAGCCCTTAATGACGTGAACATTTTCTCCGTTTATCATGATGTTGCTTATTGGTCCAGTTGTTAGGCTGTTAGTCTGTAGTCTTTGATCTTCAGCAGTAAATGCTTTAAGGCCTCTTCACTTTCAGCAAGCAAGATTGTATCATCTGCATATCTCAGGTTATTAATGAGTCTTCCTCCAATCCTGATGCCTTCTTCTTCAGACCAGCTTCTCAGATTATTTGCTCAGCATACAGGTTGAATACATATGGTGAAAGGATACAACGGTGATGCACACCTTTCTTGACTTTAAACCATGCTGTATTCCTTGTTCTGTTTAGATGACTGCCTCTTGTTCTATGTACAGGTTTCTCATAAAAACAGTTAAGTGTCCTGGAAATCTCATTCTTCCCCATGTTATCCATAATTTGTTATGAGCTGGAGTAGGTCTCAGAAATAATGTACCATTTCTTCCAGTTGGTTGTGCATGGCTGCCTACTTCCCTAGGTGGTAGCAGCTAAGGCCTGTCTCAGAAACACTCTCCTCCCCACTTAGCATGAGTTTTCACACTGCTCCATCTTCTTTCCCTTGTGTGTCTCCTGCCCTCCTCAGTGGCTGGGGAAAATGATAGTAGTCCACTGATGAGATTTATTCTTTTATTATACTTTATTTTATTATTTGTTTTTATAACATAGTTCTGTTAAAATCAAGGGTAATAAAAATGTTTGTGTGATGGAAGTGGATAATCCCACCCACTGTGTCCATCTAAAGTTTCATGAGAAAACTGTGCCCACAACAGAGGGCTCCCACTCCTCTGGCTCACTGTATTTTCTCCTTGTTTATTTGCTCTTCCCTCTTTCCTGATGGATGCATGGAACCACTGAGCTTCAGGACTCCACAATTCTGCTTTTCATACCAGTGTTACTGTAATCTTGGGTTCCTGGGCTGCCTTGCCACAGATTTACTCATTCTGTTTCTGTTAATTATTTCATTACTTAAAAATCTCTCATGAATTTTTCCAGAAGTACATTCTATTCCTCAAAAACTTGGAAGCAATGGGAAAGTATGCAAAAAAAAAAAAAAAAAAAACAAGAAAACATACGTAATGCATAGAATAAATTATTAACGTTCCGATATGTCTATTTTCTTGCTTATATTGGCATGTATGTGTATTAGAGTCTCTGGTTGATGCAAATGGTTAATATCTTGAGCTGCTGACAGAAAGTTGGAGTTCAGGTCCACCCAGAATTGCTATGAAAGAGAGGTCTGGCAGCCTACTTCCGAAAACCCAGCCACTGAAACCCCTATGGAGTACAGTTCTACTCTGGCACGCTGGTGTCATCATGAATCAGAACTGACTCAGTGGCAACTGGTTTTATGTGTGTATTAGAGCACACAGTTATGTATATTAACACGGATATTATATCCTGATATTTTCATTCAACATTAGTCTTTTCATGGTAATTTTTTTTTGTTTTTTTTTTAATGAGGGCATTAAATTACTTTATAATATTCTGTGTGCATGTAGTATATGTTTTTTAGCGATTTGACTATAGTTGCAATAATGTGCATGTTTCTAGTAATCCTCAACGTATACTTACATCTTTTTAACATACATCTCTGCCATTAAATCTCTTTGTTTAAGTGTTGTTTAACACTCTTTATGCCTAAGGGATGGTCTCAGAAGCAGCCCTGATCAATTTTTCTCCCTCTTACTCATGAAGCCCCTTAATGTATCCCAAGGTATCAACTACGAAGGATTTTACGTACTTATCCTTTGTTTATTTTTCACTCAGTCAGTATATTCCATGGGCCAGAAGTAGTCTATGTTATGCAGATACAGTGGTGAAAGGTACACACTGTCCCTGTCCTCATGAAGGGGACAACCCAGTGCAGGGGGGAGGAGCACTAGGGAAATGCAGCTGAGAGCAAGGACAGACAACCCTCCAGGAACCACACTGGACTTCAGAGAGGCTTGTTGGCTGCTGTTCACCTGGCAGGCTTCTAGATACCCGAGTACCCTTGGGCTTGGTGCCTGCTCCTCTCTCTATTGACACCCTCCCTCTAGGATGCCTCAGTGAGTTTACTGCTGTCTATTTGTAGCTAAGGACGTGAGGTTTATACCTCCATCCATTCAAACTCCTCCTGGGTCCAGACTCATATATTCAAATGTGAGCCTAACTCTCTGTATTGACGTCTTTATGCATTATAATGATACATTCCTCATATGGCCATCATGAAAAGCAAACATGAAAGGAAAAGCACAGGAGTGCCTAGCACCAGTGTAGGTACTCAATGAACATTAGCTGTTGGTATTATTCTTGACATCTCCGTGTGGGGTGAAGTTTTATTACCGGACATCTCCATGTGGATATCTAACAGCTGCACCATGTTATCTAGGCTATGAAACAATTCTTGGTTCCAACCACCATTCCGTTCTTATCGATGAATTTCTCAAGGCTTCGGTGATGGGAGTGTGTGTTTTTCCACACAATGGACATGATTAGGAATGGTAGGCCAGGTCCTGCACAATAAATTACTCCAACATTCCTATGCGTGACCATTGAGACAAGTTTCAGCCACTGAATGTAGCAAAGAATTGGAACTACTCTCAGCTGTTCATGTGAGTACTCTCAATCCAGAATATCTGGTAAATCAACTGTTAGGGATTGAATTGTGTCCCTCCAAAATGTATGTGGAAATCCTAACCCCTGTACCTGTAATTCTGACCTTGTTTGGAAATAAGGGGCCTGCTTTTATTATGTGAATGAGGTCATACCAATGTAGGGTGGGTCCTAAGCCTAACTCTTCTTAGTTATAAAAGGAGCAGAATACACACAGACAGACACAAACAGGTGAAAAGGAAGACAGACAAAGAAGACAGATGTTTCTAGAAGGCCAGGAACACAAATGATTGCTGGCATCTACTAGAAGCTGAGGTAGACAAGGAAGGACCTCCCACTACAGCCATGCCCTGAATTCGAACGACTACCTCCTAAACTGTGAGAAAATAAATTTCTGTCCTTTAAAAGCCATCCAGTTGTGTTATTTTTTGTTATGGAGGGACTAGGTAACTAACACACATACCTGTGCTTATAAGTTCAGCCCAGTGCAGAATAATTTTCTTCCCTCCTTGGTCTAGCCCACCCGAACCTGCTCTTTCCCTATCAGTGTCCTTTGCTTTCACCTAAGAGCTATGACAGAGTCCGCTTGATGCTGACGCATTGAAATTTCAATTTATTTTTTATTTATGATTACTATTAATTCCAATATTATCTACGGTTTTCAATGGAGACAGTCCTATAATCTATGAATAGCAGTTATACTTTTTTTGTATTAGCTTACACTTCCAGTGTTAAATGTTTAATAAAAATAATGATAGAAGCATCCTTATTTTATTTTTTATTGATTTTAAAGAGAATGTCCCACACGTCACCATGAACTATCATGCTAGTTGTAGTTTTCCACGTTCGGGAACTCCTTTTCTGTTCCATGTTTGCTCCTAGTCCTTATCTCTCCGTGCGATTGGATTTTATCAACCTGCTTTGCCCCCATCTCTTGAGGTGAGCATATGTCTTCTCTTCTTTCACCTATGCATGTGGTGAATGAAATTACTAAATCTTTAACGTTCACTCAAATTTGTATGCCTACAATAAACCGCCTTGATCATGGCATGTTACGTGGTTTATCCTTTGCTGGATTTCCTTTGCTGGCATCTTATGTAGGGTTTTGCATCTCAGTTACTGAGTGTGCTTGTCCTCTAACTCTTCTTCTACCTTCTTTCTCTAATTTGTTATCATTTTTAAACTAGCCATAAGGATCAAGTTAGGGGAGTGTCTCATGGTTTTCTAATCTCTGTTGACTATGTACTAGATTAAAATGACTGTTTCTTGCATGTTTGCTGGAACCTGACTGGAAACGATCTAGGTCTGCCATTTTCTTTGTAGGGAGATCTTGAACTACTGACCCATTTTATTTAGTGGTTAAAGGCCTCTTCTGGTGCTAATTTACTTGTAAAAAATTCTGATGCATGTTCTAGATTGCTCGAATCTCATCTTTAAATATTGATTATCAGGGCTTGTAGCCTCATGCAAGCCAATTAATCAATCCCAGATTTCCCCAAAGTCAGGCTCTGCAACTATTCCCGGTACCAAATTCCCTCGTCTAAGACTTATTTGCAAAGAAAGAGACAACAGTATGCTATCTACGCAGTTGTGTATCCGCAGCCTTCTTGAGTCCATAACGTGAGGTTACAGTCTTCTAATACTTTTTTTGTAATTGTTCTCTTTCTTATTTTTTTTTTTTCCTTTTTTCACTGCCAATACCCACCCCCCCAGTCTAGTAGTTTTAAAGTTGTGCGTTTCAGGTTCAAGTCTGTAATCCAGCTGGGATTCTGTGTGTGCTGCATGTGTGCATCAAAAGAACACGCTTCTAGAAGCAGAAAGCAGGCAGTGCGACTGTTGGGTGGTTGGCGGGGCGGGGGGAGGGGAGCTGCTGCCCAGAGAGGGCGCCCGAGGGAGGCAGGAGATGCCGGGCTGCCCACCGCAAGCCTGCAGGCTCCAAGGAGGAGGAAACTGCGTGCGCCATGAGCCTTTTGAGACAGGCCCAAGCCCGCCCAGCCGGGTGCTAACCTCGCACCCGCCAGGCTTGCGGGTTCCCCCAGGACTAGGGGAAGCCTGAGGCCAAGGAGGGCAAGACCTAGGGTCTGGACCTGGGAACTGGTTCTGCCACGTGTGATCGCAGCACTTATGCTGGGAAGGGGGGCAGGAAGCATATCGCAACGTGCGTCCGGACGATGACCCAGAAGGGCAGGAGTTGTGGTCACCCACGGACTCTGGGTCTGCATATGGACGCCCCCCCAGGGTGCAATTCCAGGAGCGGAAGGCAAAGCCACAGAGGCCACAGTGCACCTTGCCGATGCTCCCCAGGGGCATTGCCCCAAATTTGGGGAACAGTCCCTCCTCTGGGCTAGGGACTTTGTTTCCTCCATTGTCATCACTGACTGTGAGCAGACTCTTGTCTAGGCAGACTAATGAGGAGTTATCAAAATGAGCTTCAAAGTCCGGATTTGAGTTAAGGATCATAAATTAACACAGAGAAATACGACTTTAGCAATAAGTGCCTGCTTGAAGCCCAAGTTGCCTGAAAACACGGAATTTCAGTCTTTCAGCTCCTCTGCTAATCTAGGGACTAAGAACAGGATCTCACTGGAGCTCAAAGATGTGGGGCACTGGAAATACTCCTGGGTCTGTCCGCTCATGGCTGATTGCCTGATTCCCAGTTTTATTATACAGCTTAAATACAGACCAGAAGAGGAGTTTGGGGCTTGACACCTGACATCTTAACACCAGTTCCTGTTTCTTGAGGAAGGAAGAGGTAAAATAAATCAGCGTTTACTGTTTCCTTCTCCATCCCCGGAAGTCCTGATGAAGACCCTCTCAGGTAAGGATTGACAGGGAGCGGCTTGGTTTACTATTCAACTTTGTCCTTCAGTAACTTTGTTTATGTCCTGTGTGTAAACTATTGTGCATTGAGAAGCATTCTAATTCTTGTGCAGAAGGACTAGACCTCCTGCAGAATGACTATATTGTGCCTCCCTCGGGCACCCCTGTCTGCGCAGCACCCCCCAACGCCAACTGCCCAACCGCCTCTCTCCTGGCATTCTGCTTCTAGAAGCATGTTCTTTTGATGCAGAGATGCAGCACACACAGAGTCCCAGCTGGATTACAGACTTGAACCTGAAGACCTTATGCAGAATGACAATTTATGAACCACTAAGCTCAGTACTAAAGCAGGTACTTACCCCTCAGAGAAGGCCCTGGGGGAGGTTGACACCTGCATTCCCCAGCGCTCCTGCTGCTCTAGAAGTGCCTGAAATGCCTCTCTGGGAAAGGCCTTCAGAGTAGTAGGCTCATGGCCCACGTGGGAATTCAGGCCTATTTTTCTGTTAGAACATCTCATTTCGCTCTGAAAATATTATTATCCAGTTTATTCACCAGGCATGAGTACAGACATCTCATATTTTCAAAATTAACCCCATTCTCTAATACTAATTTGCCACCAAGAGTATATTCCAAAGTTTTTCCAACAGGCTAGAAAGTCTTTGCAAAGAGGGGAGTCCTGCGCCATGTTGTGCAGTGACAACAGGGTTAGCATAATATGTTTACCGAGATACCTACCACTTTTTTTTATTTTTTATTGTGCTTTATTTGAAACTTTACAGAGCAAATTACTTTCTTGTTCAACCATTTATACACAATTGTTTTGTGACATTGGTTGCAATATTCATGATGTGTCAATATTCTCTTCTATGCTCCAGTTCCCCGTTTCCATCCGCCATGATTCCTGTTCCATCCTGCCCTCTTTTCAGTGCTTTTGGGCTGGTTTTGTACTTTTGGTCTCATACACATGATTGAACTAAGAAACACTTTCTTCACGTGTGTTATTGTTTGTTTTATAGACCTGTCTAATCTTTGGTGGAGGGCGAACTTCCGAAGATACTTTCCACTTTGTTGCTTTCCATAATTCCTGAAATTCCAAGCCTGCCACCTGAAGAACTTCCTTTAGTGTTTCATTTAGAGCAAGTCTGGTGGCGATGAATTCTCTTAAGCGTCTTTCACCTGAGAATGTCAATATTTTTCCTTTACTCATGAAGGAAATAACAGCCTATAGAACACCGGGTTAATGTTTCTTTTCTTTCAGTGTTGAAAAAATGTTGTTTTCACAGCCTTTTGGCCTTCATGGCTTCTGATGATGAATACAGAGTCATTCCAATTGTTTCTCCTGTGTGAGATGAGTTGTTTTCTCTCTAGCTTCTTTGAAGATATTTTCTTGGTCCTTGTTATTCCACAATTGACAATGAGGCATTTGGGCATAAAATTATGTGAGTTTAACTTGTTGGAGTTTGCATAGCTTCTTGAATCTGTAAGTTTATGTCTTTCAACAAATTGGGAAAGTGTTGAGCCAGTATTTCTTCAGATACTTTTTTCTACACCACATATTTTCTCTACACCGTATGGAATTCCAATAAATAAATGTTAGATATTTTTGAATTTTTTTGAGGCTCTGTTCATTTTTTTTCAATATTTGTTCTCTGTTTTCAGATTGAATATTTTCAATTGAACTGTTTTCATCTCATTCATCCTTTTGTCTGTCAACAGCATTCCGCTGTAGAGCTGATCAAGTGAATTTTTTATCTCTATTTTTCTGTTTTTCCTGTCTAAAATTTTCATTTGTGAATGGTTTCTATGTATTTTTCTATTTTTCTAAGGTGTGCCTGTTACTTCTTTGAGCGTGGTTAAAGTAGCTTTTTAAAGGTTTTGTCTGTGATTCCAAGACTGTGTCTTACTTCAATCTTACAGAAAATGTCGATGTTGTTTGTTTTAGGAATCACTTGACCCAGTTATGTTCAGGCTGCAGGTTCTTTCCCAACTTCTGTGTGCTGTGGCTCAGATGTCAGTTCAGATTTTGAAGACTTTGCAGTGATATTTGGATGTAATCTATGGGAGTGTCACTCAGTCTGGGACCTTGTTGGTGTTCTAACCCATAATGCAGTTCTCAAAGGATTGATCTACTTCTTAGGGTCAGAGCAAAGCATATGCAACTGTGGGAGTGGGGAGGGGTATGAAAAACAACTTTATGGTATCCCTCTCTTGAGCCGCCTGGTCTCTGTCTCTCTGAGGCTCTCTGATGTCTGAGCAGCTACCTTCCTGGTCCACTGGCAAGAATGTTGGGGCTTTAATCTCTTCATTCTGCTGCGCAATTAAGTGACTGGGTCTGCGTATGAGGCCAAATAATGGTAAGATGGAGAAAATGTAACAGAGATTCCTGTACATTATTTGGTCCTTATATACTTAGGTCAGAGAGAAGGCACACTGTTTCTGGTGATACTTCGAAACAGGTATGGAGAAAAAGGCATTAACAGGTCGATAGCTGCATACTAGGTGTTACGGATTAAACTCTGTCTTCCCAAAATGTATATATCAGCTTGACTAGGCCATGCTTCTCAGTATTGTGCGATTATCCACCATTTTGTCAGCTGATGTGATTTTCCAATGTATTGTAAATCATACCTCTATGATGTTAATGATCAAGGATTTGAAGCAGTTATGTTAAGGAGGCAGGGCTCAATCTACAAGATTAAGTTGTGTTTTAAGTCCATCTCTTTTGAGATATAAAAGAGAAAAGAGCAGAGAGACAGGGGGACCTCAGTACCACCAAGAAAGAAGTGTCAGGAGCAGTGCATCCTTTGGACCTAGGATCCCTGTGCTGAGAACCTTCTTGTCCAGGGGAAGATTGGTGACAAAGACCTTCTCGTAGGAGTGACAGAGAGAAAAAGCCTTCCCCTGGAGTTGGCACCCTGAATTTGGACTTATAGCCTCCTAGACTGTGAGGGAATAATTTTCTTTGTTGAAGTCATCCGTTTGTGGTATTTCTGTTAAAGGAGCACTAGATATCTAAGACGCTAGGTACCAGGAGATGTACATTTCCCAACTCTTTCACTCCCAGGGACACTATGACTAAGTAGCCAATGCCATAAATCCATGTGAGCAGACTGTTCTGATTACTGCTTTGACTCTACTGTCTGTTATGGTAACCACACCCACCTTGTCTTTGTTGATTGAGTGCCACCACTTGGCTGCTACCACCATGGGGTCCAGTCAACTGCATTGTAGTCAGGTGTCTTCATTCAGTTAGGGCAGTTCTCACTGTGGACTCTTACTTACATAAAATAGCAACCACAGAAGTCTTCAATAATGCTGGGGCTTGCTTCCCAAATTTGTACCTTACTGCTATGGTAAAAAGAGAGCCCTCTGGGCACTCCGTGTGTGGGTCTGTGGGTCCAGCCTAATAAATCCATTCTAACATTCCAATTTCCCTCAGCCTTTGGATACCTTCTCCTACAGTATACAATGGCAGATCTGCCATTTCCACTTGATTTATTTTAGGCCACCACTTAATCCATGCTTCAGTAAACCAGCCAAATAAACTATGAGATCCTTTTCTAACCTCTCAAGCTGAAACACTGAATGAAGAATCTATGCTTCCTGGGCCTATATCAATAAACTCAGACTAATCCACCTTTATGTTGCTTCCACCGTTATCCCACACCCATAATAGCCATTCCCACACATATTCACCAGGTTTCTGTATGTATGTATGTATTAGAAAAATCAAGCAGTTCTTTTGGAGTTTAGCATACCTTCTCCTGGGTCACACTTCATAGTTCACCTTTTGGGGCTTGTTGGGACTGAAGCCTAGGTATAGGTCTAGAAGCAAAAATGGGCAGTGGCAGTGGGATGTTCAGCCGTGTCTTATAAGGCATCTGCCTAAGGTGATGCCCCAGGCAATGCCCCAGACACCACCCCAGGAGACAACTCAAACAGGACACTTCAGGCACAGCTGGGGTAATCTCATCAGATGGAGGTGGAAGGGATAATTGTTTTACTGGGAAGGGTGCCTTAGCAGGCAAAGTTAGAGAATCTCTTCAGATGGGAGTAAGAGGTCTGGTTCTGTTAGGAAGAGCGATTCAACAGAAATTGGAGGTTCATTGTCCCCCGCTTCCTGACTGTCTGCCCATATGTCCTCATCCCAAGTTTCAGGATCCCATTTCTTCCCAATCAGTGCCCTTACTTTAACTTCAGAAACCATTTGAGGTTGGATATTCAACTGGCGCTTTAATTCAGTCACTCTTATGATAAGAATCTGAGTTTATTTTTGGCAGCATTAGCCTTGTTACTATAAGAAATATGGTTTTCTTTCTGGGCACAAGTGGCAGCTTTCAGATCTTGTATGTGGTGCTTGAGCTTTGAGTCCATTTCTTTCATTCACCAGTGTGGCTAGCAAAAGCAGGACCAACCAAGCAGCTTCCTTATTATTCTTATTCTGACAAAATTATAGAAAAGTATCAAATATGCAATCAGGCAGAGCCTTGTCTCTCACAAATATTTGATCCAGTTGTAGTAGTATTTTGCGTATTTCTATTGTCACCTCCCACCATGGATTAGCAATAGCCTGTTTACTACTGGAGACAGTCATCAGTGCCTTTAAGATTAGCCAGACTTGAGAATCAATTCAGAAAACTCGTCCTTAAGATTTGGTTCCTCTGGAACCACAGTAGGTACCAAATGTCTTAGCCTGGGATCTCTAGAGATGCAAAACTGGTGAACAGAATATATATATACACACATATGTATGAAAAAAAAAAAGAGTGTGTGTATATATATGTGTGTGTATGTGTGTGTGTATATATATATATATATATAAAAAAATTTTTTTTTTTTATATGGAAACCCTAGTCGCATAATGGTTAATAGCTATAGCTGCTAACCAAAAGGTTAGCATTTCGAATCCACCAGGCGCTCCTTGGGAACTCTGTGGGGCAGTTCTGCTCTGTCCTGTAGGGTCACTATGAGTTGGAACCGACTCGACGGCAATGGGAATACACACACACACACACACATATATGCTTACATATGTTAGTTGTGGCTGTTAGAGGCCATCGATCCTGTGTAAAACAGAATGAAACACTGCCTGATCCTGAACCATCCTCACAATCATTGCCATGTTTGAGCCCGTTCTTGCAGCCATTGTGTCAGTTCATGTTGTTGAGCGCCTTCCTCTTTTTTTCTGACCCTCAGCTTTTCCAAGCATGATGAGCCTCTCCTGGGACAGGTCCCTCCCGAAAATATGTCCAAGGCACGTGAGACGAAGTCTCGCCATCCTTGCTTCTAAGGTGCATTCTTGGTGTACTTCTTCCCAGATGGATTTGTTTATTCTTCTGGCAGTCCATGGTATATTCAGTATTCTTTGCCAACACCATATTTTAAGTGAATCAGTTCTTTGGTTTTCTGTGTTCATTGCCTAACTTTCTCAAGAATGTGAGGTGATAGAAAATATCATGGCTTTGCTCAGGCACACCTTAGTCCTCAAAGTGACATCTTTCCTTCACAACACTTTAAGGAGGTCTTTTGCAATAGATTTGCCCAATGCAATACATTGTTTGAATTCTTGACTGCTGCTTCTGTGGGCATTGATTATGGATTCAAGTTAAATGAAATGCTCGATGACTTCAGTATTTTCTCTGTTTATCATGGTGTTGCTTACTGGTCCAGTTGTGAGAATTTTTGTTTTCTTTATGTTGAGGTGTAATCCATACTGAAGGCTGTAGTGGTTGCTCTTCATCAGTAACTGCTTCAAGTCCTCTTTACTTTCAGCAAGCAAGTTCGTATCAGCTCCATATCATAGGTTGTTAGTGAATCTTTCTCCAAAACTAATGCCATGTTCTTCTTCTTACAGACCAGCTTCTCAGATTATTTGCTCAGCATACAGATTGAGTAAGTATGGTGAAAGGATACCACCATGACACATAACTTTCTGATTTTAAACCACACGGTATCCCCTTGCCCTACTCAAATGACTGCCTCTTGGTCTACGTAGATATTCCGCATGACTACAGTTAAGTGTTCTGGAATTCCCATTCTTTGGTAAGCTATCCATAATTTGTCATGAGCCACACAGTTGAGTGTGCTTGTATAGTAAACAAAAATAGGTAAACATCTTAGTGATAGTCTCTACTTTCAGCCAAGATCCATCAGACATCAGAAATGATATCCCATGTTCCATGTCTTCCTCTGAATCCAGCTTGAATTTTTGGTAGTTGCCTGTCTGTGTACTGCTGCAACTGTTTTTAAATTATATTCAGCAAAATTTTTCTTGCATGTAATGTTAATGACATTGCTCGATAATTTCCGCATTGCGTTGGACCACCTCTCTTTGGAATGGGCACACATATAGATCTCTTTCAGTCATTTGGTCAGGTAGCTGTCTTCCAAATATATTGGAATAGACAAGTGAGCACCTCCAGCACTGCGTCCCTGTGTTGAAACATCTCATTTGGTACGCCATCAATTCCTGGAGCCATGTTTTTTGCCAATGCCTTCAGTGCAGCTTGGAGTTCTTCCTTCAGTACCATCAGCTCTTGATCCTATGCTACCTCCTGATATGGTTGAACGTCGACCAATTGTTTTCGGTGTATTGAGTCTGTGTATTCCTTCCATCTACTTTTGATGTTTCCTCTGTTGTTCGATATTTTGCCCATAGAATCCTTCAGTATTGCACCTAGAGGCTTGAATATTTCCTTCAGTTCTTTTAGCTTGAGAAATGCCAGGTGTTTTCTTCCCTTTTGGTTTTCTAACTCCAGATCTGTTCACATTATATTATCATACTTTGTCTTCTCCAGCTTCCCTTTCAGGTATTCTATTGAGCTCTTTTACTTTATTTTTCCTTCCATTCTCTTTAGCTACTGTACATTCAAGAGCAAGATTCAGAGTCTCTTGTGACATCCTCTTTGGTGTTTGCTTTCTTTCCTGTCTTTCTAATGACTTTTTGTTTTTTTCATATATGATGTCCTTGCTATCATCCCACAACTAATCTGGTCTTCGATCATTAGTGTGCAGTGCATCAAATCTGTTCTTGAGATGGTCTCTAAATTCAGGCTTGATATACTCAAGGGCATACTTTGACTCATGGACTCGTTTGAATTTTCTTCAGCTTCAACTTGAACGTGAATATGAGCAACTGATCATCTGTTCTGCAGTCAGCCCCTGGCCTGATTCTGACTCATGATATTGACCAAGTGAAGAGTGATTCAGAGAAAAACATGGGTAGAGTGTGACCTAATTTCCATAAAAACAAACAAATGAATGTACTTACATGTGTCCCGGCAAAAAGAAGTGTGTAAAAGGGTACATATGTATCTTTGGACACTGGACACTTCAGGGGAGCAGGTACAATATACTTATGTGGGGATGGCTCTTATTAAAACTTCTATATACAAATCTCTATTGTTAAATGTGTTATAAGAATGTAAAAGCTTTTAAAGTTTAATAACATCATACGTGTATGTGTGTGTATTTGAAACTTTTTTTTTTTTTGACTATTTTATATATGTGTTTTTTAGTTATCTAGTTTTTTTTTTAGTGTGGCTATAGCAGAGATAACCACAAGTGGATGGCTTTAACAAACAGAAACTTATTCTCTCACAGTTTAAGAAGCAACAAGTTTGAAGTCAGGGCACCAGGTCTAGGAGAAAGCTTTCTGTCTTTGTGGCTCTGGGGGAAGGTCCTTGTCATCTATCTTCCCCTGGCCTAGGAAATTCTCAGCGCGTGGACACTGGGTCAAAAAGACGTGCTCCACTCCAGACACTTCTTCCTTGGTGGTATGAGGTCCCTCTCATTTCCGCTCACTCTTCTCTTTGTATCTCAAAAGAGACTGACTCAAGACTCACCCTAATCCTGTAGATTGTGTCCACCCTCATTAACCTAACTGCCTCTAATCCCGCCTTATTAACATCACAGAGGTTAGAATTTACAACACATAACTAATCACATCAGATCACAAAATGCAGGACAACCACACAATACTGGGAATCATGGTCTGGCCAGGTTGGCACACATTTTGGGGGACACTATTCAATCCATAACAATAGAGAAAACACTGTCTTCAATGGCAGATTCAGAGACTTTTATCCATCTATGAAGGGCAAACACAGAAATTGAACAAAATTCAGACCAGCGAATTATTGCTTGCTCTTGTAACTAATGACTTCTTCTGGTCTCTGTACCTGGAAATGGCCAAAAAGAATTGTGTGAGGATTAATTCAGTTATTGCTAAAACATCTACTGCATTTACATGTCTACAGGTAAGGAAGAATGCTGGACACCATGTGTGATTTATTAAGTAACACAGGGACTATTAGACTGTTGTTCTCCTTCTCTGATATGCCACTATCACCTTCTCCCCTTGTTGCTCTGCTGAAAAACCCACACTTGTATATTCTAGGCTTTTTTCCAGGATTGAATTTGCAGGAAGTTGAAGATATATCTTTGAAAGATAAAAAAGACTTTGGCCACATTGTCTTTAGACAGTCAAACTTCCCAGCCAGCCTCTGTGCAGGATGGGAATTCACAATCCCTCCTACTCAGTACCTCTGAGCAGGACAGGATTTCTCTTTCATTATCAGGAGATTGCGGAATTCACCCCTCTTCAGAAAACTTACTTTCCTTTGCCTCAAACTGTCCCTCTCAAGATCTGTCACGGTCACTCTGAGAAATTCACATGGGCAGCCTGTATGGAAGTGCCCATCCTAGAGTCCCTGCCCTCCCTTCCTTGCTCCGTAGGGCTTCCTCTGACACTTGGGGTCGCATCTCCCAGGGAGTACACACCTCTGGCACTTCCAGGGATTCCCAGGCCCTGGGATACTGTGGATGGGACTTGGAACTCAATCTCTTTCTTCCCATCCTCACCTTTGGTTATCTGTGTTCTGTCTTCACCAGATTTAGGAGGCCTTGTCTTCTCTTTGCTCATTTCATTTCAGTCAGGTTTTTCTATTCCAACTCTCTGATCTCAGGACAGATCAGGTTAGACCACAGAAAAGAGAAAGACCAAGCAAACATCACTGATCTGTGCAGAAGCTGCTGGGAAGGGATTCGATTCTCATTGGTTTAGGGTTTTAAGCCCACTGCTCACCAGCAGGCAGGTTCCCCCCAGAGTCTGGGTTCTGTCTGGTACCTTGTACTACAAAGAACTCAGTGACCAGCCCACCTTCACAATCACACCTCCCTTAGAGCTATCTTTGCAGAGGCTCTTTCTCAGACTTCCATGTCCCACTGAAATCCCATTTCTCTTTCCTTACAAACATTGTGCTCATTCTCAGGGCCCTGAGACCTTATCTGCAGGTGAGTCTTGTCCTCTTCTCTCCTTGGCTTTTGAGTGGACCTCATGTCTTCGGACAGCTATCCTGGGGCTTCTTCCACCCTGGTGCTCTAGGGCTGGATCTCTCCATGTACTAGAGGGGGCGTGGAAGGGGCACAAGGCTAAAAGGATGGATCTTCCAGGTGAGGTGGGTTTAAGAAGCCTGAATGAAGTTCTTCCCTGAAGGGTGCATATTTTCAGTCCAGACATCCTGCTTCTCTCAGTCTGAGAGTCCTAGCATGTCTTCATGTGCTTTCTCCTTTGACTTTGAGGCCATGCCTGCACCGTCTGCAGCCAGGTCTCCCACATGTGTAGCAGCACCAGTAGGTGTGGTAGCCTCTTCAGCCCCTGTCTCCTCCTCCATATGCTCCTGGAGGTGCCTGGCTCTTCTTGCCAGGACTCCAGGATGCTGACCAGGAACTCAGTGTTGGTTAGACTGAGGGCAGCCAAATCACAACCATGCCTCCTGTGGGCGGGGGGGGCCGGGGGGCAGGGCTTGAATATGTCAGCATAAGGGTCAGTATTTTTCTGAGTATGAGGGAATGATTGGCGAGTTAAGGAAGAAAGAGAAGGAGTTTGGGAGGGGAGTGCAAGCTCCAGTGACAGACAGAAGATGGGGTGGGGGATCTCTCAAAGGGTATTAGAGGCCAGTCAGAAAAGCAGGAAGCAGCAGGAAGCAGGGCCAGTGGAGGGCAGCACTGGGTGGAGGAGGACAGCAGAGGTAATAGTAGTGGGGAGGGCAACAAAACTGGCCTGAAAAGAGTGATACATGACTGATCCTAGATGAAGCTCAGGTTGAGAAAAGTAGGAAAATAAAAAATTCTATCCTGTAGCCATGTTTGTGGTTAGGGGTTGTTAGGCTCTTGAGGGAGGTGGGCAGGAGACACAGGAGGGTAACAGGAGTTCCTGGATCTAGGGAGGAGTCTACAGCCCTTCTTCTGCCCTCAATGATGTGGGTTCTGGGCTCTTCAACCTACTACTCCCAGAACCTCCTGAGTAATTTCCTTAGTTCTTCACATGGTATATTAATTCCATCTCAGTAGAAAATATAATAATTAAGTACGCTTCTTCCTACCCACCCTTTCCACCATCCTATACTCTCTGCCCCAGTTGCCCACTGGCTTCCTTCCCTTCCATCATGTTCAGATCCAGAACAAAAGAGTGCCTTGTCTGCAGCTATTCTGGAAAGCTCTCAAACTTACAATTGAATTCTTTCGTTTCATCCCTCATTTATTCCTACATTTCTTATTGACAAAATAAACTTTGGTTAATTATCTACTAAATGACAGAAAGTGCTTTCTCAGGAGAATCTTCCTTATGACCTTATCCATTCATCCCAAATCCTTCATCTTGTCCTACCATGGCTCTCTTTTCTGGTGGAAGTCAGACCTTTTGTTCTGTAGCACTCATCAATCTGGGTCGATTTTTCCTCATCTTTATCTACAGTCTTAGAGAAAGGCCTTTTCCTCGTGTATCACTGTTTCATCCTGCCTGGGTGAAGATGTCCAAACATAATGGTCTCTGAAGGACCTTTATCCCTTCTCCCAGCAGGACCCTTTGATAACGTGGGGACTCTGGCTTGCTCCTGAATTTCCTTGATTCAGTAGCTACGGTTTCTCTCCCACAAGACCTGAGATCGGCACCCTTTTCAAAAAGCAGCTGAGATCTGAGTTAGCACTAAGGCTTCCATAATCCTGTGTGACATCATTGCTGACAGTGCTGAGTTCCATGGGCCCAGTTTGAAGCTAAACACGGCAACCAGAAAAACATGAAACTGTCAGGTAGGCACTTCAGAAGTGCTAGTGCCAATGTAGGAAGAAGGAGATTAGATACTAAAAATGAATTGAAACTTTTCCGTGCCGTGTAAGGGGTTACTATCCCCTGGTGGGTAAAGAGAGCACAGGGAATGATAACAGTATAATGGGCAGCTGCTTTCTCCCAGTCCTCTCATTTGACTCTGTTGGAATCATGTCTCTCCAGCTCTGGTTATAAAATGTCCACTCTGAGCCCCTCTTAGGTCTCCTTAGCCTCTGAGGCTTCACACAGGCTCTGCTCTCTGACTAGGAGATGTTCTCTCCCTTCCCGTCTGCTGGCCTACTCTCCCTGGTGAAGCGTGAAGGTGAAGAAAACTGACCCCATTGGACAGATTAGGCTCATGACTTCACCAAGAAGCCCTAAGACTCAGGAGTTTTGTGGTCAGTCAGAATGGGAAGTTTGGGAGTTGACTTGGGGAAAGCCCATGACAGACTCTGCTTTTGTTTAGGAGGCCATTTAGAAGAGAAAGCAGCAAATGGGGAGACCATTTGAGGAGGAAATTAAGAAGGTTGGGGTGGTGATGAGGAAGGAGGAGACTTCTCCAAGGAAAATAAAAGTTTCAACATGGGGAGAGTAGGGGCTTGTTTTGTGTGACCCCAAAGGAGAGAAGAGGCAGGAATGGTAGGGAAACAATAGAACAAAAGATAATCCGTGCCTGTTCACAAATGTAACAAATGCCCCAGTGTTTTCAGCCTGTTTCCTCAGACTTTTCTCATCAAGCCATCCCTCCCCTTTTACTGAAGCCTCTGGAAAATACCTGGGGCTTCCTGGATGCTCGACCTTTTTTCACCCCTTAACTATTCAGTCATATTCCCAACTTGGTTCAGGCATCACTTCCTGGTGGTAGTCTTCCCTGAATCTTCTCCTGGTAGATGAGTCCACTTCTTGCTCTGTACTCCATTGTACCCAGGAAACCCTTTACCGCAGCATAAAACACAATTGCATTTACTACACATTCTTCCTCTCTCTGTGCCCACGCCTTCTATGAGACTCCAGGGTACCTTTCATTAGCAGTAGGAGTCTTCTTCTACCTGTTGAAGGCCGACCTTACGGTTGCTTCAGCCATTGAAATAGTAGCAGAGATGATACAAGGAGAGAATTGAAAAGATTTTACATTGAGTCTTGCCCTTTTGTTGCTCTTAAACCCTGAGAACCTGTGGGAGTGACCCCAGGCCAGCCTGCTGAATGATGAGGGACCATTGGAAAGAGGATCCAGCGGTTTCACTGAGTTGATTTGAGGCAAACTGGCTCGCAGGTGACCTGGAATCAAATTGTAGACACATGAGTAAGCCCTGCTGCGAGCCACTGTGGCTGGCCCAGATCAGAAGAACCCCAAATTGACAACCTGAAAAATTGTGAGCTTAGTAAATGGTTGTTTTTTTAAGACACTACCTTTTGGAGTCATTTGTTACACAGCAATACGTGACTGATACACCTGTTAACTTGGCCGTTTCTCTCACCAGGCAGTGAGGCAGCTTCTCTAAGTCATTTCATCACCGAGAGTATCTGGCCTAGGGTCTGACATGTAGCTGTGTATACAGGAAATCTTTGTTGACTTAATGCATGAATGAGTAATACGAATTTTATGTGCGAGTCTGCACAAAATCATGTATGAATAAAAGCATGATTTTTAAAAAAATAAAATGAATTGAGGCTCAGAACTACCTGCTTACAAAATTGAGGGGAGTTTTTAACCTCACTTACTTTTAGGGGACTCCCTCATCCAGATATGCAGTAATTCCCAGGGTCTAATGAAGGACCAGTGCTTGGAGAAGACCTTCAGCACACCCATTGCCTCAGCCTATGTGGGTGATCTCTCTAGAAGCATTCGTTCTGCTGTTTCCATTCTCAGCTGGAGCATGAGAACCTTGGTGGGGCTGTCAACAGCATAACAGGGTTTGTCTACTTATGTGCCTGCATCAGCCTTTGAGGTGCTGTAACCTCCTCCAGGGCACTATCAAGAAGGAGATCCTACCCCTTCCCAATGTCTAGGACCCTACTATCTGACTGTCACTCTTCCCCTGGGCTCCAGTTCACTCAGTGTGATCACCTCAGTGAGCTGAGGCTTTTACCACAGACTCTTCAGAGTCTTGAAGTTTCAGGGCTTCAACACTGTGAGTCCAGCTATCTCCTTGAAATGAGGTAGGGAAGGGGGAAAAATGTAGGAAGATTTTATTTTCCATTTAATGTTGCAATAAAATTTCTTGCCCTGCATTTTCGAAGGGTCCTGCCTAACAATTCCCTCTGTTCTCTTCCAAGATGTAGGACGATGAAGAGGGAATGTTTGTTGTGTCATAATCTGCAGAAGGCTGCAAAGTGCACATGGGGTCCATTCCCCCGATGCTCACACTAGAGCACCCCACCCACGTGGAAATCTCTGCAAGTGTTACTGAGTCCCTCCCACATCCACAGTGAACAGCTTTCAGATTCTTATAAGAGGGAATTGTGTCCTAACACCAGCTGCTCCCTGGAAACCCTATGGGGCAGTTCTACTCTGTCGTATAGGGTCTCTGAGTCAGAATTGACTAGATGGCTACAGGTTTGGTTTTTTCTTTCAGGCGGGTGGTGGGAGTTTGATGTCAGCTCCATAATCATGTTACTAAAAAATAATGACAGGGTACCAGGTGAAAGTAACAAAACAAAACTGAAATGTAATGGCTTTTTCACATTTATTGGCCCCACAGAGTTCCTTCGAGGTGTTTACTTTTCACTAGATTCGGAGAAATGTTTGTGAGAGAGACACAGCTTGAGATAGCTCCAAAATTACATGTTTCCCTCCTTAATGTTAGGTTACATTAAGAGCTGGTTGGCTGGTTTATCATCTGCCTGCTTCACAAAAATAGAAGGCCCATGCAGGCAGGAACTTGTCTGTTGTGTTTGTCAGAGCATCCTGGTACCTGGCACCTAAGAAGTGCTAAAAAATGATTTGAGTGAATGTGGGAGGGTTTTTATAAAAAACACTGTGTTTCTGTCTTTATTTAGTTAAATAGTGAAAACAGGGATAAGGAAAATGGAGACAATTATTTGTATAATTTAGAGTTACATAAGATGAGAATAGAAGTTGAATAATGAAGAGATAAAAAAATAAGCTGTACGGATGGAATGTACCCCCTTCCCTTTGCTTTGGAGGGAGACGTTTTAAAATTGGATTGTTTTTTTCCCTACTGATTTATAGGTTCTATATGTTAATTGAAAAGTTAGTCTTTTAGGAATCACAAATACTTCTATTGAGATACAATTCACCTGCCGTAACACTGCCTTTGAAAATATGCACAATACCTTGGCTTTTAGTATATGGGCAGACTTGGCACAACAGTCACCACTGTCTAGCTTCAGAATATTTTCAGTGCCCAGTAAATAAAGGCCCTTGTTAATAAAGGCGTATTAACAGTCATCCTCATTACTCCTTTCCTCCAAGCCGTAGCAACCACTAATCTACTTCTGTCTGTGTTGGTTTGTTCTGGACATTTCATGTAAATGGAATCATACACGATGCGGTCATTTGTGTTTGGCTTCTTTCATTTAGCGTAATGTTCTCAAGGTTCGTCCATGTTGTGGCATGTATCAGTACTTGGTGCCTTTTTGTGGCTGAGTAATATTCCAGTCTATGAATATACCACATCCTGTCTATCAGGTCATGACATTTGGGTTCTCTCCACATTTTGGCTGTTATGAATAACACTACTAGGAATCCTCTGTGTGAGTTTGTATGTGAACATGCTTTTGATTCTCCGGGGTACAGACCTAGGAGTGCAAGTGCTGTGTTGCATGGTAATTCTCTGTTTAACTGTCTGCAGAATTGCCAAACCATTTTCCGAAACAATTGGATCATTTTACATTTCCACCAGCGGTATTCCAGCTTCTCCACATCGTCGCCGACACTTCTTGTCCATCCTGTTGAGTTTAGCCGTCTTACTGCTTTTGAAATAATAGTGCACTTTAGTTTAGATTTGCATTTTCCTGATGACTAATGAGGTTACGCTTCTTTTCCTGTGCTTGTTGACAGTTTCTGTATCTGCTTTCGAGAAATCTCTATTCAAATCCTTAGCCTGCAAACTTTTTTTCAGCTTTTTGCCTGTATTTTTACTCTCTTCATATACTTTTTGATATGCCAAAGATCTATAGATCTTAACAGTTTTAGCCTTCATATTTTGGGATTTTTAAAAAGTCTTTCTCTTTTATCAATAAAAAGAAAATAAAAACTTCTAAAATTTTTATGGTTGCATATTTTAATTTTAAATATTCGATCCATCTGGAATTTTGTTTTGTGTAAGGTATGAGAAAAAGGATGAAAACATTTTTACAGGTGATCTGAGTGATTACCAGATTGCTACAAACACTCCTTTTCCCATGACCCATATCTTCACTGCATTTTCCCGTAGTCCGTACAGAGATGCCTTTTTACAAAGGGAGGCCACCATTCCCAGCCATTTCATTTTAAGGTTTGCTTTCTGCAATTAAATCCCTTGTGTATCTTATCTACACACCTTTTCTTTTAAGCTAATACAAATTTCGTGTGAGTAGGACCTTGGCGAGTGTAAGATGGGCTTGAATTTCATAACTGGTTCCATGTGGTGCAGCCCAGCAGACGGACAGACAGAAGCAGGGGCTGCAGAGGCGACAGAAGCTATGAGAACATGAGCCTCTGGAGATTTGCTGTGGAATTTCAGATAAAGATTCCATGTGCCAGCAATAGCCTACATCATGTGGGTGCAGTGGTGAAAGTACACATTGTCCCTGCCATTGTGAAGGGGACACCCAGTGTGGGTGGGAGGGGGACTGGTAAAATGCAGTCCAGAGAAAGGACAGACCATGCTCCAGGAACCACACTGGACTTCAGAGAGCTTTGTTGGCTGCCGTTCATCTGTCCGGCTTCTAGATGTCAGAGTGCCCCCAGGCTCAGTGCTTAGTCCTCTCTCTCTATTGACACCCTCTCTCTAGGATGCCTCAGGGAGTCGGTTGCTGTCTGTCTGTAGCTGAGGATGTGATGTTTACACCTCCATCCATTTCAACTCCTCCTGGTTCATGACTTCTATTCAAATGTCAGCGTAACTCTCTGTACTGAGTTCTTCATCTGTAAAATGTGCCTTATAATGATACATTCCTCACATGGGTATCATGCAGAGCAAGTATCTTAAGAGAGGAGAAGCCCTCACAAGAGTCCTGGCACCAGTAAGTGTTAGCTGTCAATATTATTACCTGCCATCTCCACGTAGATGTCTAACAGCTATGCCATGTTATCAACGCCATGAAACAATTCTTGGTCCCAACCCCATTCCACCCTTATCGATGAATTTCTCAGGGCTTCAGTGATGGGAATGTGTGCGTTTTCCCACATAATGGACATGGCTAATAAAGGTTGGCCTGGTCCTTCATAATAAGTTGCTCCAAAGTTTATATGGGTGGACTCAGACAAGTGATAGCCAACTAATATAGACAAAAAATAGAACTCTCAGCTGCTCATATTTGTACTCTCAGCCTAGAATATCTTGTGAGGGTACTATATGGACTGAATTGTGTAACCCCAAAGGTACGTTGAAATCCTAACTACTGTACCTATAAATGTGACCTGATTTGGAAATAGGGGATTTTTTAAATTATTTTAATGAGGCCATACCAGTGTAGGGTGAGTCCTAAACCTAATCCCTTCTGAGTTACAAAAAGAACAGAATAGACACAGACACAAACAGGGGAAGAGGGAGACAGACAAAGGGGAAGATAATCTACAAGGCCAGGAATGCAAAGGGTGGCTGGAAGCTGCTAGAAGCTGAGGTAGACACGAGCCATGCCCTGAATTCCTACTTCTAGCCTCCCGAACTGTGAGAAAATAAATATCTGTTCTTTAAAGCCACCCAATTGTGTTATTTTTTTCTTATGGCAGCACTAGATGACTAACACATACCCATGGTTATCCATGAAGCCTGGTGTAAAATAGTGTTCTCCCCTCCTTGTCTAGCCCACCTGAATCCTGCTATTTCCCTATCAGTGTCCTCTGCCTTCACTAAGAGCTACAACAGAGTCAGCTTGATGCTGATGCATAGAAATGCAGTTTATTTTTTAGTTTATATTTATGATTGACTAGCATTAATTTCAATGGTTTGTAAATTTTTCTGTGGAGGCATTTCTATAATCTATGAGTAATAGCAGTTGCAGCTTTTCCTTCTTTTTGTTGTCATTTTGTTCTAGCTTGGACCTCCAGTGTTAAATATTTAATATAAATTATGATAGAAAGCATCCTTATTTTTTAAATATTTTTTTGTGTGCTTTAAGTGAAAGTTTTCAAATCAAGTCAGTCTCTCACACAAAAACGCGTATACACCTTGCTACACACTCCCAATTACTCTCCCCCTAATGAGGCAGCCTGCTCTCTCCCTCCGCTCTCTCTTTTCGTGTCCTTTTCGGCAGCTTCTAAACCCCCTCCACCCTCTCATCTCCCTTCCAGGCAGGAGATGCCAACATAGTCTCAAGTGTCCACCTGATCCAAGAAGCTCACTCCTCACCAGCATCCCTCTCCAACCCATTGTCCAGTCCAATCCATATCTGAACAGTTGGCTTCGGGAATGGTTCCTTTCCTGGGGCAATGGAAGGTCTGGGGGCCATGACCACTGGGATACTTCCAGTCTCAGTAAGACCATTAAGTATGAATTTATGAGAATTTGGGGTCTGCATCCCACTGTTCTCCTGCTCCCTTAGGGTTTCCCTGTCAGGGCAGTCATTGGTAGTAGCCGGCCACCATCTAGTTCTTCTGGTCTCAGGATGATGTAGTAGCTGATTCACGTGGCCCTTTCTGTGTCTTGGGCTCGTAATCACCTCGTGTCCTTGGTGTTCTTCATTCTCCTTTGATCCAGGTGGGTTGAGACCAATGGATGCACCTTAGATGGCTGCATTCTAATGTTTAAGATGCCAGACGCCAGTCTTCAAATTGGGAAAGCATCCTTATTTTAATGCTAATTAATTTTAAAGAGAATGTCCCACATTTCCCCATGAACTATCATGCCAGTTGTATTTTTCCAACTTAAGGAACTCCTTTTCTGGTCCATGATTGCTCAGCGTCCTTATCTCTCAGTGTGATTGGATTTTATCAACTGCTTTGTCCCCATCTCTTGAGGTGAGCGTGTCTTTTCTTCTTCCATCTATGCTTATGGTGAATTAAATTATTAAATCTTTAATGTTCACTCAAGCTTGCATGCTGACGATAAACCCCCTTGATGATGGCGTATTACATGGTTTATACTTTGCTGGATTTCCTTTGCCAGTATTTTATGTATGTTTTTGCATCCCAGTTACTTGGTGTGCTTGCGCTGTAACTCTTCTTCTATTATCCTTGTCTAATTTGGTGTCAATATTAAACTAGCCTTAGGGATGAAGTAGAGGAGCATCTCATCTTTTTCTCTTCTTTTCTGACTTTGCACAAGATTAAAATGCTCTGTTTCTTGCCTGTTTGCCGCAACCTGAATGAAAGTGGTCTCGGCCTCCTATTTTCTTAGGGAGATCTTCAACTACTGACCCATTTTGTGTAGTGATTAAAGGTCTTTTCTGGTGCTACTTAGAAAAATTTCCACTGCATGTTCTAGGCTGCTAGGATTTCATCTTTAAATGTTATGTTGTTATCACTATTTTCAGTCTCATCCACGTCAATTAATCAATCCCAGATTTTCCCTCATTTTTCCAAAGTCAGACTCTACATCTATTCCTGGCACCAATTCCCTTATCTAAGACTTGTTTGCAAACAAAAATACAACCCAGCATCTTTGAGTCCATGATGTGAGAATACAGTCCCATATAACTTTTTTTGTAACTGTTGTTAAGTGTTTCTCCTCTTTTTTTTTTTTTTTTGTTGTTCATTTCCCACCTATCTAGCAGTTTCAAAGTTGTGCACTTCAGGTTGAGGTCATTAGCTGGATTGACTCTGTGCAGGGCCATGGGGTGCCAGTTGCAAATGAGCATCAAAAGAGCACTCCTCTAGAACTAGGAGGCAGGAGGAGGTGGTTGGGCGGTTGCGGGGGTGGGGGGGAGGGAACTGGGCAGGGCTGTGTGGAGAGGGGCGCCCAGGGGAGGTGCCAGGTCGGAGGCTGCCCCACCACAATCTCACGTGCATCAGGAAGGAGCTGGCTGCAGGAGCCTTTCCCGAGAGTCCCAGCCCACCCAGCCTTGCCCTGAACTCAGACCCGCTAGGCTCAGGTCCCACCAGAACTAGGGGAAGCCTGAGGCTACCGATGTCAAGTCCCAGGGTACACCCCTGAGCCCAGTCACGGTGCTTATGCTGGGATGGGAGGGCAGAGGAGGCGTATGGGGACTTGGGTCCAGAGGGTGACCCAGAAAGGGTGGGAGAGTTGTGGTCACCCTAGGACTCTGGCTCCGCACGTGAAGGGCCCCAGGTTGCACTTGCAGGAGGAGAAGGCGAAGCCACAGAGGCCACACTGCTCACACAAACAATCCCCCATCCCCCTCCGCCCTTTCTCCAGGCTGGACGCCCCTCCTGTGCTGTCCTCAGAAGGGCTCTTCAGGGACCGCACCCCTAGTTTGCGGAGCAGCAGAGCCTGCCCCAGTCTGGACTAGGGACTTTATTTCTTCCACTCTCACCACTGGCTGAAGGCAGACTCCTGTCTCCACAGACTAAAGAGGAATTATCAAAATGAGCTCGAAACTCTAGATTTGAGTTAAGGATCATAAATTAACACAGAGAAATACAACTTTAACAACAAAGACCTGTTTGGAGCCCCAGTTGGAATTAAAAAAAAAAACTTGAACAGAGGGAGTGATAAAGGCTTCCTTCTTTTGCCACCCTCTCTCGGTGGTCCCAAGCTTTCTCATCTCCCACCTCACAAGACTGTATCAACTGCTTTGAGACTTTTAGAATAAAGATCCCCAGGCATATCACTGCTGTTACCCTGTGAGGATTTCCCCAGTGCTGGGTTAGACTAAGACAGAATCCTTCCAAGGCTTCCAGGGCCTGTGTACTGGACGGTCAGCACTCGGAGCCTCAGAGCCCACTTCGTTTTTCCTGCAGTTGGGCATGACCCCAGGGACATGACCCTGAGAGTGCTGACACTTCCTGAAGCCAGTGACCCTCCCCCTGGGCTTCTCTCTGCCTGGGTCTCAGAATCTCTGAGGCCAGCTTGTACCCTCGGAAGTGTTTCTGCTGAAGGACACGTAAACAGCACTGTGGATTTGTGTCCTGCAGTCTGCAAAACTGCCTCCCCTGAGTGGGGTGAGGAGCTACTGAAATACTGAAATCATTGAAACTAGCAGAAGCCACAGCCCATGGTGCTGGGAGAAAACTGGGAAGGACGGAGAGGTGAAGAGGCTATAAAGGCCCAGTCGTGAAGGCGACCATGGGCCAGGATGTCCTGAAGTCGCAAAGCTGACCAATGCTGAGTGCCCTAAAAGCTGCCACTCCTGTGCCCATCTTTTCTTTCAATGGACAAAGTCTTCCCCTGCTCTTATGTGCCTGGGCTGGAAGGGCCTTTGACTTATAACCTGAAGCAGCTTCCAGAGCCTCTTGGGGCAAGTGATGGTCAAGGAGGCTCTGCCTAACCCCACCCTGCCCTTCCCACTTGTCAGAGGACCAGGAATTTCAGTCTTCCAGCTCCTGGGCTGATCTAGTGACTTGTAACAGGATTTCGCTGGAACTGGAAGGTGTTGAAGACAGGAAGTACTCCTGGGTTTCTTCACCCAGCTGAATGCCTAGTTCCTGGTCTTATTACACGGCTTACATTCAGGATAAGAAGAGGCGTTTGGAGCTTTACGCATGACCTCTTAGCAGAGGTTTCTGTTCAGGAGCGAAGAGGTAAAAAGAAAGCAGTGTCTACTAAGTCCTTTTCCAAGAGTCTCAGGAAATTCTCACGAAGACCTTCTCAGGTAAGGACTGACGGGAAATGCCTTGGTTTAATATTAAACTTTGCCCTTGACACATTTTGTTTATGGAGGGCATATACAATATTGTCTGCTCAAGGAAGCACTGTAGTTCTTATCTAGACTTTATGTAGAATGAGTATATATAAAACCTAAACTTGGTCCTTAAGCAAGGGGTTACCTCTCAGAGAAGGCCTATGGGAAGGTTTCTACCAAATTCTGTGGTGCTGCCATTGCTCCAAGGAGCCCAGGTGATGCCAAGTTTGAGCACTCGGCTGTTAACCGAAGGTTAGTTTTTTGAACCCACCAAAAGGCTCTAAGGAGTAAAGACCTGGCGAACTGCTTCCGTTAAGATTACAAACCAGGAAACCCTATCGGGGAAGTCCTCCTTTTACACTGGGCCACAATGACTCAGAAACCCACTCGATGGCACCTAGCAATATCAACAGGAAGCCGTTGCCCCCAATGTGCTTGAAGTGCCTCTCTGGGGAAGGTTGGCCTTCAGAGCCAGCTCATGGCCACATGGGAACTGAGACTCATGTTTTGTTACCACACCTTAGTTTCAGTCAGTAAATTTATTTTCCAGTTTATTCACGAGACTTGACTACAGACATCTCTCAGGTATTGTCAAAATTAATTCCATTCTCTAATAATGATTTGCCATTTATTTCCAAGCGTTTCCAAGAGACTGGAAAACCTTTCCCAAGAGGCTTGTCCAGCGCCATGTTGTGCAGTAACTACAGTGTTGACATAGTATATTTATCCACATAGTTTCCACGTTTTCTGCTTTCCATAAATACAACTGAAATTCCAAGTCTACCACCTGAAGTACTTCCTTTAGTGTTTCACTTAGAAGTCTGCTGGTGATGAATTCTCTCAGTTTTCTTTCCCCTAAGAATGGCATTATTTGTGCTTTACTCCTGAAGGTAATGATTGGACATAGAATTCTGGGTTAATATTTCCATCTTTCAGGGTTGAAAAAATGATGTTTCACAATCTGTTTTTTTTGGCTTCCATGGCTTCTGATAGTGAATACAGAGTCATTCTAATTGTTTTTCTCAGGTGAAATGTGTCGTTTTCTCTCTACCTCCTTCCTGAGTATTTTCTTGACCTTTGTTATTCTGCAGTTGATTATGATGTATGGTATTTTTATGCAAGTAACCCATGTTCTATACATATATATGTGTGTCAACTGTTTTTCCCCTCCCGGGTATGTCTGTGAGTACAGTATACTCTTTTTTTCTTTTTACATGCTGCTGTTAAAAAAAAAAAAAAACAAAATTAGAGTAATGTACTTACAAATATACTTGGGATGTGGGGTAAGGCCCACTGGGTTGGCAAAAAACCCATAACCCGCAGAATATTTTTGTGCAAATACGGTATTGGGGCATGGAATTCTTTAACTTGCTGTGGTTTGCTGAACTTCTTGAATCTGTAAGTTTATGTCTTTCACCACATTTGGAAAGTGTTCAGCCAGTGTTTTTTCAAATACTATTTTCTTCACCACACATTTTGTCCACTTCTTCTGGAGTTCCAATAAATAAGCTTTTTGTCTAGTTCTTGAGGCACTGTCCATTTTTTTTCCATATTTTCCTCTCTGTTTGCAGAATGGATATTTTCTACTGATCTATTTCAAGTATTTAGTTTTTTTCTCTGTCATCACCATTCTGCTATTGTGAAAATATCAACTGAATTTTTGATTTCTACAATTGTACTTTTAACATGTAAAATTTTCATTTGCAAATAGCACCTATTATCTTTCCATTTATTTAAAAAGTGTCCCTGTTATTTCTTGGATTAGAATAGCATTTTAAAATCTGTTTTTTATGATTTTGAGAGTACAAGTCCTGCTTAAATTTTATGGAGAATTTTTTTTTTTTTTTTAGCAGTCAATTGACCCAGTTATGTTCAGACTCCAAGTTCTGTCCCATCTTCTGTATTCTATAGTTCAAATGTTAGTTCAATTTTTGAAGGCTTTGCAGGTGTATGTAGGTCTAACCTATGTGAGCGCCACTCAGTATGGAACCTTGATGGCATTCTAACGCATAGTGCGGGTCTTAAAGGATTTGATAATGCTTCTTAGGGTCAGGGCAATGGATACGCACCTGGGGGGTGAACCAGGAGTTCATAGCAAGTCTGCAGAATCTCTTTCTTGCACAGCCTCCTCTTTCTCTTTCTCTTCTGCTCTCTGAGTTCAGAAGGAGTGCTTTCCTGGCCCACTGGCGGGAATGCTGGGGCTTTAATCTCCTCATTCTGTTGTGCACATAAGTGATTGGTTCTACCTATGGGGCCAAAGCACTGGACAACCAGCCAAAAGGCTGGCACTTTGAACGTGTCAAGAAGCGCCTCAGAAGACAAACCTGGTGATCTGCTTTTGAAAAGTCTCACCCTTTGAGGCAGAATTGACTAGGTGCCAGTTAACAGCAGAGAGAGAGAAAATGTAATGGAGCTTTCTCTACAATATTTGGTTCTTCCATACTCTGGTCAGAGAGAAGGATTCTCCTCTGCCAGAGTTTCAGGTGTCTGCCCACCTGCCCAGCTGCCTGTCTCTCTCCTTTACGGACCTTCTATCCCATTTATATGAGAGAGGGCTTCTCTCGGGGCTGTTTCTGTCCACAACGGGTGTGCAGCTGTGAGATTTGGGCTCATTTAATTTCAGCCTCTAGAATGTTCATACTTTATGTTCTGGTTCCGCCCCGCTCCCATCCAACTTCAACACTTTCCTTTGCAGAGTCCTGAGATAGTGTCCCATGCATTTGTCCAGATACTTAGTTGTCAGATGCCAGCATAGCCACTGGGGGCAGTGCTGTTGTGGTTGAGGGGGGAGGGACTGTACACTGAAGGAGCTGCAAGACCTGGCTGCCTTGTGTGAGCAGGATGGGGGTGTGCTGAGGAGTGGGTGCTGAAGGTGCTGAGTCAAGGGGAGTTTAATACAAAGTTGGGTCAAGGATAGTTTGTTGACAAGGATTTATTGCTGTAGCAAGGGTTCTGGAAATGGGTTTAATATGCTGTGGGATTGCTTTTGGAAGCTTAGAAAAGGCAATGGCCCACATTCCCTGAAATCGAAATGCCAGACCTGCTAGGTCAGATGTTGGAAGAGGGATTAAAAGCCTCCAATATGTGGGCATGTCTGAGTTAGTCTTCTATAAGACCATTTCTTGGAGGTCCTGAAGGATACCCATTTCATCAAAAGAATAAGGAATGCGGAGATGAGGGGAGCACCAGCAACATAGAGCTTACCAATATGTATACTTTGTAAGGAGTCCCTGGACGCCACAAACAGTTAAGTGCTTGACTATTATCTGAAAGTTTGGCAGTTTGAACATACTCAGAGTGTCCTTGGAAGACAGTCCTGGCCATCTGCTACTAAAGGATGAAAGCCTTAAAAACACTATTGAACAGTTAGTTGTACTATGCCCACATGGGGTGGTCATGAGTCAGAAATGACTTGATGACAGCTAACAGCAACAATTGTCTATATGCTCAGGTTGTTAGTGGGAGCTGGGCTGCCTAGTAGCTATGCAAATCATGGGATCCCAGCTCCACAGAGGCCAGGTGGAAGTACTTAACTGTCAGAAACAAGTTGTGTGTGATTCCAATAATGGTCAGCAGGTCAGAGTAGTAGTTATCTATTGGGGCATAATAGATTCTCCCCAAACTTAGCAGGTGTGAGATAAATGGAAAATTAATATTCAACTCATTCTGATAAATTTGGAACTAGACAAAAATTTTGGTATCACTGAACATAGTTTTAAGGTGAAGGAATAAACTAGAAAATTTAAATAACTAGTATAAGTATAATAAGAGATTTTTCAAATAATGATGACATAATTGCATACCTGAATAAAAGACAAATACATCAAAATCAAGGGTTTGTCTCCAGTATAGACATGAGGGTCTCAAATTGGCAAGGGTGAGAAGGGCAGACCGTTCTCTTTCCCCTACTACTTGACTGGATCAAACTGTGTTCAAAACTGTAAAATATTTAGGAAAACATTGTTTTGACCAGAGCATCAAAGGACTTCTATGACGAAAACTAATGTACTAAAATACATAAAATGAAACCTGAATATATGCAAAAAATATGCCATATTTTCAAATGAGAAGTCTTGTCAATCAAATGGAGGTCCCTAAAACTAATATATAAGTGGAATGTATTTCCAGTCGGAATATTAAGATAGTTGTTTTTGAATTGTATACAGTAATCGTATGCTACAAATAGTACAGTAGATAGCAGAGGATGTTGCTGGTGTTAGGAGACTTGGAGTCCATTTCTGACTCATAGTGGTCCCATTTCACCGCCCCAGAGGGTTTTCTAGGCTGTGATCATTATGGGAGCAGAACAACAGGTCTTTCCCCTCAGTGCCCCCTGGTGGGTTCGACCTGCCAAACCTTCTTTGGATTAGCAGATGAGCACTTAATCACTGCAACACTACGGCTGCTTTAAAAGGTATAGAGAAGAAAAACATGAAAAAGCAGGACACTGACAGGTGTCTACCTCTTCAGGTAACAGAACAAATTGATATTACATAGCATAGAAACTGACAAGTCGACCAATGAAAGAAAATCTGCTAAGAAGTCACAATAACCATTGATACAAAGGCGCTATTTTGAGAAAATTATATTTATTTAATAAACGGTGCTCACTCAAGTGATCGTTCCCGGGGACAAAGCTTGCAAAAATGTGATACACAAATGATAGATTTGGAAAATCATGTGAAATGGAGATGACAAGACTTAATAACAATTTCCATTTTACACAGAAGGATAAAAGTTAAGCACTTGAAAAATGAGCAGTGAATTCAAACAGATCGTTCACAGCAAATCCACATGCCCAATAAACATAGTCCAAGTTGCTCAAAAACACTGCTAGTTAAGAAAATATCAAAGTCCCAGTGAAACTGGCACAATTTAAAAATCAACACCATCTATGGCTGGCTGGGCTGTGGGGAGAAGGATACCCTGAGACATGGCTGGAAAGGTGCTTTAGGACAGCCTCTAGGGGAAAGACATGGCCATGGCTCTGTACTTTTAAAACATACTTTGAGCTGGAAATCTCATATGGAGTCTATTCCACAGAAACAGATCCTGTAGTACACAAAGGATAGTTATTATTATTGTTGACCAAACATTGACTGTACATTGATAGTTGAATGATAGATAACTTATGGTAAAGCTACATCATCAATAAATGAGTTGTAGTAGTTGAGTGGGAAAAATATCTGTGAAGTTTTATTGAAGTATTACTGAAAAAATCTAGGTGCAGAGAAGTGTATATAAAATGAGCACATCTGGGTTAAACAATATCAATTGTTCGAATATGCTTGGATACCTGTTTATGTTTATGAGTGTATATACGTCCGTGTGCTTGTTTAAGCAAGGATAAGAGAGACTACTTACCACATTGTTAAGCTGAATTATCTTGGATTCACTTGCGGGAAAGAACAGGGGGAGGAGAGCTAGAACACGCAGGAAGAGTGGACTTAAAAAGCATGGATGATAATGTTTCCATTTTAGTAGTGTTATGTATGCACGAACAAATCTGTCTTAAAGGGAGAAAGCCAGAATATTTCTTAGAAGCAAGGATGGCTTTGGCCATGTTATCAAGAGGGAGGGACCAGTCCCTGGAAAAGGACATCATGCTTGGTAAAGGAGAGGTCCAGTGAAAAAGAGGAAGACCCTCAATGAGATTGATACAGTGGCTGCAACAGTGTGCTCAAATATAGCAAAGATTATTAGGATTGCACGTGACCGGGTGGTGTTTTGTTCTGTGGTGCAAAGGGCCACTGTGAGTCAGAACTGACTTGATAGCTTCTGACAACAACATGTAGAAGTCCAGATAAAGTGTACTGAATTGATATCATCTATTTAAATTATTCATGTAAGTTAAAAGATCAAAAAATATAGTGTCAGTGCCATATCTAATGACTTACAGAGAATCAAGGTAGAATATCAAGTGAAATAAGGGGCGAGAGCAATGTGGGTGGAGTGTGACCAGGCTTTCATAAAAGCAAACACCCCAGCAGATGTACTTGTGTACCTGTGACTGTGTATATGTGTCCCTGCAGAGAGGTGTAGGGAAGGATACACATGTGTCTATTAACATTGGATACCCTGGGGGAGCAGGACCAAATTACATATGACGGTGGGACCCTGACATAAATTTTTTTGTCATACAAATCTGTGATCTTGCAAATGTGATAAAAAAACAATTTCAGAGCTTTGTAAATTCATAAACATCATAGATATATGTATATTTTAACATGTTTTGTTAGATATTTAAAATAGGTGAAAATTCTCCAGAATGACAGACAAAAGATTTGAATCACTGGCAGGAGAGCACACCGCAGAAAGTAATAATCAGATCCAGTGGATTTCTTGTTGTTCTTGGAGCCAGTGAGTTCCTCTGGTCTCTATAACTGGAAATGACCAAAAATAATTTTGGGAAGTCAGTAGAGTTACCCCTCAAACACGTCTTGCAAGCACATGTCTACAGCTAAATGTAGAAGGCTGGACACCATGTGCAATTCACTAGGTAACTCATGCGCCTCTAGAAGATTCTCTTTCCTGGATATGCTGCTTCCACCTCCTCCCTGCCTAGCCCCACTGGATAACCCACCTTTGTGCATTTTAGGCCCCATTCAGGTCTGAGCCTAGATCATAGAGGACATCAACTGGGAAGGTAGCTTTTAAGAAGAAAGATGTTGATGAAAAGATTTCAGAAACCAGCACCTCCCCAGCCAGCCTCTCCCCAGCCTGGGAATACCAACCCCTCCCACCCTGGTACCTCTGAGAATCTCTGATTTTTTGTTTTGGATTCTTAGAAGACTGCAGAATTTACCTGGTCTGAACACCTTGGTTCTTTTCTGCCTGTGACCCTCTGCCTCGCAGGAGCCATCTCTGTCACTCTGAAGAATACACACAGGACAGACTGTGGACGGAGGTGCCCATCCTAGAGGCCCTGCCCTCCATTCCTCTGCCCCTGGGGGGTTCCCTGTGATACTTGTGGTCTCATCTCCCAGAGAGATGGATACACCCCTGTCATGTCCAGGGCTTCCCCAGACTTGGGATTTGATGTCGCGACTGAGACTGGGGCTTTGTTGTCCACTGTTCAGTCTGGGCCTGAATCTGCCCCTGCTCACCATTACCTCTGATCACCTGTGTTCTCGCTCTTCTCCCTGGGTTTGAAGCCTGTCCTCTCTTTTGGTTCTTTCACCTCAGAGGGCCTTTGTCTTCCAGTTCTTTGACCTCGCGACAGGTCAGATTTGACCACAGGAAAACAAAAAAAAAAATTAGCATGTTTGTTTGACATGTCAAGAACCGGAATGTACAGCTTGATTTAGGAGAAGAAAAAGTTCCAAAGCTCTACCCCTTACCCTAGGACATGCTCTACAGGAAGTATCCTGCAAGCCCTGGATCAACTCTTATCCAGAAATGGTTAACACCCAGGGGGATTTTTCTACACCACTTCCCACTTACATTCCCCTAATGTGGCAAAAAGGATGCATCCCAATCATAAACCCAAATTCACCCTAGGAGACCAGAAGACATGGCTTGGGTGAGTTCATTTTCCTTCAACCTGCCCTCCTCTCCTCCTACCAAGCCCTGTCTCTTTCTCTGCCTCTATACTGCTGGGAAGGGACCCAGAGTTGTTTGTTTAGGGCTTTATGTCCACTGCTCACCTGCAGACATGTTTCCCAACAGCCTGCCATCTCTCTGATTCCTTCTCCTCCAAAGAACTCAGTGACACCCCCTTCACCATCACACCTCAGCAGGCCCCCCCCCCCAATCCTCCCAAGTCCCACTGAAATCCCATTTCCCTTTCCCTATTTATGCTGTGCTCATCCTTCGGGTCCCAAGATCTCACCATCCAGATGAGGCCTGTCCTGTCCTCTCCTGGGCCAGGGGAGCCTCTGAGGGGACCTGGTGTCTGCGGTCAGCTATCTGGGGCTTCTTCCATCCAGATCCCCCTTAGGGCTGGAGTTCTCTGTGCACTTGGGTTGGGAGGGTTGGGGTCACGGGGAAGGAGGGTATGATCTTCCAGGGGAGCTGGGTTAAACGAACCTGAATGGAGGTCTCTCCTGAAGGGCCCACGTTTCCAGCCCAAAGGCCCTGCTCCTCCTAGTCCCGGGGTTCTAGCACGTCTTCAGGCGCTTCCCCCTCTGGCCTCGGTGGTGCGCCTGTTCCTTCTGCAACCTGGTCTCCTGCCTCTTCAGCCTGTCCAGCTGGTGCCTCAGCCTCTTCAGTTCTTCTCTCTGCTTCTCCAGCTGCTCCTCCAGGCGTCTGCAGACCGCTCTCTTCTCCCTCACCTCCCTCTTCTTGGCGGCCATCAGGCAACGCCTGGCCAGCTGGTGGCAGCGTCTGGGCCTGCGCTGCACTGAGCGTGGCAGCCGCCTCTCCAGCAGCTCTTCAAAGAAGACCCGGCAGCTGAAGCCCTGGCTCACACCATGCTCCGCGTGCGCAACCAGGGCCTCCCGGGACTCGAACACGCGGCAGCAGGCCACGCAGCGGAAGCCGCGCTCACGGGTCACCAGCCACTCCGGGGTGGTTGCGCGGCGTCTCTCCCCATGCTCCTCCCCTTGGTCGGTGGGCTCCGGGGTACAGGTCTGGGGCCCCTCCTGCCAGGGCTCCAGGTTGCTGACCAGGGACTCAGTGTTGGCCAGACTGGGGGCAGAGCCGATGGTGCTCTCCTCAGAGAGCTCGGCTTCAAAGACCTGTGGCATCTTGCCCACGGGGGCAAAGGAGGTTTTGGTCTGCCAGGCGACCGCCACCCCCTTGACTGTGCGCACCTTGGTGAAATATGCGCACCTGACCCATGGCTTTCCTGGGGCAGCCCGGTAACTGGAGGAGTGAGAGGTCTGCTCGGTGAAAGAGGACAGAAAAGAGTTCTCAGATTGTTTTGGAATCTTCCTGGGCCTGGAGCTTCGACGTTTTTCATGGGACGTTGTTGACTGTTGCGCATTTTCCTCTTGGATAGAGACCTCTGAGAATAGAGAGTTAATTTAGTTGAGCTTTCAGGGCCCTTATTCTCACCTGTGACCCCAAAGCTTTGGTCATAGGGACCCCTGGAGGCCTCTCCATCACCACATCCTCTACCTCTGCAGACCCCATGGTTTCTTTCTTCTTCCCCAGAGACCCACCACCCTTTGGGGGCACTGCTGCGGAAGACAAAGTCTCCATTGTAAAGTGGCACTGTTTATGGTAGTTCATTTTTTAAGAAGTTATTTTTCTTTAATTCCACATTTATTGAATTCCAATGAATTTGTTCCTTTGAACTTAGAAATGACCTCGTTCCCATGAAGCTTCATAATAAATGTGTGACTTGATGTTTTGTATGCGGGTGATATTCTTAGTAAATTTGGAGGGTAAACACTCCAGAGCAACGGTCACCTCTTTTCATCCTCTTTTTACTGAAAGGCTTTTTATAGAGGAGGTATACGTAAAGAGAAGAATGTGTATATTTAGTTATGATTCTTACATGTCTACCTCTTCCTTGCACCCTTCTTAACCCAGCCACAGTAGAAGATGAAAATTGTTTTTCTCGGGATAGAAGCCCAGTCCTTAGTAGATGAAGTGAGGCAGAAAGAGATGGCCGTATCTGAGAACCTTGATGCGAGAACTTCAGATGGAGAACACACAGCCTCCTCCGCTGTGTATGTCTCAGTGGGTTGTCTGTGTCAACCTAAAGGTCTGTGTATGTTTCTGAATCTGTGGGAAGGACTGCAGAGTTCAGGATGCAGAAAGAGATGGAACTAGGTCGGGTGCGTTGGATGAAGGGAAAGCTCGAGAGAGAGACAAGATTCAGAGATGGAACATGCCAGCAGTTGGTTAGAAGGATACAGAGATCAAGGAGGGAGCAGAAAGCAGGGCTCAGCCACTGAAGGGCAGAATGGGGCAGCAACAAAGAAGACAAGGCGGGGGCACACTAGTCGGAGAAAGAATGGATAACTAAGAATGATAGCAGAAACTGAGGTTAGCTATAGTTGGAATTTTAAAATTCTTTCCTGCTAGACTTTGAAAACATCATGCTAAATGGAATAAGTTAGTATTTGCCCTAAGTATAGGGCAAATACTGTACGATCTGACTTACATTAAATAAGAAAATATATAGAAAGCAAGGATTATTGCTCGTTGCCAGTTGTGGGCGGGGGGAAGGGGAAGTTTTTCCACTGGGGCATTGAGGTTATGTTAATGGTTGTAGAAAAGTTTGGAGAAAGATATTGAGAATGGTTATATGACTTGAAGAATGTAATGAGTATCACTGACTCATACGTTAGAAATTATTCAGTTATGTTTTATGTATATTTTCAACACAATTTAAAAAAATAAAACTTTGTAATTACAAGAGAAAAAAAAAAAACGATCTATACTATAGCTGTCTTTACCTAGAAGAAATGTGAAACCCTTAGGTAAAGATGGTCAGGAGACCTTGGAGGAGAAGGGAAATCCCTAGAGCTAGAGGGGCAGGGCCTTCCTGGACCTTCTTCTGCTTGAGTCCAGGCTGAGGACTGTGGCAGCTTACATTGACTGGGAACTCTGAATGAACGTGTGATACTGTGCTCCATCACACCACCCACTCCCGAAACCTCCCGATAAATTTGATATATTTTTTTAATTCGCATGATATATTAATTCATTCTCATGAAAAAATTAAGTACAAGTCTCTGTAACCACCCTTCTCCCTGGTTCTATACCCGCTGCCCCAGTTGCCCACCTGCGTTCTTTCCACTAACAAAGCAGGAGAGTTCACAAATCTGACTTGTCTGCTACTGTTATGGAAAGCCCCTCAGATGACAGTAGAATTCTATACTTCACTCACATATTTATTCCTTCATTTATTTATTCACACTATAATTTCTTACTGTTTACTAATTGACAGGAAGTTTTTTCAGGTGAAAGCCTCGATGATCCCTTGTGGTCCTTGTTTCCAGGGTGAATCAAACCCCTTGCTGCCCAGCACCCATCGCACAGACTGAATTTTCCTCCAACCCTTACCTCGGGCCTTAGAGAAAGGCCTCTTCCTCACGTATTGCCGCTCCATTCTGGCTGGGTGAAGATGAACCACGAAGGATGGTCACTGGCAAGACGTTTCTCCTCCTCCCACGTAGAGATGATGTCCCAAACTCTCACAAGTTGGGGACCTTGATTTAGGCAGAACCGTTTGTAATTTGGTATCCAAAGTCGCTCTCCCACAGGAGACCTCAGACCCACAACCTCTCCAAAGAGCAGTTGGGATCTGAGTGAGCACCAAGGTTTCCAGTAACTCTTGTGTGACATCATCGCTGACATCGCTCAGTTCCAAGGGCCCAGTTTGAATCTAAACAGCGCACTAGGAAAAAATATGGCAACTGTTGTGGGAGAGGCTAGGAGGCTGGGAGGAGGGAAATTATATCTTAAAAATGAATTGAAATGTTCACTTAAAGAAGTCAACATCTAAGAGGAAGGAAACTGTGAGTTGAGGAAATAGAAGAGTATAATGAGTCGCTATTTCTCCCAAACCTCTTCTCTGGCCCTGAATCAAATCTCTCCAGCCCTAGAAACACAATGTCCACTCTGAACACCTCTCAGGCCTCCTTTGCCACTTAGGCTTCACACAGGCTGTTCCCTCTGACTAGTAGACATTCTTTCCCTTCCTGTTGACTGGTTCCTCCTCCAAGGTACCCAGTCTGTGCTTCTGGTTTATGTATTCAGAGGACCTAGTAATCTTTTAGTAATCCTCCATCATAGCACTGAGTCATAGGAGATGCTCAATTTCCAATTTGTGTCTTCCAAATGTGTTGTAAGTAACTTGGGGACAGAGACAAGGTCTGCCTCATATTTGGCAGTCCCAGAAAGTGAGACAGAACCCCACCCATAGGAGATACCCAGTATATATCTATTGATTAAATAAAAGACAACTCTTCCAAAAGACTCACCCTTCATAGCCATCCGTGCAGAATGGAGTTTTTGGTCTGTTGCCTGGAGGTACCATCACTCAGTGGTGGTGTCTAGGCCACTCTCTCTTGACCTCCTGACTCTAAACCCTGTGAAGCCTCTTGGCCTGTCCACATGCTTCTTCCTAGGAGCCACTAAAAAGGGTAGGATTACATCATCACAGAAGAGCACTGAGACTCCAGACGTCTATGGTCAACCTGCCTGGGAGGCTTAGGAGAGCCCTCGGGGAAAGGTCCACTGTCCTCTGCTTGATCTCCTTTTTTGTCCAGGGGGCAATTAGAAAAGGAAGAAGCAAATTGTTGAAACATTTTAAGGCAGGGTTTGGGAAGTTGTGCTTGGTAGGTAGAGGAGAGCCTGAGGATTTGAAGGAAAAAAATAAAGATGTCAACGTGGGAGCAGAGGGCTCGCTTTGTGTGACGACAGATGGTAGAATGTGGGCAAGTGGTTGGAAATATATAAAAAAAGAAAATCTCCTAACCATCCACTCGTATTTCAAAATTTAGGTCAAGCATCACTTCCTGGTGGAAGCCTTTCCGACCCTACACCTGGTAGAATTTCCCACCCTGCTCCACACTCTATTGTATTTAAGAAACGCTTCTGCCACAACTAGGGACAAACTTGGTTGCATTTACATGTTGTGATGGATAGCAAAAATGGCCACATGTTCTAATATGTATGTATCCATACATATTATATGACTTACAGCTCCCTTTCTCAAGAGCAAGATTCTTCCTCCACTCCTTGAATTTGGACTGATCTATGATTGCTTTGGCCTTTGGGACAGTACAAAGACCAATAGAAGCAGAGACCGAATATAATTAGACACATCGTGACTTGCTCTCTTACCAAAAACGAAACCCATCACTCTCAAGTATATTCTAACTCATAGTGACCCTGAAGGACAGAGTAGAACTGCCCCATAGGATTTCCAAGGCTGTAATCTTTACAGAAGGAGAGTGTCATGTCTTTCTTCCACAGAGCAGCTGGTGGGTACAAACTGATTACCTTTCCTTTAGCAACTGAGCCCTTAACCACTGCACCACCAGGGCTGCTCCTTGCCTTCCTGCTGCTCTTCAAACACTGAGAACCCATGGGAACAGCCCAGGCCACCCTAATAAATGACAAGAGACCATTAGAGAGAGAATCCCGCTGAGAAGATTTCAGGCCCTCTGCCCGCCAGCTGACATGGTGGCTGATTCCAGCTACATGAGGGAGCCCAGCCGAGAGCGGCTGAGTCTGCCCCAGACCAGAAGAACCCCAAACTGCCAACCCGCAAAGCTGTGAGCGAAGTAACTGCTTGTTCTTTTAAGGCACTTCAGTTTTGGGTCATTTGTTATACAGCAATTGATAACTGATAGATTCATTAACTGGGCTGTTTCTCTCACCAGACTGCAAGGAATCTTTTCTTAATCATTTCTGTATCAACAGTATCTGGCAGAGGGTTGTTCCTGTAGTCATTAGACAGTAGAAATTTCTTCATTTGCATAATTTAAAAGTTTCTATCATTATGTTTTAACTTTCTTTTATAAATAAGATATGGCTGGATTTGCAAGTCTAAGCTGAGTGTACATGTTTTTTCCTGAGGTATTAATCCCTTTTTCTTGCTATTACTCATACATTTAGACATAATTCCCATATTATACTTCATATTCACTGTTCTTTTTTTTTTTTTTTTTATTCTGCCTTTCCTGTTTCTTTTTTTATTGGAATGATGAAATTTCTCTTACTTTCTTTTTCCTTCTAGCTATTTGAAAGTCGTATTTTCAATTCCTATTCATTCATGGCAAACATGAGATCTTTGAACATTTTAATATTTGGTATATTGTATCAAGTTCATATCTCAGTTCTCCTCTCAAACAGTAATTTTTTGCTAGCTGCCATTGAGGTGACTCCGACTAATGGTGAACTTAGGTACCACAGAACTAAAGGTTGCCAGGTCCTGTGTCATCCTCACAAGTGCCAGCAGTTTAGATTCCATCATTATGGCTAATGTGCCAGTCCATGTCACCAAGGGTCTCCTACAGCCTTGTTGGCCTTCTTCTTCACCAACCATGATATTCTCCTCTAGGACTGATTAATCTCTCCTGATGACATGTCCAAAGCAAGTGAATCGGACAGTATTCTCTTGTGATCTGTAAGGGTTTAATTGTCTAATTTTCAGAAGTAAATCTCCAGGTCTTTCTTCCTAGTCTGTCTTAGTCTTGAAGCTCCACTGAAACCTGTCCACCATGGATAACCCTGTTGGTATTTAAAATACTGGTGGCCTAGCTTCCAGCATCATAGCAACATCCAAACCACCACCGTACAGCAAAGTAAGACAGGCAGCGAGCTGAACAGCATATTGTTGTTGTTAGGTGTCATCAGGTCAGTTCTAATTTATAGTGACCCTATATACAGCAGAACAAAACACTGGCCAGTCTTGTGCCATCCTCACACTTGTTATTATGCTAGAGCCCATTGTTGCAGCCACTGTGTCAATCCATCTCACTGAGGGTCTTCCTCTTTTTCACTTTCTACTTTACCAAGCATAATGTTCTTCTCCAGGGCCTGGTCTCCGCTGATAACATGTCCAAAGTATGTGAGACAAACACTCACCATCTGTGCTTGTAAGGAATATTCTGGCTGTACTTCTTCCAAGACAGATTTGTTTGTTCTTCTGGCAGTCTGTGGTATATTCAATATTGTTCACCAACACCATAATTCAAAGGCAGCATTTCTTCTTCGGTTTCCCTTATTCATTGTCCAGCTTTCACATGCATATGAGGCGTTTGAAAATGTCATGGCTTGTGTCAGGCACACCTTAGCCTTCAGAGTGACATCTGTGCTTGTCACCAGCTTAAAGAGTTCTTTTGCAGCAGATTTGCAATACATCATTTGATTCCTTGATTGCTGCTTCCATGAGCGTGGACTGGGGAACCAAATAAAATGAGATCCTTGATAACTTCAATCTTTTCTCTGTTTATCATGATGTTGCTTATTGGTCCAGTTGTGAAGATTTTTGTTTTCTTTATGTTGAGGTGCAACCCGTACTGAAGGTTGTAGTCTTTGATATTCACCGCTAAGTGCTTCAGGTCCTCTTCACTTTCACCAAGTTTGTGTTATCTGCATATCGTAGGTTGTTAATGAATCTTCCTCTAAACCTAATGCCACGTTCTTCTTCATATCGTGCAGCTTTTTGGATTATTTGCTCAGCATACAGATTGAATAAATGTGATGAAAGGATAGAACCCTGACACAAACTATTCCTGATTTTAAACCACATAGTACCCCTTGTTCCCTCTGAAAAACTGCCTCGTGGTCTATGTACAGGTTTCACATGAGCAAACTTAAGTGTTCTAGAATTTCCGTTCTTTGAAGTGTTATCCATAATTTGTTATGATTCACACAGTATAATGCCATTTCGTAGTCAATAAAATGCATGGAAACATCTTTCTGGTATTCTGGTATTCTCTGCTTTCAGCCCAGATCCATCAGACATCAGCACTGATATTCCTCATTCCCTATCCTCTTCTGAATCTGACTTGAATTTCTGTTGCAACTTCTTTTTAATGATCTTCAGCAAAATTTTACTGGGTTTGGTATTAATGATATTGTTTGATAGTGTCTGAATTTTGTTGAATCACTTTCTTTGGAATGTGCCCAAACATGGATCTCTTCCAATCGGATGGCTAAATTATTCGGCATAGACGATTGAGCACCTCCAGTGCTGCATCTTTTTGTTGAAACATCTCAGTTGGTACCTGTCAGTTCTTGGAGTCTTGTTTTTTGCCAATGCCTTCAGTGAAGCGTGGACTTCTTCCTTCAATACCATCAGTTCTTGATGACCTGCTACCTCCTGAAATGGTTGAACATCGACCCATGCTTTTGTGTGTGTGTGTGTGTGCAGTGACCCTGTGTATTCTTTCCATCTTATTTTGATGCTTCCTGTGTTGTTCAATATTTTGCCCGTACAATCCTTCACTACTGCATCTCGAGGCTTGGATTTTTTCTTCAGTTCCTTTAGCTTGAGAGATGCCAAGCATGTTCTTCCCTTTTGTTTTTCTAACGCCACGTCTTTGCACATGTCATTATCATACTTTGTCTTCTCGAGCCGCCCTTTGAAATCTTTTCTTCAGCTCTTCTACTTCATCATTTCTTTCATTTGCTTTAGCTACTTTACGTTCAAGACCAAGTTTCAGAGTATCTCTGACATTCATATTCGTCTTTTCTTTCAGTATAAGGGCTGTATTTGAGGATACCATCATTTTTATAACTTGCAAGTATCCTCTGTCAGGGCAGTTATTGACTGTAGCTGCACACCACCTAGTTCTTCTGGTTTCAGGCTGATGGAGTCCCTGGTTTATGTGGCCGTTAAGGGAAGACCTGTTATTCAAGGAATTATACTTAGAGGAAAATTTGTATATTTATGTATAATTTAAAGCTTCTCCTTTAAAATTGCCTTTCCCTGAACAGAAAGCTCTCACCATGTCATTATGAGAAATACTCTTCCAGTGTGAGGCAGAAAGAGATGTCCATATTTGAGAGTCCGATGGTACAAATCTCAGTAGCCAAGACACAACCACATCAACTGTGTGTGTGGGTGGGTTGTATATGTCAACATAAGGGTCTGTATTTTTCTGAGTATGAAGGTAGGATTGGCGAGTTAAGGAAGAAAGAGATGGAAGCATCTTGGGAGTGGAGTGCAAACTCCGTGACAGAAGTTGCAGCAGGGGTCTCTCAAGAGGGTTTTAGAGGCCAGTTAGAAACCTAGGAAGCAAAAGGAAATAGGGCCACTGGAGGGCAGCACTAGAGTAGTGGTGGGGGGTAGCAAAAATAATGGTAGTGGAGAGGGCAACAAAACTGCCCTGAAAGGAGTGGCAAATTAAAGATCCTAGACAAAATTCAGGTTAAGAAAAGTAGGAATATAAAAACATTCTATCCTATAGCTCTCTTTGCTGTGAGGGTTTTTTAGGCCCTTCGGGAGATGTGGGGAGAAGACATAGGAGGAGAAGGGGAGTTCCTGAATCTAGGGGAGGAGTCTGCAAGCCATCTTCTGCCCTAAATGATGTGGGCTCTGGGCTCCTTCAACTTCTCACTCCCAGAACCTCCTGAGATATTTTCTTAATTCTTCACATAGTACATTAATATCATGTCATTAGAAAATATAATAATTAAGTATGCTTCTCTCTAACCACCCTTTCCCCCATCCTATACTCTCTGCCCTAGTTGTCCACTGGCTTCCTTCCTTTCCACCAGGTACAGATCCTAAACAACAGAGTGCCTCGTCTGCACCTGTTCTGGAAAGCTCTCGAACTCCCAATGAATTCTGTAGCTTGATCCCTCACTTATTCCTACATTTCTTATTGATATAAGAATTTGGTTAATTGCCCACCAAATGACAGGAAATGCTTTCGCAGGACGCTCCTCGTTATGACCTTATCCATTCCCAATTTCTTCATCTTGTCCTATCATGGCTCTCTTTTCTGGTGGAAACCAGACCCTTTGTTCTGTAACACACATCAATCTGGGACAATTTTTCCTCTCACCCTTATCTAGAGTCTTAGAGAAAGGCCTCTTCCTTCTGTATCACTGTTTCATCCTCTCTGGGTGAAGAAGTCCAATCATAGTGATGTTCTGAAGGATCTTTATCCCTTTTCCCAGTTCTTCATGATGCATGACCGTTTGGTGACTTGGGGACCTCGGTTTAGTCCGGAATTTCCGTGATAGAGTAGTTCCAGGTGCTCTCCCACAGAATCTCAGATCGACACCCTCTCCAAAAGAGTAGGTGAGATCAGCGTGAACTTCCATAACCCTGTGTGACATCATTCCTGACATTGCTCAGTTCCATGGGCCCACTTTAAATAGAAACACAGCAAAAAGAAAAATATGAAACAGTTCAAGTAGGAGCTTGAATACTGCCACTCCCAGACTGGGAAATGGGGGCTTAGATATAAAAAAGGAATTGCAACTTTTCTCTGCACTCCATGTCATTACTATCCCTTGGTGGGGAGAGAGAGAGTACAGGGAATCGTTACAGTGTGACCAGGAGTTGATTTCTCCAAAACTTCTCATTTGACTCTCTTGGAATCGTGTCTCTTCAGCCCTGGTCATACAATGTCCGCTCTGAACACCTCTCAGGTCTCCTTAGCCTCTGAGGCTTCACACAGGCTCTTCCCTGTGACTAGAAGATTTTCTCTCCCATCCCATCTGATGGCCTACTCTCTGGTGAAGCGTGGTGGTTAAGAGAACTGACCCCATTGGAACAGATTGGGCTTATGAGCTCACCATAAAATGCTAAGACTCAGGAATTTGTGGTCAGCCAGAATAGGAGGTTTAGGAGTTGACTTGGGGAAAGTCCATGACCTCTGCATCTTCCAGGCTCTGCTTTCACTCTGGAGCCCATTTAGAAAAGGAACTGGTAAATGGAGACAGCATTTGAGGAAGCAATTAAGAACATTGGGGTGGTGATGACTTCTCAGAGGAAAATAAAAGTTTCAACAGGGAAATGCTAGGGTCTACTCTTGTATGACTCCAAACTATAAATAGGGATGAGTGGTTGGAAAACAGTAGAACAAAAGATGATCTCCATCTGGTCAGAAATGTTTCAAATGCCTCAGTGGCTTTAGCCTGTCTCCTCAGACTTCTCTCTGGAGAAGACATGGGGCTTCCTGGACCCGGGCCTTTTGTCACCCCTTAACTATCCAATCATATTCCCAACTTGGTTCAGGCATCAATTCCTGGTTGTGCTCTTCCCTAAATATCCTCCTGGTAGATTTGTTCACGTCTTGCTCCCTACTCCATTGTACCTGCAAAACCCTTTACCACAGCATAAAACACAATTGCATTTACTTATTGTGGTTGATGTAAGAAATGTCTACACATTCATCCTCTCTCTGTGCCCATCCCTTCTATGAGACTCTGGAGCGCCTTTCATTAGCAGTAGGAGTCTTTCTCCATCCCTCAGTTGGGGCTGACATTATTGTTTTGGACATTGGGATGGTAGAAAACCTGATAAAATGAGAGAGTTGGAAGACTTTACATTGAGACTTCCCTTTTGTTGCTCTTAAACCCTGAGAACTCATGGGAACATCCTCAGGCCAGCCTGCTAGATGATGGAAGACCAATGGAGGGAGGATCTAGCGGTTTCACTGACTTGATGTTATGAACTGGCTCCCAGCTACCTGGAAGCAAATTGTAGACACATGAGGAAGCCGTGTTGTGAGCCACTGAGGCTGGCCCAGATCAGAAGAGCTCCAAAGTGACAACTTGAAAAATTGTGAGCTGGTAAATTGTTGTTGTTTTAAGACACTACAATTTGGGGTCATTTGTTACACAGCAATACATGACTGATACAACTGTTAACTTGGCTGTTTCTCTCACCAGGCATTGAGGGAAATTCTCTGAGTCATTTCATCATCAAGAGCAACTGCCATAGGGTCTCACATATAGCTGTTATAGTGTAAATGTTTGCTGACTTCGTGGATGAATGAATAATATGAATTGTAAGTGAATCAGCACAAATTCATGTGTGCAAGAAAACTTGATATTTCTTTAAATAAACTGAATTCCAACTCAGAGCTCTCGGCTTACAAAATTGGGGTAAAATTTTAACCTTACTTCTTTGCAGGGGTATATTTGGTGTTGGTTTATTTTCTAGGTACCCCGGGGTCTAAAGAAGGACCAAGATTTGGAGATCTTTAACACACCTATCGCCTCAGCCTATGTGGGTGATCTCTCTAGAAGTATTGTCTCTGCAGCTTCCATTCCCAGATGGAGCATGAGAACCTTGGCAGGGCTGGGAACACCATAACGTGGTTTGTCTACTTGTGTGCCTGCATTACCCTTTGAGGTGCTGCCACCTAGCCCAGGGCATTATCAAGAAGCAGGCCTCACCCCTTCCCAATGTGTAGGTCTCTGCTGTCTGACTCCCACTCTTCCTCTGGGTTCCAGTTCACTCAGCGTGTTTACTCCAGTGAGCTGAGACTCTTACAACAGAGTCTCGAAGTCTCAGGGCTTTAACTCTGTGAGTCCAACTACCTCTTTGAAATGAAGTAGGGAAGGTTGAAAAACATAGGAAGATTTTATTTTGAATTTAATGTTTCAATAAAATTTCTTGCCATGCATTTTCAAATGGTTCTGCCTAACAATTCCCTCTGTCCTCTTACAAGATGCAGGACGATGAGGAGGGAATGTTTGTTGTGTCATAATCTCCAGAAGGATGCAAAGGGCACATGGGGTCCATTCCCCCCGATGCTCACACTTGAGCACCACACCCACATGGAAATCTTTGCAAGTGTTACTGAGTCCCTCACACATCCACAGTGAACAACTTTCAGATTCTCATAAGCAGGAATTATTTGTGTCCTAAGACGAAGAACTCCTTGGAGACCCTACTGTGTCCTACAGGGTCGCTGTGAGTCGGAATCGACTGCAAGGCATTGGGTTTTGTTTTTGTTTTTTGGGGGGGTGGTTGATGTCAGCTGCAGAATAGTGTTTAAAAAAATGTTGACAGCGTAGCAGGTAAAACCAACCAAATGAAACTGAAATGAAATGTCTTTTTTCACACTCACTAACCTCACAGTTCCTTCAAAGTGTTTACTTTCCACTGGGTTCAGAGGCAAGAGGGAACTCTTCATGAGAGAGACACAGCTTGGGACACCTCCAAAATTGTACGTCTCCCTCCTGATGTTAGGTAACATTACATACTGTTTGGCTGGTTTATCATCTGAGTGCTCCACAAACATAGAAGGACCATGCAGGCAGGACCTTTCTGCTGTGTTGGTCAGAGTATCCTGGTTCCTGGTGCCTAAGAAGCTTCCAAAAATGATATGCCTGATTGAAAGTGCGTGGGTTTTTACAAAAACCATGGAAGTGCTCTGTTTATGTAGTTACAATAGTGAAAACAAACAGGTATAAGGAAATGGAGACTAGTTATGTGTAATTAGAAATGGAGACTAGTTAATGTATAATGAGAACAGAACTTGTTAATGAAGAGATAAAAAAATAAGATGTGTTAATAGAATGTACCCCCTTCACTTTGGCTGGAGAGAGATATGGTAAAATGGGTTGTTTTCGCCTACTGATTTATAGGTTCTGTATATTTAATTGAAATGTTAGTCTTTTGGGAGTCACAAATATTTCTATTGAGATATAATTCACCGGTCATAACATTGCCTTTTATAATGTGCACAATTCTGTGGTTTCTAGTATATGGACAGAGTTGTGCAACAATCACCACTGTCTAGCTTCAGGATATGTTCAGTACCCTGTAAATAAACGCCCTACATATTAGTAGTCATCTCATTACTCCTTTCCTCCAAGACATAGCAACTGTTAATCTACTTTTTGTCTGTGTTGGTTTGTCTGTTCTGGATATTTCATGTAAATGGAATCATGTACCCCACAGTCATTTCTGTTTGGCTTCTTTCACTTAGCATAACGTTCTCAAGGTTTGTCCATATAGTGCCGTGTATTAGTACCTGATGCCTTTTAATGGCTGAGTAATATTCCATTTTACGAGTATACCACAGTTTATCTATCAGTTCATGACTTTTGGATTCTCTCCACATTTTGGCTATTTATGAATAATTCTGCTATGAAAATTCTTTTGTAAGTTATTATGTGAACGTGCTTCAGTTGTCCTGGATGCATACCTAGGAGTGGGATTGCTATGTTGCATGCTAACTCTATGTTTAACTTTCTGAGCAAGCACCTAACTGTTTTCCAAAGCGATTGGATCATGTTACATGTCCACCAGCAATGTATGAGGGTTCCAGTTTCTCCACATCCTCACCACTTGTGTTGTCCATCCTATTCATTTGAGCCATCTCAGTGGTTTTGAAATAATAGTGCGTTTTGGTTTTGATTCTCATTTCCCTAATGACTAATGAGGTTGAGCTTCTTATCATGTGATTATTGACCATTTCTATATCTTCTTTGGAGAAATGTCTATTCAGATCCTTAGCCTACGAATTTTTCTTCAGATTTTTGCCTGTATTTTTGCTTTCTTCATATAGTCTTTCATATGCCAAATATCTGTATCTGTATCTTACCAGTTTTAGCCTTCACAGCTTTGGGGTTTTTAGATAATCTTTCTCTTTTACCAACAAAAAGCAAAACAAAAACTCTCATAGTTTCTTCTGAAATTTGTATGGTGGCATATTTTACTTTTAAATATGTGATCCTTTTGGAATTTCGTTTCCTGTAAGCTATGAGAAAAAGGATGAAAATATTTTTACAGGTGATCTAAATGATTACCAAATTGCTGCAAGCACTCCTTTTTGCCTTTTTGCATAAGCCATATCTTAACTGCATTTTCCCATATTCCATGTAGAAAAGCATTTTTACGGAAGGAGGCCCACCATTCCCAGCCATTTCATTTTAAGGTTTTGCTTTGCTACAATAGAAATCCCTTCTATACCTTATCTACACACCTGTTCTCATAGCCAATAAAAATTTTGTGTGAGTAGGACTCCTGTGAATTTATAAGATGAGGTTGAGTTTTATAACTGGTTCCATGTGGTGCAGCCCAGCAGGAGGATAGACAGAAGCAGTAGCTCCAGAGGGAACAGAAGGTATAAGAGCCTCTAGAGATTTGCTGCTGCATTTCACAGAAAGCTCTAGTCTTTTCTTTATAAGCCTATCATTATATATGGCCATCACCTTAGAACAGACGAGAATAGTGCTTTTTAAGTGAGGCATTCAGGACAGAACTGGATAAAAATGTAGAACAAAATCCTAATTCAAAAAAAAAAAAAAAAAAACCAGAATTCTAGGTTGACAGAGATTGGAGAAACCCTGAGAATATGACCCCCAGACATCCTTTTAGCTCAATAATGAAGTCACTCCTGAGGTTCACCCTTAACCAAAGATTAGACAGGCCCATAAAACAAAATGAGACTCCAGGGACATACCATCCCAGGAACAACTGGTTGCATGTGACCACCAGGCTTCCTGACTCCATCATTCTGCTTTCCATACCAATGTTATTGTAACCTTGGGATCTTGGGCAGTGGTGAAAGTTACACACTGTCCCTGCCATTAGGAAGGGGACAAGCCAGTGCGGGTGGGAGGGGCAGTGGGGAAATTCGGCCTAGAGAAAGGACAGACCACCTTCCAGGAACCACACTGGCCTTCAGAGAGCTTTATTGGCTGTGGTTCACCTGGCCAGCTTGTAGGCGTCAGGGTGCCGTAGGGCTCGGTGTTTAGTCCTCTCTCTCTGTTGACACCCTCTCTCTCTGTTGACACCCTCTCTCTCTGTTGACACCCTCTCTCTGAGATGCCTCAGTGAGTCCACAGCCATCGGTCTGTAGCTGAGGATGTGAGATTCACACCTCCAGCCATTTCAACTCCTCCTGGGTCCAGACTTATACTCAAATATCAGCTTAAATCTCTGTATCGGCCTCTTCATGTATAAAATGTGCATTATAATGGTACATTCCTCATAGGGCTATCATGCAGAACAAATATCTTAGGAAAGGAGAAGCCCTTACAAGAATCCTGGCACCAGTGCATGTACTCAGTAAGTGTTAGCTGTTAGTATTATTACCTGACATCTCCATGTGGATATCTTAACAGCTATGCCATGTTATCAAGTCCACGAAACAATTCTGGTCCCAACTCCATTCCACACTTATAAATGAATTTCTGAAGGTTTCAGTGATGGGAGTCTGTGTGTTTTTCCACACAATGGACATGGGTACAAAATGTTGGTCAGGGTCTTCATAATAAGCTGCTCGAAAGTTCATAGGAGTGACCATTGAGACAAGTTACAACCAATTAATGCAGAAAAAAAAATAGAACCACTCTCAGCTGCTCATGCTAGTATTCTCAGTCCAGAATATCTGGTGAGGGCACTATTATGGACTGAATTGTGTAACCCCAAAAGGTATGTTGAAATCCTAACCACTGTACCCGTAAATGTGACCTGATTTGGATATAGGGGATTTTAAAATTATATTAATGAGGCCATACCAGTGTAGGGTGGGTCCTAAACCTAGTCCCTTCTGAGTTATAAAAACAGCAGAATAGACACAGACACACTCAGTGGCAGAGGAAGACAGACAACGGAGCAGATTCATCTACAAGACCAGGAACACAAAGAGTGGCTGGAAGCTGTTAGAACCTGAAGTAGACGTGAGCCATGCCCTGAATTCAGGCAGGTAGCCTCCTGAACTGTGAGAAAATAAATTTCTGTTCTTTAAAGCCACCCAACTGTTATTTTTTTTTTTCTTACGGCAGCACTAGGTAACTAACACACATACCTGTGCTTATAAATCCAGCCCAGTGTAAAATAGTGCTCTCCGCTCCGTGGTCTAGCCCACCTGAATCCTGCTGTTTCCCTGTCAGTGTCCTCTGCTTTCACTGAGAGCTGTGACAGAGTTGCCTTGATGCTGCTGCAGAGAAATTCACTTTATTTTTTACTTTGTATTTATATAAAAAAAAATTTATGATTAACTAATATTAATTCTAATATTTTCTATGGTTTTTAAATTTTTCTGTGGAGACATTCTTATAATCTATGAATAATAAGTTTCTTTTTGTACTCCAGTGTTAAATATTTAATGGAAATAATGAGAGAACGCATCCTTATTTTATTTCTAATTAATTTTAAAGAGAATGTCCCACATTTCACCAGGAATTATCATGCGAGTTGTAGTTTTCCACATTCGGGAACTCCTTTTCTGTTCCATGTTTGCTCAGAGTTCTTATGTCTCAGTGTGGTTGGATTTTATCTCTGCTTTTTCACCGTCTCTTGAGGTGAACCTATGTCTTTTCTTCCTTAACCTACACATGTGGTGAATTAAATTATTAAATCTTTAACGTTCACTCAAGCTTGTATGCTGACAATAAACCCCCTTGATGCTCGCATGTTACGTACATTATACTTTGCTGGATTTCTTTGCCAGGATTTTCTGTAGATTTTTGCATCTCAATTGCTTACTGTGCTTGTCCTGTAACTCCTCTTATACCTTCCTTTTCTAATTTGGTATCAATATTAAGCAGCCTTAGGAAACAAGTTGGGGAGCATCTCATAGCTTTCTCTTCTTTATTGACTGTGTACAAGATTGAAATGATCTGTTTTTTGCATGTTTGCTGGAACCTGCCTGAAAGTGATCTACCAAACCCAAAACCAGTTGGCCATTGAGTTGATTCCATCTTTGTAGGGAGATCTTGAACTACTGACCCATTTTGTGTAGTGATTAAAGGCCTCTTCTGATGCTACTTTACTTAGAAAAATTCCCACTGCATGTTTTAGGCTGTTAGGATTTCATCTTTAAATATTATGTGGTTATCACTGTTTTCCACCTGATCTAGGTCAATTAATCCCAGATTTTCCATTTTCCTGAAGTGAGAGTGTGTATCTACTCCTGGTACCAATTCCCTTATCTAAGACTTATTTACAAAGAAAGATACAACCCAGCCTCCTTGAGTCCATAATGTGAGGTTACCGTCTCATATTATGTGATTTTTTTTGTAGTTGTTTTTTTGTTTTGTTATTTTTTTCTTTTATGTATTCTGTAATTGTTCTTTTTCTTAATTTTTTTTTATTTTCCTTTTTTCATTTCACACCTATCTAGCAGTTTTAAGAAACCTGGTGGAGTAGTGGTTAAAAGCTACAGCTGCTAACTAAAAGGTCGGCAGTTCGAGTCCACCGGGCGCTCCTTGGAAACCCCATCGGGCAGTTCTACTCTGCCCTTTATGGTCCCTATGAGTTGGAATGGATTAGATAACAACGAGTCATTGGTTCTAGTGGTTTTAAGGTTGTGCATTTCAGGTTCAGGTCTATAATCTAGCTGAGAACTGACTTCGGGTTCAGTGCGGTGAGGTGCACAGTTGCACCTGTGCGTCAAGAGAAGGCGCCTCAAGAGCTAGGGGAGGGGGCGGCAGGGATGCTCAGAGACGGGCACCTGGGGGAGGTGCGAGGTCCCGGACAGCCCTACCACAAGCTGGCGGGGAGCAGGAAAGAGCTGGCTTCAGGAGCCTTTTGTGACAGTCCCAGCCCACCCAGCCTCACCTGGACCTCAGACCCAGCAGGCTGGCAGGTCCCAATAGAATTAGGGGAAGCCTGAGGCCATAGAAGGTGAGATCCAGGGTATATACCTAAGCCTTATCACAGTGCTTATGATGGGATGGGAGGGCAGAGGAGGCATAGGGGGACTTGGGTCCAGACAGTGGACACAGAAGGGTGAGAACTTGTGCTTAGCGTCAGGATCCGAATGTGTAGGCCTTTGAGATGCACTTCCCGGAGGAGAAGGTGAAGCCACAGAGGCCACACTGCCTGGCACCCACCCCGTCCCCCTCCCAGGGCCCCAGACTGGACTCACCGCCTGTGCTGTCCTAGGAGAGCTCCCCAAGTGTGGTACTCTTAGTTTGAGGAGCAAGAGAGCCCACCCTGGTCTAGGCTAGGGAATTTATTTCCTCTGCTCTCATTATGGGTGTAAGCGGACTCTTGTCTGTACAGACTAAAGACGAATTATCAAAATGAGCTCAAGACTCCAGATTTGACTTAGACATCATAAATTAAAACAGAGAAATACAACTTTAGCAATAAGTGCCTACCTGGAGCCCAAGTTGCATTAAAAAAAAAAAAACCTGAACAAGATCCCAGAGGGAGTGAATGATAAGAGGCTCCTTCTTTTGCCACCCTGTGGTCCCAAGGTTTTTCTTTTCCCAACTCCCAAGACTGTATCAACTGCTCTGAGATTTTTAGAATAAAGATCCCCAGGAATATCACTGCTCCCACCCCGTGAGGATTTCCCCAGTGCTGGGTTAGACTAAGACAGAATCCTCCTGAGACTTCCGGGGCCTGTGTACTGGTTCAGAGCCAGTTCATTTTTCCTGCAATTGGGCATGACCCCAGGACATGTCTCTGAGAGTGCTGACACTTCCAGAAGCCAATGCCCCTCTCACTGAGTTTCTCTGTCTTGGTCTCAGGATCAGTCAGGACAGCTTGTCACCTCCGGAGTGTTTCTGTTGAAGGACACCTAAGCAGCACTATGGGTTTGTCCCTCACACCCTGCAAACCTGCCTCCTCTGAGTGGGGCGAGGAGCTACTGAAACACTGAAATCATTGAAACTAGCAGAAGCCACAGCCCATGGTACTGGGAGAAAAATGGGAAGGAGAGAGAGTTGAAAAGGTATAAAGGCCCAGTTGTGAAGGCGACCAGCGGCCGGGATGTCCTCAAGCCACAAAGCTGACAGAAGCTGAATGGCCTCAAACCTGCTGCTCCTGAGCCCATCTTTTCTTTCAATGGAAAAAGCCTTTCCCTGCTCTTATGCAACTGGGCTGGAAGGGCCTTTGACTTATAACATGAAGCAGCCTCCAGAGCCTGTTGGGGCAAGTGATGGTCAAGGAGGCTCTGTCCAGTCCCACCCTGCCCTTCCCACTTGTCAGAGGACCAGGAGTTTCAGTCTTCCAGCTCCTGGGCTGATCTAGTGACTTGTAACAGGATTTCACTGGACCTCGAAACTTTGAAAGATGGGAAATACTGCCTGGGTCCTGGTCTCATTATAGAACTTACATACAGGATAAGAAGAGGAGTTTGGGGCTTGACACCTGACATCTTAGCAAAGGTTTCTGTTTGCTTAGGAGGGAAGAGGTAAGAAAGAAGGCAGTGTCTACTACGTCCTTTGCCATGTGTGTCAGGAAATCCTCACGAAGAGCCTCTCAGGTAAGGAGTGATGGGAAATGCCTTGGTTTACTCTTAAACTTTGTCCTTGAGGCATTTTCTTTTTGGAGTGCATGTAAAATGTTGTCCATTCAAGGAAACACTCTAATTCTTATGTAGACTTTGTACAGAATGACTATGTTTGAAAACTAAATTTGGTACTTCAGCAGAGAGGTTACTTCTCAGAGAAGGCCCATGGGGAAGTTTATACCAACTTCTGTGGTGCTGCCATTGTTCCAAGGAGCCCTGGTGGTGCAAAGGTTAAGTGCTTGGCTGCTAACTGAAAGGTCAGTGGTTTGAACCCACCCAAAGGCTCATAGGTATAAAGATGTGGCTACCTGCTTCCATTAGGTTTACAACTCATGAAACCCTGTTGGGACAGTATTGCCTTCACTCTTGGCCGCAGTGACTCAGAAATCCACTCAATGGCACCTAGCAACAAGAACAAAAAGCCATTGCTCCCAATGTGCCTGAAATGCCTCTCTGGGGAAGGCCGGCCTCCAGAGCCAGCTCAAGGCCACATCGGATTTGAGACTCATTTTTTATTACCACACCTTATTTTGGGTCCCAAAATTTATTTTCCATTTTATTCACCAGACTTGACTACAGACATCTCTCAGATATTGTCAAAATTAATTCTATTCTCTAATAATGATTTTCCATCAAGAGTATATTCCGAAGTGTTTCCAAGAGACTGAAAAATCTTTCCGAAGAGTCTTGTCCAGTGCCATGTTGTGCAGTGACTACAGTATTAAAAAAAAAAAAAAACAGTATTAACACAGTATATTTACCCACATTGTTCCCACGTTTTCTGCTTTCCTGAAATACGGCTGAAATTCCAAGTCTACCTCCTGAAGCACTTCCATTAGTGTCTCATTTGGGAGATGTCTGGTGGTGATGAATTCTCTCAGTTTTCCTTCCCTAAGAATGGCACTATTTTTTCTTTACTCCTGAAGGTAATGATCGGATATAGAAATCTGGGGTAATGTTTCTGATCTTTCAGTGTTGAAAAAATGTTGTTTCACAGCCTTTCAGCCTTTGTGGTTTTCTGATAATGAAGAAAGAGTCATTGAAATTATTTTTCCCATGTGAAATGTATTGTTTTCTCTCTAGCTTCTTCCTGGGTATTTTCTTGATCTTTGTTATTCTGCAGTTGATTATGATGTACTGTACTTTTGTGCAAATAATGCACACATTATAGATATTTTTTGCGAACTGAGCCTTCCCCTTCCCGGGTACTCTTATGAGGACGGTGCCTAATTTTATTTATTTTTTTTATCTGTTGGTGTAAAAAACTAGCATAGCATGCTTGCAAATATGCCGGTTTGGGGGAAGGGGAGCGTGTGATTTGCAAAAAACACATAACACAATATTTGCATAAAAATACGATATTCTCACAGAGAATTCTTTAGGATTAACCTGTTGGGGTTTGCTGAGCTTCTGAATCTGTAAGTTTATGTCTTTCATCACACTTGGAAAGTGTTCACCCAGTATTTCTTCCAATATGTTTTCCTACAGCACACATTTTCTCCACTTCTTCTGGAGTTCTAATAAATGAACAGACTTTTTCTCTAATTCTTGAGGCTCTGTTCATTTTTTTCCATATTTTTTCTCTCTTTTCAGAATGAATATTTTAAACTCATCTATTTTTTTCTGTCATCACCATTCTGCTATTGAAACTATCAAATGAATTTTATTTCTACCATGTATTTTTACCATGTAAAATTTTCATTTGCAATAGCACCTATTATCCTTCCATTTATTTAAAAAGCGTCCCTGTTATTTCTTTGAGAATGATTAGAACAGCATTTTAAAATCTGTGTCTTATGATTTCGAGACTAAAAGTCCAGCTTAATTTTATGGAGAATTTTTTCTTTTCTTTTTAGCAGTCTATTGACCCAGTTATGTTTAGGCTCTAAGTTCTGTCCCATCTTCTGTATTCTGTGGTTCAAATGTTAATTCAATTTTTGAAGGCTTTGCAGTTGTATTTAGGTCTAATCTATGTGAGCGCCGCTCAGTCTGGAACCTTGATGGCGTTCTAACGCATAAAAAAAAAAAAAAAAAAAAAACCCATAGGGTGGCTCTTAAAGGATTTGATAACGCTTCTTGGGGTCAGGGCAATGCAGATGCATCGGGGGGTGAACCAGGAATTCATAGCAAGTCTGCAGAATCTCTTTCTTGCACAGTCTCCTCTCTTTATTTCTCTGCTGTTCTCTGAGTTCTGAAGGAGTGCTTTCCTGGCCCACTGGCAGGAATGCTGAGGCTTTAATCTCTTTATTCTGTTGTGCACATTAGTGACTGGTTCTGCCTATGGGGCCAAAGCACTGGACAACCAACCAAAAGGCTGGCAGTTTGAACCTGTCACAAAGCGCCTCAGAAGACAAGCCTGGCTATCTGATTTCAAAAGGTCTCAGCCTTTGAGGTATAATTCACTAGGTGTCAATTAATAGCAGAGAGAGATAAAAAATATATTGGAGCTTCCTCTACAATATTTGGCCCTTCCATAATCTGGTCAGAGAGAAGGATTCTCCTCTGCCAGAGTTTCAGGTGTCTGCCCAGCTGCCCACCTGCCCATCTCTCCTTTACAGACCCTCTATCCCATTTATATGAGAGAGGGCTTCTCTGGGAGCTGTTTCTGTCCACAAAGGGTCTGCAGCTCTGGGATTTGGGCTCATTTAATTTCAACCTCTGGAATGTTCACACTTTATGTTCTGGTTTCCCGCCCCACCCCACCCCCCACCCCATCCACCTTCAACAGTTTCCCTTGCAGAATCCTCAGATAGAGTCCCATGCATTTGTCCAGATACTTAGTTGTCAGATACCAGCATAGCCACAGGGGAAGTGCTGGTTGTGGTTGGTGGGGGAGGGACTGTACACAGAAGGAGCTGCAAGACCTGGCTGCCTTGTGTGAGCAGAACGGGGGTGTGCTGAGGGACGAGTGCTGAAGGTGCTGAGTGAAGGGGAGTTTAATATAAAGTTGGATCAAGGAGAGTTTGTTGACAAGGATTTATTGCCATAGCAAGGGTTCTGGAAATGGGTTTAATATGCCGTGAGATTGCTTTTGGAAGTTCGGAAAAGCCAACGGCCCACATTCTATGAAATCGAAATACCAGACCTACTGTGTCAGGTATTGGAAGAGGGAATAAATTCCTCCAATATGTGGGCAACTCTAAGTTAGTCTTCTATAAGACCATTTCTTGGAGGTCCTGAAGGACACCCATTTCATTTAAAGAATAAGGAATGCGGAGATGAGGGGAGCACCAGCAACATGGAGCTTACCAATATGTATCCTTTGTAGGGGGTCCCTGGGTGCCACAAACAGTTAAGTGTTCTATACTAGCTGAAAGTTTGGTGGTTTGAACCTGCCCAAAGGCACCTCAGAAGACAGTCCTCACGATCTGCTTTTAAAGGATCACAGCCTTGAAAACCCTATTGAACACTTCTACTATGCCCACATGGGGTGGTCATGAGTCAGAAAGGACATGATGACAGCTAACAAGAACAATTCTCTATAGGCTCAGGTTTGAGTGGAGGCTGGGCAGCCTAGTAGCAATGTAAATCATGGTATCCCAGCTGAACAGAGGCCAGGTGGAAGTACTTAACTGTCAGAAACAAGTTGTGTGTAGATTACCATAAAGGTCAGTAGCTCAGAGTATTAGTTATCTATTGGTGCATAATAAGTTATCCCCAAACTTATTGGGTGTGAGATAAATATAAAAATATTAAACCCATTCCGATAAATTTGGAACTAGACAAAAATTTTGGTATCACTCAACATAGTTTTTAGGTGAAGGAATAAACTAGAAAATTTAAATAACTAGTACAAGTATTAAAAGAGATATTTAAAATAATGATATAATTACATACCTGCATAAAAGACAAATGCATCAAAATCAATGGTTTCTCTCCAGTATAGAATAAGGGTCTAAATTTGGCAAGGGTGGGAAGGGCAGACCGTTCTCTTTCCGCTACTACTTGACTGTACCACACTGTGTCCAAAACTGTAAAATATTTAGCAAAACATCGTTTTAACCAGAGCAGCAAAGGACCTCTATGAGGGAAAACAGTGTATTAAAGTACATAAAATGAAACCTGAATATATGCAAAAATATGCCATATTTTCAAATGGAACGTCTTGTCAATTAAATGGAGGTCCTTAAAGCTAATATATAAGTGGAATGCATTTCCAGCCGGAATATTAAGATAGTTGTTTTTGAACTGTATACAGTAATCATATGCTACAAATAGTACAGTAGATAACAAAGAATAGATAATAAAGAATATTCCTGTTGTTATGAGACTTGGAGTCGATTTTTGACTCAAAGCGATCCCGTTTGACTGCCCCATAGGGTTTTCTAGGTCGTAATCATTATGGGAGCAGAACACCAGGTCTTTCTCCCTCGGAGACACCTGGTGGGTTCGACCTGCCAAACTTTCTTTGGATTAGAAGTTGAGCACTTAATCGCTGCAAAACCAGGGCGGTTTTACCAAAGTAAAACATGAAAAAGCAGGATAGTAACAGGTGTCTACCTCTTCGGGTAACAGAACAAATTGATATTACATAGCATAGAAATTGACAAGTAGACCAATGAAAGAGAAAATCTGTTAAGAAGCCACAATAACTTACAAAGGTCATATTTCAAGAAAATTATATTTATTTAATAAACGGTGCTGACTCAAGTGATCGTTCTGGGGGACAAAGCTTGCAAAAATATGATACACAAATGATAGATTTGGAAAATCATGTGAAATGGAGATGACAATGCTTAATAACAATTTCCGTTTTACACACAAGGATAAAAGTTAAGCACTTGAACAATGAGCAGTGAATTCAAATACTTCATTCAGAGTAAATCCACATACCCAATAAACACAGTCCAAGTTAAGAAAATATCAAACTGCCAGTGAAAATGGCATAATTTAAAAATCAGCACCACCTGTGGCTGGCTGGGCTGTGGGGAGAAGGATGCCCTGAGACGTGGCTGGAGAGGTGCATTATGGCAGCCTCTAGGGGAAAGACATGGCCATGACTCTGTGCTTTTAACATTTTTTGAATTGGAAATCTCACTCTGTGGAGTCTATTCCACAGAAACAAATCCTATAGTATAGATAGGATAGTTATTATTAATATGACCAAACTTTGTCCATTGATGGTGGAATGATAGAGAACTTATGGTAAAGCTACATCATCAATAAAACAGGGAGTCCTTAGAATGAAAAAGAGTTGTAGTAGTTGAGTGGGAGAAATCTCTATGAAGTATTATGGAAGTATTACTGAAACAATCAAGGTGCAGAGAAGTGTATATAAAATGCGCACATCTGGGTTAAACAATATCAATTGTTTGAATATGCTTGAATACCTGTTTATGTTTATGTGTGTGTATAAATGAGAAGACGAGGATACGTGTATGTCCGTGTGCGCTTGTTTAAGCAAGGATAGGAGAGACGACTTACCACATTGTTAACCTGAATTACCTTGGATTCACTTGTGGGAAAAAACAGGGGGAGGAGAGTTAGAAGATACAGGAAGAGTGGACTTAAAAAGCATGGATGATAATGCTTCGTATTAGTAGTGTTATGTATGGACAAATAAATGTGTCTTGAGCAGAGAAAGCCAGAATATTCCTTAGAAGTAAGGATGGCTTTGGACATCTTATCAAGAGGAACCAGTCCCTGGAAAAGGACATTATGCTTAGTAAAGCAGAGGTCCAGGGAAAAAGAGGAAGACCCTCAATGAGATTGATACAGTGGCCGCAACAGTGTGCTCAAATATAGCAACGATTATTAGGATTGCAATGACCGGGCCGAGTTTTGTTCTGTTGTGCCTAGGGTCACTGTGAGTCAGAACTGACTTGATAGCTTCTAACAACAACATGTATAAGTCCAGATAAAGTGTACTGAGTTGATATCATCTCTTTAAATTATTCATGTAAGTTAAAGACCCAAAAATATAGTGTTAGTGCCATATCTAATGACTTACAGAGAATCAAGGTAGAATGTCAAGTGAAAGAAGGGGCGAGAGCAATGTGGGTCGAGTGAGACCAAGTCTCCATAAAGCAAACACCCCAGCAGATGTACTTGTGTACCTGTGACTGTGTATATGTGTCCCTGCAGAGAAATGTAGGGAAGGACACACATGTGTCTATTAACATTGGATACCTTGTGGGAGAGGGAGCAAATTACATATGAGGGTGGGACCCTGATGGAACTTTTTTGTCATACAAATCTGTAGTCTTGAAAATGTAATAAAAAACAATTTCAGAACTTTAGAAATTGATAAACATCATAGATACATGTATATTTTAATGTGTTCCGTTAGATATTTTAAATAGTTGAAAATTTTCTATAATGACAGACAAAAGATTTTAATCACTGGAAGGAGAGTACACCACAGACAGTAATAATCAGATCCAGTGCATTTCTTCTTGTTCTTGGAACCAGTGAGCTCTTCTGGTCTCTATAACTGGAAATGACCAAAAATAATTTTGGGAAGTCAGTAGAGTTACCCCTCAAACACGTTTGCAAGCACATGTCTACAGCTAAATGTAGAAGGCTGGACACCATGTGCGATTCACTAGGTAACTCATGATGCTCCAGAAAATTCTCTTTCCTGGATGTGCTGATACCACCTCCTCCCTGCCTTGACCCACCGTATAACCCGCCTTTGTGCATTCGAGGCCCTTTTCAGGTCTGAGCCTTGGTGAAATGTGCGCACCTGACCCATTGCTTCTCTGAAGTAGCCCCTTAGCTGGAGGAGTGAGAGGTCTGCTCGGTGGAAGATGAAGGAAAAGAGCTCTCGGATTGTTTTGGAATCTTCCTGGGCCTGGAGCTTCGACTTTTTGTTTGGGATGTTGTTGACTCTTGCGCATTTTCCTCTTGGATAGAGACCTCTGAGAATAGAGAGTAGATTTAGTTGAGCTTTCAGGGTCCTTATCCCCACCTGTGAGCCCAAAGCTTTGGTCATAGGGACCCCTGGAGGCCTCGCAATCACCATATCCTCCACCTCTGTAGACTCCATGGTTTCTTTCTTCTTCCCCAGAGACCCACCACCCTTTGGGGGCACTGCTGTGGAAGACAAAGTCTCCATTGTAAAGTGACACTGTTTATGGTAGTTCATTTTTTAAGAAGTTGTTTTTCTTTAATTCCACATTTATTGAATTCCAATGAATTTGTTCCTTTGGAACTTAGAAATGACCTCATTCCCCTGAAACTTCATAATAAATGTGTGACGTCATTGAAAGAAGTTTTCTATAAGGGTGATTTTCTTAGTAAATTTGGGGTGTAAGCACTGAAACGAGAGCAATGCTCACCTCTTTTCAACCTCTTTTACTGAAATGCTGTTTTACGGAGAAGTTATACTTAAAGAGAAGAATGCGTATATTTAGTTAAGACTCTTACATGTATACCTCTTTCTTGTACCCTTCTTAACCAAGCTACAGTAGGGGATTAAAATTGCTTTTCTCGGAAGAGAAGCCCTTGTCCTTATTAGAGGAACGCCTTCAGCGTGAAGCAGAAAGAGATGTCTGTATCTGAGAACCTGATGCCAGAAACCTCAGATAGACAGCACACAACCACCTTAACTGGTTGTGTCTGGGTGGGTTGCCTATGTCAACCTAAAGGTCTGTGTATGTTTGTGAATATGTGGGAAGGACTGTAGACTTAAGGATCCAGAAAGAGATAGAGCTAGGTCGTGTGTGTTGGATGGAGGGAAAGCTCCAGAGACAAGATTCAGAGACGGAAGCTGCCAGCAGTGTGTTAGAGGGATACAGAGACCAAGGAGGGAGCAGAAAGCAGGGCTGAGCCACTGAAAGGCAGAATGGGGCAGCAACAGAAAAGACAAAGGGGGTACACTAGTTGGAGAAAGGATGGAGAACTGGGAATGATAGCAGAAACTGAGGTTAGCTATAGTTGGAATTTGAAAATTCTTTCTTGCTAGGCTTTGCAAACATCATGCTGATTGAAGAAAGTTAGTCACAAAAGGACAACTACTGTATGATCTTACTTACATGAAATAAGCAAATATATAGAAACCAAAGATTATTGGGGGTTGCCAGCTGTGACAGGGAGGCGGGAAGGGCCTGAAATCTTTCACTGTCTCATCTCATGCTCTCATTCTTAATCTCTTTATACTCTCTATACTTTTTCTTTTTAAATTTATAACATTTCTATTACTTAATCATCATATAACTTGAGTTTTAAATAAAAAAAAAAAATTCAAAAAAAGAGAAATGAGTAAGAGAAGGTGCCACCGTGCAATACTTTGTGTCAGCTGGGCATCAGGGAACCAGAGTGACAGAATGCACTTCTTCTTTGCGGAAAGCTTGAGCAGAGTCACGGCAGCTACAATGACCATGTCATATAGACACTCCAGTAAAAGGTCTGGTTAACTAGAACTTTGGAAATTGGGTGAGTGGGTAGAAAGGAATGCATAGCAGAGAAACTGAAGATATATATATATATGTATATATATGTGAATTAAAATAACTTTGTGTAGCTAGTAATTGCCAATGATAATTCATCGTGGATTTCTGAGCAGCAGATCCAGGTAACGATACCTGACTTCAAGAAAGTTTGCTTTGGCATTATTGTGCACAGAACACCCAAGGAAGAAATACAGCTCCTCAACGGGAGCTGATGCACTGCTTCAGCAAATCTTAGGATATAAACTTAGAAGAAAAGCATCATCTCCCGAAGGTCATAAAAGTTGTTTATGAGTCTATACCAGATTTTCTTTTATTTTTTTTATTGTGCTTTAAGTAAAAAGTTACAATCCAAGTCAGTTTCTCATACAAAAACTTATGTACACATTGTTATGTGACCCTAGTTGCTCTCACTACAATGTGACAGCACACTCCTTCTCTCCATCTGTGTTCCCTGTGTCCATTCAACCAGCTCCTGTTCCCCTCTGCCTTCTCATCTTTACTCCAGATAGGAGCTGCCCATATAGTCTCATGTGTCTACTTAAGCTAAGAATCACACTCCTCACCAGTATCATTTTAGGTCCTACAGTCTAATCTTTGTCTGAAGAGTTGGTTTCAAGAATGGTTTTAGTTTTGGCTGACAGACAGTCTGGGGGTCATGACCTCTGGGGTACCTCCATCTCAGTCAGACCGTTATGTCTGGTCTTTTTACTGGAATCTGAGGTCTGCATCCCACTTTTCTCCTGCTTCATCAGGGATTCTCTACCATATTCCCTTTCAGTGCAGTTATTGGTGGTAGCCAGGCACCATCTGGTTCTTCTGGTCTCAGGCTGATGGAGTCTCTGCTTTATGTAGCCCTTTCTTTCTCTTGGGCTAATATTTTCCTTGTGTCTTTGGTGTTTTTCATTCTCCTTTGCTCCAGATGGGTTGAGAGCAATTGATGCATCTCACATGGCAGTTTGCTAGCTTTTAAGACCCCAGACGCCACTCAACAAAGTGAGATGCACAACGTTTTCTTAATATGCTTTCTTATGCCAGTTGACCTAGATGTCCCCTGAAACCATGGTCCCCAGACCTCCGCCCCTGCTACTCTGTCCCTCAAAATGTTTGGTTGTATCCTGGAAACTTCTTAGCTTTTGGATAAGTCCTGTTGTGCTGACTTCCCCTGCATTGCGTGTTGTCCTTTCCTTCACCTAAAATAATTCTGTCTCCTATCAAATTAGTGAAAACCCTCTCCATCCCTTCCCACACTGGCATCCATTGAAGAGTGTTTTCTACTGTGTTTAAATCTTTTCTTGAGTTCTTATAAAAATGGTCTCATACAATATTTGTCCTTCTGTGACTAATTTCCCTCAGTATAAAGCCTTCCAGATTCCTCCATGTTATGAGATGTTTCATGGATTCATCATTGTTCTTTATCACTGTGTAATATTCCATTATGTGAATATACCATAATCTGTCCACTCATGTGTTGACGGGCATCTTGGTTGTTTCCATCTTTTTGCTTTTGTAAACAGTGCTGCAATGAATATAGCTGTGCACTAATCACTAAAAAGAGCATTTCAAGATCTATCCAGAAGTACAACACTGCCAGTGATAGCGTAATATTCATACACATACAAGGAGTACCAGTTAATACAATCTATTTAAATTTACACACCAACCACTAAGGACAAAGATGAAGAAATTGAAGATTTTTACCAACTTCTACAGTCTGAAATTTATGCAATGTGCAATCAGGATGCATGCATAACTACTGGTTATTGGAATGAGAAGTTGGAAACAAAGAAGGATCAGTAGTTGAAAATACGGCCTTGGTGAGAGAAATGATACCAGAGATCACATGATAGAATTTTGCAAGACAAACGACTTCTTCATTGCAAATAACTTTTTTCCACAACATAAACAGCAAGTATTTTTTTTTTTTTTTTATAAGTGTGGGCCTCACCGGATGGAATACACAGGAATCAAACTGACTACATGTGTGGAAAGAGATGATGGAAAAGCTTAATACCATCAGTCAGAACATGGTCGGGACCAACAACAGAACAGTCAACTACTCATATGCAAGTTCCAGTTGAAGCCGAAGAAAATTAGAACAAGTGTATGAGAGCCAAAGTATGACCTTGAGTCTATCCCACCTGAATTTACAGACCATCTCAAGAATAGATTTGACATGTTGAACACTAATGACCAAAGACCAGATGAGTAGTGGAGTGACATCAAGGACATCAGACATACAAAGAAAACAAGAGGTCATTAAAAGGGGAAGAAAGAAAAGATGAAAATGGATGTCATAAGAGACTCTGAAATGTGCTCTTGAACATCTAGTAGCTAAAAAGAACAGAAGAAATGATGAAGTAAAAGAGTTAAACAGAAGATTTCAAAGAGCAGCTATGGAAGACAAAGCAAAGTATTATAATGACATATACAAAGATCTGGAGTTAGAAATCGAAAGGGAAGAACACCCTCAGCATTTCTCAAGCTGAAAGAGCCGAAGAAAAAATTCAAGCCTCAAGTTGCAATAGTGAAGGATTCTACAGAGAAAATATTGAACAACTCAGAATGTAGCAAAAGAAGATGGAAGGAATACACTGAGTCACTACACTAAAAAGAATTGGTAGATATTCAACCATTTTGGGAGGCAGCATATGATCAGGAAGCAATGGTACTGAAGGAAGAGGTCCAAGCAGTACTGAAGGCATTAGAGAAAAACAAGGCTCCAGGAATTGATGGAATACTAATAGAGATGTTTCAGCAAACAAATGCAATACTGGAAGTGCTCATATTTCTATGCCAAGAAATTTGGAATACAGCTACCTGGCCAACTGACTGGAAGAGATCCATACGTATGCCTATTCCAAAGGAACCAAATGTAGAAATTATCGTCAATATCACATGCAAGCGAATTTTTGCTGAAGATCATTCAACAGTGGCTGCAGCAGTACATTGACAGAAACTGTCAGAAATTCAAGCCGGATTCGAGAGGATGTGGGAACAGGTATGTCATTGTTGATGTCAGATGGATCTGGCTGAAAGCAGAGAATATCTGAAAGATGTTTACCTGTGTTCTATCGACTATGCAAAGGAATTTGACTCTGTGAATCATAACAAATTATGGATAACATCACAAAAAATGGGAATTCCAGAACACTTAATTGTGCTCATGGGGAACCTCTGCATAGATGAAGAGGCAGTCATTCAAACAGAACAATGGGCTACTACTGCATGGTTTAAAGTCAGGAAAGGTGTGCATCATCCTTTCACTATAATTATTCAATCTGTATGCAGTCCACATAGTCCAACAAACTGAACTGTATGAAGAACAGAGCATCATGATTGGAAGAAGACTCATTAACATCCTGTGATATGCAGATGGCACAGCCTTGCTTGCTGAACGTAAACAGGACTTGAAGCACTTACTGATAAAGACCAAAGACTATAAAGACTTAGGTATGAATTACACCTCAACATAAAGAAAACAAAAATCCTCATCAGTGGAGCAATAAGCAACATCATGATAAATGGAGAAAAGATTGAAATTGTCAGGGATTTCATTTTACTTGGATCCACAATCAACACCCATGGAAACATCAGTCAAGAAATCAAATGATGCATTGCATTGGGAAAATCTGCTGCAAAAGAAATTTTTAAAGCATTAAAAAGCAAAGATGTCACCTTGAAGACTAAAGTGTCCCTGATCCAAGCCACGGTGTTTTCAATTGCCTCATATGCACGTGAAAGCTGGACAATGAGTAAGGAAGACCTAAGAAGACACAGGACCTGGCAGTGTTTCATTCTGTTGTACATAGTGCCACTGTGACTTGGAACTGACTTGAGGGAACTAACAACAACAACAACGCAAGGCAATACACGTCATGATGATATGTAATTTATTTCAAACTTGGAAGCCATTGGAGGATATTCCTTTACATAATATGTACACCCTGACTTTCTAAGGAGACAACATGGGTGTTTCTTTGTAAGCAAAATCTCCTAAGAACAGATACTTTTGAATTGGGAGCAATACTTTAATTGGAGTTCGTTAGGAGGCTCTGAGAAACAATTTTTCTGTGATAGTGTATATGTCTTCTTCTATCATTCACTTGTTTTAGAATAACTCACCTTTGAATGAGAATATGTTAGAGCAGGACATATGACGAAATATAAACACAAGAATTTGCTAAAATGAATAAATTTTTAACACTAAAACAGTTTCATCTGGGAAAAAAAATTCTTTTATATATATATTGTTGATCCTCTATTATATACAGAGAATTTCTATTTTAATAACTTTCTTTTCTTTCTTCCTACCTTCCTTCCGTCCTTCCTCCCTCTCTCTTTCTCTTCCTCCCTCCCTCCCTTCCTTTACTTCTTTCCTTTCTCTCTCTCTTTCTGTTCTATGTCATTAAAAAGTGTACCATCCTTTAGATTCACCAGTTCCAAATAGTTGAGAGATAATATAGGGTAGCTGTGAGTTGGAATGAACTCTATGACAATGGGTTTGGTTTACAGGGTATGTATTTTAAAAGATTATATATATATATATATAATTTAGCTGCACATTTAGGGAAAACTACTTTACTTGTATACTTTCTTTTCCAATGCATATGGAACATTCTCTGGGAGAGACCACATATTAGGCCATAAAGCACACCTTAACAGAATCCAAAACATCAAAATATTGCAAAGCATCTTCTCTGACCATGAAGGTATAAAAGTAGAAATAAAAAACACAAAAAAAGCAGAGAAAAGTAATCAAACACTCAGAAACTGAGCAATACCTTGCTCAGAAACGACTGGGTTACAGAAGAAATTAAGGATGGAATAAAGAAATTCAAAGTATCCAATGAGAATGAAAACACTTTGTACCAGAACCTTTGAGACACAGGTAAAGCAGTGCCCAGAGGTCAATTTATAGCAACACATGCACACATCCAAAAAGAAGAAAGGGCCAAAATCAAAGAATTATCCCTACAACTTAAACAAATAGAAAGAGAGCAACAAAAGAAACCCTCAGGCATCAGAAGAAATTAAATAATAAAAAGTAGAGCAGAATTAAATATAATAGAGAACAGAAAAAAGAATTGAAAGAGTTAACAAGACCAAAAGCTGGTTCTTTGAAAAAATTAACAAAATTGCTACAACAGTGGCCAAACTGACAAAAGAAAAACAGGAGAAGAAGCAAATTACCCAACATCACAACAGACCCACCTGAATTTAAAAGAATCATATCAGATTAGTATGAAAAATCATACTCTAATAGCTTTGAAAACCTAGAAGAAATGGATAAATTTCTACAAACACATTGCCTACCTCAACTAACAGAAACAGAGGTAGAACAATTAAATAAACCCATAACAGAAGGAGAGGTTGAAAAAGGTAATTAAAAAAATTAAAAATCTCCCAACAACAACAACAACAAAAAAGCCCTGGCCCTGACAGGTTCCCTGGTGAGTTCTACCAAACTTTCAGGGAAGAGTTAACATTACTACTAGTAAAGGTATTTTAGAGCATTGAAAAAGATGGAATACTCCCAAACTCATTCTGTGAAGCCAGCATATCCCTGATACCAAAACCAGGTAAAGACACCACAAACACAAAAAATTACAGACCTATATTCCTCATGACCTTAGATGCAAAAATCCTCAACAAAATTCTACCCAATAGAATTCAATAACATATCAAAAAAATAATTCACCATGACCACGTGGGATTCATACTAGGTATGCAGGGATGGTTCAACATTAGAAGAACAATCAAAGTAATCCACCGTATAGGTAAAACAAAGGACAAGAACCACATGATCTTATCAATTGATGCAGAAAAGGCATTTGACAAAGTCCAACACCCATTCATGATAAAAACTCTCAGAAAATAGGAATAGAAGGAAAATTCCTCAACACAATAAAGGGCATTTATATAAAGCCAACAGCCAACATCACCCTCAATGGAGAGAGTCTGAAATCATTCCCTTGAGATCGGGAACCAGACAAGGATGCCCTTCATCAGGACTCTTATTCAACAGTGTGCTGGAGGTCCTAGCCAGAGCAATTAGGCCAGATAAAGAAATAAAGGGCATCCAGATTGGTAAAGAAGAAATAAAAGTATCTCTATTTGCAGATGACATCTTATACAGACAAAACGCTAAAGAATCCTCAAGAAAACTACTGAAACTAATAGAAGAGTTCAGCAGAGTATCAGGATACAAGATAAACATACAAAAATCAGTTGGATTCCTCTACACCGACAAAAAGATCATCAAAGAGGAAATCACCAAATCAATGCCATTTACTGTAGCCCCCAAGAAGATAAAATACTAGGAATAATTGTAACCAGAGACATAAAAGATGTATAGAAACGAAACTACAAGATACTACTACAAGAAACCAAAAGAGACTTACGTAAGTGGACAAGCATACCTTGATCATAGATAGGAACACTGAACATTGTAAAAATGTCTCTTCTACTGAGAGCAATCTATAGATATGCTGCGATTCCAATCCAAATTCCAAGGACATTTTTTAAGGTGATGGAGAAACAAATCACCAACTTCATATGGAAGGGAAAGAGGCCCCAGATAAATAAAGTATTACTGAAAAAGAAGAACAAAGTGGGAGGCATCACGTTACCTGATTTTAGAGCTTACTATACCGCCAGAGTAGTGAAAACAGCCTGGTACCTGTACAGCAGCACATAGACCAATGGAACAGAATTGAGAATCCAGACATAAATCCATTCACTTATTAGCTGATATTTGATAAAGGCTCAAAGTCAGTTAAATGGGGGAAAGATAGCCTCTTTAACAAATGGTGCTGGTATAACTGTAAATCCCTCCACAAAAAAATGAAACAAGATCCATACCTCACACCATGCACAAAAACTAACTGAAAATGGATCAAAGACCTAAATATGAAATCTAAAATGATAAAAATCATGGAAGAAAAAACAGGGACAACACTAGGAGCCCTAATACATAGCAGAAACAGTACAAAAAACATTGCTAACACTGTACAAGCACCCAAAGAGAAATTAGAAAACTCCTAAAAATCACTTACGCTCATCCAAAGTCTTCACCAGAAGAGTAAACTGACTACCTACAGACTGGGAAACAGTTTTTAGCTATAACATTTCCGATCAGCCTCTGATCTCTAAAATCTACATGATATTGCAAAAACTCAACAACAAAAAGACAAATAACCCATTTAAAAAAATGGGCAAAGGATAGGAACAGGCACTTCAACGAAGAAGACATTCAGGCAGGTAACAGATACATGAGGAAATGCTCACAATCATTAGCCACTGGAGAAATGTAAATCAAAACTACAATGAGATACCATCTCACGCCAGCAAGGCTGCCATTAATCCCAAATCACAAAATAATAAATGTTGGAGAGGTTGTAGAGAGACTGGAACACTTACTCACCGCTGGTGGGAATTTAAAATGGTGCAGCCATTTCAGAAATCAATCTGGCACTTCCTTAAAAAGGTACAAACAGAACTACCATAGGATATGGCAATCCCACTCCTTGGATTATATCTTAGAGAAATAAGAGCCTGTATATGAACAGATATATGCACAACCATGTTCATTGCAGCACTGTTTACAATAGCAGAAAGATGGAAGTAACCAAGGTGCCCATCAACAGATGAATGGATAAATAAATTGTGGTGCATTCACACGATGGAATACTTCACACAGATCAAGAACAATGATGAATCCGTGAAATATTTCATAGCTTGGAGGAATCTGGAGGGCATTATGCTGAGTGAAATTAGTCAGTTGCAAAAGGACGAATATTGTATGAAACCACTAATATAAGAACTCAAGAAATAGTTTAAACAGAGAAGAAAATATTCTTTGATGGTTATGAGGATGGGGAGGAAGGGAGGGAGAAGGATATTCGCAAATTAGATAGTAGACAAGAACTATTTTAGGTGAAGGGAAAGACAACATACAATAAAGGAGAGGTCAGCATAACTGGACTAAATCAAAAGCAGTTTTCTGAATAAACCAAATGTTCCAAAGGCCAGAGTAGCAGGGGCAGCAGTTGGGGGACCATGTTTTCAGGGGACATCTAGGTCAATTGGCATAATAAAATCTATTAAGAAAACATTCTGCATCCCACTTTGGTGAGTGGTGTCTGCAGTCTTAAAAACACTATCAAGCAGCCATCTAAGATGTATCCATTGGTCTCAACCCACCTGGAGCAAAGGAGAATGAAGAACACCAAAGATACAAGGTAATTATGAGTCCGAAAGACAGAAATGGCCACGTAAATCCAAGACTGCATCACCCTGAGACCGGAAGAACTAAATGGCCCAAGACTGGAATCATTCCCAAAGCCAACTCTTCAGACAGGGATTGGACTGGATTATAGGATAGAAAATGATAGTGGTGAGGAGTGACCTTCTTGTCTCAAGTGGACACATGAGACTGTGGGCAGCTCCCGTTTGGAGGGGAGATGAGAAGGCAGAGGGGGACAGAAAGTGGCTGAATGGACACGGGGAATACAGGGTTGAGAGAAGGAGTCTGCTGTCTCATTGGCGGGAGAGGAACTAGGAGTACATAGCAAGCTGTATACTAATTTTTGTATGAGAGACTGACTTGATTTGTAAAGTTTCACTTAAAGCACACACACAAAAGATGGAAAGAATACACAGAGTCACAGTACCAAAAGAAATGCTCGACTTTCAGTCGTTTCATGAGGTGGCATATGATCAAGAACTGGTAGTAGTGAAGCAAGAAGTCCAAGCTACACTGAAGGCACTGGCGAAAAACAAGGCTCCAGGAACTGACAGAATACCCACTGAGTTGGTTCAACAAACAGATGCAGCACTGCAGATGCTCACTCCACCATGCAAAGAAATTTGGAAGCTAGCTACCTGGCCAACAGGCTGCAGGAGATGCACGTTTGTGTCCATTCCAAAGAAAAGCGATCCAACAGAATGTGGAAGTTATCAAATGTAAATCATAGTATTAGTAAATATGGTAAACAAACAAACAAAGAAACTCTATCTATTCCACAGTGAATATGACATTCTATCCCCAGGAGATCCAGTGAGTTTATGATGTTGTTGTTAGGTGCTGTTGGTCAGTTCCAACTCATAGCGACCCTGTGTACAACAGAACGGAACAGTGCCCAGCCCTGGGCCTTTCTCATTGCTATGTCTGAGCCCACTGTTGCAGCCACCGTCTCAATCTGTCTCATTGAGGATCTTTGTCTTTTTCACTGACCCTCTACTTTACCAAGCACGATGTCTTTTTCCAGTGACTGATTCCTCCTGATAATATGTCCAGAGTACGTGAGACCAAGTCTTGCCACCCACCTTTCTAAGGAGCATTCTGGCTGTACTTCTTCCAAGACAGGTGTGTTCATTCTTCTAGCAGTCCATGGTGTATTCATTATTCTTCACCAACAACATAATTCAAGTTTCAGTTCTTTTGTCTTCCTTATTCATTGTCTAGCTTCAGCTGCATATGAGGCGACTGAAAATATCATGGCTTGGTTCAGGCACACCTTAGTCCTCAAAGTGACATCTTCAATTTTTAACACTTTAAAGAGGTCTTTTGTAGCAGATTTGCCCAATAAAATATGTCATTTGATTTCTCGAAGTCTGCTTCCATGGGTGTTGATGGTGGATCCAAGTAAAATGAAATCCTTGACGACTTCAGTATTTTCTCTGTTTATTGTGATTTTTTTATTGTTCCAGTTGTGAGGATTTTTGTTTTCTTTATGTTGAAGTGTAATCCATACTGAAGGCTGAAGTCTTTGATCCTCATCAGTAAGTGCTTCAAGTCCTCTTCACTTTCGGTAAGCAAGGTTGTGTCATCTGCATGTCTAGGCTGTTAATGAGTCTTCCTCCAATCCTGGTGCCCCTTCTTCTTCATAGAGTCCAGCTTCTTGGACTGTATGGATTATATGTTTTTTTAAAGACACTGAGTTTTTGGTAATTTACTGTGGCAGCCCTAGAAAATGAATACAGAGCCCTTCACCAAGGACAAGTCAAGTTAGCATCAAAAATGCTCCTGTAAGGGTAGCCGTGTAGCACGAGACATGGCAGTTTTTAAAAAGTATGAAGTAAAACTTTCAGCTTTGACAAAGAAAGGGCTCCTCTAAGTCCAAGTTCTAAGTCCATTGCTGTTGGGTCAATTCTATCTCATAGCGACCCTAAAGGACAGAGTAGAATTGACCCATAGGGTTTCCAAGGAGTGGCTGGTATTTTCGAACTGCTTGAATAAGTATTGTGAAAAAATACAACCCTGACACAACTTTTCTGAGATTAGTATTAAAACAAAACAAAACAAAAAAAAGTCGCTATCAAGTGGATTCTCACTCATAGGGACCCTACAGGACAGAGTAGAGCTTCCCCACAGGGTTTCCAAGGAGCAACTGGTAGATTCAAACTGCAGACCTTTTGGTAACAGCCAAATGCATAACCACTGCACCACCAGTGGCTTTCAAATCAGCTATAGGCTGATGATCTCCAAATTCTTGGAACCTGGAAAACTACTCTACCTCAGAGTGGTATCCACAGCTGGGAACTGTTCTCCACACTTGGACGAACTCAGACATCCAAATCTAACATGTCCAGAAAAAAATCTTTTGGTCATTTTCTCAAGTTTGTTCCTCCATGGTTTTCCACGTGGTAGAGGATGGCTCTGGTGACCATGCTCTCATGGTAGCCTGAATTCTAGAAGTCACCTTTGATTCTCCATTCCCATCATCACATACATCTGATCCACCAGCAATTCTTGGCAGCTCAAGCTCCAAAGTACACCTCAAGCCTGCCCACTGTTCCCACCTGCACTACCACCATCACTGCTCACCCTGACCACTGCAGAAGCATCCTGACCGGTCCTCTGTATTTGCTGTCTTCAAGTTCTCCTGGGCTACAGTTAATTCCTGGGACACATTCTTTCTCAAGACCATTGAACAACAGAAGTAGAAGGGCATTTAGTTGTATGCTACCTCCTCCGCTTGAGCTGCATGCCCCTCAGAAATCACTTTTCACTGTCCACTCTATAATGTCTCTATTCCAATTTCCTGTCTTTGGCCGCACTGCTTTGATAGCATGCATGCATGTGTGCTTCAGGGGTCAGGTAGACAGATGCCCTGGAGGAATTTTTCTTAGTACAATCATGGTTGTGTGCCATCAAGAGATTCTGACTCATATCAACCCTGTATGACAACTTAGAACTGCTTCACAAGGTTTCCTAGGTTGCAGCTTTTTATGGCGCAACCCTGGTGGCACTGTGGTTAAGAGCTCAGCTGCTAACCAAAGGATGGCCAGTTCGAATCTACCAGTTGGTTATTTGCAGAAAGACATGGCAGTCTGCTTCTGTAAAGACTTATAGTCTTAGAAACCCTATGGGGCAGTTTTACTCTGCCCTATAGGGTCACTATGAGTCGGAATTGATTCAATAGCAACTGGTTCGGATTTTGTTTGGTTAGAATCTTTACGGGAGCCCATCTCCAGATCTTTTCAACCCCTGAGCTGGTGGGTTCCAACGGCCCACCTTTCAGTTAGCCAAGCACTTAACCGTTGCACCTCCAATACTTAACTCTGCGCCGGAGAGGGCCCTCTCCTGACGTCTCCCGTCTCCTCACCCCGCACACCTTGGCGTTGTCCTTGCTTCTAGACCCCACCCTCCCCTCTGGAGGCCCAACCCCCCCACGCCCGCCCCCCACACCCGGGCCGCTGGGCGGGGCCGGCAGCCATGTTCCTCGCCCTCCAGCCAGTTACTCCCGGAAGCGCCGGGACGGGTGGTGAGGGGTCCGGGCTGGATGGCGCACCTTAGAGCGGACGGTGTTCGTGCTGCTTTCCGTGCCGTGGTTTCTGAAAGGTAGGAAACTCCGGCAGCTGGGTGCAGGGACCCGCTCCCAGACTGAAGAAGCCCGGCCCCTCGAAGGTGTGGAGGGAAGCCGCCAGGAGGGCGGTTCCCAGTCCCAGCAGTTCGTGGTCTCCAGAGGTTGGGGAGTCCGGAGGTTGGGTTAGCAGCTGGCATCGCCCCCTCCGGTGTACCCTGTCCCGAGTGATCCCCTGGGGCGGATGCGGTGCGGGGCCGGGCGGACGCAGCCACTCTAGGGGCTGCGAGAGGGAGCCTCTGGCCCGGGAGACGCAGCTGGTCCGCGAAATTTCATCCCCATGGACTTGCGGCGGGGGGGGGGGGGGGTCCAGCCTCGGGATCCAGCTGCGGAGGGCCCTCGGGCCTGGGGGCTTGAAGGGCTTGGGGAGAAAGGCCGTGTCCAGGGCTGCGCCCGGGTCCCTACTCTGCCCGGGGCGGGTTTGCGGGCCAAGCTGGGTGATGGGCTCCTGCCCCCCCACCCCCCACCTGCTCCCTGTGCCAGGGGGGAAACCAAGGCCCAGAGTTCGCCCGGGGGGGTAAGACTCCAGACTGAGGACGGGGCACTCGCCCCCGTTCGTCGTCCCACCCCCACCAGACTCCGTAGGGTGCCAGGGGCGGGGAGAGAGCGATCCCCCGCCCAAGGCCCCGCTGCCCCTTACTGTTTTGGGCGCTGTGCCTGGGAGGCTGAGGCACCCCGCGCCCGCGCCGGGCTGGTCTACTCTCGGGGCTGGGGCGTCGGCGCGGCCCCGGCCCCACCTGGAAAGGAAGGGGTCCTGGGAATCTGTGGAGCAGCGCGGGGATCCTACTCCTTGTGGAAGCAGCAGGGATTCAGTGTGTGTTAACAGTGTGGATGCCAGGTCCCGCTCCCCGCTGGGTGGCGGGGGTGGGGGTAGCAGGAAGGGGTCCTGAGGAACCATGTTGTTTGTTAACTTAAACGTTTGTGCGGCGCTGTGTAGCGGTAGCTGTGGACGCGGTCTCTGGTGCTGAGGGGATTTGAGGGTTCCTCAAACTGGTGGGATTTGGAGCCTCTACCCTGGTGGCAGTGGGTTCAGTGGGTTACCCTGGTGGCGTAGTGGTTAAGTGCTAAGGCTGCTAGCCAAAAGGTTGGCAGTTTGAATCCACCAGGCACTCCTTGGAAACTCTGTGGGGCAGTTCTACTCTGTCCTATAGCGTCGCTATGAGTCAGAATTGACTCGATGGCAACAGGTGTGGTTTTTTTTTTTAGGTTGGATATTAGGTGTCTCTCGGGCTGACATTTGAAGGTCTGGAGCTGACGGTTTATGAGGGCTTGTAAGGGTTTTAAGCGCTCCGGCCATGGGCACCAACCCGATCTTCCAGCCCCTGCGGACGGACCGCCCCCCCCCCCCGGGGGGGATTGGCTGCTCTGGGACCCTGAGCCCAGAGGGCGGTGAGAAGCTGACAAACGTGAGTGATGCCCTGCCGGCTCCAGTCGGCGGGGCAGCCCTGCTCACACCGTCTCAATACGGGCAGTCGGCTTCGTGCCTGGCGGGTGGTTTCCGAATGTTTCCTCGTGGCCCCCCCGCCCCGTGCGGGGCGACAACTCTCCCCTGGGCGGGGACCTAGGAGAGGCCTGCAGGGCATCAGGGTGTGGAGGGGCAGAGCTTGGGCGGGGAGGGCGCGGCCCTGCAGGTTCCTCTACGTGACCACGGCAGGGGGGTGCGGGTCGTGAAGGCTGGGCCTGGTCGAAGACCCACTAGGTCTCAGAAGGAGTGGGTTAGGATAATCATAGCATTAATGGGAGTATTGAGAGAGCGCCCTGGGGCGTTGGGTCCCTCGGGAAGAAAAGCTTCTGCTGTCGCCACTGGAGCGGTACCCAGTTCGTCCCGTCTTAGGTCCAGGAGATTCCCATGCTCCGAGGGTCTGGTGGGCAGAACAGAACCGGCGGTGCGCACGCCCTCTCGCGGCCTTGCGCCGAATCGCTGAGGTTCAGTGTCAGGTGATTCTAAGCCATGGTTTTGGAACTCAGTAGTGAAGCAGAGCAAATAAATGATGCAGTGCCTTGATGGGACCGGTGGAGACAACAAGAAGCAAAGCACAGCTCAAACTTCAAAATTCCACTGAGTGTTAGTAGGATTTGGAGGGAGAAAATAGACGGAGAGTCGAGAGGCCCAGAGATGCAGAAGGGTTAGAGGGTTAGGGGTTAGGGTTTGGTGTTAGGGGTTCAGGTTGGGGGGTTAGAGGTTTGGGAGTTAGGTTTAGGGGTATAGGTTTTAGGTGGCTGGGGGTTGGGGTTAGGGCTGGGGTTACTAGGCTAGGGCACAAGTGGTTTAGGGTTATGGTTAGGGTTAGAGTGAGGCTGAGGTTGATTCCCAGTCTTGTGTACCGTCTGTTCCTTCACCAGAGTTACCACATATCTGTCGTTTGGTTGGAAACCCTGATGGCATAGTGGTTAAGACCCACCAGTGCTAACCAAAGGTCTGCAGTTCGAATCCACCAGGCGCTCCTTGGAAACTCTATGGGGCAGTTCTAATCTGTCCTATAGGGTCTCTAAGAGCTGGAATCGACTCGACGGCGGTGGGTTTGTTTTTTTTGGTATTGTTTAGTTAGCTTTTCTCTACCCACTCTCCGTCTGCCTGGTGAACATCAAGGATTGTTTCTGTGTGTAAATGTTTTCATGAGTTTTTATGATAGTGGTCTCTTAGTGTATATGTCATTTTGTGATTGACTTAGTCAGCATGATGGGCTCCAGATTCATCCATGGTGTGAGATGTTTCGGAGATTCATCATTGGTCTTCATTGTCGTGTAGTGTTCCACTGTGTGTATGTACCGTAGTTTGTTTATCCATTCCTCTGTGGACGAGCACTTAGGTTGTTTCCATCTTTTTGCTACTGTGAATAATGTCGCAGTGAACACGGGTGTGCATATGTCTATTCCTGTGACTGCTCATGGAAACCCTGGTAGCTAGTGGTTAAGTGCTACGGCTGCTAACAAAAAGGGTTAGGGTTTGAGGTTCGGGATGTTAGGGTTGGGGTTGTTAGAGTTCTGGTTGTTAGGGTTTGGGGTTAGGGGTTGGGGTTAGGGTTTTGGGGTTAGGGATGTTAGGGTTAGGGTTGTTAGGGTTTGGGTTAGGGTTTTTCGGTTGGGGTTAGGTGTTAGGGTTAGGTTTAGGGTTTGAGGTTAGAGTTTGGATTTACAGGTTAGGTGTTAGGGGTTGCAGTTTGGGGTTTACAGTTTTGGGGGTTTAGGGTTTTGGGGTTTAGTCATTAGGGTTTGGGTTAGGTTTTAGGGGTCAGGGTTTAGGTTTAGGGTTGGGGTTGGTGTTGGGTTTGTTTGGGATATGTGGTTTGGGGTTAGAAGGTTGGGGTTTAGAGGGTTGGGGGTTAGAGATTGAGGGAGTTGGGGTGGGGTTAGAGGGTGAGGGGTTAGAGGTTGAGAAGATTATAGAGTGAGGGAGTGAGAAGGTGAGGGTGTGAAGGTTAGGGTTTAGGGTTAGAGGGTTTAGGCTTAGGGTTCAGAGGCTTGGGGTTAGGGGGTTAGGGTTTCAGGGTTCAGAGGTTGGGGTTGGTGTTGTGGTTAGGGTTAGAGGGTTAGGGTTAGAGGTTTAGGGTTAGAGGATTAGGGGTATGGTTTAGAGGTTTAGGGTTAGGGGTTAGGGCTAGGGCTTAGGGGTTCAGGTTTAGGGGTTTGGGATGCGTTTGGGGTAAGGTTTTAGGGTTTAGGGTTAGAGGGTTAGGCTTAGGGCTTAGAGTTTAGGGTTTTAGGACTTAGGGTTTAGGGCTTAGGGCTTAGAGCCTAGGGTTTAGGGCTTAAGGTTTAGGGTTTAAGGCTTAGAGTGAGCGTTAGGGCTGGGGGCTGGTGTTAGGGTTTAGGGTTAGGGTATTAGGGTTAGAGGGTTAGATGGTTTAGCGTTTAAGTTTAGGGTTTAGGGGTTGGGGTTCAGGGTGTTAGTGTTTAGTGTTTTGGCGTTTAGGGTGTTAGGGTTAAATGTGTTAGGGCTAAGGGTGTTAGGGTTTTGCATGTTAGGGTTTTAAGTGTTATGGTTTAGGGTTTAGAGTTAAGTGATAGGGTTAGGCTTAGGCTCATTCTTAGGTTTAGGGCTAGGGATTTGAGGTTTAGGGTTTGGGGTTGGATTTGGAGGTTTAGGGCTAGGGTTAGAGGGTTAGAGTTATAGGGTTAGGGTTTCGGATTAGGGTTTCATGTTAGCGTTAGAGGGTTATGGTTCGAGGGTTAGGGTTAGGGTCGTTAGGGGTTAGGGTTAGGTGTTAGGGTTTAAGATTTACGGTTAGGTTTAGGGTTTGGGCTTTGGGAATGGAGGTTTGGGTTTAGGGTTTGGAGCTTAGAGTATAGGGTTTAGTGTGTAGCGTTTTGGGGTGTAGTGTTTTGGGGTGTAGGTGTTTAGGTTGTAGGGTTTAGGGTATTGGGGTTAGGGTTAGAGTTTAGGGCCTTGGGGGTCAGGACCTAAGGGCTTAGGGTCTTAGGGGCTTTGGGGCTCATGGCTTAGGGGCTAGAGTTAGAGGGCTAAGGCCAGAGGGCCAGAAGGCCAGAGGGCCAGGGTTATGGTTTGATTCCTGGCTGGCAATTTTTTTCCTTCAATATTTTGTAAAAGTCATCCCATTTCCTTCTTGCCTCCATGATTTCTGCTGAGTAGTCCAAGTTTTTTATGATTTACTCTCCTTTGTTGGTGACTTCCTTTATCCCTAGCCTCTCTTAAAATTCTTTTTATATTTGATTTTGGCAAGTTTGATTATTATGTGTCTCGGTCACTTACTTTTGAAATCTACCTTATGTGGAATTCGATGAGCATCTTTCATGATATCATGGAAGGTTTCTGCCAACAAATCTTCAACAGTTCCCTCTGTATTTTCTGTTAGCCCTCTCTGTTCTGGTACTGAAATCACTCATAGTTATTTCTCTTGATAAAGTCCCACATGATTCTTTGGATTTCTTCATTTAAAATTCCTTTATCTGCTTTCTCTTCAAATATATTAGTCCCAAGAGTTTGATCTTCAATCTCAGTAATTCTGCCTTCCAGTTCTTCAATTGTGCTCTTCTTACTTTCTATTGAGTTTTCTAACTCTGTAATTTTATTGTTAATCTTCTGAATTTCTGATTGCAGTCTCTGTATGGTTTCTTGCAGCTTATTAAATTTTTAATTATGTTCTTGAGTAACCTTTTTAATTTTTTCAGCTGATTTATCTTTGTGTTCCTTGGCTTGTTCTGCATTTAGCCTTATTTCCTTCCTGATGTCTTTAAGAGTTCTGTACATTAATCTTTTGTATTCTGCATCTAGTAATTCCAAGATAACACCTTCATCCAGAAGATTTCTTGAGTCTTTGTTCTGAGAGCTTGTTGAAGCAATCATGGGTCAGCTTCTTTTTTTTATTATTTTAATAATTTTTATTGTGTTTTAAGTGAAAGCTTACAAATCAAGCCAGTCTCTCACATAAAAACTTATGCACAACTTGTTACATATTCCCAATTACTTTCCCCCCAATGGGACAGCCCACTCCCTCCTTCCAGTCTTTCTTTTCGTGACCATTTTGTCAGGTTCTAAGCCCCTCTACCCACCCATCTCCCTTCCGGGCAGGAGATGCCAACATTGTCTCAAGTGTCCACCCAAACCAAGTAGCTCACGCCTCACCAGCATTCCTCTCCAACCCATTGTCTAGTCCGATCCATGTCTGATGAACTGGCTTTGGGGATGGTTCCCGCAGTCGGTAAACGGAAGGTGTGGGAGCCATGATCACTGGGGTCCTTCCAGTCTCAGTCAGACCATTAAGTCTGGTCTTTTTATGAGAATTTGGGGTCTGCATCCCACTGTTCTCCTGCTCCCTCAAGGGATCTCTGTTATGTTCCCTGTCAGGGCAGTCATTGGTTGTGGCCCGGCACTATCTAGTTCTTCTGTTCTCAGGATGATGTAGTCTCTAGTTCATGTAGTCCTTTCTGTCTCTTGGGCTCGTTATTATCTTATGTTCTTGGTGTTCTGCATTCTCCCTTGATCCAGGTGGGTTGAGAATCATTGATGCATCTGAGATGGCTGCTTGCTAGCATTTAAGACCCCAGATGCCACTCTTCAAAGTGGGATGCAGAATGTTTTCTTAATAGATTTTATTATGGCAGTTGACTTAGATGTCCCCTGACACCATGGTCCCCAAACCCCTGCCCCTGCTTTGCTGACCTTCGAAGCATTCAGTTTATTCAGGAAACTTCTTTGCTTTGGCTTAGTCCAGTTGTGCTGACCTCCACTGTGTTGAGTGTTGTTCTTCCATTCACCCAAAGTAGTTCTTGTCTCTTTAGTAAATACCCCTCTCCTACCCTCCCTCCCTCCCCTCTCTCGTAACAACAAAGGAATATGTTCTTCTCAGTTTAAATTATTTCTCAAAATCTTATAATAGTGGTCTTATACAATATTTGACCTTTTGCAACTAATTTCACTCAGCATAATGCCTTCCAGGTTTCTCCATATTATGAAGTGTTTCACAGATTCATCACTGTTCTTTATTGATGTGTAGTATTCCATTGTGTAAATATACCATAATTTATTTATCCATTCATCCATTGATGGGCACCATGGTTGCTTCCATCTTTTTGCTATTGTAAACAGTGCTGCAATAAACATAGATGTGCATATATCTCTTTGTGTAAAGGCTCTTATTTCTCTAGGATATATTCCGAGGAGTGGGATTGCTGGGTTGTATGGTAGTTCTATTTCTAGCTTTTTAAGGAAGCGCCAAATTGATTTCCAAAGTGGTTGTATACCATTTTACATTCCCACCAGCAGTGTATAAGTGTTCCAGTCTCTCCACAGCCTCTCCAACTTTTATTAATTTGTGTTTATTGGATTAATGCCAGCCTTGTTGGAGTGAGATGGAATCTCATCGTAGTTTTGATTTGCATTTCTGTAATGGCTAATGATCGAGAGTATTTCCTCATGTATCTGTTAGCTGCCTGAATGTCTTCTTTAGTGATGTGCCTGTTCATATCCTTTGCCCATTTTTTAACTGGGTTGTTTGTCTTTTTGTGGTTGAGTTTTAGCAGAGTCATGTAGATTTTAGAGATCAGGCGCTGGGTGGAGATGTCTTAGCTGAAAACTTTTTCCCAGTCTGTTGGTAGTCTTTTTACTCTTTTGGTGAAGTCTTTAGATGAGTATGTTTGATTTTTAGGTGCTCCCAGTTATCTGGTTTCACTTCGTCATTTCTAGTAATGTTTTGTATTCTGTTTATGCCATGTATTAGGTCTCCTAATGTTGTCCCTATTTTTTCTTCCATGATCTTTATCGTTTTAGATTTTATGTTTAGGTCTTTGATCCATTTGGAGTTAGTTTTTGTGCATGGTGTGTGGTATGGGTCCTGTTTCATTTTTTGCAGTTGGATATACAGTTACGCCAGCACCTTTTGTTAAAAAGACTATATTCTCCCCAATTAACTGACACTGGGCCTTTGTCAAATACCAGCTGCTCATATGTGGATGGATTTATATCTGGATTCTCAGTTCTGTTCCATTGGTTTATGTATCTGTTGTTGTACCAGTACCAGGCTGTTTTGACTACTGTGGCAGTATAATTGGTTCTACTATCAGGCATAGTGAGTCCTCCCACTTTGTTCTTTTTTAGTAGTGCTTTGCTTATCCGCGACTTCTTTCCCTTCCATATGAAGTTGGTGATTTGTTTCTCCATCTTTTTTAAAAAAGTCATTGGAATTTGGATCGGAAGAGCATTATATCCATAGATGGCTTTTAGTAGAACAGACAATTTTACAATGTTGTCTTCCTATCCATGAGCAAGGTATGTTTTTCCAATTACGTAGGTCCCTTTTGTTTTTTTTCAGTAGTACCTTGTAGTTTTCTTGGTATAGCTCTTTTACATTTTTGGTAAGGTTTATTCCTAAGTATTTTATCTTCTTGGGGGCTGCTGTGAATGATATTCATTTGGTGATTTCCTCTTCAATGTTCTTTTTGTTGATATAGAGGAATCCAACTGATTTTGTATGTTTATATTGTAATCTGAAACTTTGCTGAACCCTTCTATTAGTTTTAATAGTGTTCTTGAGGATTCCTCAGGGTTTTCTGTGTATAAGATAATGTCGTTGGAAAATAGACATAATTTTATTTCTTCCTTACCAATCTGTATGCCCTTTATTTCTTTGTCTAGCCCAGTTGCTCTGGCTAGGACCTCTAGCACAATGTCGAATAAGAACGGTGATAAAGGCGATCCTTGTCTGTTTCCCATTCTCAAGGGAAATGCTTTCAGGCTCTCTCCATCTAGGATGATGATGGGTATTGGCTTTGTATCAATACCCTTTATTATGTTGAGGAATTTTCCTTCTGTTCCTCTTTTGCTGAGAGTTTTTATCATGAGTGGGTGTTGGACTTTGTCAAATGCCTTTTCTGTATCAATTGATAAAATTATGTGGTTCTTGTCTTTTTTTTCTGTGGTGGTTTACATTAATTGTTTTTCTAATATTGAACCAACCTTGCATACCTGGTATAAAATCCTACTTGGTGATGGTGGATTATTTTTTTGATATGTTGTTGAATTCTATTGGCTAGAATTTTGTTGAGGATTTTTGCATCTATGTTCATAGGGATATAGGTCTGTAATTTTCTTTTTTTGTGTTGTCTTTAGCTGGTTTTGATATCAGGGTTATGCTGGCTTCATAGAAGGAGTTAGGTAGTATTCCGTCCTTTTCTATGCTTTGAAATACCTTCAGTAGTAGTGGTAAGTCTTCCCTGAAAGTTTGGTAGAACTTTGCAGTGAAGCCATCAGGGCCAGGGCTGTTTTTTGTTGGGAGTGTTTTGATTACCTTTGCAATCTCTTTTTTTGTTATGGGTCTATTTAGTTGTTCTACTTCAGTTTGTGTTAGTTTAGCTAGGTAGTGTGTTTCTAGGAAATCGTCCATTTTTTCTAGGTTTTCAAATTTGTTAGAGTACAATTTTTTGTAGTAATCTGTTATGATTGTTTTAATTTCAGTTGGATCTGTTGTGATATGGCCCATCCCATTTCTTATTTGGATTATTGGTTTCTTTTCCTGTATTTCTTTAGTCAGTCTGGCCAATGGTTTATCAATTTTGTTAATTTTTTCAGAGAAGCAGTTTTTGGCCTTGTTAACTCTTTCAATTGTTTTTCTATTCTCTAATTCATTTAATTTTGCTGTAGTTTTTATTTTTTGCTTTCTTCTGGTGCCTGATAGTTTCTTTTGTTGCTCTCTTTCTGTTTGTTCAAGTTGTAGGGATAGTTCTTTCATTTTGACTCTTCTTTAATATGTGTGCCTTTGTTGATATAAATTGACCTCTGAGCACTGCTTTCACCATGTCCCAAAGGTTTTCATAGGAAGTGTTTTCAGTCTCGTTGAATTCTGTGAATTTCTTTTCTCCCTCCTTAAGGTCTTCCATAACCCAGTCTTTTTTGAGCAGGGTATTGTGCAGTTTCCAAGCATTTGATTTCTTTTCCCTGGTTTTTCTGTTACTGATTTTTACTTTTATGGTCTTTTATTCAGAGAATATGTTTTTTAATATTTCAATGTTTTGGGTTCTGCAAAGGCTTGTTTTATGACCTAATATGTGATCTATTCTAGAGAATGTTTCATGTGCACCAGAAAAGAAATTATAGTTTGCAGCTGTTGGGTGGAGTGTTCTGTATAAGTCTATGAAGCGAAGTTGGTTAATTATAGCAATTAGATCTTCCGTGTCTCTATTGGGCTTCTTAGCATTTCCTATCCTTCACCAAGAGTGTTGTGTTGAAGTCTCCTACTATAATTGTGGAGGTGTCTATCTCAGTTGTTAATTCTGTTAACATTTGTTTTATGAATGTTGCGGCCCTATCTTTGGGTGCATAAATATTTAATATGGTTATATCTTCCTGGTCAATTGTCCCTTTAATCATTATGTAGTGTCCTTCTTTATCCTTTGTGGTGGATTTAACTTTAAATCCTATTTTGTTGGAAATTAATATTGCCTCTCCTGCTCTTTTTTGATTGTTGTTTGCTTGATATATTTTTATCCATCCTTTCAGTTTATTTGTGTCTCTAAGTCTAAGGCGTGTCTCTTTTAGGCAGCCTATAGACTGATCGTGTTTTTTTATCCAGTCTGCAACTTTCTGTCTATTGGTGAATTTAGGCCATTTACATTAAGTGTAATAATAGATAAGTAGTTTTTTATGAGTTTAGTGCTGTCATTTTGATGCCTGTTTTTGACAATTTCATTTTTCCATTTACTTTTTTGTGCTGAGTTTTTCTTTGTAGAATGTGTGTTCCTCCTTTTTATAGTAGTTGAATTTATTTTGGTGAGGCATTATGTTTATCTTGGTTTTTATTTTGAAGTATGGAATTGTTAGACCTTGTTGTGGTTACCTTAATATTTACCCCAGTTTGACTAAGTAAAAACCTAAGTTGTTTAACCCTGTATCGCCTTGGTTTCCTCTCCATATGTAAGATGTATGCCTCCTGTATTTAGTTCCTCTTTTTTGACTATTGTAATCTTTTACATAATCACATCAATGATTCCCTGTTTTGAGCAATTTTTTAAAATTAATCTTATTTTGTTTTTGTGATTTCCCTATCTGAGTTGATGTCAGGATGTTTTGTTTTGTGACCTTGTGTTGTGTTGGTATCTCATACTGATTTTCTGATGAAAGAATTTCCTTTAGTAATTCTTGCAGTTTTGGTTTGGTTTTTGCAAATTCTCTAAAGTAAATATCTTAATTTCACCTTCATGTTTTAAAGTTTTGCTAGATATATGATTCCTGGCTGACAGTTTTTCCTCTTTGAGTGCTCTATATATAATAGTTATCCCATTGCCTTCTTGCCTGCATGGTTTCTGCTGATTAATGCAAACTTATTGATTTTCCTTTGTAGGTAACTTTTCGTTTATCCTTGGGTGCTTTTAAAATTTTCTCTTTATCTTTGGTTTTGGCAGGTTTGATGATATGTCTTGGTGATTTTCTTTTGGGATCTATCTTGTATGAGGTTCGATGAGCATCTTGGGTAGATACCTTTTCATCTTTCACGATGCCAGGGAATTTTTCTGCCATTAGATCTTCCACTATTCTCTCTGTATTTTCTGTTATCCCTCCCTCTTCCGGAAGTCCAATCACTAGCAAATTATTCTTGATAGAGTCCCCCATGATTCTTAGGGTTTCTTCATAGTTTTAAATTCTATTTGATTTTTCTTCAACTATATTTGTGTCAATTGCCTTATCCTCCAGCTCCCCCACTCTGCATTCCAGTTCCTCGAGTCTGCTCCTCTGACTTCCTATTGAGTTGTCTGTGTGACTTTATTGTTAATCTTTTGGATTTCTGAATGCTATCTCTCTATGGATTCTTACAGTTTATTAATTTTTTCACTATGTTCTTGAATAGTCTTTTGGATTTCTTCAACTGCTTTATCCGTGTATTCCTTGGCTTTTTCTGTAGATTGCCTTATTTCATTTGTGAGGTCATTCCTGATGTCTTGAAGCATTCTGTATACAATTTTTTTATATTCTACATTTGGCAATTCTAGGAATGTATCTACATCCGGGAATGATTTTGATTCTTTGATTTGGGGGTTTGTAGAAGCAATAATGGTCTGCTTCTTCATGTGATTTGATGTTGACTGCTGTCTCTGACCAATGTATAAGCTATTGTAATATTTTCTTTTATATTTGCTCACTGAGTCTTATCTTCTTGTTTTGTTTTGTTACAGTACACCCAGATGGGCTACTAGATTGTGGTATCGTGATTGCTGTAGCTTTTGAATCACTTACGTCCTGTTACCAGCTTGCCTGAGCTGTTACCAGGTATTTAAGTGTATGAGTCCATTCACTATTCTTGAATAGAATCAGCTCAGGTGTCCTGATAGCTGGTCACCTAGTGTATGGTGTAGGCTCTCACCTATTATCTTAGAGGAGTGGTGGTGATGGTTGTATGCACCAGTTTCTATTAGTGGCATGGGGTCACATTTCGAGGAGAGCGGGATGCTGACAGCCTTCCTCCAAGTGTCAGTGAGGTAAGTGTGGCTCTATTCTCTAGAGCGCTCTGGTGGGTGGGCTCTGCAGCTGTATCTTAGGCACCCAATGCTTGAGTAGACGTCACTATTCTCAGACCCCTCTAGCAGGTGGCTGGGTGGTGTGGGTGGAGTCTCAGCCCTCAGTTGGCTGGTGCGGATCAGCGAGGGCTCTGTTTAATAGGTAGAGTGGTATCTGACCTCAAAACTTGCCTTTCCACTGCTGAGCTAAAACAGTTATAGTGAGATCTCTATCAGAATTGCCTTTGCATTATAATAGCCACCTAGTTACCTGTAGGGTGAAAGCCAAAGACTATGGGTCTCTTAATGCCTGGATGGAGCTGATTCTGTATTGTTATTCCAGTTTAGGGAAGTCAGGGAAGGATTTTTTCTTTGATTGTTAAATGCTGCTTTTCTCAGGCCAGGAGAATGGGTTAGAAAAGAAAGAAGAAAAAAAATCCTGCAGTGCACTTCACTCTCTGGCACAGAGAATTCCAATGTTAATGAAGCTGCCTGGGGCAGTGAGGGGTGCAATCAGATGTATAGAAGAGAGTAGCCTGGCAAAATATAGAAAGTTACTTATGTTCTTTGGTGAGGACTGTTTTTTCTGAGATTCCAGAGCATTGTGTAGCTTGTGTGTGCTGGCTGGATCTCTGCTGAGACTGTCCCAGAGGGTTAGGGCTGCATCCATGCTCATACCGTCTCAGGAAGCCGCAGTCAGCTCCCCCACACTTAGTCCAAAGCCCAGCACCCAGGTTTCCTTTCTGGGATGCTGCACTCCAGGCTCCAAAACCAGTCACTGCTTCCCCATGGTTTTTCGTTTCCCTGTCAGCTGCGTCTGTGCGGAGTCTGCGTGTGCTGCCTGGGTCCCCTCTGAGGTTGGTCCTGAGGTAAGGCCTACATGCGTGCTTCCCTGTCTCAGTAAGCCACAATCTGCCCCACCACTCTGGCACCAGGAAACTGCGAGGGCTTAAGGCTGGGGTGTGGGACACTGGCTCCGGAAGCGGTCCCTGCTGCAGTGTGGCTTTTTGCTCCCCTGTCACTCAGGTCAACTCCTTAGTTCTGTGTTTGATGGTCAGGGTTTGTAGATTGTCCTTTATGTAATTGATTCACTTGTTTTTTCGAGTCTTTGTTTCAAGAGGGATAAGCGGAATCTTCTACCTAGTCAGCCATCTTGGTCCTGCCCCCGTGTCTGCCTCTTTATGTGATTTGATATTGACTGTTGTCTCTGAGCAATCTATAAGTTATTGTATTAGTTTATTTTATGCTTGCTTTTTGTATCCTAGCTTCTTGCTTTGTTTAGTTTTGGTATACCCAAATAAGCTGCTTGAGTGCGCTAGGTTGATTATTTTCACCTTTGAAGCTCTAATGTACTATCACCAGATGGCTAGCACTGTTACCAGGCATATGAGCCTAGGAGTTCATTTACTTTTCTTGTATGGATTCAACTCAGGTGCCCAGGTAGTTGATCATAAAGTGTAAGGTACAGGCTCTGTCCTACAGTCTTAGAGGGGCAGGGGTTATTGGTGTAGGCAGAAGTATCTGGCTGCAGTAGGGGGTCAGGCTCTGATCAAGGCAGGGGTCTGACAGCTGTGCTCTGAGTGTCTGTGAGGAAAGCACATCCCTGTTCTGTAGAGCACACGGGTGGGTTCTGCAGAAGGGCGATGGGCACCCAATGCTTTTGGTTGTAAGTTCTGGGCGGTACTACTTACCCTTGGAGCCCTGTCACAGGTGGCTAGGTATTGTGGGTGGGGCCACCAGTCCTTAGGCCCCTGATGTGGGTAGGTGAAGACCCTGTTTAATAGGCAAAGCAGTGTCAAACATCAGACACCCATCTTTCCACCGTCCAGCTGAAACAGTTGCAGTCTGGCAACAAGGGCCTATTCTCCTGAAATGGGCCCACACAGGTCCATGCTGGGGTGAAAGGTATTCAAAGCCCATGGACCATTTGTGCCTGAACAAGAGCTACTTCTGTCCTGAGCTCCCCAGCTTAATTGAGCTGGCAGATTATCTTTCCCCCAGTTGTGAACTTATACCTTCTTCAAGGATGGAAAAATGGCTCAGAGTGGTACCAGGGCCTATCTCAGGCCCAGGGAAGTTGACAACCACTGAAGCCGGCTTGGAGGCTGGGGGCGTGGTAAAATAAACACAAGTAATTAGCTTTTGCTGAGAGTGCCGTTCTTCTCTTGTTCTGGAGGTGTGAGTAGTCTGTGCAACTTGCAGTCTTTCCGTGAGCTAAACGCCTCTGGAGCGCTACTGCCAGCCCTGCTGCAGTCGCTCCAGGGAATGGTGCCTGAGGGTTCCTGGCTATTCAGGTCCAGTAACTCCTCTCCACTTCTGAATAGTCTCTCCCTCCCCCTGCCGCTGAGTCCATTTTCTAACTTTGCCTTTGATGTTCAGGGCTCCTAGCTTGTCATAAATATAATCGCTTCACTTGTTTTTTCGGGTCTTTTTTGTAAGAGGGATCACTGGCAGCGTCTCACTACTCTGCCATCTTGGCCTCGGCTCTCTAATATAATCAACAATTTTTTAAAAAAAGAAAGAAAAGAGTGAAACCTGGAGAAACAACAAATAACAGAATGAGATCCACAGAAAAACTAGATATTGGAGCTATCAGACAAAGACACTGAAATAACTCTATTATGTTCAAAGAAATAAAGGCAAGACTTAGAAATTTGGCAAAAAACTAGAATCTAAGAAAAAGATCAACTTAGAAAGTCAACTGAAAAGTGTAGCTAAAGTTAAAATTTTAATGTATGTATATAACAGCAGATTAAAAATGCTGAAGAGAGATTCAGTGAACTGGAAGATATGTTGGAAGAAAATAGAGGCATAGACAAAAGGAAAAATATATATAATATAAAAAGGAATAAGATACAGAGAATACGATGAGAATATCTAGCATAAGATACTTTAAGAAGGAAGAAAAAGAATGAGGCAGAAAACTGAGATTATGGCTGAGAATTTTCTTCAAATGATTAAAGATATCAAGTCACAGATCCTAGAAGACTTACAAAACCCAAATCAAAAAAAAAAAAAAAAACAAAGCCACTGCCGTCGAGTCGATTCCGACTCAAAGCGACCCTATAGGACAGAGTAGAACTGCTCCGTAGAGTTTCCAAGGAGCGCCTGGTGGATTCGAACTGCTGACCTTTTGCTTAGCAGCTGTAACACTTAACCGCTACGCCACCAGAGTTTCCTTATAAAACCCATGTAAGGTAAATACAAAGAAATTCGTATCTAGGTACATCATAGTAGGACTGCTGAAGCTGAAGACAAAAAACCCCACAAAAAAACAAATAATTTAACATTACTTAAAGAATGGAAGAGATTATCTTTAAAGGAAAAACAAAAAAACTGACTGATGACTTCTCTACAGAAATAGTGAAAACCCTAAGACAATAAGATGATATATTTAAATTATAGAGAGAAAATACATGGCAACCCAGAACTCTATGCTGAGGTAAAACATCATGAATGAGCAAAGACCTTTTGTTTTCAGACAAACAAAACCTGGATAAGTTAACATCAGCATGCCCACATTAAAGAAAATTCCAAAGGTATTCTTCAAGCAGAAAGAAAATAAGGTGAAAGGCTTAAGATGCAAGAAGGAATGAAAGTTAATGAAATGGGTAAAAATAGAGGATTACTGACTGCATAACATAATAAGAATAGACTTTATTGGGTTTAAAATATGTAAGAAATTAAAATGTATGATAACTACAACATTTTGACTTTCATGGCTTTATGGTCAGGAAACATGCTGTGTAATATTTTGAAGTTTTGGATTCTGTTAATTCTTGCTTTGTGGCCTAATAATAAAAAATCATTATTATTATTATTTTTTTTTTGTGGTCTATTCTCAAGAATGCTCCATGAGCGTTCGAAAAGAAAGTTTACTTGACTACTGTTGGGTGAAGTGTTGTGTTTAAGTCTATGAGCTCAAGTTGGCTGATTGTGGTATTTAGATCTTCCGTGTCTTTATTAAGCTTCTTTATGGATATCCTGTCTGTCATCAGAAGTGGTATGTTGAAGTCTTCTACTATTATTGTGGAGCTACTTCTCTTTTCAATACTGTTTGAGTTTGTTTTTTAATATTTCCTTTATGTATTTTGGAGCCTTGTCATTGGGTATATAAGTATTTGTTATGATTTTGTCCTCCTGGTATATTGAACCTTTAATCATTATGTAGTGTATTTCCTTTTCCTTTGTGGCGGATTTTACTTTAAAGCCTGTTTTATCAGAGATTAATATTGCCACTCTTATTTTTTATTGTTGTCTGCTTGATATATATATATATATAATTTCCATTCTTTGAGGTTTAGTTTATGTCTGAGTCTATGGTGTGTCTCTTGCAGTCTGCATACAGACGGATCATGTTTTTTAATCCATTCTGCTACTCTCTGTCTCCTTATTGGTGCAATTTAACCATTAACATTTACTGTAATTATTCATAGTTATGAGTTTAGTGCTCTCATTTTCGTCTTTTTTGTGTGCGTCTTGTTGACATTTTCCCTGTTCCACTTATTTTTGTCTGTTGAGTCATTGTTCTTTGTGCATTTTCTTTCCATCCTCTTCATTTTTGTTGCCTTTGTATTTACTGCTAATTAATTTTTTTCTGTGCTGAATCGTTTTTCTTTTTAGTCTTTCATCTTTTTGTTGTTGCTTTTGTATTTGCCAAAAATTTGTTTTCCTTGTTTTTTTTTTTTTATTTTAATGTGTAGGATTGTTAGTTTCCTTTGGGTTACCTTAACATTTACCTCTGTTTTTCTAAATTTAAACCAATCTTTTATTTCTTTTTATCGTCTTGACTTCCTCTCCATATGAAAGTTCTATGACTACATTATTTAGTCCCTCTTTTTTGTCTTAATGTTGTCATCTTTTACAGATCGATGTCTCTGTTTGTATATTTTCAGTGTTTTAGCTTTGATTTATTTATGACGTCCCTATGTTGGGTTGATATCTGGTAGTTCTGTCCCGTGTCCTAGTCTTGGGTTGTTAGCTGATGTTATTGATTTTCTAACTGGAGAACTCCCTTTATTATTTCTTGTCATATTGGTTAGGTTTTCAAAAATTCCCTAAACTTCTGCTTATCTGGAAATGTCCTAATTTCACTGTCATATTCGAGAGACAGTTTTGCTGGATATATAATTCTTGGCAGGCAATTTTTTTTTTTTCCTTCAGGGCTTTGTATATGTCCTTCTTGCTTGCATGGTTTCTGCTGAGTAGTCCGAGCTTAGTCTTACTGACCCTTCTTTATAGGTGACTTTTTGTTTATCCCTAGCTACTCTTAAAATTCTCTCTTTATATTTGGTTTTGACAAGCAAGATTATAATATGTCCTGGTGACTTTATCTTGGTATCTACCTTGCGTGGGGGTTCAGTAAGCATCTTGGATAGATATCTTCTTATCTTTCAGAAGAGCAGCGAAGTTTTTAGACAAGAAGTCTTCAACAATTCTCACTGTGTTTTCTGTTATCCCTTCACCCCCTGCCTCGATTCTGGTGTTCCAATCACTCTTGATAGAGTCCCGCATAATTCTTAGAGTTTCTTCAATTTTAAAAAATTACTTTATCTGATTTTTCCTCAAATAAGTTGGCGTCAAGGGCTTTATCTTCAGTCTCACTAATTCTGACTTCCAGTGCCTCAATTCTGCTCCTCTCATTTTCTATTGAGTTGTCTAATTCTGAAATTTTATTGTTAGTCTTTTGGATTTGCTTGCTATCTTTCTATGGATTCTTGCAGCCTGTTACATTTGTCATTATACTCTTGTATAACCTTCTTAAGTTCCTCTGTTGTTTTATCTGTGTGTTCCTTGGCTTGTTCTTCGTTTTGCCTGATCTCCTCCTGGATCTCTTGAAGAGCTCGGTCTCTTAATCTTTTAAATTCTACCTCCAGTAATTCCTGGAATTTCTCTTCATTTGGAAGATTTCTTGATTTGTTGTTTTGGGAGCTTCCTGAATCCGTCATGGTCTGCCTCTTTATGTTATTTGATATTTACACTTGTCTCTGAGCCATCAATAAATTATTATATTCATTTTTTTTATGTTTGCTTACTGAGTCGGAGTCTACTTGATGGCACTGGGTTTGTTTTTGTTTTTTGGTGTACTGTGTCCTAGATTCTTGTTTTATTTTGATATTCCCAAATAGGCTGCTTGGGTGAGCTAGTTTGATTAATGGCACCTTTGAAGCTCTTATATCCTGTCACCAGGTGATCAGAGCTGTTACTAGGTATGTGAGCCTAGGAGCCATTTTACTTTTCTTGTATGGATTCAGCTCAGGTGTCCAGGTAGTCGGGCACCAAGTATGTGGTGTAGGCTCTCACCTACAGTCCTACATAAACAGGTTTGATTGGTGTAGGTACAGGTGTCTGGCTACTGTGGGGGGAATGACTGCCCCGGAGTGTCTGGGAGGAAAGCATGTCCCTGTTCCCTAGAGCACATAGGTGGGTGGGTTTTGCAGCCAGACCATGGGCACCCAATGCTGTTGGTTGTAAGGACTGAGATTCACCACTTATTCTTGGACTCCTAAATTGGGTGGCTAGGTGGCATGGGTGGAGCCACCAACCCTCAGGTCACTGATGTGGGTAGGTGAGGACCCTGCTTAATTGGCAGAACATTGTCAAATATCACGAATCTGCCACTCCACTTTATAACTGATAGAGTTGAAAATAGGCTTCAGGTATATACCCTGTTGTAGTGTGCTAATGAGGACCTACGCTGTTGAAATGGGCCCACACAGGTCTATGCAAGGGTGAAAGGCATCCAGAGTCCTTGGACTCCTTATGTCTGTGCCTTCCCTGAGTTCCTGGCTTAGGGAAGCTGGCAGATTATTTTTTGTTGTTTGTTCCTGCTCCAGGGCATGTGATAGGTCCTACTTCTGGCCCAGGGGACCCAGAAATAGCTGAAGCTGGTCCAAGACTAAAAACAGAGAGGGAGGAAGCAGGTAAATGGGAGAGATGTTCTTCCCAAAGGGGATGATTTTTGATTTGTGTGGCATTTTAAATGCATGTACTTATCTTTTGCCAACTTAGCACTGCTTTTCACTGGTTCTGGAGGCTTGTGTAGACTTTCCACCACTCAGTCTCTTCTGATGTGAAAAACATGTCCCGAGCCTCACTGCTTGCCTCACCGCACATGCCATCCAATCCAGCCTGCAGGGTGCAGCTTTCTGTCGGGTCAGATCTGTCCACCTCTCACTGCTTCTGAACCATATTCCCCCTCCCCCTGCCACTAAGTCCAATTCTGTAACTGCACCTTTGATGTTCAGGGCTCCTAGATTGTCATAAACAATCGATTTACTTCTCTGGGTCTTTGTTATAAGAGGGGCTAACCAAGGCATCTGACTACTCTGCCATCTTGGCCCCACCCCCTACAAGAGACATTTTTCATCACATTGCTGAATCTGACACTATCAGAGAAACTTATCTCTGAGAAAATGAAATAGGGATGAGGCAGTAGGCAGAACAAACCCGTTGGGTTGGAGTCGATTCTGATGCATAATGACCCTATAGGTCAGAGTAGAACTGCCTCATAGCGTTTTTAAGGAGCGGCTGTTGCATTTGAACTACTGGGCCAGAGTATATTTGGAGCACTGGTGGTGCAGTGGTTAAGAACTCAGCTGCTAACCAAAAGCTTGGCAGTTCGAATACATTAGCTGCTCCATGGAAACATGGGGGCATTTCTACTCTGTCCTATAGCGTTGCTATGTGTTGAAATCTATTCACCAGCAATGGGTTTGGTTTTTTGGTTTACATGCCTACATGAGTAAAATTTGTCTTGAGTCTCTAAACTTAATTCTAACGTAAGAATGAAATTGTAGCACTTCTCCATAAAGGTTTGTCTTAAGTCATCAGGATGAAAACCAAACCCACTGCCGTCGAGTCGATTCTGACTCATCCTGACCCTACAGGACAGAGTAGAACTGCTGCCCGATAGAGTTTCCAAGGAGCGCCTGGTGGATTTGAACTGCCGTCCTCTTGGTTAGCAGTCGTAGCACTTACCCACTGTGCCACCAGGGTTTCCTCATCAGGATAAGCCTGTGCTAATTTATTGGATACCTTCATGAATTCTTCATCAGTTATATTCACATTAACAAGGAAAAAATATCAGAAGGAACTTCATAGATCTTCACCCTTCATTTCATGCAAGATTCAAGTGCGTCAGTGGTGATGGTGGTTATGTGAAACTGATCTCTGGCCCGCAATACTTCTGGGGTATTTCTGTCATTTACTTGTTTCCTTTAATGCTTCTGCAACAATAAACTGCTTGATAATCAGTATTTGGCAGTATTTGTTTTATTGTGTTTTCAAAATATTCTCTTATGTAAATATCTTGTTAATAGCTGGTAGAGATCCATGCATGTCTATGAATTTACTTCTGAATCTTGGAGAATTGACTCGTCAAATGAAAGTGATGTAATATATTATTATACATAACAAACATAAATACATGGGCTGTGTTTCCATTTTGTTGGCAACGTTTTAAACTTCTGTTCTGGTATCTCCTTTTTGTGACTGGTCTTCAGCAATATTCTCTATGGCACCTAGAATCTGAGTGTGTGAGTCCAGGATTGCACTCGTTGCTCTAGCATGTGCTTCCCAGTGGGTATTAGAAAGACATTTTAATGCTGATCATTGCCTATGAACAGCTCATCGGTGAATAGAGATGGCAAAAAATTTGTAAAATATCTGAATAGAAGAAAAAAATCTTTTTTTTTGACAAAAATCCATTGTGATACATCCTGCAAAATTAAGTGAATATGCAGCACCTTGGTATGAAAATGGCATATTCATTACATTCCAGAATTTTCTGTTGCATGCCTTTATAATGCAGTGACATTTCACAGCATTGTCATAGGATTGGTCTCTGCACTTAGAAAAATCAATTTTGCAAACTTCACCTAATTAGTGAAACACTTGGTTTGCAATGTCTTTGAGGGCTAATGCGATGTGTTCTCCTGACTCGCTTGGTGCATGTTATGCCTTCTTTCCCTCAAGTTCTTCCATTTGTAATGGAAATGCCTAGCTTGTGCCTTTTATGCCATTGTACCTTTGGAAGCAGATAACTTGTGTCCTAGATTTCACAGATGAAGAGGGATTTTTGAATTTTGGACTTGGACTTGATTTAAGACTTTTTCTTTGCTATGATGGGGTGAGGAAACCCTGGTGGCGTAGTGGTTAAGTGCTACGGCTGCTAACTGAAAGGGCAGCAGTTTGAATCTGCCAGGCGCTCCTTGGAAACTCTATGGGGAAGTTCTACTCCGTCCTATAGGGTCGCTATGAGTCAGAATCGACTGGACGGCAGTGGGTTTGGTTTTGGTTTGTGATGGGTTGAACATGTTTTCCATTTGCAAGAATGTGACTTTGGGGGGGCCAAAGGGTAGAATGTCATGGATTGAATTATGTCCCTCCAAAATGTGTGTATCAACTTGGATAGGCCATGTGAGGTTGTCCTCCATTTTGTGATGGTAATTTTATGTTGAGAGGATTAGGGTGGGATTTTAACACCTCCCTGATCCGAGATACAGAGAGTTTCCTTAGGGTGTGGCCTGCACCACCTTTTATCTCTCAGGAGATGAAAGGATAGAGAGTTGGGGACCTCATACTCCCAAGAGCAGAGCATGTCCTTTGGACCCGGGGTCCCTCTGCCTGAGAAGCTCCTTGACCATGGGAAGATGGAGGACAAGGACCTTCTTCCAGAATCAACAGAGAGAGAAAGCCTTCCCCTGGAGCTGACGCCCTGAATTTGGAGTTGTAACCTAGTAGACTGTGAGAAAATTAATTTCTCTTTGTTAAAGCCATCTACTTATGGTATCTGTTATGGCAGCACTAGATGACTAAGGCAGCGATGATTTTAGCTTCTGTTTTGGAGTTTCCTTTTTGTATCTGGTCTTCAGCAATATTCTGTATGGTGCCTAGAATCTGAGTGTGTGATTCCAGAATTGTACTTGTTGCTATAGCATGTGCTTCCCAACGTATATTACACAGTTTAATGCTCAATCATTGCCTGAATATGTTTTAAGAATAGCTCGTCAGTGAGTAGAGGTGGCAAAAAATTGGTGAAGTAACTGAATATTAGAAAAAATATCAATTGCTTTTGGACAAAAATATCTATTGTGATACATCCTACAAAATTAAATGAATGTGCAGCACCTGGGTATGAAAATGGCATATTAATTTCATTCCAGAATTTTCTGTTGTATGCCTTTATAATGCAGTGACGTAATGGCAGCATTGTTATAAGGTTGGTCTCTGCACTTAGAAAAATCAATTTTGCAAACTTCACATAATCAGTGAAACACTTGTTTTGCAATGTCTTTACCAGTATGATTTTTTAAGCTAGGAAATGTGATAAATCACCACACAGGTTTTCTATCTGTTGGAGATATGGATCTTTAAACAATACTTAGCTGGCCTGTATGAGAAGGCTCAGAAGGAGAATCCACAGACAAAATGAAATATCGAGCTATACTTATTTCACTGACAATAGTTGATTGAACTTCATCACTTATCAAGGTTATAAATTTTTTACACATTATTTTAGAATTATAGGATGGATTGCCCTTTCCTGTGTTACCGTGTTCTGAGATGTGACTTGCTAAAAATAGATCAAATGAGCAACAAGTTGAAGTCAACTTTAAAATTTTCCGTTTCGTGGGAACCCAAAGACTTCATTTCTTTTTCACGAAGATAGTCCACATTCAGTGATTGTTATGACAACAACGACACATTACAAAATGGCTTTTCGATACTGATGTTCATTAATTTGTGATTCCAGTTCATAAATTAAGCCAGAACAATTTGTTTGGTTTAAGTATGATAACATAATCTCTGTGAATTGAACTATTTTCATGTTTACTGATCTATTCAATTTGCACCAATTGCTAAATTCATCTGTAACAATTCGAGAATTAAATGAGGATGACGGGTTTGTTTGTTTGGTTAGTAGGTTTGCAAACAAAACAATACACAGAGCTGACTGATGGAGATTGCAGTAGCCACTCCCTCTTATAATTTTCATCATTAACTTTGCACTCTAGAAAAAATTCTGGCTACAGAACTTTGTTTACCATCCAGGAATTTTCAACACAAATTTACAAGTGGACAACTGTGATGTTGACAATCACTTGGGCCTCTTTTGATCCAGTAATTTACTTCGTTGGAGGAAAATTATTCCACAAGGCAAGATCTGCATTTCTGTTATTTATGGGGTCTGCAGATGTGACAATTAAATATTCTGAGTTTCACTTTCTAGATCATTACTAATTTTTTTTTTTTACTACAGCAAGAAATGGATGCAGAATTTGGAACAAATTCTGTTATATTTGTATTGCCATCATGAATTTCAGCAGTAGTGGTACTAGTAGAATGATTCCCACCCATTAAGCACGTACCTTTAATGCAAGAAGTCTTTTCTGATTTATTACATTCTAAAAAGGAATTTTGGAATTGTCTTTAGGGATTCACAAGTCATTTTCTTTTTATCTTCTGCAGGCTTCCATTTTTGCACTCCACTTAATTATTGGCATTTCATTTTGCCTGGATTGAAAATTATGTCACTTTTTAAGTTTGATTCTACTATAACAATAAATTTGAATAATAGAAAATAAATTTATAAAACAGGTAGTTTATAAAATAGAATTTACTTTAGAATTTAGACATTAACACAAAAAATTTATATTTGAAAATTAAATAACTCATTGCTGTGGATTAAATTTTAACTAACAGTGACCCTATTGGACAGAATAGAACTGCACAGTAGGGCTTCTAAGGAGAGGCTGGTTGAAACATTTTAGTTTCAGCCAAGCTCTTAACCACTGTTCCACCAGGGCTACATTTGAAAATTAGGAAGTAAAAACGTTAATTTGGACCATGAGATTTTGTTCTTCAGGTCTTAGATAGTCCAAAGAAATAGTACATGATATCCTTCTCCATGGACTAATTCCTCCTGAAAACAGGTCCAAAGTATGTAGGATGTAGTCTAGCCATTTTGCTTCTAGGCTAGGGTACATTCTGGTTATACTTCTTTCAAGATAGATTTTTTCGTTCTTTTGGCAGTTCATGGTATATTCAGAATTCTTCACCAACACGACAATAAAAAGCCATCAATTCCTCTTCGGTCTTCCTTATTCATCAGGCAGCTTTCCCACACATATGAGGCCACTGAAAACACTGTGGCTTGGATCAGTTGCATCTTAGTTTTCAAGGTGATGTCTTTGCTTTTCAACACTTTAGAGGTCTTTTGCAGCCTATTTGCCTAATGCAATGCATCTTTTGATTTCTTAACTGCTGTTTCCATGGGTGTTGATTGTGGATCCAAATAAAATGAAATCCTTAACAACTTCAATCTTTTCTCCGTTGATCACGATGTTGCTCATTGGCCCAGTTTTGAGGATTTTTGTTTCCTTTATGTTGAGGTGCAATCTATACTGAAGGCCGCGATCTTTGATCTTCATTAGTAAGTGCTTCAAGTCCTCTTATCTTTTAGCAAGCAGGGTTGTGTCATCTGCAAAATGCAGGTTGTTAATGAGTCTTCCTCCAATCCTGATGTCGTGTTCTAGGTATAGTCTAGCTTCTCAGATTATTTGCAGATTAAGTAAGTATTGTGAAAGGATACAACCCTGACACACACCTTTCCTGACTTTAAACCACGCAGTATCACTTTTTTTTGTTTGAACGTCTACCTCTTGATCAGGTTCCTCATCAGCACAATGAAGTGTTCTGGAATTCCCACTCTTTGCAGTGTTATCCATAATTTGTTATGAACCAAGCAGTCAAATGCCTTTGCATAGTCAGTAATACAGAGGTAAACATCTTTCTGGTATTCTCTGCTTTCAACCAGAATCGATATGACATCAGCTGTGATATCCCTCCTTCCATGTCCTCTTCTGAATCCTGCTTAAATTTCTGGCAGTTCCCTGTCAATGTACTGCTGCAGCTGCTTTTGAATGATTTTTAGCAGAATATTACTTGCATGTGATATTAATGATTTTGTTTGATAATTTCCACACTTGGTTGGATCACCTTTCTTAGGAATAGGTGTAAATATGGATCCTTTCCAGTTCGTAGGCCAGGTAGCTGTATTCCAGATTTTTGGGGATTAGACAAGTGAGCGATTCCAGTGCTGCATCCATTTGGTGAAACATCTCAGTTGGTATTCCATCAATTCTTGGAGGCTTTTTTTTTTCTCACCAATTCCTTCAGTGCAGCACGGACTTCTTCCTTCAGTACCATCGGTTTCTGATCATATGCTACTTCCTGAAATGGTTGAAGGTCGACCAATTCTTTTTGGTATACTGACTGTGGGTATTACTTTCATCTTCTTTTGATGCTTCCTGCGTCATCTAATATTATACCCGTAGAATCCTTCAGTATGGCAACTCAAGGGTTGAATTTTTTCGTCAGTTCTTTCATCTTGAGAAATGCTGAGTGTGTTCTTCCGTTTTGGTTATCCATCTCCAGATCTTTACACATGTCATTATAATACTTTTTCTTCTCAAGCCACCCTTTGAAATCTTCTGTTCAGCTCTATTACTTCGTCATTTCTTCCTTTCACTTTAGCTACCCGACATTCAAGAGCAACGTTCAGAGTCTCTTCTGACATCCATTTTGGTCTTTTCTTTCTTTCCTGTCTTTTAAAGGACCTCTTGCTTTCTTCATGTGTGATGTCCTTGATGTCATTCCACAACTCGTCTGGTCTTCAGTCGTTAGTGCTCAACACGTAAAATGTATTCTCGAGGTGGTCTCTAAATACAGGTGAGATATACTCAAGGTCGTACTTTGGCCCTTTTTGACTTATTCTAATTTTCTCACGTTTCAACTTGAACTCCCATATGAGCAATTGACAGTCTGTTTCACAATTGATCCCTGGCCTTGTTCTGACTGATGATACGAGTTTTCCCATCTTCTCTTTCCACAGATGTAGTCAGTTTGATTCCTGTGTATTCCATCTGGTAAAGTCCACGTGTATAGCTGCCGTTTATGTTGGTGAAAAAAAAATATTTGCAGTGGATGAGTCACTGGTCTTGCCAAATTCTGTCATGAGATTTCTGGCATCATTTCTATCAGCAATGCTGTATTTTCCAACTACTTTTCCTTCTTTGTTTCCAACTTTAACATTCTAATGACCAGTAATTATCAATGCATCTTGATTGCATGTTTGATCAATTTCAGGCTGCAGAAGTTGTTTAAAATCTTCAATTTCTTTGTCTTTGGCATTAGTGGTTGGTGCATAAATTTGAATAGTCATATAAACTGGTCTTCCTTGTAAGTGTATGGGTATTAGCCTATCAGTGACAACATTGTACTCCAGGCTAGATCTTGTAATGTTCTCTTTGATGATTAATGCAATGTCATTCTTTTGACTCTGGTGGAATATCCGTGTTTGTAAGACTGCTCACAGACTGTTTCACCAGAGAGTTTTCTGGTACTGCAATATCTACCACTAATGTCTGTGATCCCTGTGAATTGGCAAAATAAGAATAGTGCTATAGATTTCTTCCAAATACAGAAAACATAATTATGAAAATGTTCTTGCTGTTGATTATATTCTTTACCAATCTGTTCGTATGGGATTTTTGATACTTCTCTTGAAAAATGAGTCCAAGGTACTATGATGTGTTTACTTTGTGTGGCCTTTCTAGCCATGGTCTTATAACATCCACCCTGGTGCTTGGGCAGGACTGTGTGATAGGGTAGTTGTGGCTCACCAAGAGGATTGCTTAGTTTTCCCTTCAAAGAGAACCAGTTCCAGAGCAAAGAGGAGGATTCAACTCCCATCAAGGAAGAAGAGCCAGGAGCTGAGCATATATTATGGACCTGAGATCCCTGCACTGAGAAGCTCCTAGAAGCAGGAGACTGAGATAGAGAGAGGAAGCTGTAACCCTGAAGACGGTAAGATGCCATGGCAGGAGAGACCAAGCAACAGGGACCCGGCTATAGGAGATGCTGGCCCAGGGAGAAGGAAAGCTGAGTGCCTTTGGAGAGAGTCCCAAGGCCAGGCAGAGGCACACCTATGAGCACAGGAGGGAAGAGGCTGTCCTAATAGAAGAAATGTATTCTGAGTGTCTTTGAGCCTGAGTTATAACTGTTACTTCCCTAATAAACCCCATCATCGTGAATATGGACTGCGAGCTCTGTGTGGCCATTGCAATGAATTATTGAACCCAGCAGAGAAGTAGGGAGTGCTGTGTGAGGGACAGTTGGTGTCAGAGTTAGTGAGGATGGTGGAGAGAGGATAGTTTTTTCACCAATGCCTTCAATGCAGCTTCGATTTCTTCCTTTTATACCATCAGTTCTTGAACTTATGCTACCTCTTGAAATGGTTGAAAATTATCCAGTTCTACTGCAGTAGCTATATTAATATCAGACAAATTATACTTCAGAAAAAGGAGTATTATTGGGAATAAGTAGGGACATAATAAAGGTTCAATTCTCCAAAAAGATACAACAATCCTAAATGTGTACGTATCTAACAACAGGGCTCCAAAATACAAAAACTAATAAATCTGAAAGGGGAAATGGACAAATACAGATCTATAGTTGATATCAGTACTTTTCTATCAATAATAAATAGAGCCCTGCTAGTTGAAGTCCAAAGCATCTGTATGAACCGCTCATGGATGTCTATGTGTGTGTGTGTGTGTATGTATGTATATAGTATAAAGACAATACAGAAATAAACATAGATATATGTTGTAGTCCTTGGGAGGTGCAAACGGTTAATGCATTCAGCTGCTACCAAAATGTTGGAGGTTTGAGTCCACCCAGAGGCACTTCAGAAGAAAGGCTTGGTGATCTGCTTTTGAAAAATTAGCCATTGACCTGACACACTTGTCTGTCACTACTACTCTGACACACATGGGGGGAGGGGTCACCCTGAGTCAGATCAGCTTGATAGCAATTGAATGATTTTTTTATTCATTCTGCCAGTGTTTATCTTTTAATTGGTATCTTAGGCTGGGTTCTCTAGAAAAGCAAAACCAGTGAGATATATATATAAAAAATATAATATATATATATGTATTTATATATAAATAGATTTATATCAAGGAAATGGCTCACGAGGCTGTAGAGGCTGGTAAGTCTCAAGTCCATGGGTCAGGCTGGTGGCTTCTCCTGACTCACACAGATGCAGGGACTGCAGAACTCAAGATCTGCAGGACATACAACAGGTCTGTGGCTCACAGGCTGCAAAGGGTGACAAATCTCAAGATCAGCAGGTAAGCTGGCAGGCAGCGGCTCACAGACTGCGGAGGCTGATGAATCCCAAAATTGGAAGGTAAGCTGAGAGTTCAAGTCCCAAAAACTTGAGATCAGATGAAGTGGAGCCAGCTGCAGGATTCAGAGTGAGCAAAAGCTCAAGAGCCTTGCCAGAAAGTCCACCTATATTGGATGCAGTCCACACCCCCGAGGAAACTCCCTTACATCTGATTGGCTGCTCACAGCAGATCCCATCATGGAGGTAATCACATTACATCACATCTCATCATGGAAGTGATTGCATCGTTATATGACTGCTAAACTACATCATAACTGCCAAAGCACTGAGAATCATGGTCCAACAAAGTTGACACACAACTTTAATGATCCCAATTGTGAATTTAATCTATTTATATTTAAAGCGATTAATGATAAGGAAGGACTTATATCTTCTACTTTGTAGTAGTAGGTCATATATGTATTTTGTTTCTCATTTTCTTCAGTACTGTCCACTTTTGTGTTTGACTGATTTTTTTCAAGTGTACAATTTTGATCCTCTCCTTATTTCCTTTCCTTATATTTTTTAACTTCTTAGTGGTGACCATGAGGATTACAATTAACATCTTATATTTATAACAATCTTCTTTTAATTAATACAAATTTAGCTTCAACGGTATACAAAATTCTGCTTTTATTCAGCTTAGTTACCTCCCCTACTTACGTTGCTGTTACAAAAATTGCGTCTTTATGCACTGTGTGTCCATTAAGAGAGATGTGTCAGTATTTTTATGCATTCGTGCTTTAAATCATATATGAAAAAAAGAGAGGCATGATATAAAAATATTACTGACTTTGTTTTATCTAAGTAGTTACCTTTACGGAGTCTTTGTTTCTTTTTATGGCTTCCAGTTACTGTCTACTGTCCTTCCATGCCAGCCAGAATGATTCCCTATAGCATTTCTCATAAGGCAGTTCTGCTACTAACACACTCCCTCAGGTTTTGTGTATCTGGGCATGTCTTAATTTCGCCTTCATTTTTGAAAGATAGTTTTGCTAGATATTGACATCTTGGTTCATAGTTTTGTTTCTGTATTTTTTTTTCCAGTATCTTAAATAAATCATCCCACTATTTTCTCGTCTCAGTGGTTTCTGATGAAAAATCAACAGTTAAACTTGTTGAGACTCTCTTGTACATTAGGAGTCACTTATCTCTTGCTACTTTCAAGTTTCTGTCTTTGTCTTTTGACATTTTGATTATGTCTCTCTGTGGATATCTATGTATTTATTGTCCTTTGAGTTTATTGAGCTTCTTGGATATCTAGATGACATTTGGGAAACTTCCAGTCATTACGTTTTCAAATATTCTTTCTGTCCTTTCATCTTTCTTTCCTTTCTGGGACTCCTTGATGAGTATATTGGTATGCTTGATGTTGTCCCGCAGGTCCCTTAGGCTCTGTTCATTTTCTTCATTCTTTTTCCTTTATGCTCCTGAGTTAGAACAATTTCAGTTGTGCTTTTTCAAGTTTACATTTTCCTGCTTTCTTGCTCAAATCTGCTGTTGAGCTCCTCTAATGAAATTTTTATTTCAGCTATTCTACTTTTCAGCTCTATAATTTCTATTTGGTTCTTTTGTATAATATTTCTTTATTAATATTTTCTACTTGTTCATACATTCTTCTCTTGGTTTCCTTTTTTTTTTTTTGACTATGGTTTCTTTATCTCTTTGAGGAAATTTAAGGCAATTGGTTTAAAATCTTTGTCTAGTAATCCCAATATCTGTGTTTTCTTAGGGATGCTTTCTGTTCATTTCTCTTCTTTCTTTCTTCTTAACAAATGAACCATCCTTTTGTGTTTCTTTTTATGACTTAAAATACTGTGTTGAAAACTGGATATTTTAAATATTATAATGTAACTCTGGAAATCAGATTCCCTCCTGTCATTAGGGTTTGCTTTTTTTTTTTTTTAATTGTTGAGGGCCAATCATCCATTTGCTTAGTGATGTTTCCAAACTATTTCTGCAAAGATTGTATGTCTTGTCATGTGTGGACACTGAAGTTCTGTTGTTTTCTCAGCAGTCAGTTCACCACCTGACAATGATTTCTTTAAAAGCTTGTAGCCAAAAAGAAAAAGTAACATTATCCCAGTCTTTGCAGATTGGCTCTGAACTGGGGCGTTCTTTCAATGCTAAGCAAGAGCGCCTAAAACTCTGCCTTAGCCTTCACTTCCTTCCCCCATGGAGGCCAAAGATCAGCCAGAGATGCAAGCCTAAAGCTTTGTCAGGATCTTTATGAGCATGTCTTCATCCTTAGGCAAGAACATTGCACTTCAGATTCCTCAGTATATGTGGTAGCCTTTCAAAGCCCATAAACCACCAACCATCTTCCTCTCAGCCTCCTTTTTTCCAGGCTTTTGGATGTCTCTGCTGTTTTCTCTGTCCTTCATCCTTTGACCCTGGAGTTAGGACCAATTCTTTGAGCTCCATACTCCTCAGTTTCCATCACATCATACATTTTTTCTTGTGTGCTGTTGAGTCACTTCTGACTCATAGTGACTATAGGATGGAGTAGAACTTCTCCAAAGGTTTTCTAAGGCTGTAGTCTTTATGGAAGGAAACAGTCATATCTTTCTCCTGTGGAGTAGTTGGTGGATCAAAAGTTTTAAGAGCTGAGTGCTTAACCACTGCATTACTGGGGCTCCTTTTGACATCATGCATCATAATAGATTTTTAACACACCCCTCAGAAACATAGAAGTCCATAAATTATCAAGGATACAGAAGATTTAACATGTATAAAAATAATACCAAATTGATAAATGTGTATGTGTGTGCATGATCTAACTACTAAAGAATATACATTCATCTCATGCATATACATAGTGTATATAAAAATTGACTATATATTTTGTTATAAAGCAAGTCTCAACAAATTTCAAGAGTCTGCAATAATATAGAGGATATTTTTGTATAAGTACACCATAATTAAAAAGAAAACCATCTTAGAAAAAGAAAATACAAAATCTCCATGTGCTTGGATATTTTAAAATACTATGAGTCAAAAAAGACATCATAATGAAAATTAGAATACAGTTTGAAGTGAACAATTATGAACATAGTGCATATAAAAATTTGTGGAGTACAGACAATATAATATAGGAAACTTACAGCCTTAAAAATATAATTGGAAAGAACGAATCTTGAAAAATAAGTGAGTTAAACATCCATTCAAAATGTTGGGAAAAAAACAGAAACAAACATTCATAGGAATTTTTGTTTATTAATGATTGAATACATGCAACAGACGATCAACGAAGACTAAAGTTGTTTCTTAGAAAATGCTAGTAAAATTTACAAACTTTAGGCAAGATTGATGAAGTGAAAAAGAATGAAGGTATAAATAACGAATATCAGGAATTAGAAAGAAAATGACTACAGATCTTGCAGAACATAAAGATAATGTGAGAATGTTATGAACCGTATAAACCAATAAATTTGCAAATTTAGGTAAAGTAGGCAAACGTATCCTACCATGTAAGTTAATAACAATGATTCAAGAAGAAACAGGAAGCAAAAGTAATTCCACAACTGCTAATAGAATTGAATTAGAGCTCAAACTATTCTCAGAAAGAAAACTTCATGTCAGATGGCTTTTCCTGCAAATTCTGCCAAATATTCAAGAAATATTTGACAAATTCTTCAATATAAAATGAAATATATACCCAAACTCATTTTATAAAGCTTGTAGAATGAATATTGATACCAAAACCTAACAAGAGCAGCACAAGATGGGAAAACTACAGGCCAATGTCACTGATGAACATGGGTGCAAAATATAAAAATAAATAGGCAAAACAAATCCAGCAATACTATAGAGAAGATTATATTATGGCCAAGTTGGGTCTATCCCAAGAATTCAAGGTTAGTTTAACAGTCAAAAATGAATCAGTATAATTTGCCATATGTACAGGAAAAATAAATGTGATTATATTAATAAAAAAATATTGATAGGTGTAATAATAAAATAAGTATTAGATAAGTTTCAGCATCCACTCATGTTTTTTAAAAGAACATCTAGCATGCTGTGAGACCAGAAGAACCAGAAGGTCCCCGGCTGCTGTCGCTGAACATTTTGATCAAAGAGTCCATAGCAAAGCCCTGATCAAAAGGGGGAAAATGCAGAACAGAATTTCAAATTCTCATGAACCCTAGACTTTTTGGTGCCATTGAGGGTGAACAAACCCCTGAAACTATTGCCATGAGATAATCTTTAAACATTACACTAAAAGCATTCCCTTGAATCGTCTTAAAACCGAAGTATAAAAAAGAAAAAAACAAACTCTTGCTGTTGAATTGATTCTGACTCAGAGACCCTGTAGGACAGAATAGCACTGCCCCACAGGGTTTCCAAGGTGCAGGTGGTGGATTCAAACTGCTCTTCTTTTGCTTGGCTACCGTATCACTTAACCACTGTTCCACGAGGGCTCCAGAACATTAGCTTACTTCACTAATAAAAGTGGTCTACCTTGAGCATATGCTCTTTAAGAACTGTCTACATGGCATCAGATTGACAACAGCTACTGAAAAGATTAGATAGGAACCTTAAGGAGCAGTGGGTTTATGTTAATGACAGAGGAACTACTCAGAAAAGGAGGGTAAGAATGGTTGCACAACTTGAATGTAACCGATGTCATTAAATTGTACAGGTAGAAACTGTTGAGTTGGTGTATGTTTTGCTGCATACATTCTCAACCACAAAAAATACATTTACAGGTAATAATTAACAAAAAATGTCAAGGAGAGCTAAATATTTTGAAAATAAGACAGTTGCATGTGAGGGAATGAGTGGGGTGAGCTATTTTAGATTAATAGTCAGTAAAGGCTTATGAGAGCAGGATATTTGAGGAGATAACTGACCTATATCCAAGGAGAGAATAGCTGTATGAAGTTCTGGAGGGAGGATATTGCCAATAAAGGAAAGAGTTGTTTCTGAGGCCCTTAAATAACCAAGTGTTTTGGCATGTTTGAGGAAGCTCAGGAAATAAGTCATGGCTAGTTAGTGTGGAGTGAACCGAGGGAAGACTGTTAGGAAATGAGGTTAGGATGGTGGGCAAGCCCCGCATCATGAAAGACCATGGGAAGGATTTGGGAATTTTTCCTAATCACCATGAGAAGCCACTGAGATGATGCTGTTATGCAGACTGTAAGAGGGAAGATCGGTGGCATGGAGTCCAGTTTTAACCAAGAGATGATGGTGGCTGTAAGGTGGAGGTAGTGAGAAGTGGATAGAGTCAGGATTTATGTTAAGGTAGAGCCAAGAGTCCAGAATATGTATCAATGGATTGGATGCAAGATTTGAATAAAAGGGAGGAATCAAGGATGATTCCTAGGTTTTTGTCCTGAACAACCCAGAGGATAGTGAGAACATTTGCTGAGATAAGGAAGACTGGGAGGTAAATAAGACACTTGAACCAAGAATTTTATTTGAACCACATTAAGCTTGAGATGCCTAGTAGACATTCAAGGGGAGATGTGAAGTCAGCCATTGGTGAAGGAACAGGGCAGAGTATGTAAATGAGGGTATCCTAGGGCTCAGGTGGAATTGACTGCCGTGAATTGGCTCAGATAACCTAGACAGTGAGAAGTGATGAGTGATGTTACTTAAACAGGGCATGGAAATCAATGAAAAAGGTGTGGGAGTGGCAGGGAGGCTAAGGTAGAGAAGTTTCTCTCTTCCTAAACCTGACTGGCTGGATCTGAAGACATCATAAGTTCGTGTATGAGAAATATCCAGCAAATTACCAGTTGATTAAATAAATTGATAACAAAGTTTACCTTTCAGCCAAAGATTGAAAAACAAACGAACCAATTGCCATCCAGTGAATTCTGACTCTTAGCAACCCTATAGGACGGAGTAGAACTACCCCATAGGGTTTCTAAGGAGCAGCTGGTGGATTCAAACAGCAGACCTTTTGGTTAGCAGCTGAGCTCTTAACCACTGCACCACCAGGGCTCAGACCAAGAATAACACAGGTGAGGAACTCACTCCTAGGTTCAATTAAGTATGTAGAAATTCAAATTTATAATTTTGGAGATTCCCCCTCTTTTTTTTCGAAATGGGGGGCATTGAGATGGAGGATTTTCCTATGCCCACCATCCTAAGGGATTTAATTAACCCATAGTTGAGACATTGTAAACATCTCAAGAAATTATTACCTTTGAGAAATTTGAGGGTGAGTAGGCATATCACCTGGCTCCTCTTAAACTCCTTTTAAAAACCTGACTTGAAGACTCACCTGCCTTTTTGAATAAGTGCCAGCTTGAATAGGCAGGGTTCAGGGAATTGCCAACCAAAGGTATGGTTTCTCCAGAGGCCTCCAAGGGGTGTAAAAGAAGAACGGAGCCAGACCCCGTGCTTGGGACACACCCTTGGTATGAAATATTTGAGTGTGTGTGTGGTGAGGGGAGCAGTGGGTGTGGGAGAGTGGGGTGGGTGGGTAATAGGGAAATGCCTGGTTTTTTTTTTTTTTTTGGTTTTAAGAAACAGTTTTTTACTTTTTTCTTTTCTTAATTACAATGAACAGTTCAGTGGAGACACATTCCTTATGTGCAGGGGCTAGTGGAAGTGCTGACAGCTGAGAATGTAGCCTGCTCCCCAAGTGCCAGTTGGCATTTTGGAGAGAAAACTTGATGTTTGGAGCACTGACTGGCCCTGCCTTTTCTAAATAATTAAGGGTGGTGGGGTGGTGGTAAGAGAAACAGGATGGTCTATGAACACTGACCCTGGAAAATTAACCCGAGTGTGTGGGTTGTGGATAGCAGGAAAAGAACATCACCCGCAAATGACAGCAGTGCCTTTATTTATTTATTTATGCTTCTTTTTAGTTCTGAGTTGTTTTTAAGCCACAAATTAATGGGGCCACCATGAGTTTTCAGAGAATGAGTTTTACAAAAATCCAAGTGTTTTAAATATTGCAAGGATTTACTTATATATGCTGTATATGAGATAAGTCCTTACCGGTATAGGGAGGAGAAAGAAAGTATATTCAGGAATTAAATTTTCACAGTTCTCTGAATTCTTATATTTCTCTTGTTGTCCATTTTTCTTTTTTTGTCCTTCATCCACCCCTTCCACCTTGACCCACTGTCTTCATCATCTAGTGCTGCCATAACAGAAATACCATGAGTGGATGGCTTTAACCAAGAGAAATTTAATACCTCACATTAAAGTAGGCTAATAGTCCAAGGCATCAGCTCTAAGGGAAAGCTTTCTCTCTCTTTCGGCTCTGGAAGAAGGTCCTTGTCCTTAGCCTTCCCATGGTCAAGGAGCTTCTCAGGTGCAGGGACCTTGGGTCCAGAGGACATGCTCTGCTCCTGGTGCTGCTTTCTTGATAGTCTGAGGCCCCTAACTCTCTGCTTGCTTCCCTTTCCTTTTACCTCTTGCCAGATAAAAGGTGGTGCAGGTCACACCACAGGGAAAGGTGACCTGAGTGAGGGTGGTGTTACAATCCCACCCTAATCCTCTTAAAGTAAAATTACCATCACAAAATGAAGGAGAACTACACAATAGTGGGAATCATGGCCTAACCAAGTTGAAACACATGTTTTTTAGGGTCATAATTTAATCCAAACCAAATCAAACTTGTCACCATCAAGTTGATTCCAACCCATAGAGACCCTAGTTGATATTAACTCATAGAGACCCTATAGCTTAGAGTAGAACTACCTCATAGAGTTTCCAAGGACTAGTTGGTGGATTCGAACTGCTGACCTTTTGGTTAGCAGCTGAGCTCTTAACCACTATGCCACCAGGCCTCCTCTTGATCCACAGTCTACCCTAATTCACCACTGTGTTACAAAAAGGTTTTGCTATTCTGAAATAAGAACTTTTTACTATACTTTTGTGTTCATGGTTGCTTTTGGTATGTCTTTAAGCACTGAACAGTTAACTCATACCCATTAAAAACCCATTGCCACTGAGTCTATTCCAACTCATAGCGGCCCAATAGGGCAGAGCAGAACTGTACCATAGACTTTCCAAGGAGCGCCTGGTGGATTTGAACTGATGACCTTTTGGTTAGCAGCTGTAGCTCTTAAACAGTACACCACCAGCGTGGGAGGGGTTTAACTGATAACATGATGTCTGGGCTCCAAGGGAGATGGAATGGATGTGCAGGAGAAGGGCATGCAGAGTCAGCCTGTATAGTCCCCTGAACTCTGTTCAAGATCATAACATACCTCAGTAATCACTTGAATCTAAACATACAACTTTAACAGTTGATGTAAATGACTTTACACATGAATTTTGGAACGCAACTATTTCTCAATGGAAGTTTCTTCAACTAAGCTGTTTGTATTCCCTTAATAATTATGAAAGCTAACATTTATCGTGTTCATTCTGTGTGTAAGGCCTTTTTCTAAGTGCCTTGTGTGTTTTATTTAACCTGCGTAACAACCTTTTGAATAAGACCCATTTTAGAAATGGGAAACTGAGGCAGTGAGAGGTAAAGTAACGTGCCCAGATCAACCAGCTGATAGATTGAGTTAGGACTTAAACCCAGGCAGTTTGTTTCAGAATTTGCTTATGTAATCACTGTACATGACAGCAGTGAGCCCTAGTGGCTGTGTGGCTAAAGAACTTGGCTGCTAACTGAAAGGTCAGTGTTTCGAACCCACCAGCCTCTCTGCAGGAGACAGATGTGGCAGTCTGCTTCAGTGAAGACTTACAGCCTTGGAAACCCTATGTGGCAGTTTTACTCTGTCCTTTGGGGTCCCTATGAGTTAGAATCGACTTGATGACAGTGGGTTTTGGCACATAATACTAAAGTGCAGTGTATTCTGTATGCCGTGTATATGTTCAGAAACTAATTTTCCGAACATTTATGCCATATATAGATTACCAATCCAGTTGCCGTTGAGGAGATTTTCACTCCTGACGACCCCGTGAGTTTTCAGAGTAGGACTGCCCTCCATACGGTTTTCAATAGCTGTGTCCATTTGGAGGTAGATTGCCAGGCCTTTCTTCCAAGGCAACTCTGAGTGGATTTAAACTGCCAACCTTTCAGTTAGTAGCTGAGCACTTAACTCTTTGTGCCACCTAATACATATATATACTACGAGGTTTTCCTCCTAATTTGTACTTTAATGTTTTGTAGCCTCTTATGAATACTTGTTCCTGGCAGTGAACTAGACGCTAAAGAACAGAATAGGCACGTGTAACCCTCTCTCACCTTCTCCCTCCCCTCTTTCACAGAGATGAAATGAAAAGGAATTAATGAGGACAGATTATTGGATTAGGGCCCATACTCACGGCTATAACAGCATGGGGAGTTTCTCCTGTCACTTCAGTTCTTGTTCAGGAATTGGCACCTGCTTTTTGTGAATCACAAAGACCAGTGCTTTATATCAAGCCATTTAGATTTGGGCTATGGAGCAGTGACTTAAAAAAATTAAATTTTATTTTCAGAGATTTTTTTCTATTAATTGTTTACATTTATTTTAATTGTATATTCTGAAACCGCTACAAAAAGGCATGAAATAATTGTTTAAATTTTAATTTGTATGGGTCAAAATGTATGTTAAACTACCTATCGTCGCCTTCACAGTCGTTGTTATGTTTGAGCCGATTGTTGTGGCCACTTGTTACCAAGTATGACCTGCTTCTCCAGGGACCGATCTCTCCTGACAACATGTCCAAAATATGTGAGATGAAGCCTTGCCATTCTTGCTTCTAAGGAATATTCTGGCTGTACTTCTTTCAAGACAGATTTGTTCATTCTTTTGGCAGTCCGTGGTATATTCAATATTCTTTGCAGACACCGTAATTCAGTGCCTTCAATTTTTCTTTAGTCTTCCTTATTCATTGCCCACCTTTCGTGTGCGTATGAGGCGACTGAAAACACCATGGCTTGAGTCAGGGGCACATTAGTTTTCAAGGTGACATCTGTGCGTTTGAACACTTTAAAGAGGTCTCTGGCAGCAGATTTGCCCAATGCAATGTGTCGTTTGATTTCTTGACTGCTGCTTCCGTGGGTGTTTATTGTGGATCCAAGTAAAATGAAGCCCTTAGTGATGTCAACATTTTCTCCGTTGTCATGATGTTGCTTATTGGTCCTGTTGTTAGGCTGTTGGTCTGTAGTCTTTGATTTTCTTCAGTAAATGCTTTAAGGCCTCTTCACTTTCAACAAGCGAGATTGTATCATCTGCATATCTCAGGTTATTAATGAGTCTTCCTCCAATCCTGACGGCTTATTCTTCTTCAGACAGTCCAGCTTCTCGGATTATTTGCTCAGCATACAGGTCGAATAGGTATGGTGAAAGGATACAACGGTGATGCACACCTTTCTTGACTTTAAACCGTGCAGTATTCCTTGTTCTGTTTAGATGACTGCCTCTTGTTCTATGTACAGGTTTCTCATGAGAACAATTAAGTGTCCTGGAAATCTCATTCTTCCCCATGTTATCCATAATTTGTTATGAGCTGGAGTAGGTCTCAGAAATAATGTGCCATTTCTTCCAGTTGGTCCTGCACGGCTGCCTACTTCCCTAGGTGGTAGCAGGTAAGGCCTGTCTCAGAAACACTCCCCTCCTCACTAAGCATGATTCTTCACACTGCTCCATCTTCTTTCCCGTGTGTGTCTCCTGCCCTCCTCAGTGGCTGGGGAAAATGATAGTAGTCCACTATGAGATTTATTCTTTTATTATACTTTATTTTATCATTTGTTTTTATAACATAGTTCCGTTAAAATCAAGGGTAATAAAAATGTTTGTGTGATGGAAGTGGATAATCCCACCCATTGTGTCCATCTGAAGTTTCATGAGAAAACTGTGCCCACAACAGAGGGCTCCCACTCCTCTGGCTCACTGTATTTTCTCCTTGTTTATTTGCTCTTCCCTCTTTCCTGATGCATGCATGGGACCACTGAGCTTCAGGACTCCACAATTCTCCTTTTCATACCCGTGTTACTGTAATCTTGGGTTCCTGGGCTGCCTTGCCACAGATTTACTCATTCTGTTTCTGTTGATTATTTCATTACTTAAAAATCTGTCATGAATTTTTCCAGAAGTACATTCTATTCCTCAAAAACTTGGAAGCAATGGGAAAGTATGCAATAAATAACAAGAAAACATACGTAATGCATAGAATAAGTTATTAACGTTCCGATATGTCTGTTATCTTACTTATATTGGCATGTATGTGTGTTAGAGTCTCTGGTTGATGCAAATGGTTAATATCTTGAGCTGCTGACAGAAAGTTGGAGTTCAGGTCCACCCAGAATTGCTATGAAAGAGAGGTCTGGCAGCCTACTTCCGAAAACTCAGCCATTGGAACCCCTATGGTGTACAGTTCTACTCTGGCACAGTGGTGTCGTCATGAATCAGAACTGACTCAGTGGCAACTGGTTTTATGTGTGTATTAGAGCACACAGTTATGTATATTAACACGGATGTTATATCCTGATATTTTCAGTCATCATTAGTCTTTTCTCATGATAAATTTTTTTTGTTTTTTTTTAATGAGGGCATTAAATTACTTTATAATATTCTGTGTGCATGTAGTATATGTTTTTTAACAATTTGAACTATAGTTGCAATAATAAATGTGCATGTTTCTAGTAATCTTCAACGTATACTTACATCTTTTTAACATACATCTCTGCCATTAAATCTCTTTGTTTAATTATTGTTTAACACTCATTACGCCTAAGGGATGGTCTCAGAAGCAGCCCTGATCAGTTTTTCTCCCTCTTACTCATGAAGCCCCTTAATGTATCCCAAGGTATCAACTACGAAGGATTTTACGTCCTTATCGTTTGTTTATTTTTCATTCAGTCGGTATATTCCATGGGCCAGAAGTAGTCTATGTTATGCAGATACAGTGGTGAAAGGTACACACTGTCCCTGTCCTCATGAAGGGGACAACCCAGTGCAGGTGGGAGGAGCACTGGGGAAATGCAGCTGAGAGCAAGGACAGACAACCCTCCAGGAACCACACTGGACTTCAGAGAGGCTTGTTGGCTGCTGTTCACCTGGCAGGCTTCTAGATACCAGAGTACCATTGGGTTTGGTGCCTGCTCCTCTCTCTATTGACACCCTCCCTCTAGGATGCCTCAGTGAGTTTACTGCTGTCTATTTGTAGCTAAGGACGTGAGGTTTATACCTCCATCCATTCAAACTCCTCCTGGGTCCAGACTCATATATTCAAATGTGAGCCTAACTCTCTGTATTGACCTCTTTATGCATTATAATGATACATTCCTCATATGGCCATCATGAAAGCAAACATGAAAGGAAAAGCACAGGAGTGCCTGGCACCAGCGTAGGTACTCAATGAACATTAGCTGTTGGTATTATTCTTGACATCCCCATGTGGGGTGAAGTTTTATTACCGGACATCTCCATGTGAATATCTAACACCTACACCATGTTATCTAGGCTATGAAACAATTCTTGGCTCCAACCACCATTCTTTTCTTATCCATGAATTTCTCAAGGCTTCGGTGATGGGATTGTGTGTTTTTCCACACAATGGACGTGATTAGGAGTGGTTGGCCAGATCCTGCACAATAAATTGCTCCAGCATTCCTTTGGGTGACCATTGAGACAAGTTTCAGCCACTGAATGTAGCAAAGAATTGGAACCACTCTCAGCTGTTCATGCGAGTACTCTCAATCCAGAATATCTGGTAAGTCGACTGTTAGGGATTGAATTGTGTCCCTCCAAAATGTATGTGGAAATCCTAACACCTGTACCTGTAAATCTGACCTTGTTAGGAAAGAGGGGGCTTGCTTTTATTATGTGAATGAGGTCATACCAATGTAGGGTGGGTCCTAAGCCTAACTCTTCTTAGTTATAAAAGGAGCAGAATACACACAGACACAAACAGGTGAAAAGGAAGACAGACAAAGAAGACAGATGCTTCTAGAAGGCCAGGAACACAAATGATTGCTGGCATCTACTAGAAGCTGAGGTAGACAAGGAAGGACCTCCCACTACAGCCATGCCCTGAATTCAAACGACTACCTGCTAAACTGTGAGAAAATAAATTTCTGTCCTTTAAAAGCCATCCAGTTGTGTTATTTTTTGTTATGGAGGGACTAGGTAACTAACACACATACTCGTGCTTATAAATTCAGCCCAGTGCAGAATAATTTTCTTCCCTCCTTGGTCTAGACCACCTGAACCTGCTCTTTCCCTATCAGTGTCCTTTGCTTTCACCTAAGAGCTATGACAGAGTCAGCTTGATGCTGATGCATTGAAATTTCAATTTATTTTTTATTTATGATTACTATTAATTCCAGTATTTTCTACAGTTTTCAATGGAGACAGTCCTATAATTTATGAATAGCATTTATACTTTTTCTCTTTTTGTACTAGCTTATACTTCCAGTGTTCAATGTTTAATAAAAGTAATGATAGAAGCACCCTTATTTTATTTTTTATTAATTTTAAAGAGAATGTCCCACACGTCACCATGAACTATCATGCTAGTTGTAGTTTTCCACGTTCGGGAACTCCTTTTCTGTTCCATATTTGCTCCTAGTCCTTATCTCTCCGTGTGATTGGATTTTATCAACCTGCTTTGCCCCCATCTCTTGAGGTGAGCATATGTCTTCTCTTCTTTCACCTATGCATGTGGTGAGTGAAATTACTAAATCTTTAACGTTCACTCAAATTTGTATGCCTACAATAAACCGCCTTGATCATGGCATGTTACGTGGTTTATCCTTTGCTGAATTTCCTTTGCTGGCATCTTATGTAGGGTTTTGCATCTCAGTTACTGAGTGTGCTTGTCCTCTAACTCTTCTTCTACCATCCTTCTCTAATTTGTTATCATTTTTAAACTAGCCTTAAGGATCAAGTTAGGGGAGTATCTCATGGTTTTCTAATCTCTGTTGACTATGTACAAGATTAAAATGACTGTTTCTTGCATGTTTGCTGGAACCTGACTGGAAACGATCTAGGTCTGCCGTTTTCTTTGTAGGGATATCTTGAACTACTGACCCATTTTATTTAGTGGTTAAAGGCATCTTCTGGTGCTAATTTACTTAGAAAAAATTCTGATGCATGTTCTAGGTTGCTCGAATCTCATCTTCAAATATTGATTATCAGGGCTTGTAGCCTCATGCAAGGCAATTCATCAATCCCAGATTTCCCCAAAGTCAGGCTCTGCAACTCTTCCCGGTACCAAATTCCCTCATTTAAGACTTATTTGCAAAGAAAGAGACAACAGTATGCTATCTACGCAGTTGTTTATCTTCTTGAGTCCATAATGTGAGGATACGGTCTTCTAATACTTTTTTTGTAATTGTTCTCTTTCTTATTTTCTTTTTTCACTGCCAATACCCCGCCCCCCGCCAGTCTAGTAGTTTTAAAGTTGTGCGTTTCAGGTTCAAGTCTGTAATCCAACTGAGCTTCTGTGTGTGCTGCATGTGTGCATCAAAAGAACACGCTTCTAGAAGCAGAAAGCAGGCAGTGCGACTGTTGGGTGGTTGGCGGGGGAGGGGGAGGGGAGCTGCTGCTCGGAGAGGGCGCCCGAGGGAGGCACGAGATGCGGGGCTGCCCACCGCAAGCCCACAGGCTCCAAGGAGGAGGAAGCTGCGTGCGCCATGAGCCTTTTGAGACAGGCCCAAGCCCACACAGCCGGGTGCTAACCTCGCATCCGCCAGGCTTGCAGGTTCCACCAGGACTAGGGGAAGCCTAAGGCCAAGGAGGGCAAGGTCTAGGGTCTGGACCTGAGAACTGGTTCTGCCACTTGTGATCGCAGCGCTTATGCTGGAAAGGAGGGCAGGAAGCATATCGCAACGTGTGTCCGGACGATGACCCAGAACGGGGGAGTTGTGGTCACCCACGGACTCTGGGTCTGCATATGGAGGCCCCCAGGGTGCAATTCCAGGAGCAGAAGGCAAAGCCACAGAGGCCAAAGTGCACCTCGCCAATGCTTCCCAGGGGCATTTCCCCAAATATGGGGAGCAGTCCCTCCTCTGGGCTAGGGACTTTGTTTCCTCCATTGTCATCACTGACTGTGAGCAGACTCTAGTCTATGCAGACTAATGAGGAGTTATCAAAATGAGCTCCAAACTCCGGATTTGAGTTAAGGATCATAAATTAACACAGAGAAATACGACTTTAGCAATAAGTGACTGTTTGAAGCCCAAGTTGCCTTAAAACACGGAATTTCGTCTTTCAGCTCCTCTGCTAATCTAGTGACTAAGAACAGGATCTCACTGGAGCTCAAAGATGTGGGGCACTAGGAATACTCTGGGTCTGTCTGCTCACGGCTGATTGCCTGATCCCAGTTTTATTACACAGCTTAAATACAGACCAGAAGAGGAGTTTGGGGCTTGACACCTGACATCTTAACACCAGTTCCTCTTTCTTGAGGAAGGAAGAGGTAAAATAAATCAGCGTTTACTGTGTCCTTCTCCATCCCCGGAAGTCTTCATGAAGACCCTCTCAGGTAAGGATTGACAGGGAGTGGCTTGGTTTACTATTTGACTTTGTCCTTCAGTCACTTTGTTTATGTCCTGCATGTAAACTATTATGCATTGACAGAAGCATTCTAATTCTTATGCAGAATGACTAGACCTCCTGCAGAATGACTATATTGTGCCTCCCTTGGGCACCCCTGTCTGCGCAGCACCTTCCACCCCCAACTGCCCAACCGCCTCTCTCCTGGCATTCTGCTTCTAGAAGCATGTTCTTTTGATGCAGAGATGCAGCACACACAGAATCCCAGCTGGATTACAGACTTGAACCAGAAGACCTTATGCAGAATGACTATTTATGAACCCCTAAGCTTAGTACTAAAGCAGGTACTTACTCCTCAGAGAAGGCCCTGGGGGAGGTTGATACATGCATTCCCCAGTGCTCCTGCTGCTCTAGAGGTGCCTGAAATGCCTCTCTGGGAAAGGCCTTCAGATTAGGCTCATGGCCCATGTGGGAATTCAGGCCTATTTTTCTGTTAGAACATCTCATTTCGCTCTGAAAATTTTATTATCCAGTTTATTCACCAGACATGAGTACAGACATCTCATATTTTCAAAATAATCCCATTCTCTAATACTAATTTGCCACCAAGAGTATATTCCAAAGTGTTTGCAATAGGCTAGAAAGTCTTTCCAAAGAGGGGAGTCCTGCACCATGTTGTGCAGTGACATCAGGGTTGGCATAATATGTTTACCCAGATACCTACCACTTTTTAAAAATTTTTTATTGTGCTTTATTTGAAACTTTACAGAGCAAATTACTTTCTTGTTCAGTCATTTATACACAATTGTTTTGTGACATTGGTGGCAATATTCATGATGTGTCAATATTCTCTTCTATGCTCCAGTTCCCGGTTCCATCCGCCATGATTCCTGTTCCATCCTGCCCTCTTTTCTGTGCTTTTGGGCAGGTTTTGCACTTTTGGTCTCATACACATGATTGAACTAAGAAACACTTTCTTCACGTGTGTTACTGTTTGTTTTATAGACCTGTCTAATCTTTGGCTGAAGGGCGAACTTCAGAAGGTACTTTCGACTTTGTTGCTTTCCATAATTCCTGAAATTCCAAGTCTACCACCTGAAGAACTTCCTTAGTGTTTCATTTAGAACAAGTCTGGTGGCGATGAATTCTCTTAAGCGTCCTTCACCTAAGAATGTCAATATTTTTCCTTAACTCATGAAGGAAATAACAGCCTATAGAACACTGGGTTAATGTTTCTTTTCTTTCAGTGTTGAAAAAATGTTGTTTTCACAGCCTTTTGGCCTCCGTGGCTTCTGATGATGAATACAGAGTCATTCCAATTGTTTCTCCTGTGTGAAATGAGTTGTTTTCTCTCTAGCTTCTTTGAAGATATTTTCTTGGTCCTTGTTATTCCACAATTGACAGTGAGGCATTTGGGCGTAAAATTATGTGAGTTTAACTTGTTGGAGTTTGCATAGCTTCTTGAATCTGTAAGTTTATGTCTTTCAACAAATTGGGAAAGTGTTGAGCCAGTATTTCTTCGGATACTTTTTTCTACACCACATATTTTCTCTACACCTTATGGAATTCCAGTAAATAAATGTTAGATATTTTTGGATTTTTTTGAGGCTCTGTTCATTTTTTTTTCAATATTTGTCCTCTGTTTTCAGATTGGATATTTTCAATTGAACTATTTTCATCTCATTGATCCTTTTGTCTGTCAACAGCATTCCGCTGATCAAGTGAATTTTTTATCTCTATTTTTCCTGTCTAAAATTTTCATTTGTGAATGGTTTCTATGTATTTTTCTGTTTTTCTAAGGTGTGCCTGTTACTTCTTTGAGCATGGTTAAAGTAGCTTTTTAAAGTTTTTGTCTATGATTCCAAGACTATGTCTTACTTCAATCTTACAGAAAATGTTGATGTTGTTTGTTTTAGCAATCACTTGACCCAGTTATGTTCAGGCTGCAGGTTCTTTCGCAACTTCTGGATGCTGTGGCTCAGATGTCAGTTCAGATTTTGAAGACTTTGCGATGATATTTGGATGTAATCTATGGGAGTGTCACTCAGTCTGGGACCTTGTTGGTGTTCTAACCCATAATGCAGTTCTCAAAGGATTGATCTACTTCTTGGGGTCAGAGCAAAGCATATGCAACTATGGGAGTGGAGGGGGGTATGAAAAACAACTTTATGGTATCCCTCTCTTGAGCCGCCTGGTCTCTGTCTCTCTGAGGCTCTCTGATGTCTGAGCAGCTACCTTCCTGGTTCACTGGCAAGAATGTTGGGGCTTTAATCTCTTCATTCTGCCGTGCAATTAAGTGACTGGGTCTGCCTATGAGGCCAAATAACGGTAAGATGGAGAAAATGTAACAGAGATTCCTCTATATTATTTGGTCCTTATATACTTTTTTTATATATACTTAGGTCAGAGAGAAGGCACACTGTTTCTGGTGATACTTCGAAACAGGTATGGAGAAAAAGGCATTAACAGGTCGATAGCTGCATACTAGGTGTTACGGATTAAACTCTGTCTTCCCAAAATGTATATATCAGCTTGACTAGGCCATGCTTCCCAGTATTGTGCGATTATCCACCATTTTGTCAGCTGGTGTGATTTTCCAATGTATTGTAAATCCTACCTCTATGATGTTAATGAGCGAAGATTTGAAGCAGTTATGTTAAGGAGGCAGGGCTCAATCTACAAGATTAAGTTGTGTTTTAAGTCAGTCTCTTTTGAGATATAAAAGAGAAAAGAACAGAGAGACAGGGGGACCTCAGTACCACCAAGAAAGAAGTGTCAGGAGCAGTGCATCCTTTGGACCTAGGATCCCTGTGCTGAGAACCTTCTTGTCCAGAGGAAGATTGGTGACAAAGACCTTCCCCTAGGAGTGACAGAGAGAAAAAGTCTTCCCCTGGAATTGGCACCCTGAATTTGGATTTATAGAGCCTCCTGGACTGTGAGGGAACAATTTTCTTTGTTAAAGTCATCCGTTTGTGGTATTTCTGTTACAGGAGCACTAGATATCTAAGACACTAGGTACCAGGAGATGTACATTTCCCAGCTCTTTCACTCCCAGGGCCACTATGACTAAGTAGCCATTGCCATAAATCCATGTGAGCAGACTGTTCTGATTACTGCTTTGACTCTACTGTCTGTTATGGTAACCACACCCACCTTGTCTTTGTTGATTGAGTGCCACCACTTGGCTGCTACTACCATGGGGTCCAGTCAGCTGCATTGTAGTCAGGTGTCTTCATTCAGTTAGGGCAGTTCTCACTGTGGACTCTTACTTACATAAAATAGCAACCACAGAAGTCTTCAATAATGCTGGAGCTTGCTTCCCAAATTTGTACCTCACCGCTATGGTACAAAGAGAGCCCTCTGGGCACTCCGTGTGTGGGTCTGTGGGTCCAGCCTAATAAATCCATTCTAATCTGCCAGTTTCCCTCAGCCTTTGGTTACCTTCTCCTACAGTATACAATGGCAGATCTGCCATTTCCACTTGATTTATTGTAGGCCACCACTTAATCCATGCTTCAGTAAACCAACCAAATAAACTATGAGATCCTTTTCTAACCTCTCAAGCTGAAACACTGAATGAAGAATCTATGCTTCCTGGGTCTATATCAATAAACTCAGACTTTATGTTGCTTGCACCATTATCCCACACCCATAATAGCCATTCCCACACATATTCACCAGGTTTCTGTATGTATGTATGTATTAGAAAAATCAAGCAGTTCTTTTGGAGTTTAGCATACCTTCTCCTGGGTCACACTTCATAGTTCACCTTTTGGGGCTTGTTGGGACTGAAGTCTAGGTGTAGGTCTACAAGCAAAAATGGGCAGTGGCAGTGGGATGTTCAGCCGTGTCTTATAAGACATCTGCCTAAGGTGATGCCCCAGGCAATGCCCCAGACACCACCCCAGGAGACAACTCAAACAAGACACTTCAGGCACAGCTGGGGTAATCTCATCAGATGGAGGTGGAAGGGATAATTGTTTTACTGGGAAGGGTGGCTTAGCAGGCAAAGTTAGAGAATCTCTTCAGATGGGAGTAAGAGGTCTGGTTCTGTTAGGAAGAGCGATTCAACAGAAATTGGAGGTTCATTGTCCCCCACTTCCTGACTGTCTGCCCATATGTCCTCATCCCGAGTTTCAGGATCCCATTTCTTCCCAATCAGTGCCCTCACTCTAACTTCAGACACCATTTGAGGCTGGATATTCAACTGGCGCTTTAATTCAGTCACTCTTATGATAAGAATCTGAGTTTATTTTTGGCAGCATTAGCCTTGTTACTATAAGAAATATGGTTTTCTTTCTGGGCACAAGTGGCAGCTTTCAGATCTTGTATGTGGTGCTTCAGCTTTGAGCCCATTTCTTTCATTCACCAGTGTGACTAGCAAAAGCAGGACTAACCAAGCAGCTTCCTTATTATTCTTATTCTGACAAAATTATAGAAAAGTATCAAATATGTAATCAGGCAGAGCCTTGTCTCTCACAAATATTTGATCCAGTGGTAGTAGTATTTTGCGTATTTCTATTGTCACCTCCCACCATGGATTAGCAATAGCCTGTTTACTACTGGAGACAGTCATCAGTGCCTTTAAGACTAGCCAGACTTGAGAATCAATTCAGAAAACTCATCCTTAAGATTTGGTTCCTCTAGAACCACAGTAGGTACCAAATGTCTTAGCCTGGGATCTCTAGAGATGCAAAACTAGTGAAGAGAATATATATATATATATATATGGAAAACCTAGTCGCATAATGGTTAATAGCTATAGCTGCTAACCAAAAGGTTAGCAGTTCAAATCCACCAGGCGCTCCTTGGGAACTCTGTGGGGCAGTTCTACTTTGTCCTGTAGGGTCACTATGAGTTGGAACTGACTCGGTGGCAATGGGTATATATATACACACACACACACACACACACATACATATATATATGCATACATATGTTAGTTGTGGCTGTTAGATGCCATCGATCCTGTGTAAAACAGAATGAAACACCGCCTGATCCTGAACCATCCTCACAATCATTGCTATGTTTGAGCCCATTCTTGCAGCCATTGTGTCAGTTCATGTTGTTGAGTGCCTTCCTCTTTTTTTCTGACCCTCAGCTTTTCCAAGCATGATGAGCCTCTCCTGGGACAGGTCCCTCCTGAAAATATGTCCAAGGCACGTGAGACGAAGTCTCGCCATCCTTGCTTCTAAGGTGCATTCTTGGTGTACTTTTTCCAAGATGGTTTTGTTTATTCTTCTGGCAGTCCATGGTATATTCAGTATTCTTTGCCAACACCATATTTTAAATGAATCAGTTCTTCGGTTTTCCGTATTCATTGTCTAACTTGCTCAAGCATGTGAGGTGATAGAAAATATCATGGCTTTGCTCAGGCACACCTTAGTCCTCAAAGTGACATCTTTCTTTCTCAACACTTTAAGGAGGTCTTTTGCAACAGATTTGCCCAATGCAATACATTGTTTGAATTCTTGACTGCTGCTTCTGTGGGCATTGATTATGGATTCAAGTTAAATGAAATGCTTGATGACTTCATTATTTTCTCTGTTTATCATGGTGTTGCTTACGGGTCCAGTTGTGAGAATTTTTGTTTTCTTTATGTTGAGGTGTAATCCATACTGAAGGCTGTAGTGGTTGCTCTTCATCAGTAACTGCTTCAAGTCCTCTTTACTTTCAGCAAGCAAGGTCGTATCAGCTGCATATCATAGGTTGTTAGTGAATCTTTCTCCAAAACTAATGCCATGTTCTTGTTCTTCGAGACCAGCTTCTCAGAATGTTTGCTCAGCATACAGATTGAGTAAGTATGGTGAAAGGATACCACCATGACACATAACTTTCTGATTTTAAACCACACAGTATCCCCTTGCCCTACTCAAATGACTGCCTCTTGGTCTACGTAGATATTCCGCATGAATACAGTTAAGTGTTCTGGAATTCCCATTTTTTGCTAAGCTATCCATAATTTGTCATGAGCCACACAGTTGAGTGTGCTTGTATAGGAAACAAAAATAGGTAAACATCTTACTGATATTCTCTACTTTCAGCCAAGATCCATCAGACATCAGAAATGATATCCCACATTCCATGTCTTCCTCTGAATCCAGCTTGAATTTTTGGTAGTTGCCTCTCTGTGTACTGCTGCAACTGTTTTTAAATTATATTCAGCAAAATTTTTCTTGCGTGGGATGTTAATGACATTGCTCGATAATTTCCGCATTGCGTTGGACCACCTCTCTTTGAAATGGGTACACATACAGATCTCTTTCAGTCATTTGGTCAGGTAGCTGTCTTCCAAATATATTGGAATAGTCAAGTGAGCGCCTCCAGCACTGCGTCCCTGTGTTGAAACATCTCATTTGGTACTCCATCAGTTCCTGGAGCCGTGTTTTTTGCCAATGCCTTCAGTGCAGCTTGGAGTTCTTCCTTCAGTACCATCAGCTCTTGATCCAATGCTACCTCCTGAAATGGTTGAACGTCGACCAATTCTTTTTGGTGTATTGAGTCTGTGTATTCCTTCCGTCTTCTTTTGATGTTTCCTGTGTTGTTGGATATTTTGCCCATAGAATCCTTCCTTCAGTATTGCACCTAGAGGCTTGAATATTTCCTTCAGTTCTTTCAGCTTGAGAAATGCCAGGTGTTTTCTTCCCTTTTGGTTTTCTAACTCCAGATCTGTTCACATTATTATTATCATACTTTGTCTTCTCCAGCTTCCCTTTCAGGTATTCTGTTGAGCTCTTTTACTTTATTTTTCCTTCCATTCTCTTTAGCTACTGTACATTCAAGAGCAAGATTCAGAGTCTCTTGTGACATCCTCTTTGGTCTTTGCTTTCTTTCCTGTCTTTCTAATGACTTTTTGTTTTTTTCATATATGATGTCCTTGCTATCATCCCACAACTAATCTGGTCTTCGATCATTAGTGTGCAGTGCATCAAATCTATTCTTGAGATGGTCTCTAAATTCAGGTTTGATATACTCAAGGGCATACTTTGACTCATGGACTTGTTTTAATTTTCTTCAGCTTCTACTTGAACATGAATATGAGCAACTGATCATCTGTTCCGCAGTCAGCCCCTGGCCTGATTCTGACTCATGGTATTGACCTTCTCCATCATCACCTTCCACAAATTTGATTCCTATCTATTCTGCCTGGAATGGTTCACGAGTATAGTCACCATTTATGTTCCTGACGAAAGGTATGTGCAATGAATAAGTCATTGGTCTTGCCAAATTCTATCATGTAAGCTTCATTGTCATTTCTATCATCAATACCTTATTTTCCAACTGCTGATTTGTCTGCTTTGTTTTCGACTTCGCATTCTAATTACATAATTATCAGTACATCTTTATTGATGAATGCATCACGTTTGATCAGTTTCAAACTGCGGAACTTGGTAAAAACCTTCAACTTCTTCATCTTTCACATTCATAATTTGTGTGTAAATTTGAATAATAGTCTTATTAACTGGTCTTCCTGGTAGGCCTGTGAATATTATCCTATTGTTCGTAGTGTTCTAGTTCAGAAAAGATCTTGAAATGTTCTTTTTATCGATGAATATGATGCCGTTCTCTTCAGTATCTCAATCCTGGCATAGTAGAACATATCATTGTCTAGTTTAAAATGTCCAAAACCAAGCTATTTCAGCTCACTAATGCCTTGGATTACTGACCTTTATGCATTCCATTTCATTTTTGATGACTTCCAATTTCCCTAGATTCATACTTCCTTCATTCCACATTCTGATTATTAAAGGATATTTGCATCAGTTTCTTCTCATTATGAGTTGTGCCCCATCAGGAAACGTCATTAAAGTGGGATCTACTTTGAGGACGTAGCTCTTCCCCACTCGTATTTTGAGTGCCTTCCAACCTAAGGGGTTATCCTCTGTCATTCAATCAGACAGTGTTCCAGTACTATTTGTAAGATTTCACTGGCCAGTTGTTTTTAGAAATAGATCACTAGGTCCTTTTTCCTAGTCTGTCTAAATCCAGAGCTCTACTCAAACCTGTCTACCATGTGTGAACCTGGTGGTATTTGAAATACCGGTGGCATAGCTTCTAACATCACAGCAACATGCATGCCACCACAGTACAACAAACTGACAGAAGAGTGGTGGGAGTTAAAAATAAGAAGAACCAAAAAGAGTGCTTCTTCCATGTCTGCTGATTTAGAGGAACCATGAAAAATTGTCAAGTGAAGAGTGATTCAGAGAAAAACATGGGTAGAATGTGACCTAATTTCCATAAAAACAAACAAATGAATGTACTTACATGTGTCCCGGCAAAAAGAAGTGTGTAAAAGGGTACATATGTATCTTTGGACACTGGACACTTTGGGGGAGCAGGTACAATATACTTATGTGGGGATGGCTCTTATTATAACTTCTGTATACAAATCTCTGTTGTTAAATGTGTTATAAGAATGTAAAACCTTTTAAAGTTTAATAACATCATACGTGTATGTGTGTGTATTTGAAACATTTTTTTTTTTTTTTTGACTATTTTATATATGTGTTTTTTCGTTATCTAGTGTGGCTATAGCAGAGATTCCACAAGTGGATGCCTTTAACAAACAGAAACTTATTCTCTCACAGTTTAAGAAGCAAGAAGTTTGAAGTCAGGGCACCAGCTCTAGGAGAAAGCTTTCTCTCTTTGTGGCTCTGGGGGAAAGTCCTTGTCATCCATCTTCCCCTGGCCTAGGAAATTCTCAGCACCTGGACGCTGGGTCAAAAGGACATGCTAGACTCCATGCACTTCTTCCTTGGTGGTATGAGGTCCCTCTCATTTCTGCTCACTTTTCTCTTTGTATCTCAAAAGAGACTGACTCAAGACTCACCCTTATCCTGTAGATTGTGTCCTCCCTCATTAACCTAACTGCCTCTAATCCCACCTCATTAACATCACAGAGGTTAGAATTTACAACACATAAGTAATCACATCAGATCACAAAATGCAGGACAACCACACAATACTGGGAATCATGGTCTGGCCAGGTTGACACACATTTTGGGGGACACTATTCAATCCATAACAATAGAGAAAACACTGTCTTCAATGCCAGATTCAGAGACTTTTATCCATCTATGAAGGGCAAACACAGAAATTGAACAAAATTCAGACCAGCGAATTATTGCTTGCTCTTGTAACTAACGACTTCTTCTGCTCTCTATGCCTCGAAATGGCCAAAAAGAATTCTGTGAGGATTAATTCAGTTATTGCTAAAACATCTACTTAATTTGCATGTCTACAGGTAAGGAAGAATGCTGGACACCCACCGTGTGTGATTCATTAAGTAACACAGGGACCCTTAGACTATTGTTCTCCTTCTCTGATATGCCACTATCACCTTCTCCCCTTGTTGCTCTCCTGAAAAACCCACACTTGTATATTCTAGGCTTTTTTTCAGGATTGAATTTGCAGGAAGTTAAAGATATATCTTTGAAAGATAAAGAAGACTTTGGCCACATTGTCTTTAGACAGTTGAACTTCCCAGCCAACCTCTGTGCAGGATGGGAATTCACAATCCCTCCTACTCAGTACCTCTGAGCAGGACGGGATTTCTGTTTCATTATCAGGAGACTGTGGAATTCACCCCTCTTCAGAAAACTTACTTTCCTTTGCCTCAAACTGTCCCTCTCAGGATCTGTCACGGTCACTCTGAGAAATTCACATGGGCAGCCTGTATGGAAGTGCCCATCCTAGAGGCCCTGCCCTCCCTTCCTTGCTCCATAGGGCTTCCTCCGACACTTGGGGTCGCATCTCCCAGGGAGTACACACCTCTGGCACTTCCAGGGATTCCCAGGCCCTGGGATACTGTGGATGGGACTTGGAACTCAATCTCTTTCTTCCCATCCTCACCTTTGGTTATCTGTGTTCTGTCTTCACCAGATTTAGGAGGCCTTGTCTTCTCTTTGCTCGTTTCATCTCAGTCAGGCTTTTCTATTCCAACTCTCTGATCTCAGAACAGATCAGGTTAGACCACAGAAAAGAGAAAGACCAAGCAAACATCACTGATCTGTGCAGAAGCTGCTGGGAAGGGATTCGATTCTCACTGGTTTAGGGTTTTAAGCCCACTGCTCACCGGCAGGCAGGTTCCCCCCAGAGTCTGGCTTCTGTCTGGTACCTTGTACTACAAAGAACTCAGTGACCAGCCCACCTTCACAATCACACCTCCCTTAGAGCTATCTTTGCAGAGGCTCTTTGTCAGACTTCCATGTCCCACTAAAATCCTATTTCTCTTTCCTTACAAACATTATGCTCATTCTCAGGGCCCTGAGACCTCATCTGCAGATGAGTCTTGTCCTCTTCTCTCCTTGGCGGGGGAAGCTTTTGAGTGGACCTCATGTCTTCGGACAGCTATCCTGGGGCTTCTTCCACCCTGGTGCCGTAGGGCTGCATCTCTCTTTGTACTAGAAGGGGCGTGGAAGGGGCACAAGGCTAAAAGAGGATGGATTTTCCAGGTGAGGTGGGTTTAAGAAGCTTGAATGAACATCTTCCCTGAAGGGTGCATATTTTGCAGTCCAGACATCCTGCTTCTCTCAGTCTGAGAGTCCTAGCACCTCTTCAGGTGCTTTCTCCTTTGACCTTGAGGCCATGCCTGCAATCTCTGCAGCCAGGTCTCCCACATGTGTAGCAGCACCAGTAGGTGTGGTAGCCTCTTCAGCCCCTGTCTCCTCCTCCAGATGCTCCTGGAGGTGCCTGGCTCTTCTTGCCAGGACTCCAGGATGCTGACCAGGGACTCAGTGTTGGTTAAAGGATGTCGGCCAGTGACCACGTGTCCTCATTTCCTTTGAAGGCTTAGGCTAGTTGCCTGGGCAGAAGACAGCCAAGGTCAGTCTGAGCCTAGACACCTAGTGACCTGTGACACTGCAGCGAGTGACAGATGTTAATTTCCATACTCAGGTATCCGCAGGTGGCCGACTCAGAGTGGTAACTAGAGTTCACACACTCATGAGGGCACGGGCCAAAGGTCAGGGAAAATAGCTGAGGTCGTGGAGCTCTAGCGGAGCCAGTCAAGGGCCCAGGCCTCCCTCCTGTACGTGGCAAAGAGGTGCCACCCTCCGCAGAGTGTGCTGCCACCCGCAGACTCTGGACTGCTGGGGCCCTGGATGCCCGGATTTCGGCCTTGTGTTTGGAGAAGTGACATGCATGTAGTGTGCCACTGGGGGCTGTGGCCCAGCAGAAGCAAAATCTTGAAAATGGTGGCTTCAGGTGACTTTGCCTGTGCTCTCCCTTGGCTGAGTGCCATCCTGTGTTTTGTAGGAGGAGAAGGCATTCATGGAGAGAGGCGGATTCCATGTGTGCAGACAAAGTGTGTGCTGACATGATGAGACCCTGGAGACCAGGGTGGACTCTTCAGACCCAGGATAGACCTCTGGCAGGTATGTGTCAATGTTTTCTGCCCATGGCACTCACCCGGGTATTTGCATACAATGTCATCAGCGGAATTAGTAGTCTCCGGAGAGGCTGCCACATGTCAACAAGCTTCACCTGGCCAGAGTCCACCCGTGATGTAGCTCCGCAATCAGTCACTGCTGTCTAGACCTTCCAGATAGACTAGCAGATCTTCTCTGACCGTGGGCAACCAGTAGAGCCAGAGGCCTTCCCCCTTTGCTCTTTCGTCTCTAGGCCCTCTGTCAGGCACTCCAAGCTGTGAAGTGACTCAGGGAGAGAAGGAAGAGATTTCAGAGAATGAACACATACAGAGAGAGAGGCAAGAGATGCTGAGTGGGGATGTCTTGTGTACTGATATCCTGAGGAAAGTGGGAAAATTGGACCCTGGCCTGCTCTGCCAATGCCGTGAAGCAGTCCGCACCAGGGGCTCCCTTGTGGCTGCATAGCCTTTCCCAGGGTGTGCTCAAATCCTGTGGCCACTAGGTGTCCTAGGTCACAATGGAGGACCCTGTGTCATCTGACTGGCGGACTGGATCTCTGCCATTGGCTGAGTCTTATCACCAGGCCCATCATAAGCTCTGCCCACTCTTCCGGTGGGGAGACTCTCTCCATGGTGATGGCAAAGAAACCTTAGTCCCGCCCACCTGGCCTTGACTTCACCTACCTGGCCTGCTGACCCTCACCCAGACCTCTGTGTCGATCAAAATGAATGTCCGCCAGTGGCCCGGTGTCAGCGTCTGGTATAAAGGATTCGGGACCTTGCCTGAGGCAGAAGGCAGCCTACGTCTGCGGGTACCTGGAAGTCTAGTGACTTGTGACGCTGCTGCCAGTGAGAAATGGTGACTCCCACACTCACATATCCCCTGGTGGCAGAATGATAGTGATGGGTGGAGAAACATCGCTCCGGAGCACATGTTCAGTGGGGCACCGGCCAAATGCCAGGGCCAGGAGTGGACGTCGTGGAGCTGCATGGCGAGCCAGTGAAGGGCCCAAGGATTTCTCCAATGAGGCAAAATGCAGATCAAGCCAAGGAACACAAAGATAAAGCAGCTGAAGAAATTAGAAAGGTTACTCAAGAACATAGTTAAAAATTTAATAAGCTGCAAGAAACCGTAGAGAGACTGCAATCAGAGATTCAGAAGATTAACAATAAAATTACAGAGTCAGAAAACTCAATAGAAAGTAATAAGAGCACAATTGAGGAATTGGAAGGCAGAATTACTGAGATTGAAGATCAAACTCTTGGGACTAATATATTTGAAGAGAAAGCAGATAAAAGAATTTTAAATGAAGAAATCCAAAGAATCATGTGGGACTTTATCAAGAGAAATAACTATGAGTGATTGCAGTACCAGAACAGGGAGGGCTAACAGAAAATACACAGGGAACTGTTGAAGATTTGTTGGCAGAAAACTTCCCTGATATCATGAAAGATGCTCATCGAATTCCACATACGGTAGATCTCAAAAGAAAGTGACCGAGACATATAATAATCAAACTTGCCAAAATCAAATATAAAGAGAATTTTAAGAGAGGCTAGGGATAAAGGAAGTCACCAACAAAGGAGAGTAAATAATAAAAAACTTGGACTACTCAGCAGAAATCATGCAGGCAAGAAGGCAAAGGGATGACTTACACAAAATATTGAAGGAAAAAAATTGCCAGCCAGGAATCAAACCATAACCCTGGCCCTCTGGCCTTCAGGCCCTCTGGCCTTCGCCCTCTAACTCTAGCCCCTAAGCCCTGAGCCCCAAAGCCCCTAAGACCCTAAGCCCTTAGGTCCTAACCCCCAAGGCCCTAAACTCTAACCCTAACCCAAACCCTAACCCCTATACCCTAAACTCTACAACCTAAACACCTACACCCCAAAACACTACACATCAAAACCCTACACACTAAACCCTATACTCTAAGCCTCAAACCCTAAACCCAAACCTCAAATCCCAAACCCCAACCCTAAACCTAACCGTAAACCCTAAACCCTAACACCTAACCCTAACCCCTAACCACCCTAACCCTAATGACCCTAACCCTAACCCTCGAACCCTAACCCTCTAACGCTAACATGAAACCCTAATCCGAAACCCTAACCCTCTGACTCTAACCTCTAACCCTAGCCCTAATCCTAACCCCAACCTCCAAACCTAACCCCAAACCCTAAACCTCAAATCCCTAGCCCTAAACCTAAGAATGAGCCTAAGCCTAACCCTATCACTTAACTCTAAACCCTAAACCATAACACTTAAAACCCTAACACGCAAAACCCTAACACCCTTAGCCCTAACACATTTAACCCTATCACCCTAAACGCCAAAACCCTAAACACTAACACCCTTAACCCCAACCCCTAAACCCTAAACTTAAACACTAAACCGTCTAACCCTCTAACCCTAATACCCTAAACCCTAACCCCAGCCCCCAGCCTTAACGCTCACTCTAAGCCTTAAACCTTAAGCCCTAAACCCTAGGCTCTAAGCCCTAAGCCCTAAACTCTAAATCCTAAAACCCTAAACTCTAAGCCCTAAGCCTAACCCTCTAATCCAAAACCCTAAAACCTTACCCCAAACCCCTAAACCTGAACCCCTAAGCCCTAGCCCTAACCCCTAACCCTAAACCTCTAAACCGTACCCCTAATCCTCTAACCCTAAACCTCTAACCCTAACCCTCTAACCCTAACCACAACACCAACCCCAACCTCTGAACCCTGAAACCCTAACCCCCTAACCCCAAGCTTGTGAACCCTAAGCCTAAACCCTCTAACCCTAAACCCTAACCTTCACCCCCTCACACCCTCACCTCACTCCCTCACTCTATAATCTTCTCAACTTCTAACCCCCTCACGCTCTAACCCATCACCCTCTAACTCCCTCATTCTCTAACCCCCAACCCTCTAGACCCCAACCCTCTAACACCCACCCTCTAACCCCAAACCACATATCCCAAACAAACCCAACCCCAACCCTAAACCTAAACCCTAACCCCTAAAACCTAACCCAAACCCTAACGACTAAACCCCAAAACCCTAAACCCCAAACTGCAACCCCTAACACCTAACCTGTAACTCCAAACTCTAACCTCAAACCCTAAACCTAACCCCAACCAAAAAACCCTAACCCTAAACTCTAACCCCAAACCCTAACGACCCTAACTCTAACAACCCTAACCCTAACATCCCTAAGCCCAAACCCTAACCCTTTTTGTTAGCAGCCATAGCACTTAACCACTAGCCACCAGGGTTTCCATGAGCAGTCACAGGAATAGACACATGCACACCCGTGTTCACTGCAACATTATTCACAGTTGCAAAAAGATGGAAACAACCTAAGTGCTCGTCCACAGAGGAACGGATAAACAAACTACGGTACATACACACAGTGGAACACTACACGACAATAAAGACCAACGATGAATCTCCGAAACATCTCACACCATGGATGAATCTGGGGCGCATCACACTAAGTCAATCACAAAACGACATATACAGTAAGAGACCACTATCATGAAAACATTTACGCACAGAAACAATCCTTGATGTTCACCAGGGAGACGAAGAGCGGGTAGAGAAAAGCCAACTAAACAATAACAAAAAAAACCAAACCCACTGCTGTCGAGTCAATTCCAGCTCATAGCGACCCTACAGGACAGATTAGAACTGCCCCATAGAGTTTCCAAGGAGTGCTTGGTGGATTCGAACTGCAGACCTTTGGTTAGCACCGGTGGCTCTTAACCACTACGCCACCAGGGTTTCCAACCAAACAACAGATCGGTGGTAACTCTGGCGAAGGAAAGACGGTACACAAGACTGGGGAATCAACCTCAGCCTCACTCTAACCCTAACCCTAAACCACTTGTGCCCGAGCCTAGTAACCCCAGCCCTAACCCCAACCCCCAACCACCTAAAACCTATACCCCTAAACCTAACTCCCAAACCTCTAACCCCCAAACCTGGACCCCTAACACCAAACCCTAACCCCTAACCCTAATCCTCTAACCCTTCTGCATCTCTGGGCCTCTCGACTCTCCGTCTATTTTCTTCCTCCAAATCCTACTAACACTCAGTGGAATTTTGAAGTTTGAGCTGTGCTTTGCTTCTTGTTGTCTCCACCGGTCCCATCAAGGCACTGCATCATTTGCTCCGCTTCACTATTCAGTTCTAAAACCATGGCTTAGAATCGCCTGACACTGAACTTCAGCGATTCAGTGCAATGCCGCGAGAGGGCGCGCGCACCGCCGGTTCTGTTCTGCCCACCAGGCCCTCCGAGCATCGGAACCTCCTGGACCTAAGCCGGGACGACCTGGGTACCGCTCCAGTGGCAACAGCAGAAGCTTTTCTTCCCGAGGGACCCAACGCCCCAGGGCGCTCTCTCAATACTCCCATTAATGCTATGATTATCCTAACCCACTCCTTCTGTGCAACCTAGTGGGTCCTCTACCAGGCCCAGCCTTCACGACCCGCAGCCCCCTGCTGTGGTCAGGTACAGGAACCTGCAGGGCTGTGCCCTCCCCGCCCAAGCTCTGCCCCTCCATACCCTGATGCCCTGCAGGCCTCTCCTAGGTCCCCGCCCAGGGGAGAGTTGTCGCCCCGCACGGGTGGGGGGACACGAGGGAATATTCGGAAACCACCCCAGGACTGCCCGATTGCCGGTATTGAGACCATGTGAGCAGGGCTGCCCCGCCAACTGGAGCCTGCAGGACATCACTCACGTTTGTCAGCTTCTCACTGCCCTCTGGGCTCCGGGTCCCAGAGCAGCCAATCCCCCGGGGGGGGGGTGGTCCGTCCGCAGGTGCTGGAAGATCGGGTTGGTGCCCATGGCCGGAGAGCTTAAAACCCTTAGAAACCCTCATAAACCGTCAGCTCCAGACTTTCAAATGTCAGCCTGAGAGACACCTAATCTCCAACCTAAAAAAAAAAACAAAACACACCCGTTACCATCCAGTCAATTCTGACTCATAGTGACGCTATAGGACAGAGTAGAACTGCCCCACAGTTTCCAAGGAGCGCCTGGTGGATTCAAACTGCCAACCTTTTGGCTAGCAGCCTTAGCACGTAACCACTACGCCACCAGGGTAACCCACTAAACCTACTGCCACCAGGGTAGAGGCTCCAAATCCTGCCAGTGTGAGGAACCCTCAAATCCCCTCAGCACCAGAGACCGTGTCCACGGCAACCGGTACACAGCGCCGCACAAACGTTTAAGTTAACAAACAACATGGTTGCTCAGGACCCCTTCCTGCTACCCCCACCCCCGCCACCCAGAGGGGGAGCGGGACCTGGCATCCACCCTGTTAACAGACACTGAATCGCTGCATCCACAAGGAGTAGGATCCCCGCGCTGGTCCACAGATTCCCAGGACCCCTTCCTTTCCCGGTGGGGCCGCCCCGACGCCCCAGCCCCGAGAGTAGACCAGCTGGGCGCGGGCGCGGGCACGGGCGCGGGTGCGGGGTGCCTCAGCCTCCCAGGCACAGGGCCCAAAATAGTAAGGGGCAGCAGGGCCTTGGGCGGGGGATCCCTCTCTCCCCTGTCCGTGGCACCCTACGGAGTCTGGTGGAGGTGGGAGGAGGAATGGGGGTGAGTGCCCCGCTCTCAGTCTGGAATCTCACCCCCCCGGGCGAACTCTGGGCCTTGGTTTCCCCCCTGGCACAGGGAGCAGGTGGGGGGCGGGGTGGGCAGGCGCCCATCACCCAGCTTGGCCCGCAAACCTGCCTCAGGCAGAGTAGGGACCTGGGTGCAGCCCTGGACACGGCCTTTCTCCCCAAGCCCTTCAAGCCCCCAGGCCCGAGGGCACTCCGCAGCTGGATCCCGAGGCTGGACCCCCCCCCCCGCCGCAAATCCATTGGGATGCAAATTTCGCGGACCAGCTGTGTCTCCCGGGCCAGAGGCTCCCTCTCGCAGCCCCTAGAGTGGCTGCGTCCGCCCGCCCCCGCACCGCATCCGCCCCAGGGGATCACTTGGGACGGGGTACGCCGGAGGGGGCGATGCCAGCTGCTAACCCAACGTCCGGACTCCCCAACCTCTGGAGCCCCCGGGGTGCTGGGACTGGGACCCGCCCTCCTGGCGCCTTCCCTCCACACCTTCGAGGGGCCAGGCTTGTTCAGTCTGGGAGCAGGTCCCTCCAGCCAGGTGTCGGAGTTTCATACCTTTCAGAGAACACGGCAGGGAAAGCAGCATGAACAGTATCCTCTCTAAGGCGCGCCATCCGGCCCGGGCCCCTCACCACCCGTCCCAGCGCTTCCGGGAGTAACTGGCTGGATGGCGAGGAACATGGCTGCCGGCCCCGCCCAGCGGCCCGGGTGGGGGGCGGGCGTGGGGGGGTTGGGCCTCCAGAGGGGAGGGTGGGGTCTAGAAGCAAGGACAACGCCAAGGTGTGCGGGGTGAGGAGACGGGAGACGTCAGGAGAGGGCCCTCTCGCGTGCAGAGTTAAGTATTGGAGGTGCAACGGTTAAGTGCTTGGCTAACTGAAAGGTGGGCCGTTGGAACCCACCAGCTCAGGGGTTGAAAAGATCTGGAGATGGGCTCCCGTAAAGATTCTAACCAAACAAAATCCAAACCAGTTGCTGTTGAATCAATTCCGACTCATAGTGACCCTATAGGGCAGAGCAGAACTGCCCCACAGGGTTTCTAAGACTATAAGTCTTTACAGAAGCAGACTGCCATGTCTTTCTGCAAAGAACCAACTGGTAGATTCGAACTGTCCACCCTTTGGTTAGCGGCCAAGCTCTTAACCACGGTGCCACCAGGGCTGCGCCATGAAGACTGCAACCTAGGAAACCTTGTGAGGCAGTTCTAAGTTGTCATACAGGGTTGATATGAGTCAGAATCTCTTGATGGCACACAACCATGATTGTACTAAGAAAAATTCCTCGAAGCATCTGCCTACATGACCCCTGAAGCACACATGCATGCACGCTATCAAAGCAGTGCGGCCAAAGACAGGAAATTGGAATAGAGACATTATAGAGTGGACAGTGAAAAGTGATTTCTGAGGGACATGCAGCTCAAGCAGAGGAGGTAGCATACAACTAAATGCCCTTCTCCTTCTATTGTTCAATGGTCTTGAGAAAGAATGTGTCCCAGGAATTAACTGTAGCCCAGGAGAACTTGAAGACAGCAAATACAGAGGACTGGTGAGGATGCTTCTGCAGTGGTCAGGGTGAGGAGTGATGGTGGTAGTGCAGGTGGGAGCAGGCTTGAGGTGTACTTTGGAGCTTGAGCTGCCAAGAATTGCTGGTGGATCAGATGTATGGGATGAGGGGAATGGAGAATCAAAGGTGACTTCTAGAATTCAGGCTACCATGAGCGCATGGTCACCAGAGCCATTCTCTACCATGTGGAAAACCATGGAGGAACAAACTTGAGAAAATGACCAAAAGATTTTTTCTGGACATGTTAGATTTGGATGTCTGAGGTCATCCAAGTGTGGAGAACAGTTCCCAGCTGTGGATACCACTCAGAGGTAGAGTAGTTTTCTGGGTTCTAAGAATTTGGAGATCATCAGCCTATAGCTGATTTGAAAGCCACTGGTGGTGCGATGATTATGCATTTGGGTGCTACCAAAAGGTCTGCAGTTTGAATCTACCAGTTGCTCCTTGGAAACCCTGTGGGGAAGCTCTACTCTGTCCTGTAGGGTCCCTATGAGTCAGAATCCACTCGATAGCGACTTTGTTTTGTTTTGTTTTAATACTAAGCTCAGAAAAGTTGTGTGTCAGGGTTGTATTTTTTCACAATACTTATTCAAGCAGTTCGAATCTACCAGCCACTCCTTGGAAACCCTATGGGTCAATTCTACTCTGTCCTTTAGGGTCACTATGAGATAGAATCGACTCAACAGCAATGAACTTAGTCTTAGAGGAGCCCTTTGTCTGTCAAAGCTGAGAGTTTTACTTCATACTTTTTAAAACTGCCATGTCTCATGTTACGTGGCTACCCTTACAGGAGCATTTTTGGTGCTAACTTCACTTGTTCTTGGTGAAGGGCTCTGTATTCATTTTCTAGGGCTGCCATAGTAAATTACCAAAAACTCAGTGTCTTTAAAAAAACATATAATCCAAACAGTCCAAGAAGCTGTATTATATGAAGAAGAAGGGGCATCAGGATTGGAGGAAGACTCATTAACAGCCTAGACATGCAGATGACACAACCTTGCTTACTGAAAGTGAAGAGGACTTGAAGCACTTACTGATGAGGATCAAAGACTTCAGCCTTCAGTATGGATTACACTTCAACGTAAAGAAAACAAAAATCCTCACAACTGGAACAATAAAAAAATCACAGTAAACAGACAAAATACTGAAGTCGTCAAGGATTTCATTTTACTTGGATCCACAATCAACACCCATGGAAGCAGCCGTCAAGAAATCAAACGACATATTTTATTGGGCAAATCTGCTACAAAAGACCTCTTTAAAGTGTTAAAAATCGAAGATGTCACTTTGAGGACTAAGGTGTGCCTGAACCAAGCCATGATATTTTCAGTTGCCTCATGTGCAGCTAAAGCTGGACAATGAATAAGGAAGACAAAAGAACTGAAACTTGAATTATGCTGTTGGTGAAGAATAATGAATATACCATGGACTGCTAGAAGAATGAACACACCTGTCTTGGAAGAAGTACAGCCAGAATGCTCCTTAGAAAGGTGGGTGGCAAGACTTGGTCTCACATACTCTGGACATATTATCAGGAGGAATCAGTCCCTGGAAAAAGACATCGTGCCTGGTAAAGTAGAGGGTCAGTGAAAAAGACAAAGATCCTCAATGAGACAGATTGAGACGGTGGCCACAACAGTGGGCTCAAACATTGCAATGAGAAAGGCCCAGGGCTGGGCACTGTTTCGTTCTGTTGTACATAGGGTCGCTATGAGTTGGAACTGACCCAACAGCACCTAACAACAACATCATAAACTCACTAGATCTCCTGGGGATAGAATGTCATATTCACTGTAGAGTAGATAGTTTGTTTATTTGTTTTCCATATTTACTAATGCTATGATTTACATTTGATAACTTCCACATTCTATTGGATCGCTTTTCTTTGGAATGGATACAAACGTGCATCTCTTGCAGCCTGTTGGCCAGGTAGCTAGCTTCCAAATTTCTTTGCATCGTGGAGTGGGCATGAACAGTGCTGCATCTGTTTGTTGAAACAACTCAGTGGGTTTTCTGTCAGCTCCTGGAGCCTTGTTTTTCGCCAGTGCCTTCAGTGTAGCTTGGACTTCTTGCTTCACTACTACCAGTTCTTCATCATGTGCCACCTCATGAAACGACTGAAAGTTGACCATTTCTTTTGGTACTGTGACTCTGTGTATTCTTTCCATCTTTTGTGTGTGTGCTTTAACTGAAACTTTACAAATCAAGTCAGTCTCTCATACAAAAATTTGTATACAGCTTGCTATGTACTCCTAGTTCCTGTCCCACTGAGACAGCACACTCCTTCTCTCAGCCCTGTATTCCCCGTGTCCGTTCAGCCACTTTCTGTCCCCCTCTGCCTTCTCATCTCCCCTCCAAACGGGAGCTGCCCACATAGTCTCATGTGTCCACTTGAGACAAGAAGGTCACTCCTCACCACTATCATTTTCTATCCTATAATCCAGTCCAATCCCTGTCTGAAGAGTTGGCTTTGGGAATGGTTCCAGTCTTGGGCCAACAGAAGGTCTGGGGACCGTGACCTCCAGGGTTCCGCTAGTCTCAGTCAGATCATTAAGTCTGATTTTTTTATGGGACTTTGAGGTCTGCATCTCACTGCTCTCATGCTCCGTCAGGGATGCTCTGTTTCGTTCCCTGTCGGGGCAGTCTTCAGTTGTAGACGGACACCATCTAGTTCTTCCGGTCTCAGGCTGATGTAGTCTTGGATTTACGTGGCCATTTCTGTCTTTTGGACTCATAATTACCTTGTATCTTTGGTGTTCTTCATTCTCCTTTGCTCCGGGTGGGTTGAGACCAATGGATGTATCTTAGATGGCTGCTTGATAGTGTTTTTAAGACTGCAGACGCCACTCACCAAAGTGGGATGCAGAATGTTTTCTTAATAGATTTTATTATGCCAATTGACCTAGATGTCCCCTGAAAACATGGTCCCCCAACTGCTGCCCCTGCTACTCTGGCCTTTGGAGCTTTTGGTTTATTCAGGAAACTGCTTTTGGTTTAGTCCAGTTATGCTGACCTCTCCTTTATTGTATGATGTCTTTCCCTTCACCTAAAATAGTTCTTGTCTACTATCTAATTTGCAAATATCCTTCTCCCTCCCTTTCTCCCCACCCTCATAACCATCAAAGAATATTTTCTTCTCTGTTTAAACTATTCCTTGAGTTCTTATAATAGTGGTCTCATACAATATTCGTCCTTTTGCAACTGACTAATTTCACTCAGCATAATGCCCTCCAGATTCCTCCAAGCTATGAAATATTTCACGGATTCATCATTGTTCTTGATCTATGTGAAGTAGTCCATCGTGTGAATGTACCAAAATTTATTTATCCATTCATCTTTTGATGGGCACCTTGGTTACTTCCATCTTTCTGCTATTGTAAACAGTGCTGCAATGAACATGGTTGTGCATATATCTGTTCATATAAAGGCTCTTATTTCTCTAAGATATATTCCAAGGAGTGGGATTGCCATATCCTATGGTAGTTCTATTGCTAGCTTTTTAAGGAAGTGCCAGATTGATTTCCAAAGTGGCTGCACCATTTTAAATTCCCACCAGCAGTGAATAAGTGTTCCAGTCTCTCCACAACCTCTCGAACATTTATTATTTTGTGATTTGGGATTAATGGCAGCCTTGTTGGAGTGAGATGGTATCTCATTGTAGTTTTGATTTACATTTCTCTAATGGCTAATGATTGTGAGCATTTCCTCATGTATCTGTTACCTGCCTGAATGTCTTCTTCGTTGAAGTGCCTATTCCTATCCTTTGCCCATTTTTTAAATGGATTATTTGTCTTTTTGTTATTGAGTTTTTGCAATATCATGTAGATTTTAGAGATCAGATGCTGATCGGAAATGTTATAGCTACAAACTGTTTCCCAGTCTGTAGGCAATCAGTTTACTCTCCTGGTGAAGACTTTGGATGAGCATAAGTGTTTGATTTTTAGGAGTTATCTAATTTCTCTTTGGGTACTTGTACATTGTTAGTAATGTTTTTGTTACAATCCCACCCTAATCCTCTTTAACATAAAATTCCAATCACAAAATGGAGGACAGCTACAGAACACTGGGAATCAGGGCCTAACCAACTTGGTACACACATTTCGGGGGGGACATAATACAATCCATGACATCCACCTTTTAGTATATTTTGGGGACTGGCTCTTTTAGTCAGAAATACGTTGAATAAAAGTGCTTACTTACCAATAGTTTCCCAACAGTGTTGGTGACGGATCCCCAGTTGAATACACACAATCACACTGAGTGCATTTGTGGTGCCTCAGCAAGTCCCACTTGCCTTCATAACACTGATCTCTAGAACAAAACACAGCTCTGTAAGCAAGTCAGTTAAAAATAAAGGCATTGGATATTGAACATCACTAAAGACATAAGTGCATATTGGTTCTGTGTTGGTTGCCAGAATCTAATTCTCTTAATTAATTCATATTTTTTGTAGATATTTTTCTTGCTCCATATACCCAGAGCTCTGTGTACATATAATGAACATTCTACACGTAGGTTTCTCACAAATATTACCCAATGTCATTCATTTTTTTGACCATTTACTCAATGTTCAAGAATAAATTGAAGTATAGGAAACATTCTTATGGTTATTTAACTCTAAGGATGAAGAAATTGCATAGCGGGTCTTGGCTCCCTTTAGAAATTCTCTACCTGATGCAGTTCCACACAGCAACACGGACCTTCATCTCAGCACAGGAAGAAAGACAGCTTTGTCTCAGTATTTGCCACTGCTCTTCACCTTCTACTAAGGTTAAAATTCTTCAGCCTGCCAAGAGCATTGTTCAAGAATTGGCTCCAAATCTCTCCTTGAAAAGTACAGTGAAAAATCTTATAAAAATGTTGAATTTTATTATTAGGCAAACCACTATTTTGTCTAATCATTGTCTCTATATAAATTTTTCACCACAAAGGGAACAATCAGGTGTGTAATAATGTGTATATCATTACATTTCAAATTATAAAGTGATGCTCCAATGGTTTAAAGAGTTGGAGGGACTATTGTGGCTAGAGAATATTGAATCAAAAAATATTTTGATATGAAAGTTTCAACAACAAATATGTTCCATAACTGTAGGTGTACTTGTAGGTAAATATTTAATGTAATAATTCGGATGGTTAAAAAAGACAAAAACAAATAAAAACACATTAAACGGCAGAATAAGTCAATAGATGTCTATTATCATGACAGATACAAACAGAAAACAAAGAATAAAAAATAAGTGCAGCAGAGGTTACCAGCGTTATGTAAAAGAGAGGAGCATCTTGACACCAAAATAAAATAGCTAGATGCTTCAAAATGTGCATCCAGCGGCTTTTCCCTTTAGCAGGTATTGCAATTTCTGATTTATTGGAATTAAACTAGTCCATGTCATTCACGTATTATTTTAATGCAATAAATCATTTTACAAGTCTCATGCTGTAGAAAAAATGCTTAAATCATTACATAAACATAGCTTTGCTCACAACTCTTCCCATTCTGAATGCATTACTTTCCCTTTACCACTTCCTAAATAGCTTTGAAAATCTTCACAAAGCTGTAAACCCAAGTTCTAGTCCCACCACCATTTTATGCGATACTGATCACTGTGTGTCCCTGTGAAGTCTTTTTTTTTTTACATCGTCACTATTGTCGACTCAACATGTTTACTGCCTTATTGCGCTCTTTACCTGTTGTTGAAGCCTTGTTATTTACTTTTAAATGTCTTTCTTATTTCTCTACCTTAACAGTTAAAACAGTGTTTCATTTTATTTGCTGTTGTTGTTTTCTTTTATTATATTTCTTCTTGTCCACTCAGAGTTCAGGCATGATTAAACATATGGGTAATTACATTTTTGTGGAGGCAGAATGGGATTTAGAATCAAGTTTCAATTACCCGGGTTTTACTTCCTTCATTGACTAGCTGTATATCGGCAATACTTACTGACTATAAAACTTAATTTCAACATTTATAAAACAGGTTACAATCTATGCTTTTTTTAGATATATACATTTTTTAAAATTTCAAAATATAAATTCACCAAAAATGATGTTAACATTTAGATTTTTCTTGTGATAAAAAAACTAAACCAAACCTGTTGTCATCAAGTTGATTCCAACTCATACCGACTCTATAGGACAGAGGAGAGCTGCCCCATAAGGGTTTCCAAGGAGTGGCTGGTGGATTTGAACTGTAGGCCTTTTGGTTAGCAGCCAGGTTGGAATCCGCTACATCACCAGGACTCCTTTCTTGTAATAAGTCAGATAAATTGATAAGCTTATATTCCGGCTATGTATTTAGTGCATGAAATATGTCAAAGAGAATTATGTAATGTTTAAAATTTTAAAATGTAAATTGATCAAAAATTATAATAAATTCCAAATAAGTAAGATAAAATGATTACCTCCAAATCTCAGTAGGGGTTTAAATGCCTTTGAGACCAGTTGGTGCTCCTGTTTTCACCCATTCTCAATGGCACAAACAGCATCAGTCTCTGAATAGTGATTATGATGCTAACCCTGTAGACGGTCAGGAGTGGTTAGGCTACTATTTTCACATGTTTTGCTGGCTAATAGATTTAAATTATCTTTACTGTCTAATATTTTTTATCTTTTACTTTTGGAGAACGAAGTCAATTGTTCATGTCGTATTATGTATGGTACAGCCCAGAGTGTTTGTAGTGTTCAATACTTTAAATTTCTCACCACTTTCATCATTACTTTTTTGTATAGGAAACTCAGGAATCAAATATTTTATACTGTCCAGCAATGCTTACATTGTAAGTATAAAGTGGGAGCCATTATAACCTTAAGGGAAATATCGCTGATACAATGTTGGCTTTTTAATTAGGCAGATTTGTCTTTGTAATCCCACTCTGCCCTTTATTGGCTGATGACTTTAAGTATGCTTCTTTACTTTCCGTAGCCTTGATTTACTCACCCACAAAATGGGACGATGACCTTCATCTGGAAAGAATATACATATATACATATATATACATATATACAGACATATGAAGCTTACTTCTGACAATACTAACAAATATTGCTATTTCTTTTTTTTTTTTTTTTTTTGCCTTCTTTACTCCAAGCTTCTAGACGGTTTACTCAGTTACATTTCCTTCCTTCCTTTCTTCTTTCTTTCTATGCTACCTCTTTTTGTTTCCCTTTCAGTTTCATTGTGAATTCATAAACGCTAGGTTGAATTTCAGTGTTTATATGCTATTGGGGGTATGCATATAAGTAAGCAAATTTAGCTTTCTGAAATTGAAATGTAGATAATTCCTGCACTGTCTGCCTCACATGACATGCGAAAATTATTTAAAATAGTAAGAAAATATAAATATGTTACTTATTATCTATTGAATCCGTACATCAGGCTAGATAATTTAACTGTCATGTTGAAGTGATAAATTTATAAATATGTTAATATTTTGTTATTAGTGTAAGAAGAGGAAGTTAGAAACCTAATATGAAGAGCAGGTGAGGATTTCAAAAGGATTGGTTCTCAGAAGAGTAGGACTAGAACAGTAATAAACAAAAGGTAAAATATGTTCATAGCAGGAACATACAGAAGGTTGCTTCTACAATGGTGTTTACAATAGAATAATGCATATTTGATTAGACAATTATTTATGGGAATAAAAAGATTAAGGAAATTTATCCTTACCTGCAAAATCCTAGAACCGAAAAACCAAACCAAACCCAGTGCCGTCGAGTCGACTCCACTCCTACTCATGGCGACCCTATAGGACAGAGTAGAACTGCCCCGTAGAGTTTCCAAGGAGCGCCTGGAGGATTCAAACTGTTGACCCTTTGGTTAGCAGCTGTAGCATTTAACCACTATGCCACCAGGGTTTCCACAAAATCTTAGAAGCAGCAACATATTCATCATATTTCATCCAGACCATTCCTGATGTCCTGCAGTCATGCATTTAAAGTCATTTTTGCAGAAACATTCATTTTTCTAGCTATTTACCTTCCTGGTGATTACGTCATTGGCTCATAAAGACGAGAAAAAGAACCAAATGCAATTTGGCTGTCTTGACTGGGTCCCAAAGAAGACTATTAAGTTAAACAAATGAATAGAAACATCTTAAATAAGCAATATCTTCTATGTGCAACTGCTTGTGTGTGGCACCAGGAAAATAAACACTAATCAAGGTAATTTCAATTCCCAGTGAAATGAAACCTCATATGGAAACATGGGGATTTTACTCTCCCTTGATAATTACATCATCTAGAATCATCTCATGTGAGATTTTTATCATAAAGGAAGGGTTCATGGAAAGGAAATGCCTGACTGGAACCAGCTGTGGATTATTCTTAATTGCCTCTCCACTCTCACATTCCCAAAAGGAAGGAGGATATCAGGGCTTAATATGACTCAAGTAAAGCATGAGAAAATGGAATATGTTTACAAATGTAGACACAACTATCTGCAAAATAATTCGATATTTATTAAATCATTTTGTGAGAAATGAAGTGGCTCTGATCAGACTTAAATAAATGGGTCGACTAATTTTTTGTTGTTGTTAATATTTGAATGTACCATGCAACTAGGTTGATGGAAGTTGTATATAAAAGTTATCCAAATCACTCAGTAGGATGATTTCAAAGAATCTGAAAAAAGTTAGGAAAATAAATTTGAAATACTGTGGCACTATGAGTCAACCAGAATTACAGAGCGTTCAGTAAATTGGAGTAAAAAAGAACTGAAGGTATCATTTTCAAATCGATTGTTGTTAGGTGCCATCAAGTCTGTTCTGACTCATCGCCAACCTATGTATCACAGAACAAAACACTGCCTGGTCCTGTGCCATTCTTACAATCATTACTATGCTTGAGCCTATTGTCGCACCCACTGTGTCAATCTATCTCTTTGAGGGTCTTCCTTTTTTCCCGCTGATCCTGTACTTTACCAAGCATGATGCCTTCTCCAGAAACTGATCTTTCCTGAAGACATGTCCAAAGTATGTAAGACACAGTCTCGCCATCCTTGCTTCTAAGGAGCATTCTGGTTGTACTTCTTCCAAGACAGATTTGTTCCTTCTCTTGGCAGTGCATTCAATATTTTTGCCAACGCCACAATTCAAAGGCATCAATTCTTCTTTGGTCTTCCTTGTTCATTGTCCTGCTTTCACATGCATATAAGGCGATTGAAAACACAATGGCTTGGGTCAGGTACATCTTAGTCTTCAAGGTGACATATTTGCTTTTCAACACTTTAAAGAAGTCCTTTGCAGCAGATTTACCCAATGCAATGCGTCTTTTGATTTGTTTAATTTTTTAAATTTTGTTGTGCTTTAAGTGAAAGTTTACAAATCAAGTCAGTCTCTCACACAAAAACTTATATACACCTTGTTACATACTCCCAATTGCTCTTCCCCTAATGAGACAGCCTACTCTCTCCCTCCACTCTCTCTTTTCATGTCCATTCCTCCAGCTTCTAACCCTCTCTACCCTCTCCTCTTCCCTCCAGACAGGAGATGCCAACATAGTCTCAAGTGTCCACCTGATCCAAGAAGCTCACTCCTCACCAGCATCCCTCTCCAACCTATTGTCCAGTCCAATCCCTGTCTGAAGAGTTGGTTCCTGTCCTAGGCCAACAGAAGGTCTGGGGGCCATGACCACCAGGGTCCTTCTAGTCTCAGTCAGACCATTAAGTCTGGTCTTTTTACGAGAATTTGGAGTCTGCATCCCACTGCTCTCCTGCTCCCTCAGGGGTTCTCTGTGTTCCCTGTCAGGGTAGTCATCAGTTGTAGCTGGGCACCATCTAGTTCTCCTGGTCTCAGGCTGATGTAGTCTCTGGATTATGTGGCCCTTTCTGTCTTTTGGGCTCGTAATGACCTTGTGTCCTTGGTGTTCTACATTCTCCTTTGATCCAGGTGGACTGAGACCGATTGATGCATCTTAGATGGCCGCTTGCTAAGGCCGAAGACCCCAGATGCCAATCTCCAAAGTGGGATGCAGAATGTTTTCTTAATAGATTTTATTGTGCCAATTGACTTAGATGTCCCCTGAAACCATGGTCCCCAAACCCCTGCCCCTGCTACTCTGGCTTTCGAAGCGTTCAGTTTATTCAGGAAACTTCTTTGCTTTTGGTTTAGTCCAGTTGTGCTGGCCTCTAGTTGTGTATTGTGTGTTGTCTTTCCCATCACCTAAAGTAGTTCTTATCTACTATCTAATTAGTGAATATCCCTCTCCTTCCCTCCCTCCCTCCCATCTCTCTTAACCATCAAAGAATATTTTCTTCTGTTTAAACTATTTCTCAGTTCTCATACTAGTGGTCTTATATAATACTTATTCTTTTGTAACTAATTTCACTCAGCATAATGCCTTCAAGGTTCCTCCATGTTATGAAATGTTTCACAGATTTATCACTGTTCTTTATCAATGTGTAGTATTCTGTCGTGTGAATATACCAAAGTTTATTTATTCATTCATCCGTTGATGGGCACCTTGGTTGCTTCCATCTTTTTGCTATTTTAAACAGTGCTGCAATGAACATAAGGGTGCATATATCTGTTCCTGTAAAAGTTCTTATTTCTCTAGGATATATTCCAAGGAGTGGGATTGCTGGATCTTATGGTAATTCTATTTGTAGCTTTTTAAGGAAGCGCCAGATTGATTTCCAAAGTGGTTGTACCATTTTACATTCCCACCAACCGTGTATAAGTGTTCCAGTCTCTCCACGACTTCCCCAACATTTCTTGTTTTGTGTTTTTTGGATTAATACCAGCCTTGTTGGAGTGAGATGAAATGTCATTGTAGTTTTGATCTGCATTTCTCTAATGGCTAATGACCATGAACATTTCCTCATGTATCTGTTAGCTACCTGAATGTCTTCTTTAGTGAAGTGTCTGTTCATATATTTTACCAATTTTTTAATTGGGTTATTTGTCTTTTTGTAGTTGAATTTTTGCAGTATCATGTAGATTTTAGGGATCAGGCACTGATTGGAAATGTTATACCTAAAAACTTTTCCTCGGTCTGGGTAATCTTTTAACTCTTTTGGTGAAGTCTTTGGATGAGCATAGGTGTTTGATTTTTAGGAGCTCCCAGTTATCTAATTTTTCTTCTGCATTGTTGATAATGTTTTATATACTGTTTATGCCATGTATTAGGGCTCCGAACAGTGTCCCTATTTTTTCTTCCATGATCTTTATCATTTTAGATTTTATTTTTAGGTCTTTGATCCATTTTGAGTTTGTTCTTGTGCATGGAGTGAGGTATGGGTCTTGTTTCATTTTTTTGCAGATGGATATCCAGTTATGCCAGCATCATTTGTTAAAAAAACTGTCTTTTCCCCATTTAACTGTTTTGGGGCCTTAGTCAAATATCAACTGCTCATATGTGGGTGGATTTATGTCTGGATTCTCAAATCTGTTCCATTGGTCTATGTATCTGTTGTTGTAGGAGTACCAGGCTGTTTTGACTACTGTGGCAGTGTAATATGTTCTAAAATAAGGTAGAGTGAGGCCTCCCACTTTATTCTTCTTTTCCAGTAATGCTTTACTTATCTGGGGCCTCTTTCCCTTCCATATGAAGATGGTGATTTTTTCTCCATCTCATTAAAAAATGTCATTGGACTCATTAGACATGGATTGGACTGGACAATGGATTGGAGAGAGAGATGATGAGGAGTGAGCTACTTGTATCAGGTGGACACTTGAGGCTATGTTGGCATCTCCTGTTTGGAGGGAAGATGGGAGGGTTAGAAGCTTACAAAATGGTCACGAAAAGAGAGACTGGAAGGAGGGAGCGGGCTGTCTCATTGTGTAGTAAGGTGTATATAAGTCTATATGTGAGAGACTGACTTGATTTGTAAACTTTCACTTAAAGCACAATACAAATTATTTTTAAAAAGTTGGAATTTGGCTTGGAATTGCATTAAATCTATTGATCGCTTTTGGTAGAATAGACATTTTTATAATGTTAAGTCTTCGTATCCATGAGCAACATATGTTTTTCCACATAGGTAGGTCTCTTTTGGTTTCTTGCAGTAGCGTCTTCTAGTTTTCTATGTTTAGGTATTTTACATTTCTGGTAAGATGTATTCCTAAGTATTTTATCTTCTTCGGGGCTATTGTAAGTGGTATTGATTTGGGGATTTCCTTTTCGATGTTCTTTTCGTTGGTGTAGAGGAATCCAACTGATTTTTGTATGTTTATCTTGTATCCCGATACTCTGCTGAACTATTAGTTTCAGTAGTTTTCTGGAGGATTCCTTAGGGTTTTCTGTGTATAAGATCATGTCATCTGCAAATAGAGATACTTTTATTTTTCCTTGCCAATCTCGATGTCTTTATGTCTTTATCTAGCCTAATTGCTATGGGTAGGACCTCCAGCACAGTGTTCAATAAAAGTGTTGATAAAGGGCATCCTTGTCTGGTTCCCTATTTCAAGGGGAGTACTTTCAGGCTCTCTCCATTTAGGATGATGTTGGCTATTGGTTTTGTATCAAAGCCCTTTATTATGTTGAGGAATTTTCCTTCTATTCCTATTTTGCTGAGAGTTTTTATCATGAATGGTGTCGAACTTTGTCAAATGCCTTTTCTGCATCAACTGATGAAATCATGTGATTCTTGTCTTTTGTTTTATTTATATGATAGATTACATTAATGGTTTTTCCAATGTTGAACCATTCCTGCATATGTGATATGAATCCCACTTGGTCATGGTGAATTATTTTTTTGATATATTGTTGAACTCTATTGGCTAGAGTTTTGTTGAGGATTTTGGCATCTAAGTTCATGAGGGATATAGGTCTGTAATTTTTGTGTGTGTGTGTGTGATGTCTTTATGTGGTTTTGGTATCAGGGATATGGTGGCTTCACAGAATGAGTTTGGGAGTATTCTGTCCTTTTCTGTTCTCTGAAATACCTGTAGTAGTAGTGGTGTTATCCCTTCTCTGAAAGTTTGGTAGAACTCTTCAGTGAAACTGTCCGGGCCGGAGCTTTTTTTGGGGGGGGAGTTTTTTGATTACCTTTTTCACCTCGTCTTTTGTTATGGCTCTATTTAGTTGTTCTACCTCTGTTTGTGTTAGTTTAAGTAGGTAATGTGTTTCTAGGAATTCATCCATTTCTTCTAGGTTTTCAAATTGTTAGAGTACCATTTTTCAGAGTAATCTGATATGATAATTTATATGATAGATTACATTAATGGTTTTTCCAATGTTGAACCATGCCTGCATACGTTGGGTGTGTTGTGATATGGCCCATCTCATTTCTTATTCGGGTTATTTGGTTCCTCTCCTGTTTTTCTTTTGTCAGTTTGGCCAGTGGTTTATCAATTTTGTTCATTTTTTTCAAAAAAACTAGCTTTTGATCTTGTTAATTCTTTCAATTGTTTTTATGTTTTCTATTTCATTTAGTTCTGCTCTAATTTTTATTATTTGTTTTCTTCTAGTGCCTGTGAGTTTCTTTTGTTGCTCTCTTTCTATTTCTTCAAGTTGTAGAGATAATTCTTTCATTTTGGCCATTTTTTCTTTTTGTATGTGTGCATTTATTGATATAAATTGGTCTCTGAGCACCGCTTTTTCTGTGTCCCAAAGGTTCTGTTAGGAAGTGTTTTCATTCTTATTGGATTCTATCAATTTCTTTATTCCATCCTTTTTTTTTTTTTTTTTAATGTCTTCTATAATCCAGTCTTTTTGGAGCAAGGTATTGTTCAGTTTCCAAGTGTTTGATTTCTTTTTCCTGCTTTTCCTGTTATTGATTTCCACTTTTATGGCCTCTGGTCAGACAAAATGCTTTGTAATATTTCAATGTTTTGGATTCTGCTAAGGCTTGTTTTATGGCCTAATATGTGGTCTATTCTAGAGAATGTTCCATGTGCGCTAGAAAAGAAAGTATAGTTGGTTGCTGTTGGGTGGAGTGTTCTGTATACGTCTATGAGGTCGTGTTAGTTGATTGTGGCATTTAGATCTTCCGTGTCTTTATTGAGCTTCTTTCTGGACATCCTGTCCTTCAGCAAAAGTGGTGTGTTGAAATCTCCTAGTATTATTATGGAGCTATCTATCTCACTATTCAATGCTGATAGAGTTTGTTTTATGTATCTTGCAGCCCTGTCATTGGGTGTGTAAATATTTAATATGGTTATAGCTTCTTGGTGTATTGTCCCTGTAATCGTTATATAGTGTCCTTCCTTATCCTTTCTGATGTATTTAACTTTAAAGTCTATTTTGTCAGAAATTAATATTGCTACTCCTGCTTTTTTTGATTGTTGTTTGCTTGATTTTTTTTTTCCATCCTTTGAGTTTTAGTTTGTGTTTCTAATTCTAATGTATGTTTCTTGTAGGCAGCATATAGACGGATCTTGTTTTTTAATCCATTCTGCCACTGTCTGTCTCTTTATTGGTGCATTTAGTCCATTTACATTAAGAGTAATTATGGATAGGTGTGCATTTAGTGCTATCATTTTGATGTCTTTTTTTGTGTGTGACAGTTTCTTTTTCCCACTTGATTTTATGTGCTGAGTAGATTTTCTTTATATATTGTCTTTTCCTCATATTTGTTGTTGTTGATTTTGTTTCTGCTGAGTCTGTATTTTTCCCTTGTATTTTATTTTGATGAGTAGGGTAGTTTGTCTCCTTTGTGGTTACCTTATTGTTTACCCCTATTTTTCCAAATTTAAATGTAACTTCTATTTCTTTGTTTTGCCATATTTTCCTCTCCATATAGAAGGTGTATGATAACATTTCTTACTCCCTCTTTATTATTCTAATGTTGTCTTCTTTTATATGATAACATTGCTGTTACCCTGTTTTGAGCTTTTTTTTTTTAATAATCTTGCTTTGTTTTTTTGGATTTCCCCATCTGGGTTGACTTTTGGTTGCTCTGCCCAGTGTTCTAGTCTTGGGATGATACCTGATATTATCAATTTTCTAGCCAAAGAACTCCCTTTAGTGTTTCTTGTAGTTTTGCGTTGATTTTTATGAATTCTCTAAACTTCTGTTTATCTGGAAATGTCTTGATTTCACCTTTATATTTGAGAGACATTTTTGCTGGATATATGATTCTTGGTTGGCAATTTTTTCCTTCAACTTTTTATATGTCATCCCATTGCCTTCTTGCCTGTGTGGTTTCTGCCTAGTAGTCCAAGCTTATTCCTATTGGCTCTCCTTTCTAGGTGACTTTTCCTTTATCCCTAGCTGCTCTTAAAATTCTTTCTTTATCTTTCTTTGGTTTTGGCAAGTTCAAGTATAATCTGTCTTGGAGACTTTCTTTTGACATCGGCCTCATGTTCAGTTAGATGAGTATCTTGGATAGATATTTTCTCATCTTTCATGATATCAGGGAAGTTTTCTGCTAAAAAATCTTCAACAGTTTTCTCTGTATTTAGTGTTATCCCTCCCTGTTCTGATACTCCAATTACTCGTAGGTTATTTCCCTTGATACAGTCTACCATGATTCTTAAGCTTTCTTCATTTTTTAAAAATTCTTTTATCTGATTTTTCTTCAAACATATGACTGCCAAGTGCTTATCTTCAAGTTCTGAAATTATGCCTTCCATATGCTCAAATCTGCTTCTCTGGCTTTCTATTGGAGTTGTTTATTTCTTTAATTTTATTGTTAATTTTCTGAATTTCTGATTGCTGTCTGTCTATGGATTTTTCCAGCTTATGAAATTTTTCATTATGTTCCTGAATAATCTTTTTAATTTCTTCAATTGCTTTATCTGTATGTTCCTTGGCTTGTTCTGCGCATTGCCTTATTTCCTTCTTGATGTCTTGAAAGGTTCTGCATATTAATGTTTTGTTTTCTGCCTCTGGTAATTCCAGGAATGCACTTTCATCTAGAAGATCCCTTGATTCTTTGTTTTGAGAGTTTGTTGAGGTGATTATGGTCTGTTTCTTTATGTGACTTGAAATTGACTGTTTTCTTTGAGCCATCTCTAAGTTATTGTATTAGTTTATTTTATGTTTGCTTACTGTGTCATAGCTTCTTGCTTTGTTTTGTTTTGATATGCCCAGATGGGTTGCTTGAGTGAGCTAACTTGATTATTTTCACTTTTGGAGCTCTGATGTCCTCTCACCAGATGCTTAGAGCTGTTCTCAGGTAGATCAGTCTAGGAGTGCATTCAGTTTTCTTGTATGAATTCAGCTAAGGGGTCTAGGTAGCTGATCATCAAGTGTGTGGTGCAGGCTGTGTCCCACACCCTTAGAGGGGCAGGGGTGATTGGTTCAGGTACCTGTATCTGGTTGTAGCAGGTGGTCATACTCTGAACAAGGCAGGGGGCTGAGAATCATCCCCCAAGTGTCTCTGAGGAAAGTGTGCCCCTATTCCCTAGAGTGTACAGTTGGGTGGGTTCTTTAGATGGACCATGAGCACCCAATATTTTTGGTTGTAAGGACTGAGAAGTACCAGTTATCCTCGGACCCCTTTTGCGGGTGGCTGGGTGACCTGAGTGGAGCCATCTGTCCTTAGGCCCCTGATATGGGTAGGTGAGGACGCTGTTTAATAGGCAAAGTAATGTCAAACATCAAACACCCACCTTTCCACCACACAGCTGAAATAGTTGGTGTTTGCCAACAGGGGCCTATTCTCCTGAAATAGGCCCAGACAGGTCCATGCAGAGGGGAAAGGTTGTCAAAGTCCATGGACCGCTTATGTCTGATCAGGAGCTGCTTCTGTCCTGAGCTTCCCTGGTTAATGGAGCTGGTAAATTAAGTTTTTCCCCAGTTGCAAATTTACTTCTTCTCAAAGCCCGTGAGGATGGGTCTAGGCTCTCAACAGGACCTATCTCAGGCCCAGGGAAGTCAGCCACTGAAGCCATCCTGGGAGTAGGGGGGTGGGGGGGCAGAGTGGGGGGTGCAGTGAAATATATGCAGGTAATTAGCTTTTGCTGAGAGCGCCATTCTTCTCTGGTTCCAGAGGTCTGAGTAGGCTGTATGGCTGGCTGCTTCTCCCTGAGGAAACTGCGGCCGAACGCTAGTACGAACCCACCACTGCAGCTCCTGGGAATGGTGCCTGAGGGTTCCCCATGATTCAGGTCTGGTAACTCCTCTCCACTTCTGAACCATCTCTTCCTCCTCCTGCCCCTCAGTTCTTTTTCTAAGCTTGCCTTTGATACTCAGGGCTCCTAGCTTGTCATAAATATACTTGTTTCACTTGTTTTTTTCAGGTGTTTGTTGTAAAGAGAGCTCGCTGGAAGCGCCTGTCTATTCTGCCACTTTGGCTCTGCCTCTGGAAATAGCATCTTTTGATTTCTTGATTGCTGCTGCTATGGTATTGATTGTGGATCCAAGTAAAATGAAATCCTTGACAACTTCAATCTTTTTTCTGTTTATCATGGTTTGGCTTATTGGTCCAGTAGTGAGGATTTTTGGTTTTTTATGTTGAAGTGTAATCCATAATGAAAGCTGTAGTCTTTGATTTTCCTCAGTAAATGCTTCAAATCCTCTTCACTTTCAGCAAGCAACGTTGTGTCATCTGCATAATGCAGGCTGTAATGAGTCTTCCTCCAATTCTGATACCTCATTCTTCTTCATATAGTCCAGTTCCTCAGATTATTTGCTCAGGATAGAGATTGAATAGGTATGGTGAAAGGACACAACCCTGACACTCACCTTTCTTGTCTGTAAACCACTCAGTCTCCCCATATTCTGTCTGAACAATTGCCTCTTGATCCATGTACAGGTTCCTGATAACACAATTATGTGTTCTGGAATTCCCATTCTTCACAATGTTATCCATAATTTGTTATGATCCACACAGTCAAATGCCTTTGCATAGCCAGTAAAACACAAGTAAACATCCTTCTGGTATTCTCTGCTTTCAGCCAGGATCCATCTGACATCAGCAATGATATCCCTGGTTCCACTCCCTCTTCTGAATCTGGCATGAATTTCATGCAGTTCCCTGTTGTTATACTGATATTCAAATCTATTAATGTCCCGTTTATCTTACCATTAATAAGGACCAGTTATAAAAATATATAAATGGTCACCTAACGGTATTAAAAATATGATATTCAAGTCAGCTATTATAGAGACATCTTTGGTTTAGGGTCTGTCAAAACCAATATGCCTATTGTTCATAGGAGACATCCATGATATCTCACTGGTTTCTAGTCTTGCTTGTAGAGCAAGTCAAAATTTCACCCAAGCTCCTGTCAGTATTAATTATATAAAATACATATGGGTTGGGACGGGTGTATATCATCGCCATTATTATCAGCAACAGCACTTTTTTTTGCATTATCACTAAATCAGTTAAAATTTGTGTTAACTGGGTTAAAAAAAAAACCCGAGTTCAAATTTGTATAATAATTACAGGTGCATGAACCCCTTCTAGAATAAATAAACAATTGACTTAATTAGACAACATCTGGTTTAATTCATGCTCCAGACATAATCACGACAAATGGGATTACAGTTATTGGTGAAATGGTTAGATTATATCCTTGGAACTGGGCTTGAACTCTATCCTAGTTGATTGACAATCCACAAGCTTCATTGACTTAAAATGTGGGGATATTTCTCATTTATAATACCTCTTGGATGTGAGTCAAGTGCAAATCTGCTCTGTATTATCATCTTTCCTATTTCATTTGTGGTTAGCAGCTCTTATGTTAGCCACTATCATGGCAAATGCATAGGAATATGGATGGAACCAGATAAATGGCACTTAATTCTTCTGCTTGAATGTGGAATCCTTCACTTCACTCATATTCCATTTGCCGAGCAAGTCATATGGCAAATCCTGACGTGAAAGAGATGAGAAATACCCTACTACTCAGGATGCACCAAGGATAACGCTATGCCTTGTTTCTAGGTATAGTGAATTAATCATATATTTCATATACCGTTAGGCCTGTATTTGGCTTCCATATCATGTTCTTATATTAGCCGTGGAATCGACTCGAAGGCACTGGGTTGGGATATTAGTCAGAATTTACTACAATAATGCATGAAAGACAACCACAGAATCTTACTGACATGTAATAAAAAGTATTTCATGTAACTCTACAGTTCAGCTAGGTTTTGAGTTCAGGTTGTTTCCATGCATCTATTTTCTTGGACAAGTTGAAGGGGTAGCAGACACTTGAGGCATGTTCATCTCATGGTAGAACTTCAAGCTTTCAGAGGAGAAGTCTCTTACAGACTAGGCTGGAAAACACCACACTCACACTCATATCCACATTCCATTAACCAAGTACCATGGCCAAGACTAGTGTCAGTGGGTCAGGAAATATACTCCTCCCATGGAGACAGTGTAGATCTATGTGTGGGGGGGCAAGCAGGGGAATAATGTCAATATTTGGTGACTAATAATCTAATCTACACAAGTTGCATTCACTCATCCAAGAAATACTTTCTGGACACAAATATTTTTTTCGGATACCAAGCAGGATGTCAAAGTATATGCATTCTAGTTGTTGTTAGGTGCCATCAAGTTGGTTCTGAGTTATGGTGACTTTATGCATAATAAAATGAAAGATTGCCATGTCCTGTAACATCTTCATGATCTTTGGTATTTTGAGTCCATTGTTGCAGCTATTGGGTTAATCCGTCTCACTGAGGGTTTCCCCCATTTTGGTTGGCTCTCTACTTTACCAAACATGGTACCTTTTTCTAGCAACTGGTTTTTCCTGATGACATGTCCAAAGCAAGCAATTTGAATTCTCACCAGCTGTCATGGATTGAATTGTGTCCCCCCCAAAATATCTGTCAACTTGACTAGGTCATGATTCCCTTATACAATTCTATGATTGCCTATCATTTTACGATCTGATGTGGTTTCGCTAAGTGTTGTACACCCTATCACTATGATGTAATAAGATGGATTAGCAGAAGTTATGTTGATGAAATGTATAAGATCAGGTAGTGTCTTAAGTGAATCTCTTTTGAGATACAAAAGAGAGAAGTGAGAAGAGAGACATGGGGGCCTCATACCACCAAGAAAGGAGTGCTGGAGCAGAGCATGTCCTTTGGGTCTGAGATTCCTGCACTGAGATGCTCCCAGACCAAGGGAAGGTTGATGACAAGGACATTCCTCCAGAGCAGACAGAGAGAGAAAGCCTTCCCCTGGAGCTCACGACCTGAATTTGGACTTGTAGCCTACTAGACAGTGAGAGAATAAATTTTTCTTTGTTAAAGCCATCCTCCTGTGGTATTTCTGATATAGCAGCATTAGATGACTAAGACACCATCCTAATTTCTAAGGTACATTTTGGTTGTATTTCTTCTAAGACTGAATGAGTAAACATTCATTCTATTGGGAGTCTATGGTATATTCAACATTCTTCATCAATACTGGAGTTTGCATGCATCGATTCTTTTTCTAGTATTAGATAGACAGAAATAGATACACATAATTACATATATATAGTTAGATGGTGCCTTGCTATCTGAAGAAAAATTTAAAAAGTAGGGTAAAAGGACAAGATAGTAACTGGTTCAGGGATGAAGTCTCTATCATTTCTAGAAGCAGACTGCTCAAAGCAAATGAACTGGCCAAAGCCCTGAAATAAGAGATGAGTTATTATCCAAAGAAGAAACCTCAGCAAAATATAGCTGTAATACAATGAAAGAGCCCAGTGATGTAATAGGAATTGAGGAGCATACAATAATGGAGGCCAGGTGGAGTTGGGCCTTGAGTTTAATTTTAAAAGCTTTCCATTCAACTCAGGTTTTTGTAAAATTGAATAGAACCTTAATAAAATCTAACATACTTTAAATGGATTATTCCATGTGCTTTATGGTACAAAAATGGGCACAGTAAGACCGTTTAGGTAGATATTACAAAAGTACAGGTGAGTAAGTATGATGACTTGAACCATCAAGTATGGAAAATAGCAAAAGTAGCAAAATTCTGAAGACAATGAGAAAATGCTGAATAATGCATTCTTTGAGAGAACAGTGGAGTCAGGGATGCTACTAAAGCTTTGGTTGAATAAAGGCATCATTTAACGATAGGGTGAAGATTGAGCAGGAAAATATCCTGGAGAGCGTAATCAACCTTTAAACTTCAAATATGTCAATTTTGAATACTTAATATTTTTTTTTTTTAATATATATCCTCATGGAGATATTAACTTGGAAGTTGATATTCAACCATGGATTTCAGGGAAGAGATTCTATTTGGAGATATAAATTTGGTTGTAGAAATTAAACAATGACATAAACTAAAAAAAAAAAAACTAGATTTAGTCAAATGAGAAGTCTGTTTATTTAAATAAGGACACAGCACTGTTCATTTATTACAAAATGTCAGGTATCTGGTAGGGGCTGTTACTTATTTTTCAGTACTACTCTGGCTACTATTGGGCCTTTACGTACCTACATAAGTTTTAGAATTAGTCTGTCATTTTCTTTACAAATTTTGTTGTGATTTTTATTAGATTTGCATAGAATATATAAACAGTATTGGTGGAATTTAGTCTTCTTAACCATTAACTTTCTGTATCTCAAGAATTATTGGGATCTACCTTCATGTCAATATTATAATTTTATCCGTGAAATCCTTGAGTGGATATGTGTGTTCATGAGTGTAGGAGTGTGTGCATGCATGTGTGCGTTCATATACATGCATGTAAGTCTGTTCACAGATATACATTAACAAAATATAATCAATAAAATACCAAAAAAACACTGAATAGAAAATACCTAAACTAGAAAGCTACTGAACCATTAAAATCCAAAGCAAATTGCTGTCATATAATTTTTATGTTACTTTTATCAAAATATCAAGAAACTTGCAATTCTTATACTTTGTAGTATATTTCAGACACAGGGCATAGTGAGGGTAAGGAGTTTCCAGGGGCAATCTCTAAGTTCAGCCTTTCCCTATCCCAAATTTCAAGATGAATAGATGTTGATGAGTCAGCAGAAATGTCTTCCCCCTCTTGTCTGGCTTTCATATATGTGGTGCCTAAAAGCATTCTGTACCTTGTCTGCTGCACCCTTGGACTTGGGCCCTGGGGCATGTGCCCTCCTCTGCCCCCCTTTTGCTATGCTTCTGTTTAGATAATGGAGAATATAAAATAGAACAAAACCATGTGATTAATAATAATCATACAAATTGTAGTTGCATGACCAAGAACAAGTTACTTAACCTCTCTGAGCCTCAACTTTGTCATCTGTACAATGGCAGTAACAACAGTAACAGATTCAATAGAAGTAATAGGTTTTGATGTTGTGAGGATTAACTAGTTGCCATCCAACTGATTTCATCTCATGGCAAACCCATACTCTGTAGGGCTTTCAATTGCTGTGACCTTTTGGAGGTAGATCACTAGGTCTTTCTTCTGAGGTGCCTCTGGGCATATTGAAACCACAAATATTTTGATTAACAGCAAAGAGCTTAATAATTTGTGCAACTAGGGACTCCCTGTGAAAGTTAAGTGACTTATTATAAACAAAATCTGTAGAACACTGCTTGGTATATTGTAGTTGCTACTTAATTGTTATCAGAAATTGTTATCAATATATCATGAATATTTATGGCATTATTACTGAAACATTTGATAACAAAGAGAACAAAAATATAAAGTTGGACAAGTCTCACATATCCATATTATATAATACCATAAATATAATCCCAGAAAATGAATGCTATCAGTAGATAGAAAAAAAATACTGTATTTTAAACATATATTTGTAATTACAAAACTCCTAAGATGGCCCTACAATAGGACCAGTACAATAATCCATTCATTAAAAAATGTTAAGTAGAGGCGGGGCCAAGATGGCGGACTAGGTGGATGCTACCGCGGATCCCTCTTGCCACAAAGACTCGGAAAAACCAGTGAATCGATCACATACATAGCAATCTACGAACCCTGAACAACAAATACAGATTTAGAGATGGAGAACGAACAAATACGGAGAGGCAGCGATTGTTTTCAGAGCCTGGAGCCAGCTTACCAGTCAGCAGATTTTCTGGAAAAACTAGTTTCCCAGTGATGGCTCGGACATAGCAGTCCATATCAAACCACATAAAGAAGCAGACCATGACAGCTTCTCCAACCCCCCAAACAAAAGAATCAAAATCTTTCCCAAATGAAGATACAATCCTGGAATTATCAGATACAGAATATAAAAAACTAATTTACAGAGTGCTTCAAGACATCACAAACGAAATAAGGCAAACTGCAGAAAAAGCCAAGGAACACACCAATAAAACTGTTGAAGAACTCAAAAAGATTATTCAAGAACATACTGGAAAAATTAATAATAAGTTGCAAGAATCCATAGAGAGACAGCATGTAGAAATCCAAAAGATTAACAATAAAATTACAGAATTAGACAACGCAATAGGAAGTCAGAGGAGCAGACTCGAGCAATTAGAAGGCAGACTGGGACATCTGGAGGACCAGGGAATCAACACCAACATAGCTGAAAAAAAATCAGATAAAAGAATTTAAAAAAATGAAGAAACCCTAAGAATCATGTGGGACTCTATCAAGAAGGATAACTTGCGAGTGATTGGAGTCCCAGAACAGGGAGGGGGGACAGAAAACACAGAGAAAATAGTTGAAGAACTCCTGACATAAAACTTCCCTGACATCATGAAAGACGAAAGGATATCTATCCGAGATGCTCATCGAACCCCATTTAAGATTGATCCAAAAAGAAAAACACCAAGACATATTATCATCAAACTCGCCAAAACCAAAGATAAAGAGAAAATTTTAAAAGCAGCCAGGGAGAAAAGAAAGGTTTCCTTCAAGGGAGAATCAATAAGAATAAGTTCAGACTACTCAGCAGAAATCATTCAAGGAACAAGGGAATGGGACGACATATACAGAACACTGAAGGAGAAAAACTGCCAGCCAAGCATCATATATCCAGCAAAACTCTCTCTGAAATATGAAGGCGAAATTAAGATATTTACAGATAAACACAAGTTTAGATAATTTGCAAAAACCAAACCAAAGCTACAAGAAATACTAAAGAATATTGTTTGGTCAGAAAACCAATAATATCAGATACCAGCACAATACAAGGTCACAAAACAGAATGTCCTGATATCAACTCAAATAGGGAAATCACAAAAACAAACAAATTAAGATTAATTAAAAAAAATAACAATACACATAACAGGGAATCATGGAAGTCAATAGGTAAAAGATCACAATAATCAAAAAGAGGGACTAAATACAGGAGGCATTGAACTGCCAGATGGAGAGTGATACAAGGCGATATAGAATGATACAAGTTAGGTTTTTACTTAGAAAAATAGGGGTAAATAATAAGGTAACCACAAAAAGGTATAACAAATCCATAACTCAAGATCAAAGCCAAGAAAAACGTAATGACTCAACAAACATAAAGTCAAACACTATGAAAATGAGGATCTCACAATTTACTAAGAAAAACGTCTCAGCACAAAAAAGTATGTGGAAAAATGAAATTGCCAACAACACACATGAAAAGGCATCAAAATGACAACACTAAAAACTTATTTATCTATAATTACGCTGAATGTAAATGGACTAAATGCACCAATAAAGAGACAGAGAGTCACGGACTGGATAAAGAAACACGATCCATCTATATGCTGCCTACAAGAGACACACCTTAGACTTAGAGACACAAACAAACTAAAACTCAAAGGATGGAAAAAAATATATCAAGCAAACAATAAGCAAAAAAGAAGAGGAGTAGCAATATTAATTTCTCACAAAATAGACTTTAGACTTAAATCCACCACAAAGGATAAAGAAGGACACTATATAATGATAAAAGGGACAATTGATCAGGAAGACATAACCATATTAAATATTTATGCACCCAGTGACAGGGCTGCAAGATACATAAATCAAATTTTAACAGAATTGAAAAGTGAGATAGACACCTCCACAATTATAGTAGGAGACTTCAACACACCACTTTTGGAGAAGGACAGGACATCCAGTAACAAGCTCAATAGAGACACGGAAGACCTACTTACAACAATCAACTAACTTGACCTCATTGACTTATACAGAACTCTCCACCCAACTGCTGCAAAGTATACTTTTTTTTTCTAGCACACATGGAACATTCTCTAGAATAGACCACGTATTAGGTCATAAAACAAACCTTTGCAGAGTCAAAAACATCGAAATATTACAAAGCATCTTCTCAGACCACAAGGCAGTAAAACTAGAAATCAATAACAGAAAAACTAGGGAAAAGAAATCAAATACTTGGAAAATGAACAATACCCTCCTGAAAAAAGACTGGGTTATAGAAGACATCAAGGAGGGAATAAGGAAATTCATAGAATGCAATGAGAATGAAAATACTTCCTATCAAAACCTCTGGGACACAGCAAAAGCAGTGCTCAGAGGCCAATTTATATCAAGAAATGCTCACATACAAAAAGAAGAAAGAGCCAAAATCAGAGAACTGTCCCTACAGCTTGAACAAATAGAAAGTGAGCAACAAAAGAATCCATCAAGCACCAGAAGAAAACAAATAATAAAAATTAGAGCTGAACTAAATGAATTAGAGAACAGAAAAACAATTGAAAGAATTAACAAAGCCAAAAGCTGGTTCTTTGAAAAAATTAACAAAATTGATAAACCATTGGCTAGACTGACTAAAGAAATACAGGAAAGGAAACAAATAACCCGAATAAGAAACGAGAAGGACCACATCACAACAGAACCAAATGAAATTAAAAGAATCATTTCAGATTATTATGAAAAATTGTACTCTAACAAATTTGAAAACCTAGAAGAAATGAATGAATTCCTGGAAAAACACTACCTACCTAAACTAACACATTCAGAAGTAGAACAACTAAATAGACCCATAACAAAAAAAGAGATTGAAATGGTAATCAAAAAACTCCCAACAAAAAAAAGCCCTGGCCCAGACGGCTTCACTGCAGAGTTCTACCAAACTTTCAGAGAAGAGTTAACACCACTACTTCTGAAGCTATTCCAAGGCATAGAAAATGACGGAATACTACCCAACTCATTCTATGAAGCCACCATCTCCCTGATACCAAAACCAGGTAAAGACATTACAAAAAAAGAAAATTATAGACCTATATCCCTCATGAACATTGATGCAAAAATCCTCAACAAAATTCTAGCCAATAGAATCCAACAACACATCAAAAAAATAATTCACCCTGATCAAGTGGGATTTATACCAGGTATGCAAGGCTGGTTTAATATCAGAAAAACCATTAATGTAATCCATCACATAAATAAAACAAAAGACAAAAACCACATGATCTTATCAATTGATGCAGAAAAGGCATTTGACAAAGTCCAACACCCATTTATGATAAAAACTTACCAAAATAGGAATTGAAGGAAAATTCCTCAACATAATAAAGGGCATCTATGCAAAGCCAACAGCCAATATCGCTCTAAATGGAGAGAACCTGAAAGCATTTCCCTTGAGAACGGGAACCAGACAAGGATGCCCTTTATCACCGCTCTTATTCAACATCGTGCTGGAAGTCCTAGCCAGGGCAATTAGGCTAGACAAAGAAATAAAAGGTATCCGGATTGGCAAGGAGGAAGTAAAGTTATCACTATTTGCAGATGACATGATTATATACACAGAAAACCCTAAGGAATCCTCCAGAAAACTACTGAAACTAATAGAATAGTTTGGCAGAGTCTCAGGTTATAAAATAAACATACAAAAATCACTTGGATTCCTTTACATCAACAAAAAGAACACCGAAGAGGAGATTCCCAAATCAATACCACTCACAGTAGCCCCCAAGAAGATAAGATACTTAGGAATAAATCTTACCAAGGATGTAAAAGACCTATACAAAGAAAACTACAAAGCTCTACTACAAGAAATTCAAAAGGACATACTTAAGTGGAAAAACATACCTTGCTCATGGATAGGAAGACTTAACGTAGTAAAAATGTCTATTCTACCAAAAGCCATCTATACATTTAATGCACTTCCAATCCAAATTCCAATGTCATATTTTAAGGGGATAGAGAAACAAATCACCAATTTCTTATGGAAGGGAAAGAAGCCCCGGATAAGCAAAGCACTACTGAAAAAGAAGAAGAAAGTGGGAGGCCTCACTCTACCTGATTTCAGAACCTATTATACAGCCACAGTAGTCAAAACAGCCTGGTACTGGTACAACAACAGGCACATAGACCAATGGAACAGAATTGAGAACCCAGACATAGATCCAAACACGTATGAGCAGCTGATATTTGACAAAGGACCAGTGTCAATTAATTGGGGAAAAGATAGCCTTTTTAACTAATGGTGCTGGCATAACTGGATATCCATTTGCAAAAAAATGAAAGAGGACCCATACCTTACACCATGCACAAAAACTAACTCCAAGTGGATCAAAACCTAAACATAAAGACTAAAACAATAAAGATCATGGAAGAAAAAATTGGGACAACCCTAGGAGCCCTAATACAAGGTATAAACAGAATACAAAACATTACCAAAAATGATGAAGAGAAACCAGATACCTGAGAGCTCCTAAAAATCAAACACCTATGCTCATCTACAGACTTCATCAAAAAAGTAAAAAGACCACCTACAGACTGGGAAAGAATTTTCGGCTATGACATCTCCGACCAGCACCTGATCTCTAAAATCTACATGATTCTGTCAAAACTCAACCACAAAAAGACAAACAACCCAATGAAAAAGTGGGCAAAGGATATGAACACACATTTCACTAAAGAAGATATTCAGGCAGCCAACAAATACATGAGAAAATGCTCACGATCATTAGCCATTAGAGAAATGCAAATTAAAACTACGATGAGATTCCATCTCACACCAGCAAGGCTGGCATTAATCCAAAAAACACAAAATAATAAATGTTGGAGAAGCTGTGGAGAGATTGGAACTCTTACACACTGCTGGTGGGAATGTAAAATGGTACAACCACTTTGGAAATCTATCTGGCGTTATCTTAAACAGTTAGAAATAGAACTACCATACAACCCAGAAATCTCACTCCTCGGAATATACTCTAGAGATACAAGAGCCTTCACACAAACAGATATATGCCCACCCATGTTTATTGCAGCTCTGTTTACAATAGCAAAAAGTTGGAAGCAACCAAGGTGTCCATCAACGGATGAATGGGTAAATAAATTGTGGTATATTCACACAATGGAATACTACGCATCGATAAAGAACAGTGACGAATCTGTGAAACATTTCATAACATGGAGGAATGTGGAAGGCATTATGCTGAGTGAAATTAGTCAGAGGCAAAAGGACAAATATTGTATAAGACCACTATTATAAGATCTTGAGAAATAGTAAACCTGAGAAGAACACATACTTTTGTGGTTACGAGGCGGGGAGGAAGGGAGGGTGGGAGAGGGTTTTTTATTGATTAATCAGTAGATAAGAACTGCTTTAGGTGAAGGGAAAGACAACACTCAATACATGGAAGGTCAGCTCAATTGGACTGGACCAAAAGCAAAGAAGTTTCCGGGATAAAATGAATGCTTCAAAGGTCAGTGGAGCAAGGGCGGGGGTCTGGGGAACATGGTTTGTGGAGACTTCTAAGTCAATTGGCAAAATAATTCTATTATGAAATCATTCTGCATCCCACTTTGAAATGTGGCGTCTGGGGTCTTAAATGCTAACAAGCGGCCATCTAAGATGCAGCAATTGGTCTCAACCCACCTGGAGCAAAGGAAAATGAAGAACACCAAGGCCACACGACAACTAAGAGCCCAAGAGACAGAAAGGGCCACATGAACCAGAGACCTACATCATCCTGAGACCAGAAGAACTAGTTGGTGCCCGGCCACAATCGATGACTGCCCTGACAGGGAGCACAGCAGAGGACCCCTGAGGGAGCAGGAGATCAGTGGGATACAGACCCCAAATTCTCATAAAAAGACCAAACTTAATGGTCTGACAGACTAGAGGAATCCCGGCGGCCATGGTCCCCAGACCTTCTGTTGGCACAGGACAGGAACCATCCCCGAAGACAACTTATCAAACATGAAAGGAACTGGACAGTGGGGAGGAGAGAGATGCTGATGAAGAGTGAGCTAATTAAATCAGGTGGACACTTGAGATTGTGTTGGCAACTCTTGTCTGGAAGGGGGATGGGAGGATAGAGAGAGAGGGAAGCTGGCAAAATTGTCACGAAAGCAGAGACTGAAAGGGCTGACTCAAGAGGGGGAGAGCAAGTGGGAGTAGGGAGTGAGATGTATGTAAACTTATATGTGACAGGCTGATTGGATTTGTAAACGTTCACTTGAAACTTAATAAAAGTTAATAAAAAAATACAAAAAAAAAATGTTAAGTAAGTGATTATTGTTTGTCAACTGCTGTTTCAGGTCCCAGAGAAACATAAGTAAACCATCAGACAAATTCTCTGCCCATCAGAAACTTACAGTCCAATGTAGAAATACACAAAAAATGCATATACAAATAGAGATACAGTAAAAATCAAAGTGATGCTAATGCTTACAAAATGAGCAAGGCATTGAAGTAGAATGTTAATTTATAGGTTAAATTAGTTGGTGAGCAAAGTCCTTTCTTAACAGTGATATCTCAGCAGAGATCTGAATGAAAGGGGAGAGCCAAACAACAGGAAAATATGCAAAAAAAAAAAAAAATACTAGGAGAGAGAACCAACCCCAGTCCAAAGGCCTAGAGAAAATGAAACAAAACAAGCAGGATGCACAGCAGAAATCAAGGGAGAGAGGGGTGCTCTGTAGTGAGGTGAGAGATATGTCCAAAAGATTATCATGGCAGCCTATAGGACTTGGATTTATATAAAATCTTTGAAAAGATTTGATCAGAGAGACATGTCACCTGAGTAATGTTTTAAGAACTTCTCCCTGGTTGTTGTCTGATTAGACTCTAGAGGGAAAAATTGAAAGTTGGGAGAGCAGTTAGGAGGCTCTTACAGTGTCTGAGCAAGCTGTAATGGCAGCCAGGCCCAGGGTGTTGGCAAGGGAGTAATTTAGAAGTGGGCAGATATGGAATCTATTCTGAAGATACAACCAAGAGAAAGTGTTGTGTATAAGATGTTAGAGAAAGAGAGAAGTCATTGATGAGTCCAAATTAGAGAAAAACCCTGACATCACATCAGTGGGGGATAAACATTTTTGGTAAAAAATAATACAAATTCCCATACAACACTAAATACAAACATACTAATTTTTTTTTTGGTAGTCTAGAAGAGGCAGAAAAAAAAATCTGTAATATAAAATGTGTACATAGTTTAAATGGAAAATAAAACACTGTTAATGTTTTCCATCAATGTTACAATCAAACATTAAGGATCAAATACTCAACATTTTTCTTGGAAATTGTAGACCTGGATATCATGGCAAACAACACTGGAACCAAAAATATCTTACCTTTGAAAAGCTAGCAAAAACAAATGGTATTTACGTATGATATAATCAACCTGAAACACTATTAGACTCAACTGAAAAATCATATGAACTAAAAAGAATGCTCAGAAAGTATAATTGGCACCCCATTAATGCAGATAAAGTATAACCCTGAAGAGTTATAAATTTTATTTTCTCATAAAAAATGCAACAAAATTTATACATTTCCTAAACCTAAATTATCAATTTAGGTTTAGGAAATGTATTTTGTGATATTTATATAAAACATTTTTTACTTGAACTCCACTTAAACCAAATGAAACCCATTGTTATTGAGTTGATTCCAACTTACAGCAACCCTATAAGAGAGATGTAACTGCTCAGTAGGATATTCTTGCTGTACTTCTTCCAAGACAGATTTTTTTGTCCTTTTGGCAGTCCACGGTACATTAAATATTCTTCACTAAAACCGTTATTCAAAGGCACCAACTCTTCTCTGGTCTTCCTTACTCATTGTCCAGCTTTCACACACATATAAGGCAGTTGAAAACACCATGGCTTGGATCAGGCACTCCGTGGTCCTTAAAGTGACATCTTTGCTTTTTAACACTTTAAGGAAGTCTTTTGCACCAGATTTGCCTAAAGTAACACATCATTTGATTTCTTGAATGCTGCTTTGATTGTCACTCCAAGTAAAATGAAATCCTTGACAAGTTCAATATTTTCTCCTTTTATCATGACGTTTCTTACTGGCCTGGTTGTGAGCATTTCTGTTTTCTTTATGTTGAGGTGTAATCTATAATGAAGGCTGTGGTTTTTGATCTTTATCACTAAGTACTTCAAGTCCTCTTCACTTTCAGTAAGCATCGTCTTGTCATCTGCATATCACAGGTTGTTAACGAGTCTTCCTCTAATCCTGATGCCAAATTCTTCTATACAGTCTGGCTTCTCAGGTTACTTGGTCAGGGTACAGATTGATTAAGTATGGTGAAAAGATACAAACCTGATGCACATCTTTCTTAACTTTAAACCATGAAGTATCCCCTTGTTCTGTTGGAACGATTGCCTCTTGATCTATGTCCAAGTTTCTTATGAGCAAAATTAAGTGCTCTAAATTCCCATTCTTTGCTATGTTATCCGTAATTGGTTATGATCCACACAGTCGAATGTCTTTGCATAGTCAATAAAACACAGGTAAACATCTTTCTGGTATTCTCTGCTTTCAGCCAGGATCCATCTGACATCAGCAATGATATCCCTCATCCCATATCCTCTCCTGAATTCATCTTGAACTTCTGGCAGTTCCCTGTCAATACACTGCTACAGCCACTTTTGAATGATCTTCAGCAAAATTTTGCTTGTATGTGATATTAATGATATTGTTCAAGAATTTCTGCATTTGATTGGACCTCCTTTCTTGGGAATAGGCATATATATTGGCTCTCTTCCAGTTGGTTGGCCAGGTAGCTGTCTTCCAAATTTCTTGGCATAGACAAGTGAGCACTTCCAGTGCTGCATTTGTTTGTTGAAACATCTCAATTGGTGTTCTATCAGTTCCTGGACCCTTGTTTTTTGCCATGCCTTTCAGCATAGCATGGACTTCTTCCTGCAATACCATTGGATCTTGATCATATGCTACATCCTGAAATGTTGAACATTGGCCAATTAGTTTTAGTATAATGACTCTGTGTATTCCTTCCATCTTTCTCTTGATATTTCGTTCAATATTTTGCCCATAGAATCCTTCAATATTGCGACTTGCAGCTTGAATTTTTCTTCAGTTCTTTTGACTTGAGAAATACTAAGAGTTTTCTTCCCTTTTGATTTTCTACTTCCAGATCTTTGCACAGTTCATCATAATATTTTATTTTGTCTTTCAAGCTGCCCTTTGAATCTTCTGTTCAGCTCTTCTACTTCTTAATTTCTTCTATTCCCATTAGCTACCGGATATTTTAGAGCAAGTTTCGAAGTCTCTTTTGACATCCGTTTTGGTCTCTTCTTTCTTTCCTGTCTTTATGATACATATAAAACAAAACCTATTGTCATTGAGTCAATTTTGACAGAGTAGAACTGTCCCATAGGGTTTCCAAAGAGCACCTGGTGGATTCAAACTGCCGACCTTCTGACTGGCAGTCATAGCTCTTAAACACTATGCCACCAGGGTTTCCTATAGCACTCCTCAAATCAACATAAAAGTATAAAAATGAGCAAAATATATGTCAGGAGAGTCCAGTAGAAGATAAGAAGGCACTACTATATTCATGGAAATTTATCTAATTTCACTAAAAAATAAATTTAAATTAAAATGGCAGTTGGAATTCATCATTTTTCCAAATGGTTTAGCAGATATTGGAAGATTTAAAAATAGTAATAGTGATGGTCCAAGGGAAAGCAGGTGCCCTCAACCATTGTTGCAAATATGGATTGTGAAACTTTGTGATGATATATTTGCAGTTTTCAATATTTATATTTATGCTAGAAATAATCCAAGTTAGGAATTCATAAAATGCAAATAGACAACTTTACATACTTTTCTTCATTACATTTTATAAGAGGATTTTTTGAATCAAAAAAAAAAAAAAGGAAAGCATTCCCATGACTGTGAATTTCCATCAGTCAGGCATGAGAACATAATGTCTACTTTGAAAGCATGAGGGAAACTTATATTCTAACCTAGAAAAATATCTATCAAATATAGCTAGACAAGAATGCATCAGATGCAGGCAGGGCCAAGATAGCGGAGTAGTCAGATGCTTCTGATAGTCCCTCTTACAACAAAGACCTGAAAAAACAAGTAAATTGATTATATGACAAGCTAGGAGCCCTGAACATCAAAGGCAAAGTTAAGAAATTGGACTTAGCAACAGAGGGAGGGAGATACGGTTCAGAAGCGGCAAGAAGTTGCCGGACCTAACTCAGTGTGAACCAGCGCCCCTCATCCCTGATCTGCTGGTGTGACTGCAGAGGGGCTGGCAGTAGCTTTCTGTACACGGTTTCCCCAGCCACAGAGAGCAGTGGCACAGAGTCTACTCACGCCTCCAGAATCAGAGAAGAACAGCGCTCTCTGCATAAGTGCTAGCATTTAATTCACTGCACAGATCAAATACCTCCCCTTTCAAAAAAACTCTCCCCCATTTAACTGATCCATCACCCCTCTGTCCCATGCCCCCGAGCTGGCTTCAGTGACAATCGATTTCCCTGGGCCTGAGATAGGTCCTGGCATGCAACCAGAGCCACTGGAGAAGGAGCAAATTAACAAACAGGGAAAAAATAATCTGATGGCTCCTCTAAGCTGGAAACTCAGGACAGAAGCAGCTCCTGTCCAGGCACAAGTGGTCCATAGACTTTGAATGGCTTTCACCCCTGCATAGAACTGTGTGGCCCATTTCAGGAGCTGGGTTCTTACAGTGCAAGGGCGTGTGGCCTAAGGTCTGACTTTAACGGTTTCAGCTGTGCAGTGGCGAGGTGGGTTCTTGATGCTTGACACTGCTCTAATAAGCAGGGTCCTCAACTACCCACATCAGGGGCCTGAGGACTGGTGGCTCCACCTATGCCACCTAGCCACGCATATCAGGGATACAAGGATAAGTGGTGTCTCCCAGTCCTTACAGTTAAAAGTATCTGGTGTCAATGGTATGGCTGCAGAGCCCACCCGCTTGTGCACTCTAGAGAACAGGGACGTGTCTTCCTCACAAACACTCAGGGAAAGGTTGTCAGCCCCCTACCTTGCTCAGAGTGTGACCACCTGATGCAACAAGAGACCTGTGCATACACCAATCACCACTGCTCCTCAAAGACAGTAGGTGAGAGCCTACACCACACACTTGGTGACCAACTACCTGGAAATCTGAGCTGAATCCTTACAAGAAAACTGAATGGACTTCTAGGCTCATATATCTGATAACAGCTCTAGCCATCTGGTGACAGGACATTAGAGCTTCAAAGGCTCCATTAATCAAGCCAACTAATTTGAGCAGCCTATTAAGTATTTCAAAACAAAACAAAGCAAGAAGCTACGACACAGTATGCAAACATACAGAGACAACAGTCAACATCAAATCACGTAAAGAAGCAGACAATGATCATGTCAGCAAGCTTCCAAAGCAAAGAATTGAGGAATCTTCCAGATGAAGATATATTCCTAGAATTACCAGAGATAGAATACAAAATATTAATATATAGGACTCTTCAAGATATCAGGAAAGAAAAAAAATAAAAAAGAGCTCAGGCAAAATGCAGAACAAGCCAAGGAACACACAGATAAAGCAGTTGAGGGAATTAAGAAGGTTATTCAAGAGAATAACGAAAAATTTAATAGGCTTCAAGAATCCTTAGAGAGACAGCAGTCAGAAACTCAGAAGATCAACAATAAAATTTCAGAATTAGACAACTCAGTAGAAAGTCAAAGGAGCAGAATTCAGGAAAGTGAAGTCAGAATTAGTGAGACTGAAAACAAAATACTTGGCACCAATATATTCAAAGAAAAATCAGATAAAAGAATTTTAAGAAATGAAGAAACCCTAAGAATCATGTGGGACTCTATCAAGAGAAATAGCCTACGAGTAATCGGAGTACCAGAACAGGGAGGAAAAACAGAAAATACAGAGAAAATTGTTGAAAATTTGTTGGCAGAAAACCTCCCTGATCTCATGAAAGATGAGATATCTATCCAAGATGCTCATCTAACCCCACAGAAGGTAGATCTCAAAAGAAAGATATCAAGACATATTATAGTCAATCTTGCCAAAACCAAAGATAAAGAGAATTTTAAGAGCAGCTAGGGATAAACAAAAAGTCACCTGTGAAGGACAGTCAGTAAGACTAATCTCGGACTACTCAGCAGAAACCATGCAGGCAAGAAGACAATGGGAGGACATATATAAAGACTTAAAGGGAAAATAATTGCTAGCCAAGAGTTATGTATCCAGCAAAACTGTCTCAAATATGAAGGTGAATTATGGCATTTCCAGATAAACAGAAGTTGAGGGACATTGCCAAAACCAAACCAAAATTACAAGAAATTCTAAAGGAAATCTTCCAGTTAGAAACTCAATAACATCAGATAACAATCCAAGACAAGAACAGAGAACAGGGAAACCAGATATCATCCAAGACAGAGAGATCACAAAACTAAATCAAAGCTAAAATGCTCAGAACAGGGAAACAGACATCATGAAGTAAAAGATGACAACATTAACTCAAAAAAGAAGGACTAAAAGATGTAGTCATAGATCTTTCATATGGAGTATGAAAATAGGGGTAAATATCAAGGTAATCACAAAGGAAAATAACAATCCTGCACATCAAAATAATAATAAAAAAAGAAAAACATGAAGACAGCAAAAACAAAAGCAACAGCAATGGAAAAGAGGAAAAGACAATACATAAAGAAAAATTACTCAGCACTGAAAATTCAGTGGAAAAAAGAAACTGTCAACAACCCCAAAAAAGGCATCAAAATGACAGCACTAAACTCATACCTAGACATAATTACGCTGAATGTAAATGTACTAAATGCACCAATAAAGAGACAGAAAGTGGCAGAATGGATTAAAAAAATGATCTGCCTATATGTTGCCTACAAGAGCCACACCTTAGACATAAAGATACAAACAAACTAAAACTCAAAGGATGGAAAAGAGATACCAAACAAACAACAACCAAAAAAGAAGAGTGGCAATATTAATTTCTAACAAAATAGACTTTAAAGTAAAATCTACCACAAAGGATAAGGAAGGACCCTTTTGTGCACCCAATGACAGGGCTCCAAAATACGTAAAATGAACTCTAAAAGCACTGAAAACAGAGATGGGCAGCTCTACAATAATAGTAGGAGGCTCCAACACACCACTTTTGGTGAAGGACAGAATATCCAGAAAGAAGCTAAATAAAGACAGTGAAAATCTAAATGCCACAATCAACCAACCTGATCTCATAGGCACATACAGAACACCCCACCCAACGGCAGACAAGCATATTTTCTTTTCCAGTGCACATGGAACGTTCTCCAGAATAGACCACATATTAGGTCATAAGCAAGTCTTAACAGAATCCAAAACATCAATATATCTCGAAGCACCTTTTCTGACCGTAAAGCCATAAAAGTAGAAACCAATAACATAAAGCAAGTGAAAAAAAAATCAAACACACAGAAACTGAACAACACCTTGCTGAAATACTACTGGGTTATAGAAGAAATTAAGGATGGAATAAAGAAATTCGTAGAATCAAATGAGAATGAAAACACTTCCTACCAAGACCTGTGGGACACAGCAAAAGCAGTGCTTAGAGGTCAATTTATAGCAATAAATGCACACATCCAAAAGAAGAAAAGGCCAAAATCAAAGAATTATCCCTACAACTCAAAGAAATAGAAAGAAAGCAGCAAAAGAAGTCCTAGGGTACCAGTAGAAACAAAATAATAAAAATTAGAGCAGAATTAAATGAAATAGAAAAAAGAAAAACAATTGAAAGAGTTAACAAGACCAACAGCTGGTTCTATGAAAAGATCAACAAAATCGATAAACCATTGGCCAAATGAACAAAAGAAAAATAGAAGAGAAAGCAAATAACCCAAATAAGAAATGAGATCGGCAATATTACAACAGACCCAACTGAAATTGAAAGAATCATAACAGAATATTATGAAAAATTGTACTCCAACAAATTTGAAAACCTAGAAGAACTGGATAAATTTCTAGAAACACACTACCTACCTAATCTAACACAAACAGATGTAGAACAGCTAAATAAACCTATAACAAAAGAAGAAATTGAAAAGATAATTAAAAATTCCCAATAAATAAAAGCCCTGTCCCTGATGACTTCACTGGAGAATTCTACCAAACTTTCAGAGAAGTGTTAACACCACTACTATTAAAGGTATTTCAGAACATACCAAAGGATGGAATACTCCCAATCTCATTCTAAAAAAAAAAGACACCACAAAAAAAGAAAATTACAGACCAATATTCCTCATGAACTTAGACACAAAAACCCTCAGCAAAATTCTAGCCAACAACATATTGAAAAAGTAATTCACCATGACCAAGTAGGATTCATACTAGGTATGCTGAGATGGTTTAACATTTGAAAAACAGTGTAATCCATCATATAAATAAAAGACAAGAACCACATGATCTTATGGATTAATGCGGAAAAGGCATTTGACAAAGTCCAACAACGATTCATGATAAAGAGTCTCAGCAAAATAGGAATAGAAGGAAAATTCCTCCACATAATAAAGGGCATTTATATAAAGCCAACAGCCAACATCACCCTAAATGGAGCGAGTCTGAAATCATTCCCCTTGAGAACGGGAACCAGACAAGGATGCCCTTTATCATCACTTTTATTCAACATTGTTCTGGAGGTCCTAGCCAGAGCTATTAGTCTAGGGAAAAAAAAAAAAAGCATCCAAATTTGTAAGGAAGAAATAAACTATCTCTATTTGCAGATGATATGATTTTATACACAGAAAACCCTAAAGAATCCACAAGAAAACTACTGGAACTAATAGAAGATTTCAGCAAAGTATCGGGACACAAGATAAACATACAAAAACCAGTTGGATTCCTCTATATGAGCAAACAGAAAGTCGAAGAGGAAATCATGAAATGAATACCATTTACAATAGCCCCAAGAAGATTAAATACTTAGGAACAAATCTAACCAGAGACATAAAAGACCTATACAAAGAAAACTATGAGACACTACTGCAAGAAACCGAAAGAGACCTACATAAGTGAAAAAACATACCTTGTTCTTCAATGGGAAGACTCAAGATTGTGAAAATGTTTATTCTACTCCAAGCAATCTATAGATAAATGCAAGCCTGATCCAAACTCCAATGGCATTTTTTAATGAGATGGAGAAACAAATCACCAAGTTCATATGGAAAGGGAAGAGGCCCTAGATAAGTAAAACAGTACTGAAAAATTAGAACAAAGTGGGAGGCCTCACACTACCTGATTTTAGTACATATTACAACACCAGGGTAGTCAAAACAGCCTGGTACTGGCACAACAGCAGGTACATAGATCAATGGAACAGAATTGAGAATTCAGACATAAATTCATCCATGTATGAGCAGCTTGTATTTAACAAAGGCCCAAAGTCCATTAAATGGAGAAAAGACAGTCTCTTTAACAAATGGTGCTGGAATAACTGGATATCCATCTACAAAGAAATGAAACAAGACCCATACCTCTCACACCATGCAGAAAAACTAACTCAAAATGGATCAAAGACCTAAATATAAAATCTAAAATGATAAAGATCATGGAAGAAAAAATAGGAAGAACTCTAGTAGCCCTCAAACATAGCATAAACAGTATACAAAACATTGCCAGCAATGCACAAACACTGGAAGGTAAAGTCGATAACTGGGAGCTTCTAAAAATGAAACACTTATCCTCATCCAAAGGCCTCACCAAAAGAGTAAAAAGACTACCTATAGACTGGGAAAAAAATTTTGGCTACAACAAATCCGATCAGTGTCTAAATCTTTAAAATCTACAAGATAGTGCCAAACTTCAACAACAAAAAGACAAATAAACCAATTAAAAAATGGGCAAAGGGTATGAACAGACACTTCACCAAATAAGACGTTTAGGCAGCTAACAGCTACGTTAGGAAACGCTCATGATCAATAGCCTTTAGAGAAATGCAAATCAAAACTACAATCAGATACCATCTTACCACAACGAAGCTGGCTCTAATCTAAAAAACACAAAATAATAAATGTTGGAGAGGTTGTGGAGAGACTGGAACACTTATACACTGCTGGTGGGAATGTAAAATGGTACAACCACTTAGGAAATCGATTTGCTGTTTTCTTAAAAAGATAGGAGTACCATACGATCCAGCAATCCCACTCCTTGGAATATAGTGTAGAGAAATAAGAGCCCTACAAGAATAGATATATGCACACCCATGTTCACTGCAGCACTGTTACAATAGCAAAGGGATGGAAACAATCAAGGTGCCCACCAATGGATAAATGGATAAACAAATTATGGTATATTCACACAATGGAATACGATGCAACAATAGAGAAAAACAATGAATCCATGAAACATCTCATAAGATGTAGGAATCTGGAAGGCGTTATGCTGATTGAAATCAGTCAGTCGCAGGACAAATATTGCATGAGACCACTATTATAAGAACTCAGGAAAAGGTTTAAACACAGAAGAAAACATTCTATGATGATTATGAGAATGGGGAAGGAGGAAGAGGGATATTCACTAATTACAGAGTAGACAAGAATCATTTTAGGTGAAGGGAAGGACAACACCATACAGGGGAAGTCAGCACAACTGGACTAATCCAAAAGCTAAGCAGTTTCCTGAATACAACGAAATACTTTGAGGGACAGAGTAGCAAGGGTGGGGGTCTGGGGACCGTGGTTCAGGGGACATCTAGGTCAACTGACATAGCAAATTGTGTTAAGAAAGTATTCCACATCCCACTTTGATGAGTGGTGTCCGGGGTCTTGAAAGTTAGCAAGCGGCCATATAAGATGCATCAGTTGATCTCAATCCGCCCGGAGCAAAGGAGAATGAAGAACACCAAGGACTCAAGGAAATAACTAGATGGTGCCCGGTTACCACCAATGACTGCACTCTAAGGGAACACAACAGAGAATCTCTGATGGAGCAGGAGAAAAGTGGAATGCAGACCTCAAATTCTAGTAAAAAGACCAGGCTAAACGGTCTGACTGAACACTGGAAGGGCTCCAGAGGTCATGGCCCTTGGACTCTCTGTTAGCCCAAAACTAAAACCATTCCGAAGCCACTTCTGCAGACAAAGATTAGACTGGACTATAAGACATAAAATGAAACTGGTGAGGATTGTGCTTCTTAGCTCAAGTAGACACATTGTGACTGTGTGGGTATGGCCTGTCTGGAGGCGAGATGAGAAGGCAGAGGGGGACAGGAACTGGATGAATGGACACAGGAAATACACAGGGGAGAAAGAAGGAGAGTGCTGTCACATTGTAGGGAGAGCAACTAGGATCACATTAACCATGTCTCTGTAAGTTTTTTGTATGAGAAACTTACTCAAATTGTAAACTTTCACTTAAAGCACAATAAAAAGAATACTTAATATTTAAAAAAAGAATTGTTATCCATACACATTTGCTAAATATTTACTTCTGAAAAACTTCCGTATACCATAACTTCCCCATTACCCTCACTCTGTTTATGATTTTTAAACTAAGCTTAAAAATTTCAAATTAGAACAGTTTTATATCTTGCTATTATTATTTCACTTAAAGTAAATTTATTGCCAATCATAGCTTTTATAACAAAATATTAATTCTTTTTCCCTTGCAAATAATTCATTTGATTGGACTATATATATATACATTTTTTCTCAATGAGTCCATTTTTCAATTTCTTGTTTATAATTTCTTATCCACTCCAAGCCTGTAAATACAATTTACAGAATGTAGTAGCAAGTTTTGATATAAGACCCTGGATTCACTTTGGGAACCCTGGTAACATAGCGGTTAAGAGCTACAGCTACAAGCCAAAAGGTTAGCAGTTCAAATCCACCAGGTACTCCTTGGAAACCCTATGGAGCAGTTCTACTCTGTCGTGTACGGTTGGTAGGAGTCAGAACCCACTCAATGGCAACGGGTTTTAGGGAACTTACTTTATGCTACATAAAAAAAGAAAATATAGCCACCAATTTACATATTATTTAGGTCAACAGTTAGGTTATCAAACACTTATCATTTATTAGTCACTGTGCAGGTCATGGTGCCACGAATAGTGATGTTTATGGTCTCCAGATACCAAAAGAAAAATGAGTAGCGATGGTGAACATTTAGAAATTTATTTCATCTAATAAAAAGTAAATACTTTTTTTCTGATTTTTGATGCTCTACCCACTATCATCTGATGCCTACAGCCACGTTTTCTTAGCATTAGAAATATTTGTTTTTCTGTGAAAGTAATTTACAAGTGAGAGCACCTTTCGTGAGGAAAGGGGTCATGAGCATCCTCTGAGGGAGGCTGAGGAATATACTCAGCATCGCATAATCCAGTATGTTGGCTGATGCCTTATTGTTTTCCTTGGCAATTTTATTCCATACTGACAGAAACAAAACAAATTAAGAGAACAGTTTATTGTGATACACTCAGTGACTATTTTTGAAAGCTGGAAGGATATATTTATTTTTACCTTTCAAATATTTTTGGTATGAAAATAAAATGGCAGAAATCTTAATGAAAAGTATAATTTCTGGGATTATTTCCTTGTCTTTGGGACTCCTAATTAATTCTATAAAACATGAGAAGAACAAAAGAATTTATTTTGTATTCTCCTATGTAATTTCCATCTATCCTGTATCAGTATTTTTGAAGATGGGGTTACTTCAGAGTTTATGTCTTATTTTGTTAGAAAAAATTTTAAAAACTACCAAATTGTTTTAACAATCGTCTTTACCACTTACACAAATCTAATTCCCCTTCAACATTGAAATTTTACCCTCTGTGTACTTACCTGCATTCCCAAATTTCTCACTGGAATGATAAGATTTTGTTAATTTTAGATGAGTGGAATCACAAACATGAATTTTTGTCTAGAATGTGGGCAATTAGTTATAATATTCTAGTTTATGCTGTAGTATAACGAGTTTTTTTTTTTTTAATAACACCAGTGATTTAAAAAAATCTCTGTCATAAAACGACAATAGTGGATTTCTGGATCACGCTGCATGTTATCTTGGGATTTGTCCTCCCTCAGGGACACAGGCTAATGGTGCTTCCCTCATTGTGAAGCAACAGCAATTTATGTAAGATGTAAAACCCAAAACCCAGTGCCGTCGAGTCGATTCTGACTCATAGCGACCCTATAGGACAGAGTAGAACTGCCCCATAGAGTTTCCGAGACGTAAAGAACGTGGAATTTCACTCGCTGGCTCTTAATTCTTGCCATGGGTTACACATGTCACTTGCACTGATGTTTCACAGTCCACACCTAACTTCAAAGAAAAGGGAAGTGTAATCTAAATTTGAGCCAGGAAGGATGAAGATCAGATGACTAACCCACATTCCTAATCAAGTAGTTCACCCTTCCGGGTCCCAACTCCTCTCCAAAGGAGACAACCAAATGTCCCATTCAGTCATGGAATAAGCTCAAAGCCCAGGATCTCTTGGTGATAAGCAGTCACCAATAAGGTCCATCTTTTATCTGATGACCTGTGAATTATCTAAATTTCCCAGTTATCCAAATATCCAGCATGTCTTGGTTGGACAGGGACAGGATAACAGAAATAAACACTGGTATTAGGAAAGAATGAGATATCCACAGGAATCATGGGCCCCCAGAAGTTCTGAAATTCCATTAGGCAGACATTTAAAGGCCTACTATATTTCAGATGAGGAATAGTCACTGATAAGGCCACTTTTCTGCCTCCTTGGAGTAGTTTTCTCATTTATTTTTTATAGCATTGCCCCGGGTCTTCTCTCTGAGATATGCTTTTTAAAAGATTCATATTACCTTATCTGCCGTGACAAAAAACCCACTGCCATTGAGTCGATTCTGACTCATAGTCACTCTAGAACTGCCCCATAAAGTTTCCAAGGAGCGCCTGGTAGACTCGAACTGCCAAGCTTTTGGTTAGCAGCCGTAGCACTTAACCACCACACCACCAGGGTTTCCTATCTACCATGATAATTGTGGAATATGCTCTTATGGTTGCTAAAGAGTGTTTTCAACTAACTTTCTGCCCGTGGTGATTGGAGTCTGTGATAAAGAGACTACCATTTGACAAATATTTACTGCCTTCTGCTGATCACATGAGGAGCACACTTCTTCACTCCATCACGCATTAACCTAGTTATGTGATAAAGTTTGCTCAACAGCATGTGGCTGAAAGTGTCTGTATACCACTTCCAAGCCTAGAGTTTCAGTGATATTATATTTTCACTTTTCTCTGTTCATCATCATGAGAAGAAAATGTCTCCAGTAGGTTGTCTCTTTCAAAAACTTATTTAAGTTTTCTAAGCCTAATTTCCTCATCTAAAAACCAGTTATCAGGAGAAAGATCACTAGCTATTTCAAAAGAGAGAACGAAATTCAGATAAGTACTTCAATAGGAGATGAAGGAATCAAGGAACCAAACAAGGGAAGCTGAATCAACCTAGAGACTCCCATCAGTATGTTGCTCCCAACACCCAGGAAACCGTCAAACAGCAGGACAAGATGGCTTCCAGGACCCCATGGGTGGGGCCCTCATGCAGAACCCAGAACCAAGGTGAGGACCAGCAGACAATATTTGAAACCATGGAGAGTGTGGCTGTCTCACTGGAAGTGAAATCATAGCGAGCCGTGGTTACTTCCAGGAACTATAGTTGAAGTGGGGAAAGAGAGAAGGAGAAATTTGCTGACTTCTGTCCTATAGCCTTTCTAATCTTCTGACAGTCTTACATTGTGATTTCCTACAAGAAATATGCTGGCAAAGGATCTTGGGAAATGTAGTTCTCCTTGGTATAGAGTCAAATAAAGTCAGTGAAAGTATCTGAAAACCAAGGAGCATTATAAAACATGCTGGCTAGTATGAAAAAATAAAAACCAATCATGTTGAGTCAGTTACAACTCATAGCAACCCTATAGGGCAAAGTAGAACTGCCTTGTAGGGTTTTCAAGGAGCAGCTGGTGGATTTGAACTGCCAACCTTTTGGTAAGTGTCAGCTTTTAACCACTGCACCACCAGGACTCCAAGCTAATAATCCAAAAAATAGAGCCTGTCTTATATGGTGTGTGTGAGCATCTTCATATCTAGAGATTTTTTTTCTTTAAAATCTGCTTTGTTTAATATTTTATAGCTAAACCATCTTTCCTTTTAATTAATATTTGTCTTACGTATCTTTTTAACCTTTTGAATTTCATATATTCTTTGTCTTTATATTTAAATATGCCTCCTTAAAATTTCACTCAAGTAAAATTTTGCTGAAGATAATTAAAAAATGGCTGCGGCAGTACATCAACAGGAAACTTCCAGAAATTCAAACTGATTCAGAACAGGTTGTGGAAACTTATGGGCCACAACTACCACAGCCTCCACCAGACTGAGTCCAGCATAACTAGATGGTGCCCAGCTACCAACACGGACTACTCTGACAAGGATCACAGTAGAGGGTCCAGGACAGAACTGGAGAAAAATGCAGAACAAAACTATAACTTACAAAAAAAGACCATACTTACTGGTCTGACAGAGACTGGAGAAACCTCAAGAGTATGGCCCCTAAGCGTCCTTTTAAATCAGTACTGAAGTCACTCCTGAGGTTCACCCTTCAGCCAAAGGTTAGACAGACCCGTAAAACAAATCAAGACTAAATGGGCACACCAACCCAGGGGCAAGGATGAGAAGGCTGGAGGGAACAGGAAAGCTGATAATGGGGAACCCAAGGTTGACAAGGGTAGAATGTTGACATGGTGTAGGGTTGGCAACCAATGTCACAAAACAATATGTGTATTTATTGCTTAATGAGATATTAATTTGCTCTGTAAATCTTCATCTAAAGCATAATTTAAAAAAAAGAGAGAAAAATCAAAATATCCACCTGATAGCATTTGGGAATTACTATTATTTCCATCATTGCTATCACATAATAACAAAGACCTGTGCATTGTTAATTATAATTACAACGTTTATTGTGCACTGTCAGGAACAGTGCCAAGTACTTTTCATACATTGCTCATTCCATGCCCGTATTAACCCCACGAAGTAGGTGCTATTTATCACATCCAGAGTCCTGTGGATAGTAATGGGTAGGAATGTAAACCTATGTTGAAATTCTTAACCACTGTTACATTAACTTCAGTTCTACTTCTGGCCACGGTGGTTCTGTTTTTGTATATTAATTGATTAAATGTATTGAGGAAGACTGAAACCATAAACCCAGAGAGAAAAATATGAATATGTAAGTATATAGCCATGGAAGGATTTCAAAGGATAATGGAATCAGGGTATTATAATGAAGAAAGATCTGGATCATTAGGATGGCCGACCAAAGAGTAAGAAACACCAACTCTTCAGATGAACTATGTGAGCACTACCCAACTGGCACAATGGTAAGTTCCATCACTTGTCTTGTCAAAGAAGATATGACATAATGAAGCCATATACAGCTGTATTTCTGTATGACTTGATTCTGATCCATTGGGCAGACAACCATGTATAATGACTCTGATCTACAAGAAATATGTGCTCTGTGTACTAGGCTTTGGGTACACAGATATATGTTCCCTTTCTTTTCTTTGCTTTTTTAAATAAGTTGTGGTTAAATAAATATTAAAATAAAAAAATCCTGATTTAAAAGAAAAAAAATAAAATGACATGGAAAGAGGGATATAATTGCTGATGTCCAGTGGATCTTGGCTAAAAGCTGAGAATACCAGAAAGATGTTTATTGTTGTTGTTATTAGGTGCAGTGGAGTCGCTTCCAACTCATAGCGATCCTATGTACCACAGAAAGAAGCACTGTCCGGTCCCGTGCCATACTTACACTCGTTGTTATGCTTGAGCCCATAGTTGCAGACACTGTGTCAATCCATCTCATTGAGGGTCTTCCTCTTTTAAGCTGACCCTGTACTTTACCAGGCAAGATGTCCTTCTCCAGGGACTGATCTCTTCTGACAACACGGCCAAAGTATGTAAGATGCAGTATCACCATCCTGGCTTCTAAGGAGCATTCTGGCTGTACTACTTCCAAGACAGATTTGTTTGTTCTTTTGGTATATTAAATATTGTTTGCCAACACCACAATTCAAAGGCATCAGTTCTTCTTCAGTCTTCCTTATTCATTGTCCACCTTTCACATGCATATGAGGCAATTGAAAATACCACTAATGCTTGGAACCTGAAATATACGAAGTATGAATCTAGGAAAAACGGAAATCTTCAAAAATGAAATGGAGCACATAAGCATCGATATCCTAGGCATTAGTGAGCTGAAATGGACTGATATTGGCCATTTTGAATTGGATAACACATAGCCTACTACGCCAGAAATGACAACTTGAAGAGGAATGGTGTTACATTTATGGTCAAAAAGAACAATTCAAGGTCTATCCTGAAGTACAGTGCTGTCAGTGATAGGATAATATCCATAGGCCTATAAGGAAGACCAGTTAAGATGACTATCATTCAAATTTAGGCAGTAACCACTAAGAACAAAGTTGAAGAAATTGAAGATTTTTTTCAGCTTCTGTAGTCTGAAATTGAGTGAACGTACAATCAGGATGCATTGGTAATTACTGGAATGTGAAAGTTGGAAACAAAGAAGAACAATTGGTAGTTGGAAAATATGGCCTTGGTGATAGAAACAATGCCGGAGATTGAATGATAGAGTTTTGTGAGACCAATGACTTCGTCATTAAAAATACCTTTTTTCACCAACATAAACAGCGACTATGCACATGGACCTCGCCAGATGGAATACACAGTAACCAAAACGACTACGTCTACGGAAAGAGACAAAGGAAAAGCTCAATATCATCAGTCAAAACAAGGCCAGGGGCTGTCTGTGGAACAGAAAGATTTTTATGTGTTAATTATTGACTATTCAAAGGCATTTGACTGAGTAGATCATAAGAAATTTTGGATAACATTGCAAAGAGTGGGAATTCCAGGACAGTTAATTTTGCTCATGCGGATTCTCTACATAGACCAAGAGGCAGCAACTGGAACACAACAATGGGACACTGCTTAGTTTGAAATCAGAAAAGATGTGCGTCAGGATTGTATCCTTTCACCATACTTATTCAATCTGTATGCTGAGCAAATGATCTGAGATGGACTGTATGAAGAAGGCAGCATCAGCATTAGAGAAAAACTCATTAACAACCTGCAATATGCAGAACACACAGCCTTGCCTGTTGAAAGTGAAGAGGACTTGAAGCACTTGCTGATGAAGATCAAAGACTATAGCCTTCAGTATGAATTACACCTCAAGATAAAGAAAACAAAAATCCTCACAACTGGACCAGTAACCAACCTCATGATAAACTGAGAAAATACTGACGTTGTCAAGGATTTAATTTTACTTTGATCTACAATTAACTCCAATGGAAGCAGCAGTCAAAAAATCAAAGGATGTATTGCATTTGGCAAATTGGCTGCAAAAGCCCTCTTTAAAGTGTTAAAAATGTTGCTTTGAGGACTAAGGTGCACCTGACCCAAGCTATTGTATTTTCAGTTGCCTCTTATGCATGTGAAAGATGGGCAATGAGTAAGGAAGACCAAAGAAGAATCGATGCCTTAGAATCACGGTGCTGGTGGAAAATATTGAATATAAAATGGACTGTCAAAAGAATGATCAAATTTGTCTTGGAAGAAGTACAGCAAGAATGCTCCTTAGAAGCGAGGATGGCAACATTTTGTCCCATGTAATTTGGACATATTATAAGGAGGAACCAGTCCCTGGAGAAGGACATCATGCTTAGTGAAGTAGAGGGTCAGCAAAAATGATGGATTAACACAGTGGCCGCAATAATGGACTCAAACATAGAAATGATAGTTAGGTTGGGCGAAATGGGGCAGTGTTTCATTACGATGCACATAGGGTCGCTCTGAGTAGGAACCGACATGAAGGAACCTAAGAACAACAATTTAAAATACTAAAAGATTTTCTCCAGTCTAGATTCTTTGCTTGGAACATTTCTATTTACATTTGCTGAAAAACTTGTGTTTTTCAGCTTATTAGTGTTTTTATTTTAAATTAAAAAAATCTTTATATTATTCAATGTAGTGATTTTTAGTTACCTATCATCTCCGCGTCCCCCCTTCATCTCATTCTTGTCTTCTTTGGATTGATTATTTTTTGCATTTCACAATTTCTTTGTATCATTTAAGGCAATATTCACTTTACTTTTTTATGTTTAGTGATAATCTAGGATAATGTACCATACACTTAATTAATCAAAAACTAATTTTATTACAACTTCATCTACTCAAACAATAAAAGATATTATATATTTTAACTCATATCTTCACAGCTATTGCTGTCTAAGAAACCACCACGAAACTTGGCAGTTTAAAACAATAAGTTATTATCTCCCCAGGATTCTGGGCTGAGTCGTTTGGTTCTTTGCTGGAATGTCCATTTTGAAGTTGCAATCAGATACTGGCTGGAGTCATCTGAAAACCTATTGGGCTGGATGTCCAAGAATACTTCTTCACTCCCATGTCTAGTACCGCAATGCTGCTCCATGGGACCTCTCTCTCCAGCAGACAATTATGGGCTTTTTACGTGACCTACAAGTTCTTGACTGAGTTCTCAGCCACTCTACTTGGTGCCATTCACTGAGAAAGAATTTTCTGCAGATTTCCTGGACCTACTTGAGGAGCTGGGAGGTTAATTTCTAGCTAACTCAGACAGAATTGTGTTGTCCCTTACATTCCCTGGTTTATTCAGAGTTCTTCTGAATCCTCACCTTTAGGGGCCTTGTAGTTTATCTCCTGTTGTCCATGAAACACAGAGCCATGAAAGTTGATACAGCATTGTTTTTTTATTTCCTTTGACTAATATTCTGGTAAAGAAGCTACTTCCTTCTGCCTTATTTTTCTAATTACTGTTTTTATTTGTGTATGTGTGTGTCTGTGGTATATATATGCAGTTCTTTAATGCATGAAAGAAAAACTTAGATCCACATACCTGTAATCTGTTTCCAAGTCTGTCTATCTATCTATTCAACTAGCTCTGTGTGTTGGTTATGATACCTCATCTGCCATGTTTCCAGGCACTGAAGTCTCTGTCATGTTATTTTCACATTACTAACTTAAATTTAATCTTGATTATGTATATATTTTTAATTTTAGGAATGCTGTTTTTACAGACAGAATAGCTGTATATCAGAGAAGCTAACTTACCCAAGGTACCTGTTCTTAGTTGACTGATCCCAGACGGCAACTCCGGCCTTCTCACAGAAAAATCTAAGTGGTTTTTCCTCAACCACATTGTTTTTGATTTTTCACTTCTAGAACATCTTAAAACTTTAATCAAACCCAAAGTGGTAAGACTTCTCTGTAATATAAAATAATTCTAAACAGATAATAATATTATTTTCAGAACAATGGTTCCAGATTATATGAAGTAGGGAAAGAGAATTATAACCCCTTTTATTCAAATGTAGTTGATATCTTTATTTTGGGTTTTAGGTAACACATATATTCACCTAAGCACTATTCCAGTGTGTGTATATGTGTGTATGTGTGTGTGTGTGTGTGTATCCACAAAGCACAGCAGTTTAAAATAACATTTATTTTGCAAATGAATTTGCAATTTCAGCAGGTTTCATCAGGGACAGCTCATCTCTACTCCATGCAACATCAGTGGAAGTGGCTCAACTGGGAGCTGAAAGATACACTTGCATGATGTGCCACCAAGGACTGAAAAAAATGGCTTTGAATTTGGCTGGACTCTCAGCTGGGGGTGTGTACTAGAAGTCTTGGTTTCTCTCTTTGTTACAGCATGGGAATTCTATAATTACACTAACACAGTTACTCTTAAGACACTTCTTAAAATAGGGAATGGGGCAGCATACAGTCACTTGCAATTCTGCAATTCTGGTAGAACTTGTTGCCAGCTCCTTAATTAAGATTCAGTGTGATTCTCTGGGAATTATTCTACATGATTTTTGCCTCTGCTTTCTGAGTCACCCTTGCTCTACCATGAGAAAACTGAGTAGTCACCTCAATCAGCTTACTCCTTAGACCAAACTAGTGATATTTCTGTCAGCAAAACATGCTTACAAACATTGTGAGTTTTCCATGAATCTTACTGGAATTTACTCCATTAGACAAAACCCACAACTACCAACCTTGGGCTTCCTGTGACTCTGCTGCACTACAGTGCCCTAAAACATTTTAGTAGTCCTATATATTTTTAACTAAAGAGAATCTACAAGACTCTCAAGATTTATAGAAGGTCTTTTGTCTCTTTGGATGTTTATTTAAGGCACTGTGTCTTAAATCGTCCTGAAGCCTTAATAAATGATTTTAGAGTCACAACTTGTGTTGGATCTTTGGCCTGAGGCCCTTTCTTAATTTGAGACTTCTTCGCTGAAAGTTTTATTTTTGAATCCACTGTGTACTGACTCCTTTGTACACAATATATTTTTTTCTTCATCTCATCTCTCTGCTCTTACGTTTTAACATAGGTCATGAAAAGCCAATTAGCATTTTTATATTCTGTCTGGAAGTTTCTTTAACAAATCTTCCCACGGTAACATTTTCAAATATTTCTTGATATCTTCTTACATATTTTATGTTTGATGGTCACATTGGGTCCTTATTTCATGTGAATTTATTTTATCTTTATTATGTGATTTATGATCTAAGTTTTATTTTCAAAAGGTATTATCCCCATCAAAATTAATGATTTCCATTATTTATCAAAAAATACAAATTATACACATATCATATGCTATTTATAAACTCAATCACTCATACTTATTGTCAGAGCCCTAATTTCAGAGTAAAAACACCACTGCAAGTTATGACAGGAGGACAAATATAATTTTTAATTAATTTACCATATATAAAAAATAATTAGATAGGAAAAATGCAGCCAGATTGGCAAAGTAAGAGCAAAATAACTTGATACAACACAAAAGAAGAATTTAAATGGGATGAACAAAATAACAAAACAATATTTTAGAAACGTAACCTGTAACCAGTTTAGTTGCTGCCATTTTGGCAAATTACGCTCAGTATTGATATCACATAAAATGTTTTTCCAGCCACCTCCTCAAGGCCCCCTTGACTTCTTTGTTTCTCACACTGTATATAAGGGGGTTCAAGACAGGTGTGAAGATGGTATAAAAAGCTGAGACCACCTTATCATGGTCCTCTGAACCGTTAGATTTGGGCCTCATGTAGATGAACATGATGGTGCCATAGAAGAGTCCCACAACCACCAGGTGAGAGGAGCAGGTCTTAAAGGCTTTTTTCTGCACTCCAGCTGACTGCATGCAGAGCACTGCAGCCAGGATAAGGCTGTATGAGGCCAAAATGAGAGACAAAGGGATCAAGAGCATCAGAATGCAGCAGACATACATGAAAAACTCAAAAATCGTGGTGTCAGCACAGGCAAGGCGTACCAGTGATGGTGCTTCACAAAAAAAGTGATTGATTTCCCGTGAGTGACAGTAAGGGAAGCTCAAGGTGGCACCAGCCTGCATCAGCCCATCGATCCCTCCCAGGAGCCAGGAACCTGATGTCATGAGTAAACAGAGCTTCTGACTCATGAGAATGGGGTAGCGCAGTGGGTGACATATGGCCACATAGCAGTCATAGGACATGGCCGTTAAGAGGAAGAATTCACTCCCTCCCAGAGTGAGAAGAAGGAAGATTTGGACTCCACAGCTAGTGGGAGAGATAGACCTAGTGTCCATCAGGTAGTTGGCTGCCATTTTGGGAACGATGGTGGAGACCAGCGGCATGTCCATGAAAGAAAGCTGGCTAAGCTGGAAGTACATGGGCATGTGGAGTTGAGGGTCCACATGAATGAGAATGATCATAAGGGTGTTGCCCATCAGTGAGGTGATGAAGATCATAAGCACCATGGCAAACAGGAATAGGTGGATCTGTGTGTGGTTAGAGAGCCCTAGAAGAATGAAGTTTATTCCTGTGGTGCCATTGGCATTGACCATGGCTCTACTGGTGCCTGAAAGATGTAAGAATGATGCAGAAATGAGATTTGTTTAAAAGGAAGCTTGTACCTATCTTTATGAAAACTTGATCAAATGACTTGGGAAATCTCAGACTTGGAGGACTAATTACTACTTTAATCTTTCACTTACAAACAAGATTTTTGCCATAGCATACTACTATCCATCTCTGCTGTTACTATACATTATTTTTTATTCACACAAAATTAGATAACATACATATACAGTGGTACAAATTATACCTCTATTGTTTTTTAATAATTTGTCAGTATGCCACACGTAATTTACTCATGACGTTACGAAATATTACTCATGCAATCCGAGTTCTTTACACTTTTGGTATTTCTATATTGAAGGAAATTCAGGTTTATGCACTTTAGTAGGTATTGAGGTGATATGCCTATAGTTATTACTTTTGCATGTGTTTTAGATATTTGCTTAATGTATTCTCACATGATTTTCTTCAATATCAAGACAAATTAAAATTTCAAAAGTTTCAAAAAAATTACAACCAATAAAACTAAGTTTGATGGGGAAAAAACAAAAGCAAAAATTCTCTATTTCACACTTACATGCAGCCTGTGCTCTAAATACACTAGGCTTTCAGCCACCACAGATACTACTGTACCCATCACCACATCATTTATATTATCATGACTTGCTTTCCTGATCATGGTGCCTACATCTCGTTAAGTTTAGAACCCCCTCAACATTTAAACTTTTATGTATTATGTTCTTAAACAGTGCTGCTGGTTGTAATTTATATATCCATTCTAAGGGAGCCCTGGTGGCACAGTGGTTAAGCTTTCGGCAGCTAACCAAAAGCTTGGCAGTTCAAACTCACCACCCACTCCTTGGAAACTCAATGCGGCAGGTCTACTCTGTCCTATAGGGTCAGAATTGACTTGACAGCACAGGTGTTTTGGTTTTATCCATTCAAAAAAAGTTAATAATTTCATAAATGAACATAATTCATATTGCATGCAATTTTCATGTAAATTTGGACATCAATAATCTTATGCTTTTAAAAGTAGAAGACAAAAACTAATCCATTAATTATGACTTATCCAAATGATATTCTCATATAATGAACCTGAGGTCCAACATCTCCCACAGGTAAAATATACAGGTACTCATTCACTTTCAGAATAGCTCCTCTTTTCACTAGAACCTATAACTTCCATTTCTTTTACGCCTAAGTATTTTTGGTGGTAGGAATGGATGCACATGTAAATGGATTCACCTATTATACTTAGGTAAGTGGTGTCTTTTGCTCACAAATTCAAATTGTCAAAGAGAGCTGTGAATTCAGGATTACCAACAGTATTATGCTTGGACTTCATTCATAATCTGTGGTGTAGTAAATCCTTTTTTAGTTTTTCTGTAACTTATTTGGAAAACTTTGCAAATTTTGTGAATGGTCTATGATCTTCAGACCTTTAATACATATTAAAATTTTTTGATTCTTAGTATATACCAACATTGACTTTCATATCATTAAAATATGTAGACGTTCCATTTTTCAAAATTGATATAAATATGCTATAATAGTGAGCATATCATTCTTTTATGCTTTGTTCCCTCAAATATATATATTTTGAGTGAAATATATATATATTCAGTTTAATATATTAACTACTGCCAAATTTTATTACATCATATATATGCAATTTATATATATAAATATACATGTATATATATGCAATGTTTATTTAAGAATACTTAGCTTCTTTCCAATCTTTTGTTAGTATAACCCATATCCTTGTGCATGTGGCGATATTTTCTCAAGTAAATATTTTACTAGAATATTTTGGGTTTAAGATAATTGCATCTCCACTTTTACACTCCAGTCAACTGTCAATTTGTGTGATAATTCCTCCACATATTTTACTGTTAGATGCGATAATTAACAGAAATCAAATAAGTGTGAAAATAAACTTAAATTGCATGTCATTTAAGTTACATGGCAGAAACTCTTTTAATCTATTCATCGACCTCTTGGATTTCTTCTGCAAATTCTCTGTGAATATCTCTTATTCATGGTTTCTAGATTGTTTGGCTTCTTCTTAATAATTTAAAGAATTTCCCATGTATTTTGTAATTTATGTATTTAATTATATATATAATTTATATATCTTTATAACTTGTTATTTATATGCATTGTGAATATCTTCTCCAGTTGATTTTATATATTTGACATTTTTGTTATTTTGGACTGAAGTTTTGTATTTTACATTACATATATTTGGGATACTTATATTAATAATTTAATATTAATGTTCTGCATTTCATTAATAGGCTACCATTTTAAACAATTTCAGTGTTATTTGGATCAAACAACTTGTTATTGGTATATAAGTTGTTTGAATCTATGATCATTGTTGATTTAGTATTACATTGTACTGTCTTTGCATGCATGAATATTAAACATATTAAACTCACAAAATGTATTGCTATAGTTCATCTTTTAATGTGTAGTCTCTGATTTCTTTTTAAAACAAAATAGGGATAATCAGTGTCCTTAAAGGCCACTAAAACATAGGTGTAAAGTAGTCTGTGTCTGTAGATTTTTTTTTTTTTTTTTTTAAATAATGTATTCACTTTCCTATTAGTTTCAGGTAAGTTGTGTTTTCCTATTACTTTTTAAATTCATATGACTTTCTATTTTTAAGGAAACATTTTCCTTTCCTAATCTATTTTCTTTGTTAGTGTTTCTTACTGCATTGGGTGGATGGACAGGTCTGTGTCTCTGGCTGCCGCTGAACTGGAGGTCATGACATGCAAAGTTCATTCACGTAAGCCTGCCCTGGGTCAGGGCATACTGGGTATAGACATACGAGTTACGAGTTCCTTAAATAACATGAAGACTAAGAGTCAGAACTCTAAAGACCTGTCCATATTTTGTTCACAAATATGTGTGATATTTGGGGAAGGTCACTTACTTTCCTATGAGCCACTCTCCTTGTTTCTAGACTGGGAAAATTCGCAGACTTTGGTAGACAGCTGTACTGGAGCACTGGTTTCGTTTGTTCCCATCGGGGCTCATTCTCTGCTTTGGCGATTTGATAACCACCTGCTAAGGCCCTGAGCTTAAGGGCAGCTTTCCAGTGTTTCTCAGATGCCAAGGTTCAATGAATATGATTTTGAAAGTCTTCTGTAGATTTAAATTTAAGATGAAATTATTTTAAACTAATAGTATTTGAAAATGTTATTATATCAGGCATTCTATTCGCTGGACAAACAGTTCATATAATGTGAAATAAATGTATATTTCACATTTAATCAGCATGAATTACGAAGTTCAGAAAAGTTACATGACTGATCTAATAATAAACATTTAAACTGGTAGCTGCATTCATCTGAAGGTTGTCTAAACGTAAAAGTTCATATTTAATGGCCAGGTTTCTAGACTTTGAATACCTATGCCACTGTTTAGTAGTTGGATAAATTTGAGCAATATGCTTAAACCTCAGTTTCATTATGTGCAAAATGAGATGACATAATAGTATCTACTATAGGATTATTTGATAATTACAAAATAAAATGCATATAAGTACACTGGAGAATGCATGCACAAGAAGATAGCTCTAAAAAGTTATTGATTATTATTATTATATTATTATTGGTCATCTATAGATGTTTCCTACCAAGATATTTTGAAAGTAAAATTAGTATTTTCCCATAACTCACATGTAATGTAATGTTACTTATTTCATATCAAAGAACAAAAATATCATTACGTATCAGTCTTCATTTTTCAGCATAAGTGACATGTTTTCTCTGTTCCTTTAGATTTTTCTGTCTGTCCTCTGTCTACCGTCTATGAATTTATTTTGAACATAGAGGAAACACTCATGACCATGGTAAATTTAATTATTCCAAGGCTATTAGGTTATTTGGTTATTAATTTTTCAATGTGTTCTCATGCCTTTAATATTCAATGTGTTATAAGAATTGTAACAGATATCATGAAACTTGTCACAAATTCAATAATGTCTCAAAATTCAAACAAAAAAATTTAAAATAGCAGGTAAAAAGAGAAAATATTATCTGTATTTCACATCAAAAAGGCAGTTGTTCCCAAGTGAATTCAATTCTTTGTAATTCCACACTACCAAAGTAGAAGAGGGATATGTAGGTCAGATAAACTTCTAGTTGTCTATAATATCTCTGTACAATTTAAAATAGGATAAAAAATTGTTCCCATTTATTTTCTAGTTGTATAAAGTGGGTAATTGCAGAGAGCTCAGAGTACTTTTAGATCCATTGTCACATTTTTCTGTCTACCTCAATGTGGTGTTCCCAGAATTAGCAAAGCTTCCCCTTTCTCAAAGGTACACTCTATGTTACATACCCACCTGTCCAATATTCTGGCCTGGCACTAGTATGTTCATTTCTTCAATTCAATCCAAAACAATTCCAAGCCAAAATGACTCTTACTTCACATCTGCATGATATAGATGGAGTAACTCAGACATAACAAGGATTTTTATAACTGTAGCAAACAATGTCCCAAGTCCTATGTTAACCCTGGATGTGCATTTCCTCATGGAATGTCACAACAATTAAATGAGGCAAACTGTCACTGTTTCAGATTTGCAGATGAAGGACTGGAGGGTTAGATTAATTTATTTTTCCCTGGTCTCAAAAGTAGGAAGCATGGGTCCAAAATCCTGGTCATGAAAGTAAACTCCCCACAGTTATTTTGGGCTTGCCAGCCAGTTTTTTGTTCCAATTATTATCTTAATAATGACAAAACTTTTTGAATAAAACAGACAACATAAATAAAGAAAAAAAACTTTTTGAATAAAACAAACAGCATAAATGAAGAATGGACCCTCAAACACATCGCTGTTGTTAGATGCCATTAAGTCACCTAACACACGGCTACCCCGGGCAAAATGCTGCCCAGTCCTGCGCCATTCCCATAATCGGTTGTTGATCGGACTATTGCCATCCATCGGGTTCACTTTGGCTGACTTTTCAGAAGTAGGTCGCTCGCCTTTTCTTCCTAGTGTATCTCAGTCTGGAAAATCTGCTGGAGCTCACTGGAGCAGCTGTGAGTTCTGTGAAGTTAGGCAGCTCTCTTATAAACTGTGTGTCTCAGGTTAGTGTATTTAAAATGGGTAACTGTCTTACTTTGTAAAAATGAAAAAAGATAGTGCATGTAGAATGTTTAATTAAATTATTTATATTTAGTATGTTATCAAACATAAGTTTTATCTCTACACAAACTTTTTCCCAAAGAGAAATTCATGAATAGAGAATTTAATAGAATCAGATATATGCATCCATTTACCTTAGAGTCAGAGTGTTAACTAAGACTCAACTTTCCTAAAAGCTTAGTACAGATTGTCCCCGACTTAACACATATTTGAGTTACAACGAACTGCCCTATGACTATCCTTTTTTTATCTTTGTACATCTTATTATTAGTAATATGTACTACATATAACGTTGTAGCACGTAATTTGTTGATGTTATCATTCTCTTGCCAATCTCAAAGACAAATAAAGATTGGATTTATAAAGATACTGTTAATAGGAGACAAAAACAATGAATATTTTTTTAAAAATTAGATATTCTACTTATATCAGAGCTGACTTATGACAGAGTCTTCAGAATGGAACCCTGTCTTACACTGGGAAATACCTGTAATATTATTTTCATAATTACAATTTGATAAAGATACATTAGTGCAATATAATCATGAAAGGATGTTTTCTCTCACTGGAAATTAATACATAGTTTAAACGAAATTTTTATAATTTCTATGCATTCAAACATTATACACTCAATGTCTCTTTATGATATTCATTACCAGTAGGAATGCAATGAAGATTAATCTCAGGGTAAAAGTGAAAAATCCTTTATTAGTTAATTTGGCAATATGGAGTGAGAGCCAGAGAGCTAGTCTTGTCCCTTGAAGCATTGCCATACCTTGTGGATATCGTTCTAAAATATGACTAAAAAAGAAGGGCTGGGAGGAGACCCTGTAAACACAAAGGGCTTATTTTGCAAGGTTTTCCACAATGTGCATCCTGAACTATTGTAGAACTAATAAATTTCCCATGGAACACAATATAACAGCTGGAACAATCTTAGATATCATGCTAATCGTATAAACAATATTTTTCAAATTGTAAAAAATGTATATGGAAGAATATAAAAGGAATAGTTATGATGTTATCAAGTGCAATCCAGGTGCTTTAATTTCTGTGCTTTCCAAATAGTATGATTGTGATATAGTTTTTAAAATTACAGAAATTAAGTGGGCCACAGTGAAAGCATTAGCGCATACCATCCCCGGTTGTAAGCACTCAGTCTAGGAGTCGTAGCACTAACCTGCATCAGAGGAGCCACCGTGCAGGAGGTGTGGAAATACTCTAAGCCTCTGGTTCCCAGATCACCGTTCGGATCCCCACCACTGCCTCTGTTGCCGGTATAAAATACAAGGCACCTGGCTAAAGCCTTAGGGATTCCTGAGCTTCAGGCTGCAGAAATGCTTGTGGGAAAGCATTCAGAAGAATACAGATGACCACATGCTCTCCTCATTTATCACCTCCATACAGGATTATTTTAAAATTTCAGGATATTTGATCTCTGAAGATAATGACCTGTTTTATCAACATGCTAAAGTCAGGATGTGATTATTTTGAATATGATGCTTGCCTTATAATATTATTAGTATTAAATGAGATACGATGCATAAAGCACTTAACTCATACCTAGAAAATATACTTAGTCCACAATCCTGTTAACCTAAACTTTCACAATAACTAATGTGTCAAGAAAGAGCTGGTAATGATGTGGGGAATAGAGTGGACTTCTAGACATGTCTTACCCAACAAAAGGCCATGACCGAATTGAACTTTTCCAGTCTTGAAACTTTCTAGTTATATATTTGGGGCCTGTTATATAACCTCTCTGAGCGTCAGTTTAATCATCTGTAAAAGGGGCATAATAATGCCTCTTCCACAGGATTATTTTTAGGGGCTACTGTATAGAATAAGGAGCCCTGGTAGTGCAGTCGTTAAGAGCTCAGCTGCTGACCAAAACGCCAGCAGTTCAAATTCACCAGAAGCTCCTTGGAAACTCCATGGGGCAGTTCTACTCTGTCCTATTGGGTCGCTATGAGTTGGAATAGACTTGATGACAATGGGTTTGGTTTTGGTTTCAGGTATGGAATAAATATAAAGCACCAGATCTATCAAATAAGTATAATTTCATTGTCTCCTTTCATCTCTGCTTTAGCTGAATATGTTGACCTATGAACTGACGTACGGTAATGAGAGTTTTTTTTTTAATGTCTTTATCTTGCAACAGAAAACAGTAAAAATCAGTTGCCATTGAGTTACGTCTGACTCATGGCAACCCTGTGTGTGTCAGAGTGGAACTGTGCTCTGTAGAGTTTTTAATGGGTGATTTTTCAGAAGTAGATCACCAGGTCTTTCTTCCAAGGTGCCTTTGGGTGGACTTGAACCTCCGTCTTTTCAGTTAGCATCTGAACATGTTAACTGTACCACCCAGGGGCTCTGCTCCAGGAGATTATACAGTATAACTGTTTGCACCACTCAGGAGCTCCAATATGGGAGGTTATACGATGCTGTGCTACATAATCAAAATATAATAAGCATTAACTGATTGATTTGTTACAGCTCTGCTTATGAACTGGTTAAGGGTTAAGAAAATGGGCTGAATTATTGCCGTGCAATGAATCACTTTTATATGGCTTTTCTAGCCCTGGTCTTGTAATATCACAAAATGATTGTCTGGGCCAAAATTTTGCAAGGTATTAGTAGATTTACTACAAAACTAGTGGATTGAAAATTCACTTAATGGGATTGTGCCCTTTGTGGTCCAGCTAGGAGATTGGTTGTTGTTCCTATTCTGTTAGGCTTATATAAGGGCCAAATCCACAGAGGTTCTGGGGCCCCTCACTACCAACAAAAAGAGCGTAGAGTGGAGTGCATCCTTTGGACCCAGGGTCCCTGCATTGAGAACTCCCTATATTAAGAAGAGAGAGTTGTAACAGTGAAGACAGGGATGGTGGGCTTGCTGGTCCATAGAGAGAGAACTGAGTGTCTTTGTGCAGGGTTGTGCCTCCTACTAAAGTACTGCAACAGTTGTACCTGCGGGACAGAGACCTGAGTGTGGCTGGTGTAATTTGCTTCCTTCCCCCTTTGGGCATCGTGGTGGGAACAATACATTCCCTCACGCAGGGTAGGCCTTGGTATCACGGCAGCAAGACAGAGAACAACTCTGGCCTGGGTAGCATGGTAGGAGGCAGCAGCATAGGTCAAAAAGGGCCCAGTGGCAGAGGCTCAGGAGATCCTGTGCAGGCGTCTTTCCATTAGTGAAGCAAGGCCCAGTGAGGCCCAGGGGCAGAGCAGAAGCCTCGGAAGCCATGCAGGTGTCCTGGGTAACATGGTGGCAGCCAGAGGCAGTGGTGACATGAAGACAACATTTGACCAGAAACACAATGTGCCAGTACAGTGATATTAGAAAGAATATGAGTAGTTTGGAGAAGAATAAGCAGATCTGCTTTGAGAATTTGTTTTACTGTTTACTGTTTGCTTTCTAGAAATAATAATAGTGGCTTTCACTTTGCCAATATTGTGTAAATGTCTTGATCACAGATGGCCGTAGCACTCATGGAATGGTTGATGCCAGTGGTTGTACATGCCTCATTCCTAGTTGTCTGGTAGTTTGAGGCACATCCTGTTTGCATGTGCAATGTGGTTAGATAGACAAACCACACAATTATATAATTAATTGGATTGTCAAACCAATCTATGAAGGGATATTTGAATTTTATTTTCAAACAGGCATATACCTATGGATATAGTCAATAATATGAGAAAAAAGAAAGTGAAAGTAGAAATATAAGTCAAATTCTGGTAACCCTGAATAAATTAATTAAAAGAGAAAATAATAATATTAAAATCAATAACAAAAATCAGGACAGTTGATATTGATTGAGTTATTAATTTCTGACAAAACAATAATAGTAGGAGACTTCAACACACCACTTTTGGTGAAGGACAGGACATCCAGAAAGAAGCTCAATAAAGATACGGAAGACCTAAATGCCACAATCAACCAACTTGACCTCATAGACATATACAGAACACTCCGCCCGACAGCAGCCAAGTATACTTTCTTTTCTAGTGCACATGGACATTCTCTAGAAGACCACATATTACGGCATAAAGTAAGCCTTAGCAGAATCCAAAACATTCAAATATTACAAAGCGTCTTCTCTGACCATAAGGGCATGAAGGTGGAAATCAATAACAGGAAAAGCAGGGAAAAGAAATCAGACACTTGGAAACTGAACAAAACAAAAGACTGGATTATAGAAGCTATTAAGGATGGAACAAAGAAATTCCAATGAGAATGAAAACACTTCCTGTAAAAACGCTGGGACACAGTGAAAGAAATGCTCAGAAGTCAATTTATATCAATAAATGCACACATCCAAAACGAAGAAGGGGCCAAAATCAAAGAATTATCCCCACAACTTGAACAAATAGAAAGAGAGCAACAAAAGAAACTCACAGGCACCAGAAAAAAAAAAAAAATACTAAAAATGAGAGCTGAACTAAAAGAAATAGAAAACAATGAAAAGAATTAACAAGACCAAAAGCTGTTTTTTTTGAAAAAACTAACAAAATTGATAAACCACTAGCCAAACTGACAAAAGAAAAACAGGAGAGGAACTAAATAACCTGAATAAGAAATGAGATGGGCGATATTACAACATACCCAACTAAAATTAAAAGAATTATATCAGATTTCTGTGAAAAATTGTACTCTGACAAATGTGAAAACCTAGAAGAAATGGGTGAATTCCTAGAAACACACTGCCTACCTAAACTAACACAAAAAGAGGTAGAACAGCTAAATAGACCCATAACAAAAGAAGAGATGGAAAAGGCAATCAAACCCCCCCCACCCCAAAAAAGCCCTGGTCCGGACAGCTTCACTGCAGAGTTCTACCAAACTTTCAGAGAAGAGTTAACACCACTACTACTAAAGGTACTTCAGAGCATAGAAAGGACAGAATACTACCAAACTCATTCTATGAAGCCACCATATCCCTCATACCAAAACCACGTAAAGACACCACAAGAAAAGAAAATTATAGACCTATATCCCTCAGGAACTTAGATACAAAAATCCTCAACAAAATTCTCGCCAATAGAATTCAACAACATATCAAAAAAATAATTCACCATGACCAAGTGGGATTCATACCAGGTATGCAGGGATAGTTCAACATTAGAAAAACAATTAATGTAATCCATGACATAAATAAAACAAAAGACAAGAATCACATGATTTTATCAATTGATGCAGAAAAGGCATTTGACAAAGTCCAACACCTATTCATGATAAAAACTTGAGCAAAACAGGAATAGAAGGAAAATTTCTCAACATAATAAAGGGCATTTATATAAAGCCAACAGCAAACATCACCCTAAATGGAGAGAGCCTGAAAGCATTCCCACTGAGACTGGGAACCAGACAAGGATGCCCTTTATCACCGCTCTTACTCAACATTGTGTTGGAGGTCCTAGCCAGAGAAACTAGGCTAGATAAAGAAATAAAGGGCATCTAGATTGGCAAGGAAGAAGTAAAAGTATCTCCATTTGCAGGTGACATGATCTTATACACAGAAAACCCTAAGGAATCCTTCAGAAAACTACTGAAACTAATAGAAGAGTTCAGCAGAGTATCAGAATACGAGATAAGCATACAAAAATCAGTTGGATTCCTCTACACGAACAAAAAGAACATTGAAGAGGAAATCACCAAATCAATGCCATTTACAGTAGCCCCCAAGAAGATAAAATAATTAGGAATAAATCTTACCAAAGATGTAAAAGACTTATACAAAAAAACTGCAAAACACTTCTGCAAGAAACCAAAGGAGACTTACATAAGTGGAAAAACATACCTTGCTCATCGATAGGAAGACTTAACATTATAAAAATGTCTATTCTGCCAAAAGGGATCTATACACTTAATGCAATTCCGGTCCAAATCCCAACGGCATTCTTGATGAGATGGAGAAACAAATCACCAACTTCATATGGAAGGGAAAGAAGCCCCAGATAAATAAGGTATTACTGAAAAATAAAAACAAAGTGGGAGGCCTTACTTTCCCTGATTTTAGAACCTACTATACCACCACAGTAGTCAAAACAGCCTGGTACTGGGACAACAACAGATACATGGACCAATGGAACAGAATTGAGAATCCAGATATAAATCCATCCACATATGAGCAGTTGATTTTTGACAAAGGCCCCAAAACAGTTAAATGGGGGGAGAAGACAGTTTTTTTTTAACAAATAGTGCTGGCATAACTGGATATCCATCTGCAAAAAAGTGAAACAAGACCCATACCTCACTCCATGCAAAAAAATGAGCTCAAAATGTATCAAACACCTAAATATAAAATCTAAAAAAAAGGTAAAGATCATGGAAGAAAAAATAGGGACACTGTTCGGAGCCCTAATACATGGCATAAATAGTATAGAAAACATTATTAAAAATACAAAACAAAAACTAGATAACTGGGAGCTCCTAAAAATCAAAAACCTATGCTCATCCAAAGACTTCACCAAAAGAGTAAAAAGACTACTTACAGAATGGGAAAAAGTTTTCAACTATGACATTTCCAATCAGCGCCTGATCTCTAAAATCTACATGATACTGCAAAAACTCAACTACAAAAAGACAAATAACCCAATTTAAAAATGGGCAAAAGATATGAATAGACACATCACTAAAGAAGACATTCACGTAGCTAACAGATACATGAGGAAATGTTCACGATTATCAGCCATTAAAGAAATGCAGACCGAAACTACAATGAGACTTCATCTCATTCCAACAAGGCTGGCGTTAATCCAAAAAACACAAAATAGTAAATGTTGGAGAGGCTGTGGAGAGATTGGAACACTTATACACTGCTGGTGGGAATGTAAAATGGTACAAGCACTTTGGAAATCAATTGGGTCTTCCTTAAAAATCTAGAAATAGAACTACCATAGGATCCAGCAATCCCATTCCTTGGAATATATCCTAGAAGAATAAGAGCCTTTACACAAACAGGTATATGCACACCCATGTTTATGCAGCACTGTTTACAATAGCAAAAAGATGGAAGCAACCAAGGCGCCCTAAGAACTTGAGAAATAGTTTAAACTGAGAAGAAAACATTCTTTTGTCATTACCAGAGGGGGGAGCGAGGGAGGGCGGGAAAGGGGTTTAGATAGTAATAGGAACTATTTTAGGTGAAGGGAAAGACAGCACACAATACAGGGGAGGTCAGCACAATTGGACTGAACCAAAAGCAAAGAAGTTTCCTGAATAAACTGAATACTTCAAAGGCCAGCGTAGCAGGGGCAGGGGTCTGGGGACCATGGTTTCAAGCGACATCTAAGTCAATTGGTACAATAAAATCTATTAAGAAAACATTCTGTATCCCACTTCGAAGAGTGGCATCTGGGGTCTTAAACGCTAGCAAGCAGCCATCTAAGATGCATCAATTGGTCTCAACCCACCTGGATCAAAGGAGAATGAAGAACACCAAGGACACAAGGTGATTACGAGCCCAAGAGACAGAAAGGGCCACATGAACCAGTGAGTACATCATCCTGAGACCAGAAGAACTAGATGGTGCTCGGCTACCACCGATGACTGCCCTGACGGGGAATACAACAGAGAACCCCTGAGGGAGCAGGAGAGCAGTGGGATGCAGACCCCAAATTCTCATAGAAAGACCAGACTTCATGGTCTGACTGAGATTAGAAGGACCCTGGTGGTCATGGCCCCCAGACCTTCTGTTGGCCCAGGACAGGAACCTTTCCTGAAACCAACTCTTCAGACATGGATTGGACTGGAAAATAGGTTGGAGAGGGATGCTGGTGAGGAGTGAGCTTCTTGGATCAGGTGGACACTTAAGACTATGTTGGCATCTCCTGCCTGGATGGGAAATGAGAGGGTGGAGGGGATTAGAAGCTGGTGAAATGGACACGAAAAGAGAGAGTGTAGGGAGAGAGCAGGCTGTCTCATTAGGGGGATAGCAATTGGGAGTATGTAGCAAGGTGTATATAAGTTTTTGTGTGAGAGACTGATTTGATTTGTAAACTTTCACTTAAAGCACAATAAAAATTATAAAAAATATATTTATTGAGAAATTACTGAGTGAGCTATATCGTTCCTAACAGTCTATTTGCATGATTTCATCGAAGCAGATTCATGAAGATGTTATTTTTAGCTCCCACTGACTTTTGATGAAACTGGATCTTAGTAAAGTTAAGTTACTGCCCAAGGTTAAAACCTTAAAAAAATTAGACTAGGAAAATGGTCTGGTGGTCTATTTCCAATAATTAGCCAATGTAAAACTTACGGATCACAACAGAACATTGTCTGACTCACTTCCTTTGGACAAACCATTAGGAGGGATCAATCTAATGCAGGACCTCATGCTTGGGGAAATACCGGGCCAGAGAGGGTAAGGGAGACCTTTGTTGAGGCAGACTGGCACCATAGCCACTATAGTCATTGCAAATGTGTACTTGTTTAATTAATTATTTTAATACATTTTTTACTGCAGTAGAGATATTTTTAATTTTATTGAAGTTTGTAAACAGATACAGTTAAACAAAAAGTAGTAGTACAGTGAGATGAATTAACTCAAAGGGAAGAGAACTGAGTACAAATATCCTAGAAGAAGAAATAGAATATTTTTTGACATCTAGGAGCTGACCTGGCACTATCAATTAGGTTTTTGTATTGCCAGGAGCTGGCCTTGATGTCTGCCTGTTGAGCAGACATGGTTTTACAAAATATCAATACGGAAGATAGGAAAAAGATTCTCCAAAGGTGTCCTTGTCTCAATCCCTGGAATCTGTGAATATGTTAAGTTACATGGCAAAGGAGAATTAAGATTGTACATGGAATTAAAATTGTTAATCAGCTGACCTTAAAAAAGAGTATCCTCTGATTATAATGACATAAAATTAGAAATCAATAACAGAAACAGCAAGGAAAAAAAATCAAATACGTGGAAACAGAACAACACCTTGCTTAAAAACTACTGGATTATAGAAGAAATCAAGGATGGAAAAAATAAATTCATAGAATTAAATGAAGAATGAAAACATGTCTTACCAGAACCTTTGGAAAACAGCAAAAGCAATGCTTAGAGGTCAATTTACAACAATAAATGCACACATTCAAAAAGAAGAAAGTGCCAAAATCAAAACATTAACCCTACAACTTGAACAAATAAAGAGAAACAAAAGTAGCCCTCAGGCACCAGAAGAAAGGAAATAATAAAGGTTAGAGCAGAAATGAATGAGATAGAGAATAGGAAAACAATTGAAAGAGTAGACAATACTGAAAGACGGTTTTTTGAAAAGATCAACAGAATCAATAAACCATTGGTCAAATTGACAAAAGAAAAAACAGGAGAGGAAGCGAATAACCTAAATAAGAAATGGAATGGGTGATATCACAACAGACCCAATGGAAATAAAAAGGATCATAACAGAATACTATGAAAAATTGTACTCTAACAAATTTGAAAATCTAGAAGAAATGGACAAATTTCTAGGAACACACTACTTACCTAAACTAACACAAATTGAGGTAGAAAAATTAAATAAACCCACAACAAAAGAAGAGATTGAAGAGATAATTAAAAAAATAAAAACCACCACCAACAAAAAAGCCCTGGCCCAGACGGCTTCACTGGAGAATTCTACCAAACTTTCAGGGAAGAGTTAACACCATTACTACCAAAGGCATTTCAGGCATAGAAAAGGATGAAATACTCGCAAACCCATTCTATGAAGCCAGCATAACCATGATAGAAAAGTCAGGTAAAGATCCACAAAAAAAAGAAAATTACAGACCAATATCCCTCATGAATATAGACCCAAAAATCCTCAACAAAATTCTAGCCAATAGAATTCAACAACATATCAAAAAATAATTCACCATGACCACGTGGGATTCATATCAGGTATGCAGGGATGGTTCAACATTAGAAAAACAATAATGTAATCCATCACATAAATAAAACAAAAGACAAGAACCACATGATCTTATCAACTGATGCAGAAAAGGTATTTTAAAAAGTCCAAAACCCATTCTTGATAAAAACTCTCAGTGAAATAGGAATAGAAGGAAAATTCCTGGACATAATAAAGGCCATTTATACAAAGCCAACAACCAGCATCATCCTAAATGGAGAGTCTTAAAGCATTCCCCTTGAGAAGGGGAACCAGACATGGATGCCCTTTGTCACCGCTCATATTCAACATTGTACTGGAGGCCCTAGCCAGATCAATAAGGCAAGAAAAAGAAATAAAGTGCATCCAAATTGGTAAGGAAGAAGTAAAAGTATCCCTATTTGCAGATGATATGGTTTTATACATGGAAAACCCCCCAAAATCCACAAGAAAACTACTACAACTAAAATAGAAGATTTTGCAAAATATCAGGATATAAGATAAACATACATAAGTCAGTCAGATTCCTCTGCACCAAAAGAGAGAACTTCCAAGAGGAAATCACCAAATCAATACCATTATAATAGCCCCCAAGAAGATAAAGTATTTAGGAATAAATTTAAACAGAGATGTAAAACCCTACACAAAGAAAACTACAAGACACTATTACAAGAAATCAAAAGAGACCTAAATAAGTGGAAAAACATACCATGCTGATAGACAGGAAGACTCAACATTATGAAAATGTCAGTTCTTCCCAAAGTGATCTACAGATACAATGCAATCTCAATCCAAATTCCAATGACAACTTTTAGCATGTTGGAGAAACAAATCACAAACTTCATATGGAAAAGGAAGAAGCCCCAAATAAGTAAAGAATTACTGAAGAAGAACAAAGTGGGAGGCCTCACACTACCTGATGTTAGAACCTGTTATACCACCATGATAGTCAAAACAGCCTGGTACTGGTACAACAGACACATAGACCAATATAACAAAATTGAGAACCCAGACGTAAATCCATCCACCTATGAGCAGCTGATAGTTGACAAAGGCCCAAAGTCCATTAAATGGGGGAAAAGACAGTCTTTTTAACAAGTGGTGCTGGCGTAACTGGATATCTGTCTGCAAAAAAATGAAACAGGACCCATAGCTCACATCACGCACAGAAACTAACTCAAAATGATCAAAGACCTAAATATAAAACCTAAAATGATAAAGATCACGGAAGAAAAAATAGGGACAATGCTAGGAGACCTGATACACGACATAAACAGAATACAAACCATAACCAACAATGCAGAAACATCAGAAACTAGATAACTGGGGTCTGCTAAAAGTCAGTTATGCTCATGAAAAGAGTAAAAACAGAACCTACAGATTGGGAAGAAATTTTTAACTATGACATATCTGGGAAGGGTCTAATCATTAAAATCTACAAAGTACAGCAACACCTCAACTACAAAAAGACAAATAAAAAAAATTAAAAATGGGCAAAGCATATGAACAGACACTGCACCAAAAAAGATATTCAGGTGGCTAATGTACACATGAGGAAATGCTCATGATTATTAGCCACCAGAGAAATGCAAATTAAAACAACAAAGAGATGTCTTATCACCCCAATAACACTGGCACTAATCCAAAAAAAGGAAACCCTGGTGGTGTAGTGGTTAAATGCTGTTAACCAAAAGGTCGGCAGTTGGAATCCACCAGGCGCTCCTTGGAAAATCCACAAGGCAGTTCTACTCTGTCCTATAGGGTCTCTATGAGTCAGAAATGACTCGATGGCGATGGGTTTGGTTAATCCATAAAACACAAAATAAAAATGTTGGAGAGGTTGTGGAGAGATTGGACTCTCATGCACTGCTGGTGAGAATGTAAAATGATACAATCACTTTGGAAAACAATCTGGTGCTTCCTTAAAAAGCTAGAAGTAGAAATACCATAAGATCCAGCAATCCCACTCATAGGAATATACCCAAGAGAAGTAAGAGCAGTCGCAGGAATAGACACATGCATACCATGTTCATGGGAGCACCATTCACAACAGCACAAAGATGTAAACAACCTAAATGCTCACCAGCAGACGAATGGGAAACAAATTACGGTGCAGACACACAGCGCAGCCTACTGACGGAGCCCGGCTCTACTCCGACACCCAGCGGGTCGCTGTGAGTTGCGTTTGATTCTACTACAACTGGTGGGGTTTTTGTTTGATATGAAGATAAGCTGTAGCTATGTTGTTGTTGATGTCTTGCGCTGAATGTTGTTGCTGAGAGCAGTTGCTATTTAGTTGGCTTCTACTCAAAGTAACCTAATATATAAGAGAAAGAAATTTTCCCCGGTCCCATGCCATCCTAATGATTGTTGGTATGTTTGAGTCCATTGCTGTGGTTATTGCGTCAATCCATCTTTTTGAGGGTTTCCTTTATTTTTGTGAGCTTCTACTTCACCTAACAGGACTTCTTTTCCTAGGGATCGGTCTTTCCAGATAATGTGTCCAAAGTAAGTAAGATGAAGTCTTGCCATCCTCATTCCTAAGGAACTTTTCACTGTTTTATTGTAAGACTGATTTTTTTGTTCTTTTGTTAATCTATGGTACATTCAATATTCTTCACCAACACCACACTTCCACGCATCAGTACTTCTCCTGCCTTCTTTTTTCATTGTCCAGTTTTCACATTCACAGAGGCGAACAAAAAGACCACAGTGTTGAATAGAAGTAGGGAAAAGAGATATCCTTGCTGTGTTCCTGATTTTATGGCAAAATCTTTCAGTCTTTCACCATTGAGAATAATGTTAATGGTTGGTTTTTCACAACTGTCCTTTATCATTTTAAGGAAGTGTACTGAGGTGAAGGAAATTCAGAGCTATACGACAGTATTGCACAACAAGCTATTTAATGGGGCCAACACATTGAAAGTCACATGCAAGGGGGTGGTCCCTGTAGCAGAAGGTCTTCCAGAGGCTAGAGTCACAGGTAGCATCAGAAGGAGAAGAGAGCAAGAAAGCTCCCAGGGGTGAGAAGCGATATCCTCCTGCAGCCAGGCGATAAGTCTCTGGGTCAGAGAGCTCTAAAAGCAGCAGCATCTTAGGGTCTTTATAACTACAGGAATTTATCTTTTTTTTTTTTTTTTTTTAGGACTAGCAGAAGTTGAGTCCAGTTTTGCAGGGTATGTAAAACAGGCAGGTCCTAAGTGGCTAAAAATCTGCTTATTTGGGCTATTTTTAAATCAGTTGGACATGTACAAGTTTGAGTTTCATACCAGTTTTTTTTTTTTTTTTTTCCATATAATACGCCTCAGCTTACTTGAAGAAGTAAATAACTTGGGGCTAATACACAGAGGCCATTTTTGACTCTCACACAATAGGAAGTTCGCTTTTATTCCTGATTTTTGAGTGTTTTTTTGTTAAACGCTTTTTTCTGCATCAGTTGATAGATCATCCCCCTCTCCCTACGTTCTATTAATGTGTTGCATTACACTGATTGACTTTTATATATACTGCACTTGTGGGACAAAGCACACAGGGTTATGGCATATGGTCCTTTTAATACGCTGCTGGATTGGAGTTTTACTATTTTGTTGAGGATTTCCATAGATATTTCTATGCAATATTTTTTTCTGATGGCTTTGTCTGGCTAAGTATCAGGATGCTGATAGCATCATGGATTGAGTTACAAATTATTCCTTCCTTTTAGTTTTTGGAAAAGTTTGAGAAAGATTGATGTTAATTTCTATTTGATGCCTTCTTTATAATTTCTTTGTCATTATTGATATTCTCTATTCGTTGAGACATTCTCCTGTTTTCCTTTAGGTCTTTGACCACGTTTAACACAGTAGATTTAAACGATTTGCCTAGCAATTCTATGTCATTGGTTCTTCAGGGACTGCTTTCACCGATTTTTTTTTTTTTTCCTGTGAATTGGTTGTAGTTCCTGTTTCTTGGCATGCCTAGTATTTTTACCAAACACTGGGCTTTGTGAATTTTATGTGTTAACTCTGAAAAGCAGATTCTCCAGCCTACCTAGTGCTTGCTGTTATTGTTGAGGGCTGCGGTCATCTGTTTAGTGACATTTCCAAACTATTTATTTGTTTGTATGTATTTATTATTTTTCATAGACTGTTTTCTTTGCCATGTGTGGTCACTGAAGTCTATCTTCAGTTATTTTAGTGGTCAACCAGTGACCTGATAGAGACCTTTTTTGGAGTCAAAAAGAGAAGAAAAAGAAAACTAAAAACCCTTTCCTGGTCATTGAAGATTGACTCTGAATTAGGTACTCTTTCAATGCTTAGCCAGGCCACCTACAATTGGGCCTTAGCCTACACCTCCGTTTGTGCAGAGCCCAAAGATCTGCCAGAGGCTCAAACCTAGGGTCCTCTCAGGTCTTGTCTGAGCATGCATTCAACCTGGGTATGTACATTGGATCTCTGATCCTTCAGTACATTCAGTATCTCTACAGTTTATTCTCCCATGCATCTGCCTCGTCAGCCTCTTCTTTTCCAGGCTATCAGGTTTGTCTGCTTCTTTCCCTGTTCTCCATTCCTTACCTAAGCTGGTTATGGCATTATATGTCTTTAAGGCTTTTCACAGACAGATACCACCTGGTAGCCACTCATGTCTGAGAGGAGTAAAGCCAAGGCCTATCTCAGAGCAGGTATCTCTGGGAACTACCAGATTGGTCAAAATAAACAACAACAACATTTTTAGAAAAAAGATCTGTCTTGTCCACACCCTGGCACCAGCAAGCCACACCAGGAATGTGGGCTGCTGTCTTCATGGCAGCTGCCAAGTGGAGAATGGGGGATAGTAGGTGAATAAACAAAAATGCCACCATTTTTCATCAAAATTCAACAACATCTTTTCTCATGAAGCACTTAATGTTTATTCTGTCAGGTTTTTTTCCCACTTATTCATTGCTTCAGGGAAACCCTGGTGGCCTAGTGGTTAAGTGCTACGGCTGCTAACCAAAGGGTCGGCAGTTCGAAGACTCCAGGCGCTCCTTGGAAACTCTATGGGGCAGTTCTACTCTGTTCTATAGGGTCGCTATGAGTGGGAGTCGACTCGATGGCATTGGGTTTGGTTTTTGGTTTTTTTCATTGCTTCAGTGGAGGGAATGAATCCTATACCTTCTTAACACACTGTTTTCTGTAACATCCCCTCTCCTGATGTTTTTAAGTGGCCTTTCTCTTATTTCAGAAACACTGGTGGCGTAGTGGTTAAGTGCTATGGCTGCTAACCAAGAGGTCAGCAGTTCGAATCCACCAGACGCTCCTCGGAAACTCTATAGTGCAGCTCTACTCTGTCCTATAGGGTCGCTATGAGTCGCAATCGACTTGACGGGAGTGGGTTTGGTTTTCTGGTTTTCTCTTATTTCAGTATTTGCTTGGTTGCTGTAAATATTTTAAAACTTTCTAAATTTCTAAAAAAGTTGATTCTAACACTTTTTGCTTTGTCGTTGTTTCTGTGCAGGAACAGGCCCTCCACAGAAGCTATCTGAGGCTATCAACTTGGTCATTTTCACTGACATTATCCACATCTCATTTTTTAAAAATATACACGGATATACAATTGATCCAACAACTTTCACTGAAATGTGTATCCTTTTATCACTCCCCATACAAGCACCTGACATATGTGACTCATCATTGTACACATATGTGTGCATCTGAATTATGTATTCTCTTCCATTGGTCTATAATTATATCAGTACAAATTTTTAATATCACATAGAATGATGCATCTCATTTTATTATTTTTAAAATTCCCTTTGAGCTATTACTGTTTTTTGCATCATTTTATATAAATTCTATAGCCAACTTGTAAATTAAACACACACACATGCACACACTGATGGGATTCTAATGGGGATTATATTGAATTTATGTAATAATTGAAATGATTTATTTTTTCATTGTTCAGTATAATTCATGGATAATGCACTTAAATATAATTGTTTCATTACAAGTAAGTATGGGTAGCAGTTAGGGGGAGGCATGAGGAATCTTCTCAAGTGCTAATAATATGTTACTACTTTCATATAGGTTTGTTCAATTTGCGATATCTATCTGATTAGTTGTGAATGTACTGTATATGGATTTCTTTATTCTGTATAACTTACACGAATCATCCTTCAAATTGCTATTTACTTAAAAAAAGTTTGTTAGCTATAGCTATTGAAGTTTAGGCATCGTGTTTAGTCAGGTTTAGGCTCTATTGGAACTCAAAAGCATGAAAATGGTCAAAAATACTACAAAAATTAATTACAATAATAAAAGATCAAGGATGTATAAAACTCTAAGGCCAAGATCAGGAGGCTGGGGTGGAGATTACCTGAAACTTGAAGCTAGCAACTGGACATGCAACCATATACTTCACTGACTGATGTGGTCTGCAGATGTGAACTTTCATGCAATCTGTGTGAAAAATATTTAAATATGTTAAAATTCATTAAATTTGAATGTACATTTATTAAAATATGGATTTATTATTTTCGTTTTTGATAGTAAGTATAAATTAGAATTTCAAACTTTATGTAAAACACAAATGGTTTACACACTTAAGTAATTTCACCACCAATTCCATTCGTAGATATATACAAAATACAAACTCTTGTTTATGGGAAACAGGAGACAAATGCAACAATGTTTATAAGTGCATTGTATATAATAGTAGACAACTAGAAATAAAACAAGCATCTATCAGCAACAACACCAACAACAAAAAATGGATAAATGTGTAGTATAGTCTTAAAATAGAATGCCATTCAATAATAAAATAGAATGGGCTGTCATTTCATTCAGCCTGGAGCGTTAGTAATGTCAACCGAAAAAACAATTTTCAAAAAGATTATCTACAACTTAAGGCCCCTTTATTAAGTTCTACAGCATCTAAAAATATTTTCTAATACCCTATGAATTCTATATTATAATTATAGCAAGAGAATTAAAAAACCAAAAATTCAGAATGATGGTGGAGGTATAGGAGGATATGAGGAGTCCCTGGATGGTGCGAGCAGTTAACATAGTCACTGCTAACTGAAACCTTGGTGGTTCGAGTCTACCCAGAGGTATAGGAGGATATGAAGAGTCCCTGGATGGTGCGAACAGTTAACATAGTCACTGCTAACTGAAAGCTTGGTGGTTCGAGTCTACCCAGAGGCACCTCAGGAGAACGGATTGGTGATCCACATTAGAAAAATAAGCCGTTGAAAACCCTACCAAGAACAGTTCTACTCTGACACACATGGGTTTGCCAAGAGTTGGAGGAGCACTAAAGATAAATTTACTATTTTAGTTGTTGGGTTGGGTGGTGAACTTACAGGTATACATTATATTATAAACAAACTGACCGAAGTAAGGCATTCATAGACCAATAAACACATTTTGTCTTGAACCAGAAATGAGTGTTCCTAAAGGCCATTACATATAATTATTATTAAAATTATTGACAATGGATCCAAAAAAATCTTGTCAGTGAATCTCTAAAATATTTCACAGAAATATACACTTTCTTCCAATACCATTGTTCATGCACTGATGGCACACTGGTTGTATTTTGCTCTCATGGTTTATATTCCACTTTATATTTAGCAGCAAGTAGTTAGCAACCCACTGCATTATTTATTATCAACACTCAGACTCTAAGAAGTTTTCCTATATTACTGATTGGAAAATAAATGATTAAATCCAATTTGGATAACGCTAAAAAAAATTTTTTTTTTTTTTTTATTAGAGCTAAACATGTGCCTAATTTATGACCAAGCAATTTCAATTTAGGTATATATACAAGAGAATTGAGTTCACGTGTTCTCAAAAAACACTTGTACAGGAAGCTTTATGGTAGTTTTATTCATTATAGTCAAACATTTCTGACATCAGAATGGAAATAATTATTCTAAGCCATATGATGGAATTCAGCTTTGTAATAAAAATGATGGAGACACTCAAAAATATGGTTGAACCTTTTAAACATGTTTAGGAAAAGAAGCCAGACATCAGAGAGAACTTATTTTCTGATATAAAAGTTTCGACTCAATGGTGATGAGAAATAAGAGCTTCTATTTAATGGCGATAGAAGCCAGAATAATGATTGTAATTGTGGGCCTAAGGCATTAACATGAAGGTAGCATAAGAGATGACGAATGATGAAATGCTCCACCTGTGGTTTCCCTCAAGCTGTAATGATGACAGTTCCACACTTCCAGTTGTTAATTTCAAGTTTTAGCCCAATTCTGAAAGCTTCTTATTTCATAGTATTTCACATCCCATGTGTCCACAAAACTCGAATGTCTGCTTTCTCCCAGTCTCCTGAATCTGCCCAGTCTTTGCCTCTCCACTAATATCACCTTGGTCCAAGGTAATATCTTGTCACAGCTGGACTACTGCAATGGCTTTCTCCTGCCCACATCAGTTCTCTACCACAACTCTGCAAAGGTAGCCCATTGTTTTAGGTTCAAAGCCACAATCCTCACGTTGATCTAATTTACACTGTAAGACCCGGCCCCAAAACATATACCTATTTCCTGTGTCTCACCAATTTACTCCTTGATCTTTTGTGACTACGCTGGGCATGTCCCCACCTCAGGGAGTTCTCACTTGTTCTTTGCTCTTCCCAGAACATTTATCCACAAATATCCACTTGTCTCTCTTCCTCGACTCCTTTTAGTTTTTGACAAAAGTCATATTCTTGATTCTCCCTTCTCTGACTATTTGACTTAATATTGCAAATATCCTCTGTTTTCCTGATTCCAATTTTCCACTTAGTTCTTCTTCATGGTGATTAATACTTTTTGGTATACTCTGAAATTTACCCAAACCCAGTGCTGTCGAGTTGATTCCGACTCATATAAGGTCGCTTTACCAGTTAATTTTATATACTGTCTTTTTCCCCACGATAAAATGTAAACTTCATGAGAGCAGAGACTTATGTCAGTTTTTTCTTGTTTAATCCCATTTCACCAGTGCCTATAACAGTGTCACATACAGAGTTAAAGCATTAAAGCCCTTGTTCAATAAATGAACAAATAAATAAATAAGTGGATGTATGCATTTTGCTCTATATTATAGTTTGGTCATCATATGTATTTTCCTGATATTATGTATTATATGGTAAATTATATTTCATGTGCATTTTATTTCAGAATATTAAAAAGGTACTAAAAATTTGTTATGACATGGGAGCATTGTGTTGACAGGGATTAAATCTATTGCTTTAGAAGATAAAGTTGAAAATGGCAACCATTCTCTTGCTTTTGCACGGCAAATCCACCCAGTTCCAATAACAAAGCTTTAGTTATTTCTGAGAAGTGTAGAAACCAAGGCATTGTTACATTTATTTATTTTGTAAACATTTCTTTGAGCTTACTTCTCTCTAGACAGTAGGCTAATCAAATCATGTTGTTCAGTCTCAAACTATAAAGGGTTCCTAAAGTCATATTTTCTGTACAAATGTCTATTTTCCCAGCACTCTTCTCATGGCCCCCATGACCTCCTTATTCCTCAGACTGTAGATAAATGGGTTCAGAAGAGGTGTAATGATACTGTAAAACACCGCCACCACTTTATCTTCCTCAGGGTAATGGAAGGTGTGTGGTCTTGTATAGGTGGAGAGAGTAGCCCCATAGAATAGGCTTGCCACAATCAGATGAGAGGAACACGTGGAGATGGCTTTTGTCTGCCCTTTACCTGAGCTCATCTGGTACACCACAATAAGCACCTGGGCATAGGAAGCCAGAATGGCCATGAATGGTAGTAACAGAATGACAAGGCCACTAAAGAGGACAGTATACTCATACTGGGAGGTGTCCTGACACACCAAAGGCATTAGAGATGGAACTTCACAGAAAAAGTGGTTAATGATCCGAGATGTGCAGAATGGAAGTTGAAATACATACAGTGTATGTATTAAAGCATTGATAGAACTACTGGCCCATGCACATGTGACCATGGACAAACAGATCGTCTTGCTCATGAGCACAGGGTAATGTGAAGGGTGACAGATCGCTACGTGTCTATCATAAGACATGAAACCAAGAAGAGCTTCAGTTCCACCAAGAGTCAAAAACAGAAAGGTTTGAATCTCACAACCGAAAAAAGTAATGGTCTTACTATTTGACAGGAAGTTTGCTGCCATCTTGGGTACCGTGGTGGAGATGTACACCATGTCAATGAAGGAGAGCTGACTGAGGAGGAAGTACATGGGAGTGTGGAGCAGAGTGTCCAATCGGATGAGGTGGATCAGTATGATATTTCCCATCAAAGCCACTGAGAAGATGACAGTAATGGCAACAAAGAGTATCTTGTTCATTTGGCCATATTGGAAAAGGCCAAGAAGTATAAACTCTGCTCCAAAAGTTTGATTTTCTGTCTTCATGGCTTAAATCAAAACAAAGCAGACCATATCTGAAAATTCCATTAACAACATTGATTGACCTTTGAGAGAAAACAAAATGATTATTAAATGCAGTAGGATTCCCTTTAATCAGCTTAGGTGACTATGTCTCTCCCTGTTTTTATATAGCAAACCCTGGTAGTGTAGTAGTTAAGTGCTATGGCTGCTAACCAAAAGGTCAGCAGTTTGAATCCTCCAGGCACTCCGTGGAAACTCTATGGGGCAGTTCTTCCCTGTCCTATAGGGTACTATGAGTCAGAATCAATTCAACAGCAGTGGGTTTGGTTTTGGGTTTTTATGCACTGAATCTGTGTCTATTGAGCAATGTGCATTTTGAAAAATAAAATAAAAATAACGTTTCTTTAAAATTGATCACAGAATAAAAATATAATATGGGGATAAAACATTTAGATGATTTGCCAACGTGAGTTATTACTCCCCTTGTAAATATCTTCATGATGATAGACTAGAGACATGTTCACATGTTGTGAAAAATCTTTCACTCAATTCCTTCATATATATAGTTTAGAATTGCACTGTTGGTTAAACTTGGTATAATATTCTTTAAAAAAAACTTCTCGACTCCATTTTTCAATTTTGAATTTGTATTGGCTATACATTGTAATAAAAATTATATTAACATTTGTGGGTCAGGAATATTTTAGCTCTTCTAAATGAACTGGTGGTTATGTAGATAACATCTGTAAGTGTAAATAGGAATTCATTGACAAAGCCCTCCAAAAAAAAAAAGATCGATCTACCTACCTACCTATCATCTACCTACCTATCTACCTACCTGTCTACCCACCTACCTACCCACCTACCTACCTACCTATCTATCGATCATCTATCTATCTACCTACCTGTCTGTCTATCTATCATCTATCTTTCTTTCATCTATCTATCATCTATCTATCATCTATCTATCATCTGTCTATCTATCTATCATCTATCTATCTATCTATCATCTATCTACCTACCTAAAACCTATCTATCTATTATCTATCTATCATCTATCTATCTATCATCTATCTGTCTTTCTTTCATCTATCTATCTATCATCTGTCTATCTATCTATCATCTATCTATCTATCTACCTACCTAAAACCTATCTATTATCTATCTATCTATCATCTATCTATCTATCTATCTATCTATCATCTATCTGTCTGTCTGTCTATCATCTATCTATCTATCTATCTATCATCTGTCTATCTACCTATCATCATCAGCATCTATCATCTATCTATCTATCTATCTGTCTGTCTATCTATCCATATGCCAGACCTAAGGGATGGTTGGAGAATGAATCATTAAAATAGAAGTTAACAATTATTCATCTAAATTTAACTCAAGAAGCACGTCAAGAATGGCATTTTTAATTTTACTTAGTCCTGTTATATTAATTGGGGAAATTTACATTTAAACTGCACTTGGAAGAAGTGGCAATTAGTAAAAGTTTATCACTTGCTCCTCAATTGGGATATGAAATCAAAAGACTACTGATGGCTTTTTTAAAATTCAAAAGTTTTGGATAATTCTTATTGCAGAACAACGTTAAGAAATAGAAAATATTTTCAATTAAAAACTAGCCAACTTTAATATAAAACCCCTTGTTGTTGAGTTGATTCCGATTCACAAAGACCCTATAGGACAGAGTAAAATTGCTCCATAGGGTTTCCAAGGAGTGGCTGGTAGACTCGAACTGCCAACCCTGTGGTTAGCAGCAAAGCACAAAATTAACTGACAATAAGAATTGTTGATTATACACGTGCAAATACTAATACAATTCTGGCATATAAAATTCAATGACTCTAAAAAGACCATACTTAATGGTCTGACTGAGACTAGAGGAATCCCGGCGGTCATGGCCCCCAAACCTTCTGTTGGCACAGGACAGGAAGCATCCCCGAAGACAACTCATCAGACATGAAAGGGACTGGACAGTGGGTAGGAGAGAGATGCTGATGAAGAGTGAGCTAATTATATCAGGTGGACACTTGAGACTGTGTAGGCATCTCCTGTCTGGAGGGGGAATGGGAGGATAGAGAGAGTTGGAAGCTGGCAAAATTGCCAGAAAGGAGAGACTGGAAGGGCTGACTCATTAGGGGGAGAGCAAGTGGGAGTACGTAGTAAGATGTACATAAACTTATATGTGACAGACTGACTTGATTTGTAAACGTTCACTTGAAGCTCAATAAAAGTTAATAAAAAAAAAAAATTCAATGACTCATCATCAGTTCTATTTACTATTAACTTGACTATACTTGGTCCAAGATGCAGTCACATGAGCAAACCAAAATGTAAGTCTTTGTTCTGTAAATGCCTGACCTCAGAAGCCTAAATGTGAATGAACCAGTTAGTATATGAGCTCATAAACTATATCTGCTATTCATGAATTGGGAAGCTATTGTCTGAAACTTCCTATTCATGAATTGCAAATAAAGCTTATAAATTCATATGCAAATTTACTCTAGTAGAAATTTTATTTTTTACATTATCTATAGTCAACCAAGTTCGTATAAACTGAGGCATACTTTGTTTTTTTTTAACTAACAATATCATATTAGGAATTTTCATTGTGTAAATAATTTGTAAAAGTATAATAAATGTAATATGCTTTACGGAAGCATTTTAGAATGATGAGTACATGATAAAAACAGACAAGGGAACTAAAAAAATCAGCTTGGTGAGATAATGTGCATGTATTCTAAATCAGTTATGAAAGCTAGACAGTTACACATTATATATAGAAAAATATATGCATATGTATGTATGCATATATATTTCACTTGAAATAAAACAATTTATGAAATATTTTAATTCAACTGCAAAGACTCTCACCACGAATTTGTATTGCTTGAAACAGTTTACAGCCTTTCACCACTCCAGTAATATTGTTGAATATGACTACGCCTTGAGCATAATACAAAGTGGCAAGGCAAAAATAAGAAACATTTTTTTCTACCCCAGTCAAGACTACAAGTGATGCCTCCAGGACCATGCTGCCCAGTAGGGGTTGCACTGGACCTTCAAACCCTACCCTTTTCTCGCTTTACAAAGACACATCTCTCACCTTGCTCTTTTGTGATTGCTGTCCTAAGAAAATTTAAAATCAATATATGGCCAAATTAATCTCAGATAACATATCTGGATATTCAATTCTTGCAGTAATCATCCAAATGTAATGTGGATAATCTAGCCAGCCCAGAAATCGCCCAAATCAAAGGAAATGGGCATCCAAGAAAAATACTATTCACTCTACATAATTTATCAAATAAAACACATTCCTTTAAATAGTGTCCCTGAGATTAGTCATATATTGATCTTTTTGACAAGAATTGTAGCGAAGTATTCAAGGTATTATAATATTTTAGGTTAAATTCAGAGTAATTAATGGTCCAAAAGAGCTATTTGAAATCTGAATGGTTGTTATTATGAACAAGACTGCTTTACCTCCAGCAGACCACGTTTTTAAAACTGAAAAACAAGCCACTGTGTTGAAAAGCATATTCTTTTTTCATTAGGTATTTAGACATATAGATTATTTTACATATATAAAAATAGTTGAAAAAAATTTTTAATTGAGATATATTGTCTTTTATAGAGATAATGTTTCAATCTCCTAGAAGATTTTTTGAAATAAATCATTAAACAGGGAGTTGGGAAATGGATCTGCAAAATTACATAGACGATTTTCCTGTCACCCCACCTGGGCACAGCATTAGAGAGGCACAGCAAGTCTGTCTTTCAAAAATTTTTAAGTTAAATTATATTATTTGTTTGTCATATATATTAAAAAGTCACAGACAAAACTGCATGTATTAGGAAAATCAAGCTACTTGACACTTGTACAGGGTGGCAGAAAAATAAATTCACAAAGAAATCCAAAACTGTGAAATCCCTAATTTGAAACACATTTTAGGAAGTGTTACCATTCTATGAACTTGCAGGATTGCTTTTTTTTTTTTTTTTTGCCTCAGCAAATAAGTCTTCAATCATTTACCATGAAAAAATTTAGTGGAAAAAAGAATCAAATGTTCAAACTCATTTTCTCGTCCTTATATAAGACTTTAAACCTCTCGGTGGACACAGGCTGGCTGCCTGATCAGGGTGGAATTCATATTTTGTTTCTCAGAGACCTTCTGGGAAAACTAGACCTCTAGTCCGTGATTAAGCACATTGTACAAATTACAAGTGATATTTTATTAGTCCTGGTGTCTGCATTCCTGGGGGGAGGGAGGGAAATGAACAAAGGGTCAAGCCTCAAAATATATTTGTTCAAGTGAAAAAAAAATCAAATAATTGATATTAGCTGATTGTTTAAAAAAAATTTTTTTTAAAGTTAACTATTTTACCTTTAAAATATGTACGTAGATTTTGACTCCGTATAGTTAGTAATCAGCTAATATATCGTTTGATTTTTTTTTCTATACAAAATATGCATGAAATACTGAGGAGTTATCTAATATAGGTGATATTATTAATGTGCTAAATTTTGCAATAATTTTATTCCCAAAATAGGAAGGTTGGCTTGGCCATGGAAGTAAGGGACTCCGATTTCTGAAAGTCCACAGATCAAATACAAATGCTGTGATCCCTAAGGGTTAAAGTGCCCACGTGTAGAGTAGAATTTAGATTTTGGCATGGTGCTCAATAATGTTGTTCTATTTCGATGAGATGTATTTAATCTGGAAAAATTGAAGTGAGCTGAAATTTTGCCCAGTCAATTCCCTTACCTGATTCTATGGGATGACATGAAATAGCTGCTGTGCTCAAGAATGGGAAAAGAAAAGTGCAATAACTTAAGAAGAAACTCGATGTGGGTTAGATTTTGGGAAGAAAATACACAGGTTTATTCTCTCATGTACAGACAGGGATGTAAGTCACATCGTAGATCTTATCTTCATTTTTCTCCAATTATAATATATATGTTATTTTATAATTCATAAATTATTATTTATAATAATTATTCCTTAATTTGAAATATTTTGTCTCATTATTCTCTAAATCACCTTCCAGAGAAAACTCCAGGGGCCAAACAATCACTGAGTCAGTTTTAGGATGAAACACAGGTGTTTAGGAACCCTAATCTCAGATTTTTACTGAACGATTGAGTCCTATGAATAGTCAACATTTGCCTCACATTCAGTCACTTGTGGAAGGATTTCTAGAATATTGAAGTGATATTTGTAAGTTTTGAATACTGTGAAACTTGTACAGTTGCTGGCATTTTCTTTAAGAACAAGAGAGCAAAAATACAAATATAAAATTGATATGA